>NC_132848.1:10000000-10600000 GCF_048164855.1 Canis lupus baileyi
ATAACGAGGGAGAATAGAGAAATCAAAATTATATTGTACCTAAAATGGGTTAAAGTGTATAAGAGCTGTAGACATTTTTATTTCCAGCTAATTTCTGGGTTTTTGGCTTTTATTGGAGGTTTGAGATTGCTAAATATCTGGCTGGGGAAGAAACGAAGCGTGGTGGTTTGCTAGGGCTGCCATAGCAAAGGGCCACAAACTGGGAGGCTTAAACAGCATAAATTTATGGTGTCACGGCTCTGGAGCCTCGTAGACCCAGACCTAGATGTCAGCAGGCTTGGGTTCTTCTGAGGTCTCTCTTCTTAGCTTGTGGATGGCTGTCTTCTTTGTGTCTTCATGTGGTCTTCCTTCCGGGTGCATCTACATCCTGATTTCCTTCTCTCATAAGGACACCAGTCATGTTGGATTAGGGTCCACTTGAGTGACTTCATTTTAACTTAATTACCTCTTTAAAAACCCTATTTCCAAATACAGTCACAGTAGTAGGAGTTAGAACTTCAACATAAAAATTTGGGGAAGACGCAGTTCAACCCATGATATGAAGAAGGTGTACCCTATTCCTTCTAACAGTGCTTTCTTTAGTGCTTTGAATTTATTTTCTTTTCCTTTTTATAAGATTTTATTTATCTACTTGAGAGAGAGAGAGAGAGAGATAGTGAGAGAGAGCATGAACAGGGTCGAGGGAGAGGGAGAAGCAGGCTCCCCACTGAGCAGGGAGCCGATGCAGGGCTCAATCCCAGGACCCTGGGATCATGACTCAAGTCGAAGGCAGATGCTGAACCGACTGAGCCACCCAGGTGCCCCTTGTGAGTTTATTTTTAATAGCTAAAGTATCTTAAGTTTAAAGGTTTTATTTTCCCTAGCAATATAAATATACACAAGAAACAAATTATTTTAAAGGAAACATATAATTAAGTGATGTGAATTATGCAGCCAGGAAATGATAATGGAATTTAAAGAAGGCAGTTATCACTATGGCCTACAGAACAGTTGTGGAAGCTGGGAGCCAAAAATGGGCTTAAGAATGGTCTGTTTTTTCAGTCTTATTCTTCTGTAGGTTTGAGTTCTACAGATACAAAATTTTATCACCTCACACTCACTTGTCCTCTTCCTCCCCCCCCCCTTTTTTTTAAGATTTCATTTATTTATTCATGAGAGACACAGAGAGAGAGGCAGAGACACAGGCAGAGGGAGAAGCAGGCTCCATGCAGGAGCCTGATGCGGGACTTGACCCCGGGTCCCCAGGATCACGCCCTGGGCCGAAGGCAGGCGCTAAACCACTGAGCCACCCAGGGATCCCCTCTCCTTTTCTTTATTCTTGGGAACTACAGAAAAATTTAGACAGCTTACTTTTCCATGGAATAGTTTGTGTGGAGCAACACTGATTTATTTCAAATGCTTTGTTTTATTAACGAGGAAAATGGGGCTCACAAGTGAAATGACTTGTCCTGGTTTCTGAACTAGGTTCCAGGTCTCTTGATTCTTACTACAATGTGCTGTTGAGTGCATTGTGCAACTATTTTAGTTAGAGAATGTTTCATTCGTGTTTTTAAGGACAAAGAAGATTTCTTCTCTATGTTGTATAACAATATAAAAAAACTGTAACATATAAATAATTTATATTATTTTTGCATTAGCCTCCCCTCTTAAATATTTCCAGCATTTTCAGTTATTTTTATTGCTATTCACTCATGTTTTGCTACATCATTTTGGAACTCATGTTAAAATCGTACCCCAACTAAGACCATAAGCAGCATAATACATTCTTCCTATAATATGGTATATATGTATATATCTATTTTTTATTTAGCTAAAATATTGTGAGTTGTATTTGTAGCCATAGGTGAACTTTAGTTAGTATTTTTGCTTAGATAAAGACTTACCCTTTACTCAGCCTTTAAAACAAGCCAAATCCTGACTGAGGAATCTCATAGTATTATACACAAAAATTGTAAAAGGTGAATATATTACTTCCATCCTATATAGCGCAAAACTGAGACTTAAAATGGTAATTACCTTCTCCAAAATCACATTGGGTAGCAAGTGGTGGACCTGAGCTGGGCTCTAGTCTGTCTGTCTCTGTTGGCTGCCTCTCTCATGATTATCACCTCAATAGTAAATGCTTCACAGACGACACCACTCCTCTGCATAAAGTCTCCAACAAGCATATCAGCGTAGCAGTGATCCCGGTGACAGTGCCACGGCCTGGTTACAGGGAAAACACAAAAACACCAGACCAGACGTGTGGAAGCAGAATTGTGCCTGTGGGGAGCAGGAGCTTACACGGGCATGTTACCTGCGGTGCGTTAGAGCACCCAGAGGAGGAGACTGTCCATAAAGAGGAACAATTACAATAAAGAGGAACAGTCACTGAACGTGAGAATCTCATTAACAGGCTCATGTGAAGCATCTTGGAGCCAAGTTCCTCCACTTTGCTGCCATTTTGCTATTGTGATTTCTAAATTTATGGGTTTTCTTGATTTCTATTTGTCAGTTTTTTTTTAATTGAGCATGCAGTTAATGGACACTTTTATGTGTATCTTTTTCTTAGTTTTTAGTTGTGGTAGCTAACATGTCTTTCAACATTTAAATTTCTTTTTTCTTTTCTGTGTATTTTCCTGTCTTTTGTATTTATAGCATCATTATCATCAAAATATGACATAGAGGTTGAAGTTTTCAACACAATAAGTAGATATAACCTAGAACTGTTTTGGTTACGGTATCAGGATCTATTGGGTTAAAAGTCACAGAAGTACCCCAATAAAAGTGGCTTAACAATGACAGACTTGACTTATTCAACATAAACTCTTGAGAAAGGCTGTTCTGGAACTGGAATGGTATCAAAGTTCTGTGTGGGCATTTCTGTGATTTTCTGGGCCTTCCCCTCAATCTTACAGGATTGCTGTAGTGGTTCTAAGTGTCCTATCCTTACATAATAACTTCAAAGGCAGGAAATGGTGAGGAGGGGTGAGGAGAGAGAGAGAGAGAGAGTAGGAAAAGGGCCTTCTCCCTAAATCACCCCTGTCCTTTTCAGGGAGAAAAACCTCTCCAAGAAGTGTCCTAGCAGACCTCCCTGTACCTTGTACTGCTTAGAACTGGGTTACATGCCTGTCCCAGAACCAGCCACTGGCAAAGCCAGGAGGATTGCCACAGTGGTGGAGCCTAATAACAATTCATTCCTGGGGTGGACACACCTTAAGCGCCCTTCCAGAATTGGAATTCTGGCTTCAGGGTAAAGGAAGACTGGCTTTTAGATAGGCAACAAATGGTGTTTGCCACAATTATTGAACTCTTTTAGTATGGGAAATGGGGAATCACAAATCTGATGAGCGCAAAGAAGGAACAAGTGGTGCGCAAGTATAAACAAGTGGTCCCAAGTATAAACTCAAGGGATTTAATGTAGTCTGGCCACTCCTTTTCAAAGAATTGATAATACAGCTACTACTGGAGAGTATTAGAAGTTAAGTAGGCAAAGGCAGAGGAAGCATATTATGTTTATATAGCCAAAAGGGGCATAGATATTCACTGCTGTTATTACTAGCCTTGGGTTTGGTGAAAGCCTTTGAATTACTTTTAAAGAAAGAAGAAATTCTTAGGCTTATAAATAGGTTCCTGAAGTATTGGTATTTCTGAATATTCTCCTATGTTAAGGGGACAGCAGAACAGGTTATTTGACCAGGATTGTCCTAGAAAGTCCTGCGTATGAAGTTGTCATATATGATTGACCTTATAGGCAGAAATCAGTCTGTTACTCCTTCTTCCCTCTAATAATTTCTGGAGTCAGAATCTTAGATTAGCATCAATTAAAAACACTAAGAACAGCACCCTCACTTTTCTACATGTTATCTAAAACCTTTTGGCACGCTGACTCCATCAACTTCATGTAGCTCATACTTACTTAATGATTCTCATTAAAAATTTTTTTTAAAGATTTTATTTTTATTTATTAGAGAGAGAGAGAGAGAGAGAGAGAGAGGCAGAGACAGGCAGAGGGAGAAGCAGGCTCCATGCAGGGAGCCCGACATGGGAATTCGATCCCGGGTCTCCAGGATCACATCCTGGGCTGAAAGCAGTGCTAAACTGCTGAGCCACCGGCGCTGCCCTAAAAAATTTTTAATGCAATTGGACCAAGCAAAAAGCAGCTTCTTTGACACTTTGTAGGTTCCTCATAAGAGACAATAAAATTTTTAAAAATAATAAAATAAATAAAAACTTTTGACTTCAATACACAGAACTTTCTGGACACTGAGTTATTTCCTATAAATAGAGAATGGTGGGGGATCCCTGGGTGGTTCAGCAGTTGAGCGCCTGCCTTCAGCCCAGGGCGTGATCCCAGAGTCCCGGGATAGAGTCCCACATCGATCTTCTCCCTCTGCCTGTGTCTCTGCCTCTCTCTCTCTGTGTCTCTCATGAAGAAATAAATTTAAAAATCTTAAAAAAAATAGAGAATAGTAGTTTTATAAATTTGTGCAGGAATGTAGAACTCTAACCGAAGACTAAAATTTCCTTCTTTTGAAAATCTACAGTTCTATTTCTATTATCAAAAGAATGTATGCATTATATACTTTAATTATCTTTAAAAATAATAATGATACTTAAATTCTCCTATTCTCAGATTTATAAAACTATTCAGGTTTAAAATTTTGGCAGTTTTAGTTTAAGCCTCTTTTTTTTTTTAGTGTGGTAATGTTGTTACAAGCGCTCCAACAGTAACAGGATTGCTGTGGTGCTACTATTATGTGTATACCTTCAGCATGAGGGGTGGTAGAAGGCTGATGTTCTGATATCAGCTTCTCGGAGGATCTAAGAATGGCTGCTTTAGCTCCTGGAATCACATCTACATTCCAGCCAGTGGGAAGAAGAGAGGGATGCAGCTCTGTGGAAGGGCCTGACTCAGATGCTATGCATACCACCTTCTGCTTTCATCCTTTTGGCAAGAGCTTAGTCACATGGTCACTAGTGGCTACAAGAGACTTAGGAAATATTGTGGGAAAAGTATCTTACTTAGGCAGCCTATGTGTCCTAAAACTAGGACATCTAAAACTCAGACAGAGTCTCTTTCTAAAATTAAGAAGTGGAGAATGGATATTGGAATACCATAGCAGTGTGCGCTGTAATATTTGCCATCTTTTGGTGATCGCCAGAGCCACTAGTTGAGTAGCTTTAAGCTCAGATGTGAGCATGTAATCAAGGGGTTAATTGAGTGTCTGTGGAAACACAACTCTATTTGTGCATCTTATATTCCACATAACCTTACTTCATGCATTTTTATATTCCTGCCATCTGGCTTAGTATGCTGCTGGGAATAAGCACATCATACATGGTTTGGAATGAATGGATGAACATCCCTTTCGGCCTTTCTTGTATAATCTGTATTCTGTGTGAAGTTTTTCACACTTGCCATTTGTTTATTCCCATCTGTACTTTAATTACTTTCTTAAAGAGCATTTAGAAGTAGAGATGATCACAGTCCTTAGTACAATAGAGACATAATTTGTGTCCTGTGTGTGTATGTGTGTAAGTAAAAATCTGAGAAATCTGAATGAACTTATACCATGGGACCAATTTTCCTTAACCCGCACCATGATAGTATTAACTCTCTTAGTAAATCTTAATTGTTAATGAAGTAGTTGTATGTTTCTTGAAGGTTCAGTACTGTGAGAATTCTAAAAATATTCTTGTTTTTAAACTGACACCTAACATCATTAATTAGTCTGTGAAGGTGTTTTCTCTGCACTTTGTGTGTATATTTTACATATTGACCAGCTATCTCTGGAGAAGGTAAGATGGTCTGAGGAATACCAGTCTTTTGATATGATTTTTTTTTTTAACATCTCAGAAGTGGCATTTTATAGAGTTTTTGGCCACTGAACCTATTTTTAGTTGTCGGTTAACTTACAGATTCATTTGTTCCTGTGCTAATTCCTACTACAATTTTTTAATGACTCTTAAATGCCACATGCTTGCAATAAATGTTGGGAATATGAAGACGGATGAGATGCAATCTGCATCTCTCTGAGTTTAGTGTCTGTGACACACAGTGTGGTGGTTTCTGTGCCAGGCCCCACACCATGGAGTAACTGAGAGGCAAGCAAGGAGCTCTGGGAGGCAAGGGGGCAGGCAAGGGGCTGTCAGAATTGTGGTAAGTCTTCATAGTTGAGTAAGAGTTCATTAGTAATGAGCTGTGGGGAGGGCATTGTAGGCTGAGGGTACTGGATGCAGGCTGATAATATGGCAACAGCTTCCTGGGGTGAGAGTGAAGGATACAGTGTGGATTAGAGATGGAGTAGGAGACCTGGAACCAGAGCCCCTCAGACACTATGTAGAGGAGTGTGAACTTGATATCCCTCAGTCAGTAGCCTTGAAACTTTTTCGTCTTTGACCCATAGTAGACATACCTTCTTACATGATGATTTATTACCAAGCCTGGTCTTACCACTTGCAGGGCCTGGGCATGGGATACAAGAGATACAAGAGATACAAGATACAAATGGGATACAAGAGAGCTAATTATTTAAGAAGTTATAAATCAAGGCAATAAACTATTACAAAACCCACCTTGGCAAATGCACCTTATAAGAGAAACAGTGAAAATTGTGTGTAAAGCCATTGATACCAAATAACAGAATAGTACTTTTAAAAATATTTATTTATTCATGAGAGACACAGAGAGAGAGAGGCAGAGACACAGGCAGAGGGAGAAGCAGGCTCCCTTCAGGAGCCTGATGTGGGACTCGATCCCAGGACCTGAGGCAAAGGTGGACACTCAACCACTGAGTCACCCAGATGCCCCCAGAATAGTACAAATGTAAAGTTAACTTAGACTTCCACCGAAAGACTATTATTCATCCTAGGGAACTGCAGGGATAATGGCAACTAGGCCAAGTGAGAGGAGAGGAGGAGAAGGCTCCCTCAGCCTTGTTTTCCACTGGCCGTGGGATCTGTCAGAGGACACCTCCTCTGTTTTCTTCTTCATGGGGTTGGGAAAAGGGAGAGCTCTTCTCTTTGTCCTGTCGTTGCCCCTTTTGTATTCCCACCAGCAGGCACCTGAGTGCCAAGGCCATCTAGACCGTGCCAACCTGGTCTAAGGGGCAATCTCTGGCCCCTAGGTGCTCCAGCTCCCCACTGTCTTGGAAGGGTTTGAATTAAGATTTCTCTGAACAGAAATGTGGAAGGATAGGGAGGGCACCTTTCCATGTCCTCTTTGTTCCCCCTTCTTCTGCCCTCAGGTCCAATTTCCCCCCTTCAAGCAATAGCTTTTGGCCACCCCTTGGGCTGGAGGTACACACACGCTAGTAGCACAACCCAACTTAAAGAAAGGACCTACCTAGGCTGTGGAAGCCAGCACAGGGCCATTTGGGTAGAGAATGCCACACACACACACACACACACACACACACGTGCGCGCCGCACAGGTACATACATACACCCAAGTTATACAGAATTGCGCATGTTCTCATTATGTGAAGTGCGTTTGTCTTCTTTTCCATTCCTTTTTCTTTTTAAGATTTTACTTATTTATTCATGAGAGACACAGAGAGAGAGAGAGGCAGAGACCCAGGCGGAGGGAGAAACAGGCTCCCTGCGGGGAGCCAGATGCGGGACTTGATCCCGGCGGCCTGTGATCACGCCCTGAGCCAAAGGCAGATGCTCAACCACTGAGCCACCCAGGCCTCCCATCTATCCTATTTCAGTTTTTAAAAAATACTAGTTGTAATCCACTAAATTAATTTTATAACCCACTAATTGGGTCCATTTGTGACCCAAGTTTGGAAAGCAGTGCTGTAGGTTTTGGTAATGTGATCAGATTAGTGTTTTGCAAACTTCTGGCAGCTGATGGGATAAAAGATTGGAAGGGAGGGTGTGATACCAGTTATGAGATCCTGAGCCAAAGGTAGTAGGCCCAGCGATGGTAAGAGTGAGAACAGAGAGGAGGAGAAGGTAGCAGAATCAGCAGGTCTTGGTGACTAACCTGACAATCGGGGGTGCAGGAGAACACTGGAACAATGTCATGATATCCGATTTCAATGTCATATTGCAGGGAGTTACATTTGAGGGAAAAGACTTTGAACTCAGCTTAATACATATATGGTTGGAGGTCCCAGTACAACAGTCAGGGTGTATGGCCTGTTAGTTGAGGTAAAGTAGGAACTGTAACAGGGCTTTTGGGTGTAGCAATAGGAAGCTAGTGATCAGCTTTAGCAAGGACACATCCATCGTAGGGGCTCAGGGGGTGAATGTATTGGAAGATCAAGGGGAGAAGACATGCAGTAGAGGGTGTAGCTTATCCTTCCGCGGGAAGAAAGTGGGATGCCAGGAGTAGGGCTGCGACCCGAAGAAGGGCACTGCCTTGGTGCCTGAGCACTTCCAGGCCAGGAGAGGACGGACAGGGAACCTGGGCATTGAGGACACAGCAGAGAGGAGTCAGCCCTCCCGCCCGGGGCCAGGCGAGAGAATGCATCTGAGCTCAGAGGTGGACAGACCCATAGCAGGAAGGTGGGCTCTTCCTTCTCATGCCAGCGGGAAGGATGTGTGCGGGGCCGGGGTCACCCGCAAGGGACAGTGGCGTCCAAGCGCCGGCAGGTGTGCAGCTGTGACCCCCGCGGAGGCCAGGCCAGCCCGCCGGCAGGAGGTCAGCGGGGGATACTCGAGCTCAGGGATGCTGGAAACAGAGAAGAGGCATGCGGCAGGGCCTTCCAGAACAGCAGGGAGGACAAAAAGCAAAAGTGGTCTGCACCTGAAGGAGGAGTCAGGGTGTCTAAGGATTGAGAGAAGACCGTGGATAGCCAGGGCTTGGGAAGAGTGTGCACCTGTCTCACAGCGCTGGTGTCGATAACCCTGGTGGTCACAATACCCTTTTTTTTTTTTTGGTTCTTTTCTTTTTGTTTTATTGACTTAGGTTAAGTATCAGGTGAAACTTTGAGAATACTTGAGAAAATGGGTTTTTAGGACAAAGGAAGCTGCTTCTTGCTTCTCCTTTTCCTCCTCTCTCCCCTTTGATGACTTCTCTTGAAACTAATTTAGGTAAAGAAAGCCACTGCTTCCAAAAGTGCTTTGGCACCCTGGCATAATTTCAAAGAAATCTCCTTTCCCACTTAGTTAACTACATTTCCCCAGGAAAAAAAACAAAATTCTTCTCTGTCAATGTAACATCCCTTAACAGGACTCCTGCTGGTGGGTTCTTGTATCTTGCTGTGGCAGCTGTGAACGTATATACTATTGATTGTTAATGTGTGATATAAATCCGACTGGAGCATGCCCACTAATTGGTTTGAGAGCTAGATATAGACAATGCTGTCTTATAGTAGCCTGTGTAGATAGGCCTAGTCATAGGGTTAATTCTGCTTGACAGCACATCAGCAGCATCTTGAGAGTAATTACCCAACAGAAGTTTTCCCACAGCCGAACTGAGAGCTTCAAAGGCTTCTGAATTTACAACCAGTATTAACCTATATCTGAAACATAATGTTCCCACAAGGGCTCAGGTTTTTTTTTCCCCTCCTTTTTATTAAATGTATGGGGTTACTAGGTTCATTTACTCAGTGAAGAACTTAGTGAAAAATTACTTGGTGTTGAATAATTGAAAATCTTTAATAATAAGTAAAGAGGATAAATTTAAATTTGAGTTTTTTATGGCTTTATTATATTACAGAAACAAGTTAATCTGCCTTTTTTTTTTTTTTGGTTCACAATTTATCCTCCTCCTCTCAAAACAAGTTAAAAAGTTAATATCGTTTTCATACTGTGCTATCTCTACAGATAATGTGCACATTCAGGGGACCTAGGATAATGCACACATCGAAAATAGTTAAAACAGATATGTATGTACATTTTAAAAAGCGATTTTCCCTGTTGACCAATGTACTGAAATCGATAACCATTGCATCCCCTCCCACAAAGCAACAGTTGCTTTTTAATAAGCGATTTTTATATCGTAAAAAATTTCTTTCTCTTTGCAGGTCAGAAAGCAAGTTTGACTCCGGTTCAGGTATGTTTACATTAGTAATGTTATTCTGAGTATATTTTATTTACATTATTCTCTGAGGAGTAACTCATCAGATCAAGAACCTTTTTGATTTTAAACAGACGAGGCAGCCTCTTTTCAAAACATGAACCCTACCTCAAAGCAGGGCTATTGGCTGCTTGGAATCATAACTTGAGATGTTCACTTTGGGATTCTTGATAGTTCTACAATAAGCCTTAAATGATCTATATCTGCAGAGTTTCATTTTAAAAGCAGAAGTGAAAGTTGTACATACTTACTGCTCAAAATAGAATATTATTCTCTCAGTAGACAAAGCATCTTGAGTAATTTTGAAGATTATGTGCAGGTGACTTGTCATCAGATACATTTAATCCAGCAAACTATTATATACATGCTGCTGAAGTGAGCACTAATCTAGAAATATGAAAACTATACAGAGATTTAGCCAATGGAAATAGAAGTTGTTAGTTTTTTAAAAATTTGTTTTGTTGGAGGGGGTGATGGAAAACTAAAAGCACCTTAAGCCATTATTTTTGTGTCTATCAAGAGAAAATTTACATTTTCAGAAACAGTGGCATATCAATCTCATTAGATGTCTTCTTTTCACTAAGCATGAATGTAGCTATATAATCCTTAGGTTTGACTGTGTCTTTATGTCATTTGCTGAGATTTATGGGCTCCAGAGTGTCTAATGGTGTTTATAATTAAAGCGCAAAAATGGTCTCATATTCGTACAAAGGAATTATGCCCTTTGGTGAACTGTTAATAGATAAATAAACATGGATTTTTCAATTCTAGGAGAAAATAATTTGCAAAGAATCATACAATTTATTGAATTTAAAAGTAACACTCTTACTCTGGTTTGAGTTCCATTATGTTTTAACTTAAAAATGTTTTCGTTTATTATGTTTACAAAGGAACTAAGGACTATATATTCTTTTTGATCATGGTGTTAAGGAGCTAATGTGCTTTTCTTCTTTAAAAGCTTTCTTTTATTGTATGCCTTTATGAGTGCCTCCAACTGGTGAGACTCTTTAAGTATGAAGTCTATACATTTGAGTTAACAATTTTACCTGATTTGAGAGCCATGATTTCAGAAATCTTTCCATTCTGTGTGTTCTTGGGCTTCTGAATCACATCTGACAGTGAGAACATAAGATAAACATTTCTGGTTTTCAAGATTGGCTAAATGGAGACTAAAGACATGGTGGCAGTATATCAATGATTTGACTTTTTTTGATTCATAGGAGGTGATCCAAAATAAGGTGAAAAGTCTTTGTCATTTTTTTAGATATTAAAATCTTTATGTATAATAAAAAATAAATGAAGAAAATTGATGGAGAATGATTTTTTACATAAAAGTTGGATGTCTTTTTATATCATTGCTAGTAAGTCACCAGATATTTATTAAGAGCCTATTTTGCCATGATTTGATTTAATTCCCTAAAGGTCAGAAACTGGTTTTAGGATATAGGAACATAGCTCTTAAAAATGGAAAAGCCCACCAGGTTCATTTTGAAGGTGAAACCTGGAAATAGTGTACAAAATTGAAATATTAGGCAGCTATTGTCAAAGTCAGAAAATTTATGTTGAATTTTCAAATCCAAATTAAAGTATGCTGCTATATTCCTGTAGTGATAGTTATAGCATCTGTACAGGCACACATCTTTCTTGTGACCAAAGATTGTGTTCATGATTTTTATTTTTTCCAAGTCCTAATTTTTAAAAAAATGTTTATCATGGACAACATCTGTATGTCTTTGAAAACTACAAAGTTCTGTACTCTGAAAAATCTTAAAGGGAATACTGATTAAAAGTTTATTTATTCTTTTAATTTTGAATTTAAATATGTTGTGGAAAGAATTCAGATGGTCAAATTAAGAAACAGGTAATTATGTTTTCTTATAAGCTCTTTTAGCTTAGTATCGAATGAGGGAATCATGACAAAGGAAGCTAGAACTGTGTTCTTTGGCATGCTATATCATGCAAATTTTGGTTAGAAATAAGATGGTATATTGGAACAATTAAATGTATGACTTTAATAGGTTCAGATTCTCTATTGTTCATCAAATACAGAAAGTAAACTAGCTCTGCTTAATGTTGTATACAGCTGTAACAGTGTTCCTGACAAAGTAAGATTTTTAAATGAAGGAAGATGCCAATCTTACTAAGAAAAAAAACACTTAAAAATAAATAGTATGGTCAATGACTAGCCATAGAGGAAAATATTTCAAAGTAAAATTTTACATATATATATATATATATATATATATATATATATATATATATATATACATGTATATGTATCTCCCCTCCCAAGGAAGGAGCTCAGCTTATGCAGAGCTTACTGCACATTTGCAATTTGTGTAAATGAGTTTCTTACTGTGGAGTGAGATTCATGAGGAGGGAAGGAAAGTTTTCATTGTCAGCACACGGTGAAAAATGTCAGTTGTTGAATACATATCCAAACGATCAACCTAGAGAGTGATTTAAATTTTTTTAAATCAAAATTGTATCAATTTTTTTCCTACAAAAGCAAATCCACAAACAGATTGTTTTTTTTAAGTTTCAAAAATTTTATAATGAAATATTTCAACTACATATAAAAATAGAGTGTGATATAATGAACATCCATATATCCATCATCTAGATTTTACTATTATTAATAATTTGCCATATTCATTTCACTTTTCTTTTTTTGCTTGAAATATTTTAAACTAAAATACAAACATTTCATGTCATTTTTAAAGCCTGAAGATCATAGATTGCCTTGACTTAGTGAAAGAGATCAACTATTTTTTTTTTGAGGTTTTTGTCTCAGAAATATGACTCACAGATTTTTATGGAAAGGATCGTGACATTACCATGTCTACATTCAGCTAAAGAGACATCAAAAGTTCTATTTGTGGTGAAGGTTAGGAAAACCTTCAAGCAGACGGTAGCAGCATTGAGTTAATTCTGACCCAAGAACCCCAGGAATGTTCTGTCCTCAAGATTAATTCGATTAACACTCTAGCTATATGTCCTCTGTGTTGTGAGGTACATACTGATTAAACTCTTTTCTGTTGGTTTATAACTCAATCACCTCAAGTTTTTGGCTTTGCTGATTGAGAGCAATCAACCTACCTTCTTTCCAAAGGAGTTTAATACTGTTTCCCAGTTGATGTAATAATCTTGCTTGCCTGCAATCGTGTGTAGTTGGTGATTTTACTAATAGAGTTAAACAGACTTCCTTTTATGTTCAGAAGTAGCAAGAAGCTCTGCTCTTCTCCCCACCTCCCAAGAAGGGAAATTAGTTGATGCTAGAGGAAGCAGAGCACTGAGTTTAATGTAGTGATTAAACATGAAAGCTATATATCAAATCTCAGGAGAAACATGCTTTTGAAAGAGGCAGGGAACTGTGGAGCATATTGCATGATAGGCTATGTAAACAGAGCCCTGGAGGTCAGTGTGTGGATGCAAACCAATTAAATAAAGAAATTACTGGCTTTGCTTTCTATCATCTGGATGGGGAGGATCACAAGTTAACATGCACAGGGTTGAAGTGTAAACTTTGCTTGAATAAGTTATAGGCACCTCTGGAAACGTCATTAACTCTTTCAATTCACTACCAAGTGTTTTTGTTGTTGCTTTTAAGATTTAACCAAAAGAAGTTAAAAACAAAAACAACATACATGCTCTCTTCGCCCTTCTGTACACATCCATTAGCAAAGGTGCTAGTGATGAGTAGAATGGAAGAGAAAGCAAAGGACGAACTGCTGAGAAGAGCAGAGTTGACTGTGCAGTCAGATTTCAAGAACGTGCACATGTCTTTTGAAAACAACCCATTTGGAAAAGCAGAGCTCTTGCAGAATAACTGAAAAAATATGTTTTCTTCTTCTCCTCAATTCTGGGTATAAGGCAAAGATGTAGTTGGAATTTACCAGTCACTACAAAACATCAGGATACTGTTATTTCTGTTCTATTAAAGCAGAATAGTTCTTCTGACCAAGAAGAACCCTAAGCCTATAAATTAATAACTATATGTTAAGGACTGCCTGGAGTTTAATTCTGTGTTCTTAACCTTCTCAGGCAACGTTTGGATGAGAAAATAAAATCTCAAGTTAAAATGGTATAGTTTCATGGTCCATAAACATTCAAAACAAAGATTTTTTTTTCTTTCTTCTGTAGAGTCATGTTGGCTGAGAAAGTGAATAAGCTTATGTTTAGTGCTTGTTGATTCTGGGCTGCTCGGAATAGCTTTACTAAGGAAATGGGCTCATAGAACACAGCAACTCAAAGGTATAAGATTTCATGAAAGCAAATTATGGAGGATTAAGAAACCTAATGAGCATGGTTTAGTGTGGAGAGTAGAGGAGGGAGCTCACTATTAAATAAAACCCAAGAGTGTACAAGGTTAGGAGATCCTAAAAGACACGATAATAAAAGGCACAACAGAATATAATTATCTTGAAGAAAAAAAAAAAACAAAAAACCAGAGGAACAAAAAGCAGCTAGTGTCGCTTTTAAGATCTGTATAAAAAGGACTCTACACTAGGGTAAGGAAATCAAAGAATATAATCAGTTCAAGCTTGAGGCAAAAACATAAGGGCAGTGCAAAATACAGTGGACTGTTAATGGTGGTCACTAAGTTGAAGGGAAATGAGGAATTTGAATATAGTAGAACTAGAGTTTTGAAAGCTTGTGAGCAAATGAGACAGGCTGCCTCGCATAGTAAGTCTTTCTCAAGAAATGTTAATAAAGGAAACATTTCCAGAATCTTACCAATGTGGAGATTATGTTGACAATAACTTTTCAGCTGCTTCAAATCGATTTTGTCATTTTTAATTTCTTATTTTTGGAGGGCTCGTAATAGCAAAGAGCAAGGAAATACAATATAAATCTCCAGAAGAGTATTAGAATCTGTCTTTGGGCATCATTCATTAATAGAAATAAAAAGAATATTGTTTATTCATCTGTGTATCCATGGAACCTGTTTACCAGGCATACTGCACGCCATACCTAGATGCTGAGGTTATAGCTGTGAACAGGGTGGATGCAATTCATTCTCTCCTAGAATCTCACAGCCAGTTGGGCCATTACAGATTCACATGGAGAAGGGCGGAGAAGGGCTAATAAGGTTAAATTTAGACCCAGATGGTGAATTGAAGAACTCTCGACGTTCAAACATAAGCTAATATATTTTAGGTTTGACAAATTTAACTTTCTTTAACTTTATTCGAACCATGTCACTCTGGTTTCCACTTTGACTTTTAAGAGACGAGCCTAAATAATGCTACTGGTTAGTGTGTAGTTTTTCTATAGCTTTTAATAAGGAGCGACATTTCACATTTGATTATCATTAAAAGGGATTAACTTACAAGAGAACAATGACAGACGTTAGCGCATATTCTTCACTTTTATTTAATTTTTAATTTATTCTTTTACTGGATCCTAATCAAGTTTGGCCTGAAAAATCCGGCGACCTTCTTTATACCAATCTTTCTGAATTGTGTAGAAGCAAGTAGAGGGTACAGAGCCTTTCATCTCCTTTTATAAACTAAACACCAGGAAGCAGCAAGGCACAGCAGCTTAGTGCAGAGGTTTGGGATCAGATAGATCGAAATGAAGACTCTCCTTATTTCTGGTAATTTTCAGTCAGTTTTCTTGGATTTCATGTATACCATTACGTTACATACTTGAATTTTGTTTTTCATTTCTTCTTATTTAGAAGTAAGAGCATTTGAAGCTACAGATTTCCTTCAAAACACTTTAGGTTTTTTTTATGTTGTATTTTAAATAGTTGCAGTTTTGGCTTTCTTTTGGACACAGTGATTACTTGGGAAAGTGTTTTACGTTTCCATATGTTCTACTTTCTACTTTTGTTCATCATTTTCAATTTCGTTGCTTGGTGGTCAAAAAAAAATGTAGCCTTCCTCTCTTTTAGTAAGTCTATTATCCAGTACTTATTAAAGTTGTATTTTTTGGCCTAAGTTGTATTTGATTTTTGTGACTCTTCTGTGGGTGATTAAAAGACTATTCTCTGATGTAAGGGGTTTGGTACATATTTACTAGATCAGTCTAAGTCTTGATCTATGTCATTAATTATTTGGTTTCCATTTTATCTGACAAGGACTTTGAGAGGAGAGACACTCTGTCATTTGTCTGTTTTTACCTGAATTCCACCTCTTGAGCTATCACCATACCTGTGTTGTCAGCTTCTGGTACTCTGTGTTTTCCGGCGCTAGCCATCTTGGCTTGGCTCATGCATCACACTTGTCTTCCCATAGAGGACATTATCCCAAAGCAGTGCCTAAGGAACGAAGGCTCCTCTAAATAGGAAACTTTCATTATCCCAAATTTGTACGTGAAGCAGGAAGTTGTTTTACCACCTGTAAACACCGGTGCTCCCCACTTCCTTTTTGCCCTCAACACCATCCCATAGCTTTGTAAAGAAAGAAGTTCTGAGACATCATCTTTTAAGGTTCAGCTCAAGCATTGCCCCCTCAATTAAATCTAGCCATCCTTAACACTTCCCCAGTAGTTAATCATTCCTTTCTCTGTGTAAACACTGGATCTTGTGCTTGGATTTATTATAGCATTTATGATCTGCTATAATTACTTGTGTGAGCCTTTTCTTTCTCTCCAAGCCTAAGTTTTTTGAAGACAGGAACTTTGGTATCTGGTATGAAAGAACTAGTCAATAAACAAAAATTCCATGAGTTTGGGAATCTTTCTGTATCTGTTCTTCCAATTGTGACAGGAATGCTTAACTAACTACCAAAGATTTACTCTCCCCTTTCATAGTGTCGAGTTGTTGTTAGGAAGTGGCTGCTTAGCCAGAGATGACAATTTCCCACCCTTCTCCATGCGCTTGGGGACATATGACTAATTCTTCCAGTGGAATATGTGCCATTTCTGGGTTAAAGGGATTAAGTATCCAGTATACTCCACCTCTCTCTTCTGAAATTATGTCAGAGGTACATGCTGAACATGATGGCATCACAGTATGGAGGGCGTCTGGATTCCTGAGTCATACTTGGAAGAGATCCACTCAGGAGAACCTTCACTCCAGAAAATGACAAAATTAATGGCTGGAGATGATAATATCTAACCCAAAGATAATCCTTTAAATGAAGGATCATAGAAATACAATATATTGTGTTCTGTATAATCACCAAGCTTATCAGTTATCAGTTGACACAATGGTATCTTATAGCAGGACACCTTAAAAAGCAATGACTTAAAACAGCAATAATGTATTCGTGCTCACATGTCTATGGATTGGTTGGGAGTTGGCTGACATAGGTTGGTCACAGGCTGGGTCCAGGTCTGATCCATGGATCTTGTCACTGATGATAAAAGAGGGCAAACCTCACTATGCAAGCACATTTCTTTTTCTTTTTTAAAAGATTTATTTATTTATTCATTCAGAGAGAGCGAAGAGAGAGGCAGAAACACAAGCAGAGGGAGAAGCAGGCTCCCTGCAGGAAGCCCGATGTGGGACTTGATCCCAGGTCTCCAGGATCACACCCCGGGCTGCAGGTGGCGCTAAACCACTGTGCCACAGGGGCTACCCTGCAAGCACATTTCAAGCCTCTGTTTGCATCAGGTCTGCTAGCATCCCATTGGCCAAGCAAGTCACATGCCCAAGTTGAAAGCAAAGGAAGGCGAAAGAACTCTGCCCTTCCTACTCACTGATTATGCAGGTATTCTCTCTTCCCTCTAGTGAAAAGAACTGCTGAGTCACATGGTAAAGGATGTAGAGATAGGAATGGGAGAAGAATAGAGCCAATGATGGAATCTACTATATAAGAACACCATGTACTTAGGGACGCCTGGGTGGCTCACTCATTGATTGTCTGCCTTCGGCTTAGGTCGTGAGCCCTGGGTCCTGGAATCAAGTTCCACATTGGGCTCCTTGCAGGGAGCCTGCTTCTCCCTCTGCCTGTGTTTTGCCTCTTTCTCTCTGTGTCTCTTATAAATAAATAAATGAAATTAAAAAAAAAAACCATCATGTACTTAGACCAGTTATTTGGTAAAAGCATTTATAGAATTAGAAACATTATATTTCTAAAGAGGATCCAATCCCTTCTTTAGAATCACATTATTTAGTAACTTAACTTCAGATGTAATATTAATGGATATATTAAGATGAAAATATTTGTATAATGCTTTACCATTTAAATGGTACTTTAATACATCTTACCACATTTGAGAGTCAAAAATCTCAGCAAGATACACAAGAATATCTTTTAACAGGGAAGGAGTTGAGATACAGAAAGGTTAAGTGATTTATTTAAGGCCACATAACCAGTGAATGGCCAATCTGGGATTGGACTTCAGATCTCCAACTTCCAGGAGCTGTGTCCCTTTTATTAGATCATGAGATAGTTATTTTAATGAGTGACTTTTGTTTTTTCTATTATTAGCTTTTAATTTTTCTATAATTCTTGTATTTAACAACTATTATATACTATAAATTATAAAATTCATTTTTTCTCAAATTAAACAATACGATTATAAACATATAAAGTATAGTACAGATTTCTATATGATTTCAATCTGTCTCTTAGTAGGCTATTGAAATACTGCTGGCAGTTTCCCAAGACGCCTCAAAAGATAGCATTAGTTGCCTCAGTGACTTTTCTGTGTTCTCATATCTGGTCTTAAACTTCCAAGCTGTGAAACTTAGATATTTTAGTATCTTTCAGGGATGGACTCATATTGACAAACCCAGAAGACTAATGGGTTAAGCTAGAATGCCAATGTATTTGTTTATGATGAGAACTAAAATTTTCGTATGGCTCAGAATACTTACATCTGCATGATCAGTGTCTTCCTTCTCTTAAAGATTAAAGCTCTGTGGCTCACAAAATCACAATAAGAACTCACTTTATCAATTATCCAAAATAAATAATTTATATCGGGACTGAAATTTCCTTACTGTAGCATGTTAGTACCCTAAAGACAGACTTACGTGGGGAGTCAGATCGTAATCAGAAAGTTGCTCTCTTGAGCACAAAATAAAAAAAGGGAAATAGACAAATTGAATATTTAGCTTTATGTGTTTAAGTTAACATGGATTATATATCTCAAAATAGGGATGGTCCTTGCCAGTGAGACTTTATATAACTTAACATCCATTGGCTTCACCTTCATCCATCCATCTACCTAACCATCCTCATGAAAGGATTGCCTAAGACTGTGTTTCCAAGTGGTTGGAGCAGGAGACCATGTGCAGAAACTTGAGAACTTAATATTTACAGTTTAATGATTCTTAGGTATTGAAGCACATATTAAAATTTTAATGGTTTAGCATACCACTTCAGCATACTACAATTAAGATATAGAAGAAGATCAATATAGAGATCTGGATATAAAACATTTCCATTACTTAAAACGTTCCCTCCTGTTTCCCTGCAGTCCATCCCCACTTCTCAGAGGCAACCATTATTCTGACTCTAATCACCATTTTTTTAATTGACTCTAATCACCATTGATTCGATTAGTCTGTTCTTGGGCTTCATATAAAATAATATCATACAGTACTTATTCTCTTATGTGTGCTATCTTTTGCTCTGTATAATGTTTTTTGAGATTTAATCATGTTATTTGTAAATGTGAGGAGTTATTGCTGGGTAGTATTAAGTTGGGATGCATATTTTGGATATTTTGGTCCAAATCAGGCTACCATTCATGCAGTTGGGTTTACTGAGATATCTCTGCTTCTGAATTTCTCAGGCCCAGAATACTGTTGTTAGTGGACAGAGCCAGTGGGTAGACATTTTTACTTTGACTCCACATGATCATCAGTCAGTGAAATTGGATGTATATGTAGAACACTTACTCTATTTAAGACTTGGTGGAGGATATATGAGTATGACACAGTTCCTCCCTCATGCATCTTGTAATGTAATTGTAGAGATGTGATACATACACGCATACACACCTGAAGATATCTATATATGCAGTTTCCAGTAATGGAATCCTTGTGGGATTTAGAAGCAGAATTACTTTAGATTAATAGAGATTGACTAAGGAGGTTCCCTATTGGATGTAGAACTTAGATCTTCAGAGGTTGAATTTGCATAGATATAAAGAAGGAGATCATTTAAAATAGAGAGTCAGTTAAGGACAGAAGCAAAGGTGCAAAAAGTATTTGAGCAACAGTAAGTAAACCAAGTTGCCAGAACTGGAGGACTTTTCTTGGGAAGTAATGGTATAGTTGGGAGTCTGTTAGAGAGCACATGTTAAAGAATCTGGACTTAACTTTAGATAATAGTATTAGTAACGATTGCTAATGTTGATTTTATGCCTAGTGTGTGACAGGCATTGTATCAAGTATATTTGCTAACTCATTTAATTTTTATGAATCATACATCATTATTCTTGTTTTTTTTTTTTTAAAGATTTTTACGTATTAATTCATGAGAGACACAGAGAGAGAGGCAGAGACGTAGGAAGAGGGAGAAGCAGGCTCTCTGTGGGGAGCCCAATGCGGGACTCGATCTTAGGACTCAATCCCAGGACCCCGGGATCACAACCTGAGCTCAACCACTGAGCCATGCAAACTTCCCTATTATTCTCGTTTTATAAATGAGTAGACAAAGGCATAGAGAGGCTGGCTATTTTGACCAAAGTTATATAGCTAAATGAGCGACAGAACTGGGATTTGATTCTAAGTAGCCTAATTCCAGAGCCCATAGTCTTAACTATTAGGCAATAACACCCCTAGAATATGAGCTTACATGATGAAAAAGTATTTTTGAATTTTTAATGATATACCTTTTTGCTCATACACATGACAATTTTTATTTGTACACATGAAATACTTGCCCATACAGTCACACATGGTTTGTAGAAATTTTCTCCCCCTCCCAAAGTAGATTTAGCAATGTGTTGAGATATAGGTTTTGGAGGTGATGTAGAGTTTTGATTTCTAAATGCAGATTATTCCCACAGCATTAAATCACCTGCTGAAGAAGATATTCATGTGGAATTTGTTGTAAAGAAATGATTGACAAAGAATTAAGTCTCTAGGGAATTGATAATCATTTTGGTTTGAACATCATCTTATTTTTTTAATTTTTTTTATTGGAGTTCAATTTGCCAACATTTAGCATAATACCCAGTGCTCATCCCACCAAGCATCACCTTATTTTTAATACAGTTCAAAATTAATATAATTCAATTAATACAGTTCGCTGTAGTTTCTATGGGAAGTGGAAGTACTTACCTTATATGGTAGATATCCATCAAGTGGGATGAACTGGTGGTCATTGTTACCTTCTTGCGAGACAGTACATGGGTTATTTGTCCATTCATGTAAATTGACATATCTTGCTCATTCCTGGGCGGAAATAAGATACATTTAACTATATAGGGTAGAAAATTTTGTTTTCTACATTATTATTTAAGGGTTGTGGAGAATAGTGCATAACTAGAACTTAAAATTGCCTATAGTTCCCAGTATATAATCTTCATATATAAAAAATAAAAAATCTCCCCCAAAAATCTAGATTTAAAATCATGTTAAATTTATTTATGATAATATAGATTTTTTTCCAAATTTTTTTTGTGTAGAACTAGTATGCATTTTTTGTAACCTAATAATTTGATAAACTGGCAAGTATAGTCATGTCAGGCAGATATGAACAAAACATTATGATGTTTCATTAAAATGACATAAAAGTTTATGAATGAACAATGAAAAAGGGAAATTTTAATGTCAAAGTGAATATCGTTTCAGCAATTTGGAAGTTTAATGTAACCATGCTCAATTCCCCAAATGTTTGTTGATCGTGCACTAGGGTAAAGCTTTGCCTTGAGTAAGCTACTTGTAAACTATTTTAGAACAATTTAGTATCTAGTAGAAATAACTCTCAGCGCAGAAATACTATTGTTAGGGTATTCCCATATGACTGGGATTAGCATGAAAGACAGCCACCTCTCTGCTGCTTTATTTTGTAGTTCACAAGGCCAGGGGAAGCTTTTAATTATTTCATGCTTATATGCCTACACATACCTAGGGAAGCATAATCCGAGATCTCAGTGTCAGTTTAATTATGCAGTTGATTTAACTGTTGACTTCACAGCTAGTTAGAGTTCACAATATCTTAGTGTTTGTAAACTTCTTGGTAGTATGGGTGACAATAAATATAAATAAGGATAAATTAGTGTTTTTTTCCTAAAATAGAACATTAATAAAGTGAACAAAGATGCATTGTTAGTAAGATTATTTTAAGTGTAAAAAGATACAGTTCAGTTTTAAACAACCTTATTACTTAGTAAACATGATTTTAAATTTGAGGGAAATGTTTAAAGGCAATTATATTCTTATGTATGGTTAATTTTTAAAAAAATTTAAATTAAATTTGCCAACGTATAGTATAACAACCAGTGTTCATTCCATCAGGTGCCCTCCTTAGTGCCCGTCACCCAGTTACCCCATCTCACGTCTCTCCTCCCCTTCTGCAACCTGTTTTTTTTCCCCAGAGTTAGGAGTCTCTCATGATTTGTCTCTTTCTCTAATTTTTCCCCACTCAGTTTCTCCCCCTGCCCTTATGGTCTCCTTTGGTATTTCTTATATTCCACATATGAGTGAAACCATTTAATGATTGTCCTTCTCTGATTGACTTATTTCACTCAGCATAATACCCTCCAGTTCCACCCATGTCAAAGCAAATGGTAGATATTCATCCTTTCTGATGGCTGAGTAATATTCCATTGTGTATATATGATGTATGGTTAATTTTAATCTATATTTTTGTAACCGGTTTTTAAGAAAAGATCTTTTATGGTTTTTTCAAAATACTCTAATTTGTTTTTTAGAAATCTGAAATGTATCATGTTTTAGCAATCATTTTTTAAAATTTCATTTTAGGAATTTTCCAGTCTAAAAAGTAATTAGATTAATTTTCATCTCTATCTTGTAACCAGTCTTAAGAAAGTAATCTTTTATATTCTTTTAAAATACTTCAAACTTATCCATTAGAAATCTAAAAGATACCATGTCTTTTATAAGATGATTGATAAAAACTTACTTTTCTACTTTCTTATTCTTACTGCTAGTTTTAATAATCTTTCTCTTTTGGCATGATTTTTCAAAAAGGTTTTTTCCCAATTCATATGAATTTTGATAGATATGATGTATTACCACGCAAGTCATGGGTCTATTTAATAGAAGGATGAATGTTTCTCTATCTGTTATCTGCATTTCTAACTGAGAGTCAATAGGTTGATTTTGCATAAGATGATCAGAAACAGGAAAGCTGTGGTTTAGAAAATGTTTAAATCTGTTTCAAATAACTTGGCAGGGCAATCTGGTAAAAATGACATGATTAATGACTGAAGAAGATTAAAATATTTTCACATTCTGTTTTTAATGACCACTATCTTATGTTTCTACTCTAAAATTTATAACTGGTAAAATATTACAGGAAAAATATATAATTTATAAGCCGCTTGAAGTTGTGTTTTACCTTATCAAACTGTGCTTGCTTTTTAGCCAAAACAGCATAAATTAAAAACAAATTTTAACTGAAATGTAGTTTGTGTGCTATTCATTGAAGTGTTAATATTTATTAGGTTCAGCATTAAAAGAGCTAAGATTATTGTTTTCAATTAGGCAGGGTAGTAGTCAGTACGTAATTTTTAAAATTTATCTTTACAACCAGGCAGATCTTCATCATTTGGAAATAGGCCATTTCAGTAAATTTAACTATAAATGTTTTCTATGTGTATAAGTGGTGACAAGTACAACTATTAATGTTGGAGTTTTGCCCATTGGTTCTCGTTGTTCTGTCTTTTTTTATCCAGAGATAATGATGTATATTCAGTGTCTGTCATATTTACCTAGAGGAAGTCTTTTTAATCCCTCATTTTTCTCCTTCACTGAGGTTATGTGTAAATACTACATGAAATGGCAAATGGAAGAAAGTCTGTTTTGTCTAAAGATACCATTCATCTTAAACAAACACAATCTGTCTTTGAAAGCACAGTGATACGAGTTTTGTTTGGTGGGAGAAGGAGGAGGATGGATAAGACCAAAGCAAAAATACGTTGCAAATTATATCAGCTGGTTAAGGCCCTGTAAAAATTGGATAAATTTTTCAGATTTGTGTCTCCTTCAGGGACTCACCCACCCCCTTCACACACAGTTTCATTGCTTCTTAATTTCCATCATCATCATCGACATACCATTTTTATGAAGACGTGCATTGATTATTTATTTATTTATTTATTTAATATTAAATAACTTATCAATTGTTAATAACACTCCGTGTTTGGGACGCCTTGGTGGCTCAGTGGTGGACGTCTGCCTTTGGCTCAGGGTGTGATCCCTGATTGAGTCCCAGGATCGAGTCCCATGTTGGGCTCCCTGCATGGAGCCTGCTTCTCCCTCTGCCTGTGTCTCTGATGACTGAGTAATATTCTCATTTTATATATATACCACATCTTCTTTATCTGTTCATCTGTCAGTGGACATCTGGGCTCTTTCCACAGTTTGGCTATTGTGGACATTGCTGCTATAAACCTTGGGGCACAGGTGCCCCTTCAGATCACTATGTCTGTAATCTTTGGGGTAAATGCCTAGTAGTGCAATTGCTGGGTCATAAGGTAGCTCTATTTTTAAGTTCTTGAGGAACCTCCACTCTGTTTTCCAAACTGGCTCTACTAGCTTGCATTCCCACCAACAGTGCAAGAAGGTTTCTCCCTTTCTCCTCATCCTCATCAACATTTGTTGCTTCCTATCTTGTTAATTTTAGGCATTTTGACTGGTATAAGGTGGTATCTCATTGTGGTTTTGATTTATACTTCCTTGATGACAAGTGATGTGGAGCATTGTTTTCATGTGTCTGTTGGCCATTTGTAGGTCTTCTTTGGAGAAATGTCTGTTCATGTCTTCTGCCAATTTCTTGATTGGATTATTTGTCTTTTGGGTGTTGAGTTTGATAAGTTCTTTACAGATCTTGGATATTAGCTGTTTATCTGACGTGTCATTTGCAAATATCTCCCATTCTGTAGGTTGCCTTTCAGTTTTGTTGACTGTTTCCTTTGCTGTGCACAAGCTTTTTTTTTTTATCTCAATGAAGCCCCAATAGTTCATTTTTGCCTTTGTTTCCCTTGCCTTGGAGACATGTCTAGCAAGAATTTGTTGCAGCTGAGGTCAAAGAGGTTACTGCCTGTGTTCTCCTCTAGGATCTTGATGGATTCCTGTCTCACATTTAGGTCTTTCATCCGTTTTTAGTCTATTTTTGTGTGTGGTATGAGGAAATGGTCCAGTTTCATTCTTCTGCATGTGCTGTCGAATTTTCCCAGCACCATTTATTGAAAAGACTGTCTTTTTTCCATGGGATATTCCTTCCTGCTTTGTCAAAGATGAGTTGACCATAGAGTTGAGGGTCCATTTCTGGGTTTTCTATTCTGTTCCATTGATCTATGTGTCTGTTTTTGTGCCAGTACCACACTGTCTTGATGATCACAGCTTTGTAATACAGCTTGAAGTCTGGCATTGTGATGCCATCAGCTTTTTCATTTTCTTTCAGATTTCCTCTCTAGCTATTTGGGTTTTTTTTCTGGTTCCATAGAAATTTTAGAATTATTTGTTCCAGCTCTGTAAAAAATGTCAATGGTATTTTGATAGGGATTGCGTTGAATGTGCAGATTGCCCTGGGTGGCATAGACGTTTTCACAATATTTATTCTTCCAATCCATGAGCATGGAATGTTTTTCCATTTCTTTGTGTTTCTTCAATTCCTTTCATAAGTGTTCTGTAGTTTTTAGAATACAGGTTCTTTACCTCCTTGGTTAGGTTTATTCCTAGATATCTTATGGCTTTAGGTGCAATTGTAAATGGGATTGATTCCTTTATTTCTCTTTCTTCAGTCTCATTGTTAGTGTATAGAAATGCCACTGATTTCTGGACATTGATTTTGTATCCTGCCGCACTGCCGAATTGCTGTGTGAGTTCTAGCAATCTTGGGGTGGAGTCTTATGTGTTTACCACATAAAGTATCAGGTCATCTGTGAAGAGTGAGAGTTTGACTTCTTTGCCAGTATGAATACCTTTTATTTCTTTTTGCTGTCTGATTGCTGAGGCTTGGACTTCTAGTACAGTGTTGAACAACAGTGGTAAGAGTGGGCATCCCTGTCGTGTTCCTGACGTCAGGGGAAAAGCTCTCAGTTTTTCTTCATTGAGAATGATATTTGCAGTAGGCTTTTCATAGGTAGCTTTTATGATATTGTGGAATGTTCTCTCTATCCCTACACTATGGAGTTTTAATCAAGAAAGGATGCTGTATTTTGTCAAATGACAGAAATCTGAAGTTAATCCTTAGATATCTTAAAGCACAATTTTCTAGAAAGCCATGTATATGAATTTACAATTCCATGTAGGAAATGGAATATATTGCCTTATTTTAATTATTTCCAATTTTGAAATCCCACAAAATGGAATAAAATAACTTTATTTATCCTTTTATACTGTGAACTCTTTAGAAACAGAGCCCTGTTTAATTCCTCTATTATATTTATTCCCGGCACTAAGCACAACTAGGTTACAAGTGATGGCCAAAGAAATGTTTACTAAGCTCATGCCAAAGGAATTAATTTTTTCTGCTTACATTTGCTTACTTATATTTATTATGAAAACTAACATCTTTAGTATTGTTCCTGCCATCTTGTTTTCTCTATATTATGCTTGTCCTTGTACTCCTTTTTTTCTTTTGATTGGATTGATTACATTTTTACCATTAAAAAAAGCTTCTAGTTATAATTAAACATACTATTTCTATTATCTCTATAATTTAATTTTAAGGAAAATGTTTCACCTTGCATTTTTCTGTTCATGTTGGGAATTGTTAAAATGTATAACTTCTTTCTGCTTCTCCTAATATAAGAACTTTAGTACTTTTAATTTGTTTCTGATCCCTATACCCAGAGGCTGACTCCAATCTGGAATTTTTGGGATACTTCTCATTATGCCTCCACTTTCTTAAAAATGATTTTTCAAGAATCTATTGTGTTAAAACTATATCATTAACTACTATCTAGATTTTATTATTTAATTTTACATATCTATTTACTCAACAATGTTTTTTGTATCCTGATCTTAGATCTGTTTTTCATTTTGCTGTAGTACCTCTTTAGGTATTCTTTAAGAAATGGTTTAGATAGCAAATTATTTGAGTTACTTAAAATATAGATGATTTATTCACACTTCTAATATCAAAAAGGATTCAAGGCAGAAGACACACCATTGCACATTTATTCTTCAGGCATGGCAATTGGCAAATAGAACTTACTTACATGGTTCTAAGATCTCTGGGTGTGTGCTTCCATTAAAGATGGGACTTTTTGTCTCTCTTTTAAATGTTAAACTTTTTTACAAGTATGATTTTAGTTTATAACTCATTTACTATGAATTTCCTCTTGGAGGAGAAAAAAAGGAATTTTTAGGTATCATTCAGTTAAAATATGCACTTCAACAAATACTTAATAAGCATCCTTTCTATACAACAAATATCCAATATCGAGGAGGAGCGTGGTAAAAACAATACTTGGTTAAATGTACTAAAATCTGTTTTTTTCCCATGTTACAGCTTAAGTTTTTCATGTTATGGCTTATAATTCTTGAATTTGCTCTAAGAGTATTTTAAAATGAAATAAATGAAAGTTAATTTTTAAAAATACATTACTATCTTTGATAAAATTGTAATCTAAGTGGCACCACTTTTTAAATGTCATTATCCATTTTCATATACTTAACTAAATTAACAACATGTTAGAGCAATTCAAGGTATGAGAGGATTTAATTTTGTTTTTCTAGTTCACAAAGATTAATGTGGCAAGGATCTTTCATGTCAGTTTTGTTATAAGTAAAGGAATAGAATTATCTGTTACACAGATATGTGTACCTTTAATATAGACTATATTTTCTGATATTTCTCAGTCTTATCTCATTATTTCAACTTTTGGGTTTATTTATGTAAGGCTATTGTAGAGCTAATGGATGATGGGATTACAGTACGCCATCAGTATCTCATTTTAAAAGCATTTAGTGTTCATTAGTTTGATGCAACAAAGAATATAGTTTGAAAATGAAAGGCAGTGAACAAAGGAAGAATTTGGCAATATGAATAAATAAAAATAAAATGAATGAAAATAAAGAGTAAAGAATCTGCACATTTTTAAGACTTTTGAGTTTTATTATGAAATAGACTTCCAGAAACAATGTGCCAATTTATTTGCTGTTCAGATGTATATAGTTTATTTTATTTTATTATTATTTTTTTCTGGACACACGGACCTACTCTGAGTATTATTATTCTCTTATTTTCTTTACTAATTGGATAGTTTAAAAGTAGTTTCTCATTGTTTTTATTTGCATTTTTAATGACTAGAGATACTGAACATTTTTCTTCTGTGTTACTGAGTGTAATTCTCTTGTTAATTTGTTACTTATTTGCTTTATTATTATTATTATTATTATTATTATTATTTTTAAAGATTTTATTTTTAAGTAATCTCTATACCCAACATGGAACTTGAATTTACAACCCCATGATCAAAAGTTGCATGCTCTTCCAACTGAGCATTATTAATTTTTAAGGTTACAAGTAAGAACAGAGCTTATTTGGACAGACTGTCATTTGGATTCTGGCTTTATTTCTTAAGCACTGTGTATTTTGGCGCAGTCACATTATCTCTCTGAGCCTTCATTTGTAAAACAAGAACACTTATAATACCTACTTCAGTATGAGGTAGGACTAAATGTGAGGACTAAATAAAATTATATATAGTTAAAGAACTTAGCAAAATGCTTGGTGCACATCAGTGATGCTGCTGCTGATAAAAAATAATAATGTGTTAAATATTTTTCCTAGGTGATTATTTGATGCTTAAGTTCTTTTTCTCTACAGAAATTTAAAAATTTTTTTGTCATATATCAGTCTTTTTATGATACTTACTTTGGGATTATGTTGAGAAAATTTTTCTTCACACCCAATATTATAAAAATATTATGGAAATATTTCTAAATGTGACTAAGTTGTAAACATAATTATTAATTTTAATGAGTCAGACTAAGGAAGTGTACTGATAATATGATTTTTTATTTTTTTTAATTTTTTTAATTTTTAAATTTTTTTGATAATATGATTTTTTATATATTTGGGAAAATATTACCATTTACTCCTGTCAAATTAATTCAGAAAATATTATTTAACAAGTTAATGGATTATTATTTTAAAAAAATTTCTTAGGTCTTCAACAGTACATTCTCCTGGATTGTTTGTATATTTAGGAAGGGCCTCTTCTATTTTATGCAATGCCTTTGTGTCCATTAGAAAATGGTGCTGTCCTTGGGCCAATGAATCAGAAAAACTCCCATTCCTTCCCCCCACCCCAACCCGAGCCCCCTTACACTGCAGCTGAATGACTTTTCTGGGCCAAAGCCAGCACAAACGCCTGGGAATGCGGAAGCGTGAGCTAGAGTTAGCTTCCAGTTTCCTATTCCACCAGGTTCCTTTTGTACTGCTCACATTGCACCGTGTCATGAGATGGCCCAATATTTCAGTGTTCTCAGAAAATGGCTTTGAAATAAGATTAATTTTGAAAAATTAATGATTAATGTATCTAAGTCCACCTGCATAGTTCAGCAGAGTTGAGCAATCTTTTATACGTGTACTTTTTATAAAAGCAAAGCAAAGCCCTTCTGTTTGAATATTGTGAACAGAAAAATCATAGCGCAGTGGCATTAGTCATACAGCCTTCTATTCATCTACCCTGGGTGTTAATTCATGGACTCTTAAGGGTTGATTTCTTTCTCCTAGTAAATAGTGATGTTGACGACCCATCTGAGACCACGTCTTTTTGAATGTTTTTCTTGTTATGGGAAAACTGATCGGTATTATGTTGAGTTTTCAAAAAATGTGCTTTACAGAAATCTCATCCTCTAATTGTGCTTAGCCCCCCTGTGATGCTCCTCTCTCACCCCTATATTCCTCTATAACTTACTATTCATAATTCTTTCTTACTAGTCTTGCAGTCGTTTTTACTGTGTTCCTTGGAGCTCTCATTCCATTGTAATTACATTCTTTTTTTATCCTCCAATCTCTTCACAAAATGTTTCCTTCATTTCCTGGCTTTGAGATTTGTCTCTGTCCCAAGATCTGTCCTGCAACTGCAGTTCTACCTCGTATCTAGAGACAGTGTCAGTGATAACTCTTCATTTCCTTCTTAAGAGTCTTAGCTTTCCTTGTTGTGATCTGTCAGGCCCTGGTAATGCCCTTCATTTCATGACAGTTTTAGGCTTCCACTTTAATTCTTGCCATCCTCCTGGGTGATTTTAGTGACCATGTGGACAGTCCGGCCCACAACCAGTTCTCCAACCTCCCATGTCCCGGCTCCTTCCTTTTCTTCCCAGTCTAGTATGCCTCTCATTGTTTTAACTTTTCCCCCTTGGACTCTATGGTAACCATTTTGTCATTTTCGCCAGTCCTCTCTGATTTCTGGATCTGTTTTCCTGATGTTGAATTCCCCAGAAAATCCCCAACCATCTGTTTTCAGTTGTAATTTTTTTCACCTGGGTGGCATGGCCCCTGCAAAAGGAAAGAATAGAATTATGGGATAGTTGCCCCTGGAGATTTATGCTCTTTAATTTCAGATCACCTCTTGCCACTATTCTGCAGTCCTTCTAAGTCTTTATCACTTTTCTCAAACCCCCTTTCTACCACCCTTTTTTGTCTTAGCAACAATCCTGCCTCCTATTTCATAGAGAAATCTGAGGCTATGAAGTCTGAGTGTTTCCAGCTTTTCCCTCCTATAACTACAATATTCTCTACCCACACTTAGCCTTCTTTCCTGCATGATTGAAGGAGGATAGGCTCTTTCTTTAGTAATCCCATCAATTCTGCTCCTATAGAATGTTATTCCATCACTTATTTACTCTAATTTCTGAATTCTGAAGGTCTTCAATACTGCTTATTTCTTCCCCTCAACCTAGAGATGAGCTCAAATCATCCCATTAAAAGGAAAAAAAATCAAACAAAACAACTTCTTCAACATTGTTCTCATCTTTCCATTGGAATCTTTACTCCTTTACTAGTTGGATCTTTCCATTGGAATTAAGGTTCTCAGGACACTACTGTTTCTCCTTTCTCCTGTTCAGAGGAACACCCTAATAAAGAAGGATGAGGAGCATAGAAGAATAATTAAAGGCCAATAAGCATTTGCAAAAGTTCAGCTTCATTATTAGGCATATCAATGTATATCAACTACAAAAATGTTTACTGGAAAAATTAGAGCTTCAAGAATATAGGGGAGATGTTTACTCTCGAATATTACTAGAGGGAATAGAAATTGATGCAATCATCCTGAAATCATCCTAAAAAATAATTTGGTGTAATTGCTTAATCCAGTAATTCCACTTTAGGGAATGTTATAAAGAAAGCACTCAGAGATTAATGTGAAAGGATATTCATGAAGTGTTATTTGTAGGACAGATAGAGAGAGAGAGAGAGAGAGAGAGAGAGAGATTGAGATACAGCCTAAAAGTCCAATAATGGAGGCAGGTTGCCACACTCTGTCTATATAGAGAAAAGTCCAAAAGTAAATGCACTGAAATGGTAATGGTAGTTACTACAGAATAGTAAGATTATAGGTGATTTTATTATCTTCCTTATACTTTCATGCAAAATTCTACTTTAATTTATAAGAACATCTATTGAATTTGTAACCAGAGAAAACAAAAGGCTAAAAAAAAAATAACTACATATATTAACCCCTGACATGCTTCACTCTGCCTCTGGCCAAAGAATAGAGGTTTTTGTAAGAAGGTGTTAATACATCTCGAAGCTTTTAGCGTGTTCCAGTTATCAACCTTAGTTTGCTTTCATGAAATGTTGGGAGTACATTATGGAAAGGAGGGGGAACATGATTTTCCCATCAAGTGAACAATGAGAGGAACATGTTGACCAGTATAGAATGTTGGAAAAGGGAGAAGAGGAACTCACTAATAGAAGATGTGTGGAAGCATTAAAGGAGATGAAAGAGAACCAACTGGAAACAAAGGAACCGAGTCATCTTAGGCTAACAGGTGGTAGATGCTTATCAATGTCTGGTAGGTTGTCCCATAATAATTTCACTGGATATTAAGACTGACAACCAAAACAACACTTAGTTGAAAATAAGGATGGGCTGGCTTCTTCTCCAGAAAATGAGTAAAGGTGATCAGTGACAGCAGTATATTCCTCTTCAGAGGCTAGGGCCAGCTGTTGCTTAAATAAAAATGTCCAGGATATACGCTTCTAGCTGGAGACTTTTATTTTTTTTTTTTTCTAAATTTTTTTTTAAAATTTTTTTTTAATTTAATTTTATTTATGATAGTCACAGAGAGAGAGAGAGAGAGGCAGAGACATAGGCAGAGGGAGAAGCAGGCTCCATGCACCGGGAGCCTGATGTGGGATTCGATCCGGGGTCTCCAGGATCGCGCCCTGGGCCAAAGGCAGGCGCCAAACCGCTGCGCCACCCAGGGATCCCTAGCTGGAGACTTTTAATTTGTGACATTACATATATAGACTAAAACTACTTGTGTGTCCCCTGGCTCTGTCCTTTGCTCATAATTAATGTTCATACAAGTGATACTGTGATATCAGACGCTGACCAGAATATGATATGCAGATCATTCTCAAGCAGATGAGTAGGTTGTTTGTTAAAAGTTCATTTGCAGTTTGGTTGTGTTGAATGGAGAATGCATTTTTAACTATAGAAAGAGTATAATAGAAAAATTAGATTTCAAGGCTGATTTACCAAACATATTTAGCCTCTAAAGTACTTGAAGATGCATAACAGTTTCCGTGAAAAATTTATCCAGAATTTCAGGTTGGGATGCCAAGAATAAACTTCCTATTCCCCTATTTTCTGGTAAGTTAAAAAAAAAAAAAAAAGGAGCCCCTTAGCTCTAAGTGCCTTGAGGAGTACTGAGCAGTTTTTATAGGTGAGTAGCTGCAAGGTTTGCCTAAGCTAGTCAGCCACACACAGGAATGAAAAGGAATGTTTTGGGGGTTGTGGATATTGAGGAGCATGAAGCTGGATGCTGGGAGAACTCTCAGTTTGATTTTGGACATTATACAGGATCATGAAAAGTTGGATTAGAGAGAAAATTTGAGCCAGGTGCTAAAAGAAAATGGGAGAGTATCCCAGGAATCTACATACGGAGAGAAGAGGATAATTGAAGACTTCAAAAGTGGAGTTTCTTGAGTGATGAAGCTCTAAAGGCTCTGCCTGATTTTCTAGCCACGGTAGTCCAGTGACCCACACCTGGGCTTATTTATACTTGCTGTAAGCCAAACTCTAGCTCTGGTTATCAGGTACAATTCCATTTAGAGCAGTTTTTCTCAATCTTAGCCACACATAGGAGTTACCTGAGGAATTTTAAAAAATATATAGGTGTCAGGCCCATGCTAAACCAATTCACTCAAAATCTGCAGTTGGGGCCCAGGTGCTGGTATTGTAAAAGCTTTCTGGGTGATTCTGATGTGGATCTAGAGTGGAGAACTGCTGGGTAGAGTCAGGAATAAATTACATGGGATAGAAATGATGGGTGTTTATTTTCTTTTAATTGTTTATTTTTTATTCAAGTATAGTTAACATGAAGTATTATGTTAGTCTCAGGTACACAATATAGTGATTCAAAAATTCTATACATTTCTCAGTGCTCATCAAGATAACTGTACTCTTAATACCCTTCACACATTTCACCCATCCCTTCTCCTACCTTCCCTTTACAACCACCAGTTTGTTCTCTATATTTAGGAGACTGTTTTTCTGTTCTTTTCTTGCTTTTGTTTGTTTCTTAAATTCCACATATAAATTAAATAATATGGCATTTATCTTTTTCTGGCTGATTTCACTCAACATTATACCCTCTAGGTCTATCCATGTTGTTGCAAATGGTAAGATTTCATTATTTTTCATGGCTCAGTAGTATTCCATTCTGTGTGTGTGTGTGTGTGTGTGTGTGTGTGTGTGTGTGTGTGTGTGTCTTGACTTGTATAAATTCTTTATATATTTTGGGTATTAGCTCCTATCATCATTTGCAAAAATCTTCTCCTATTCAGTAGGTTGCCTTTTTTTTTGGTGATGGTTTCATTTGCTGTGCAGAAACTTTTTATTTTGGTGCCTTTCCAATAGTTTAATTTTGCTTTTGTTTCCTTTGCTGGAGGAGATATATCTAGAAAACTGCCTCTGTGGCCAATGTCAAAGAAATTACTGCCTGTTTTCTTCTAGGTATTTTATGGTTTCCTCTGTCTCACAGTTAAATATTTCATCCATTTTGAGTTTATTTTTGTGTATGGTGTAAAGAAAGTGATCCAGTTTCATTCTTTTGCATGTATCTGTCCAGTTTTCCCAACCATTTATTGAAGAGGTCTTTTTCTCTTTATATGTTTTTGCCTTCTTTGACAAAGATTAATTGACTATGAAAGTGAGTTTATTTATGGACTCTCTCTTCTATCCCATTCATCTATGTATCTGTTTTTGTGCCAGTACCATACTGTTTTTATTACTATGGCCTTGTAGTATATTTTGAGACCTGGGATTGTGTAATCCCCAGCTTTGTTCTTCTTTGGCAGGATTGCTTTGACTATTCAGGGTCTTTAGTGGTTCCACACAAATTTTTAGGTTTATTTGTTCTAGTTCGTGAAAAATACTGCTGATATTTTGATAGGGAGTGCTTTAAATATGTAGATTACTTTGTGTAGTATAGACATTTTAACAATATTGGTTATTTTTTTTTAAGTCAGCTCTACACCCATTATGGGCCTTGAACTCACAACCCTGAGATCAAAGGTTGCATGCTCTACTGACTAAACCAGCCAGGCACTCCAATATTGATTCTTCCAAACCATGAGCATGGAGTATGTTTTCATCTGTTTGGGTTATATTCACTTTTTTTCATCAATATTATTTAGGTTTTCAGAGCACAGGTCTTTTACCTCCTTGGTTATGTTTATTTCTAGATATTTTATTCTTTTTGGTGCAATTGTAAATGGGAGTGCTTTCTTAATTTCTCTTTCTGCCACTTCATTATTAGTGTATAGAAATGCACATTCAGATTTCTGTATGTTAATTTTATATCTTGTGACCTTACTGAGTTCGTTTATCAGTTCTAGTAATTTTTTGGTGGAGTCTTTAGGATTTCCTGTATATAGTGTCATGTCATATATAAATAGTGAAATTTTTACTTATTCTTTACCAATTTGGAGGCCTTTTATTTCTTTTCACTGTCAGACTGCTATGGCTAGGACTTCCAGTACTGTGTTAAATAGCAGCGGTGAGAGCAGACATCCTTGTCTTGTTCCTGACCTTAGGGAAAACTCTGTTTTTTCCCATTAAGAATGATGTTAGGGTGGACTTTTCATGTATAGCCTTTATTACGTTGATGTATACTGCTTCTAAACCTACTTTGTTGAGAGTTTTTATCATGAATGGATGTTGTACTTTGTCAAATGCTTTTTTTGTATCTATTAAAATGATCATGTGGTTTTTATCCTTTCCCTTGTTAATATATCATGTTGAAAGATTTGTGAATATTGAACCACTCTTGCATCGCTGCAATAAATCCTACCTGATTGTGGTGAATGATTTTTTTAAAGTATTGTTGGATTTGGCTTGCCAATATTATGTTGAGGAATTTTGCATCTATGTTCTTTTTAAAAATTTTTTATTTAAATTCAGTTTGCCAACATATAGTATAACACCCAGTGCTCATCCCATCAGGTGCCCTGCTCAGTGCCTGTCACCCAGTTACCCAACCCCCACCCTCGTCCCCTTCTGCAACCCTTTGTTTGTTTCCCAGAGTCAGGAGTCCCTCATGGTTTGTCTCCCTCTCTCATTTTTCCCCGCTCAGTTTCCCTCCTTTCCCCTAAAATCCCTTTCACTGTTTCTTCTATTTCACATATGAGTGAAACCATATGATGATTGTCCTCCAATTGACTTATTTCACTCAGCATAATACCCTTCAGCTCCATCCATGTGGAAGCAAATGGTGAGTATTCGTCTTTTCTGATGAATGGCAAGTGATGCGGAGCGTTTTCTCACGTGCTTGTTGGCTGTGTGTAAGTGTTCTTTGGAGAAATGTCTGTTCATATCTTCTGCCCATTTCTTGACTGGATTGTTTGTTTCTTTAGTGTTGAACTTGATAAGTTCTTTCTAGATCTTGGATACTAGCCCTTTATCTGATACGTCAATTGCAAATATCTTCTCCCATTCTGTAGGTTGCCTTTTAGTTTTGTTGACTGTTTCCTTTGCTGTGCAGAAGTTTTTTATCTTGATAAAGTCCCAATTGTTCATTTTTGCATTTGCTTTCTTTGCCTTCATAGATGTGTCTAGCAAGAGGTTACTGTGGCCAAGTTCAAAAAGGGTGTTGCCTGTGTTCTCCTCTAGTATTTTGATGGATTCTTGTCTCACATTTAGATCTTTCAACCATTTTGAGTTTATCTTTCTGTGAGGTGTAAGAGATTGGTCCAGTTTCATTTTTCTGCATATGGCTGTCCAATTTTCCTAACACCATTTATTGAAGAGACTGTCCTTCCAGTGGATAGTCTATCCTGCTTTGTCGAAGATGAGTTGACCATAGAGTTGAGGGTTTTTTTCTGGGGTCTCTATTCTGTTCCCATGACATATGTGTCTGTTTTTGTGCCAGTACCACACTTTCCTGGTGATCACAGCTTTGTGGTACAGCTTGAAATCAGGCGTTGTGATGCCCCAGGCTCTGGTTTTCTTTTTCAATATTCCTCTGGCTATTTGGAGTCTTTTCTGGTTCTATACAGATCTTAAGATTATTTGTTCCAACTCTCTGGAGAAAGTCCATGGTATTGTGATAGGGATTGCATTGAATGTGTACATTGCCCTGGGAAGCATAGACATTTTCACAATATTTATTCTTCCAATCCATAAGCATGGAATATTTTTCCATCTCTTTATGTCCTTCTCAATTTCTTTCATACGTATTCTATAGTTTTTAGAGTATAGATCCTTTACCTCTTTGGTTAGGTTTATTCCTAAGTATCTTATGTTAGTGTATAGAAATGCCACTGCTTTCTGTGCATTATCTTATATCCTACCCCCTTGCTGAATGAGTTCTAGCAATCTTGGGATGGAGTCTTTTGGGTTTTCTATCTACAATATAATGTCATCTGCAAAGAGGGAGAGTTTGACTTCTTCTTTGACAATTTGGATGACTTTTATATCTTTTTGTTGTTTGATTGCTGAGGCTAGGCCTTCTAGTACTATGTTGAATAGCAGTGGTGAGAGTGGACATCCCTGTCATGTTCCTGATCTTAGGGGAAAGGCTCCCAGTGCTTCCCCATTGAGAATGATACTCACTCTGGGCTTTTTGTAGATGGCTTTTATGATATTGAGTAATGTTCCCTCTATCCCTGCACTTTGAAGAGTTTTAATCAGAAATGGTTGCTGTATTTTGTCAAATGCTTTCTCTACATCTATTGAGAGGATCATATCGTTCTTTTTTCTTATTGATGTGACCTATCATGTTGATTGGCTTACGAGTGTTGAACCACCCTTGGAGTCCAGGGATAAATCCCACTTGGGTGTGATGAATAATCCTTTTAATGTACTGTTGGATCCTATTGGCTAGTATCTTGATGAGAATTTTTGCATCCATGTTCATCAGGGATATTGGTCTGTAATTCTACTTTTTGGAGGGGTCTTTGGTTTTGGAATACAGGTGATGCTGGCCTCATAGAATGAGTTTGGAAGTATTCCCTCCCTTTCTGTCCTTTGAGACAGCTTTAGTAGAATAGATATTATTTATTCTTTAAATGTTTGATAGAATTCCCCTGGGAAGCCATCTGGCCTTGGACTTTTGTGTCCTGGGAGGTTTTTGATGACTGCTTCAATTTCTTCACTGGTTATTGGCCTATTCAGGTTTTTTATTTCTTCCTGTTCCAGTTTTGGTAATTGTAGGTTTCCAGAAATGCATCCACTTCTTCCAGATTGCCTAATTTGTTGGAATATAGTTACTCATAATATGTTTTTAAGATAGTTTTTATTTCCTTGGTATTGGTTGTGATTTCTCCTCTTCATTCATGATTTTATTAATTTGAGTCTTTTTTCTTTTTAATAAGGCTGGGTTTATCTATCTTATTAATTCTTTCAGAGAACCAGCCCCTGGTTTTTTTTTTTTTTTTTCAGCCCCTGGTTTTATTGATCTGTTCTACAGTTCTTCTGGTCTCTATTTCATTGAGTTCTGCTCTAATTTTTATTATCTCTTGTCTTCTGCTTGTTTAGGCTATATTTGCTGTTCTCTCTCCAATTCCTTTAGGTGTAAGGTTAGCTTTGTACTTGAGTTTTTTCCAATTTTTTGAGGGAGATTTGTATTGCAATGTATTTCCCTGTTAGGGGCCATGCTAATCTTCTCTGTATCGTTCCAATTTTAGTATATGTGCTGCCGAAGCGAGCACTGTATTTCCCTGTTAGGACTCCTTTTGCTCTATCCCAAAGATTTTGAACAGTTGTATTTTCATTTTCATTAGTTTCCATGAATCTTTTTCATTCTTCTCTCATTTCCTGGTTGACGCATTCATCTTTTAGTAGGATGCTCTTTAACCTCCACATGTTTGAGTTTCTTTCAAAATATCTTCTTGTGATTGAGTTCTAGTTGCAAAGCTTTGTGGTCTGAAAATATGCAGGGGACAATCCCAGTCCTTTGGTATCAACTGAGACCTGGTTTGTGACCCAATATGTGGTCCATTCTGGAGAATGTTCCATGTGCACTTGAGAAGAATGTGTATTCAGTTGCATTTGGATGGAATGTTCTGTATATATCTTTGAAATCCATTTGGTCCAGTGTATCATTCCAGGCCATTGCTTCTTTGGTGATGTTCTGCTTAGAAGATCTGTCTTTTGCTGAGAGTGCTGTGTTGAAGTCTCCTACTATTGGTGTATTATTATCTACGTATGTATTTACTTTGGTTATTAATTGATTAATATACTTGGCAGCTCCCACATTAGGGGCATAAATATTCATGATTGTTAGGTCTTCTTGTTGGATAGACCCTTTAAGTGTGATATGGTGTCCCTCTTCATCTCTTACTACAGTCTTTGGGATAAACTCTGATTTATCTGATATGAGGATTGCTACCCCCAGCTTTCTTTTGAGGACCACATGAATGGTAAATGGTTCTCCACCCCTACGTTTTCAGGCTGGAGGTGTCCTTAGGTCTAAAATGAGTATCTTGTAGACAGTATACAGTTGTGTCTTGCTTTTTTATGCAGTCTGATACCCTGCATCTTTTGATGGGATCATTTAGCCCATTCACATTTAGAGTAACTATTGAAAGATATTAATTTAGTGTCACCACATTACCCATTCAGTCCCTGTTTTTGTGGATTATTTCTTTGGACTTCCTCTTTCTTTTACAGGGTCCCTCTTAGTACTTCTTGCAGAGCTGGTTTGGTGGTGACACATATTCTTTCAGTTTCTGTCTATCCTGGAAGCTCTTTATCTCTCCTATTCTGAATGACAGACTTGCTGGATATAGTATTCTTGGCTGCATGTTTTTCTCATTTAGGACCCTGAATATATCATGCCAGCCCTTTCTGGCCTGCCAGGTCTCTGTGGAGAGGTCTGCTGTTAATCTGATATTTCTTCCCATATAAGTTAAGAATCTCTTGTCTCAAGCTGCTTTTAGAATTTTCTCTTTGTCTCTGAAATTTGCAAGTTTTTCTATTAAATGTTGAGGTGTTGAGCGGTTTTTGTTAACTTGGTGTGTGTGTGGGGGTCCTCTCCATCTCTTGGATCTGAATGCCTGTTTCCTTTTCCTGATTAGGAAAGTTCTCAGCCATGATTATTTCAAATATACTTTGTGGTCCTCTCTCCCTACCTCTTCTGGAATCCCAATAAGATGAATATTATTCCTTCTCAACCTATCATTTATTTCCTGAAGCCTTTCCTTGTGGGTTCTTAATTGTTTTCTCTTTTTTCCTCAGCTTCCTTCCTTTCCATCAACTTGTCTTCTATGTCACTCACTCTCTTTTCCACCTCCTTAACCCTACAGTTATAGCATCCAGTTTAGACTGCATCTCGCTTAAAGTATTTTTAATTTTGGCCTGATTAGATCTCAATTCTGCAGTAAGAGAATCTCTAGAGTCCTTTATGCTTTTTTCCAGAGCCACCAGTAATTTTATAATTTTGCTTCTGAATTGTATCTCTGACATGGCATTTAAATCCACATCCAACATATCTGTGGTGGAGAGTATTACTTCTGGTTCTTTCTTTTGTGGTGAATTCTTCCTTCTAGTCATGTTGTCCAGTGCAGAGTGGCTTGTCAGAAGCGATCACGTTTCTCTGTAGCATTCCAGCTGTTCTCTCTTTACATCTCAGGTTGAATTTGTAGATGTTCAGGATGTTTTGAAAGTTATCTAGGTAAGTTTGTGGGACCAGATGAATTGAAGACCCCTACTTTTCCACCATCTTGCCTCAGTTCTTTACTGCATTTGTATTGGCTTATTATTTTCTTTTTTGCGTGGTTTCTTACCTACTTTTGGTTTCAGGGTAATGCTGGCCTTGTAGAATGAATTTGGAAGCTTTCCTTCGTGTTCTATTTTTTGGAATAGTTTGAGAAGAGTATTATTAACTCTTCCCTAAATGTTTGGTAGAATTCTCTTGTGAAGCCATCTGGTCCTGGACTCTTGTTTGTTGGTAGTTTTTGGATTACTGATTCAGTTTCATTGCTGATAATCAATTTGTTCAAATTTTTTATTTGTTCCTGATTCAGTGTGGGAAGGTTGTATGTTTCTAGGAATTTATCCATTTCTTTTAGGTTGTCTAATTTGCTGGCATGTAATTTTTCATGATATTCTCTGATAACCTTTCATATTTCTGTGATGTCACTTGTTATTTCTCTTTCTTCATTTCTGATTTTGTTTATTTAAGTCCTCTTTGTTGTTTTGCTTTTGCTTTTTGATGAGTCTGGATAAATGTTTATCACTTTTATTGCTCTTTTAAAAGAACCAGCTCCTCATTTCATCAACCTGTTCCATTATTTTTTTAGTTTCTATTTCATTAATATCTGCTCTGATCTTTGTTATTCTACTGGCTTTGGACTTTACTGTTCTTTTTCTAGCTCCTTCAGGTGTAGGGGTAGGTTGTTTATTTGAGATTTATCTTGCTTCTTGAGATAGGCCTGTATTGCTGTATTGCTATAATCTTTCCTTTTGGAACAGATTTTGCTGTATCCAAGGTTTTGAAGCCATTGTGTTTTTATTTTCATGTCTCCATGTATTTTTTTATTTCCTCTTTGATTTCTTGGTTGATCCATTCATTGTTTAGTGACATGTTATTCAGTCTCCATGTATTTGTATTGGTTTTCTTTTCAGGTTTTTTTTTTTTTTTATGGATTTCTAGCTTCATATACCATTGTGGTCAGAACAGGTGTATGATATGATTTCAGTCTTTTTGAATTTATTGAGACTTCTTTTCTGGCCTAACACGTGATCTCTTCTGAAGAATATTCCACATACACTTGAAAAGAATGTATATTCCACTCTTTTGGGATGGAATGTTCTGAATATATCTGTTAGGTCCATCTGGCTTTATGAAAGGCAATGTTTCTTGTTGACCTTCTGCCTAGAAAATCTATTCACTGATGTAAATGGGACGTAAAAATCCCTTACTTTATTGTATTATTGTCATTTTCTTTCTTTGTGTCTGTTAATTGCTTTATTTAGGTGCTTCCATGTTGGGTGCATATATACTCAAAATTGTTATATCAAAATATTTATTTATTTATTTATTTATAAAGATTTTATTTATTCATGAAAGACACAGAGAGAGAGAGAGAGGCAGAGACATAAGCAGAGGGAGAAGCAAGCTCCATGCAGGAAGCCCGATGTGGGACTCGATCCTAGAACTCCGCAATCACACCCTGAGCCAAAGGCAGATGCTCGACCGCTGAGCCACCCAGGTGTCCCAAGATATCCTTTTAATATATCCTTGATACAATTATAAATATTTATTTACCCAGCATATTCCCTTTAACCATTATGAAGAGTCCTTCTTTGTCTCATTACAGTCTTTGTTTTAAAGTCTGTTTTTGTGCCAGTACCACACTGTCTTGATGATCACAGCTTTGTAGTACAACCTGAAATATGGCATTGTGAAGCCCCTGGCTCTGGTTTTCTTTTTCAATATTCCCCTGGCTATTCGGGTCTTTTCTGATTCCACGCAAATCTTAAGATGATTTGTTCTAACTCTCTGAAGAAAGTCCATGGTATTTTGATAGGGATTGCATTAAATGTGTACATTGCTCTGGGTAGCATTGACATTTTCACAATATTTATTCTTCCAATCCATGAGCATGGAATATTTTTCCATCTCTTTGTGTCTTCCTCAGTTTATTTCAGAAGTGTTCTGCAGTTTTTAGGGTATAGATCCTTTACCTCTTTGGTTAGGTTTATTCCTAGGTACCTTATGCTTTTGGGAGCAATTGTAAATGGGATTGACTCCTTAATTTTTCTTTCTTCAGTCTCATTGTTAGTGTATAGAAATGCCACTGATTTCTAGCCATTGATTTTGTATCCTGCTGCACTGCCGAATTGCTGTATGTGTTCTAGTAATCTTGGGGTGGAGTCTTTTGGGTTTTCTCCATGCAGTATCATGTCATCTGCAAAGAGGGGGAGTTTGACTTCTTCTTTGCCAATTTGAATACCTTTTATTTCTTTTTGTTGTCTGATTTCTGATGCTAGGACTTCTAGTACTATGTTAGTACTATGTTGAATAGCAGTGGGGAGAGTGGACATCCCCATCGTGTTCCTGATCTTAGGGGAAAGGCTCCCATTGTTTCCGCATTGAGAATTATATTTGCTGTGGGCTTCTCATAGATGGCTTTTAAGATGCTGAGGAATGTTCCCTCTATCCCTACTCTCTGAAGAGTTTTGATCAGGAATGGATGCTGTATTTTGTCAAATGCTTTCTCTGCATCTATTGAGAGGATCATATGGTTTTTGTTTTTTCTCCTGTTGATATGATCTATCACGTTGATTGCTTTACGAGTGTTGAACCAGCCTTGCATCCTGGGGATAAATCCCACTTGGTCGTGGTGAATAATCTTCTTAATGTACTGTTGGATCCTACTGGCTAGTATCTTGTTGAGAATTTTTGCATCTGTGTTCATCAGGGATATTGGTCTATAATTCTCCTTTTTGGTGGTCTTTGTCTGGTTTTGGAATTAAGGTGATACTGGCCTCATAAAGCGAGTTTGGAAGTATTCCATCCCTTTCTATCTTTTGGAACAGCTTTAGTAGAATAGGTATTGTTTCTTCTTTAAACGTTTGATAGAATTCCCCTGGGAAGCCATCTGGCCCTGGACTTTTCAGAGGGAGACAGAACATGAGAGACTCCTAACTCTGGGAAATGAACAAGGGGTAGTGGAAAGGGAGGTGGGCAGGGGGGTGGGATGAGGGGTGACAGGCACTGAGGGGGGCACTTAACAGGTGAACACTGGGTGTTATGCTATATGTTGGCAAATCGAGCTCCAATAAAAAAATATATACAAAAAAGTCTGTTTTATATGACATAAGTATTGTTAACTCAGCTTGTTTTTTTCACTTTCATTTGCATGGTAAGTATTTTTCCATGTCTTCACTTTCATAGGTTTTTAGGTGTTAAGTGGGTCTCTCCTAGGCAGCTTATAGTTGAGTCTTGCTTTTTTACCCACTTCGTTACCCTCTGTCTTTTGATTGGAGCATTTAGTCCATTTATTCAAAGTAATTATTGATAGATGTGTACTTACTGCCATTTTGTTATTTGTTTTATAGTTGTTTTTGTAGATCTCCTCTGCTCCTTTCTCTCTTGCTCTCTTCCATTGTGGTTTAATGGCTTTCTTTAATGAAATGCTTGGATGCTTTTCTCTTTATTTATTTATTTTTTTGTATATCTATTACAAGTTTTTGATTTGTGGTTACCATTAGGTTCATATATAACATCTTATGCATATAACAGTTGGTGGTTGCTTAAGTTTGAAACCATTCTACAAGCACCACATTTTTACTCCCTCTCCCCCACACTGTCCTATGTATATGATGCCATCCTTTACATCTTTTTATTTTATGAATTTCTTGACTGATTTTTATCGATATAATTGATTTTACTGCTTTTGTATTTTAACCTCTATACTGGTTTTTTATAAGTGATTAATCTATGACTTTTATTATGTTTATAAATTACCTGTGAAATTTTTTCCTTTCATAATTTTCTTACTCCTGATTATGGCCTTTTTCTTCCACTCAAAGAATTCCTTGTAGTGTGTCTTACAAGGCTGGTTTAGTGATGATGAACTTCTTTAACCTTTGCTTGTCTGAAAAATTCTTTCTCTGTCCTATTCTGAATGATAGCCTTGCTGAGAGTATTCTTAGTTGCAGGTTTTTTCCTTCTTACACTTTGAATATATCATGCTACTCCATTCTGGAACATCGTTCTTGCTTTCTTTGAATTGTATTCACCTTGTATATCTTTGCTGTTTCTTCATCAAGTTAATTTATGTGTACTTATAATATAACTGAATTTTGGTTTTTTAAAAAATCTTGTATGAGAATATTTTTAAATTGAATAATTTAAGTCTTTCCCGTTTTTTCATTAGGGACACACACAACTTTTAGAGTACCCGCCAACTTGTTTTACTCTTTCTGTTTGCTATTCTTGCCTTGTATGTATGTGTGTATATACTTGCTCATAAGGGAAAAACATACATACATAAATAAAAATACATATAGGCTTTATAAAATATGGAAATCACAGAGTAAAAATCTCTAGTAATCCTATTACTCAATCTTATTGTCAACATGTGTATAGTTATGTATACACTCAATGTCTTCCTTTAATTTTTTAAAATAAAAATGAATTTATCATGATATAATACTTTGTAACCTATTTTTTCCCACTAAGCAGAAAAGTATTATGAACACTTTTCATGCCACTAAATATATATCTATAGTATATTTTTATTGTCTTAAAATATGTTTTAATACAAAGTATTTATTAGTCAATAAGATAAATTATTCCATCCTCTGATTAAATGGAATTATGTAGACTTGTGGAAAGGTTCTTAATTTGTAGAAGTATATGGAATATGATGCCACTTACGTAAAATATATTCATATATAAGAACTGAATGCTTATATATGTTGAATATGTATATTTACATATTAAATACCTCTGTATGATCAAAAATTTAGGATTAAGAATGTATCACTTAAGTAATAAAAAATAAAATTAACATATTTATTTTAAAATAGTCAAGCAGATGTCAACAAATTAGGTAACTTAGATGCAATGGACAAATTTCTAGAAAGACACAACCTTATGATACTGACTCAAGAAGAAATAATAAAATCTAAATAAACAAGTAAAAAGATTAAGTTAGCACTCAGGAAAGTGTGGGTCAGGATGGCTTCACTGGTAAATTCTAAGAAATATTTTAAAAAGAATGAACAATTCTTCACAAACTCTTCCAAAAAATAGAAAAGGAAGGAATACTTCCATCTTATTCTACAAGGTCACTATTACTCTGATAGCAAAACTAATCAAAGATCACAAGAAAAGAAAACTACAGACCAGTATCTTTTATGAATACATGCACAAAATTTTCCACAAAATACTAGCAAACCAAATACTGCAATATATAATACATTACCAGGTGGAATTTAGCTCAGGAATGCAAAGTTGGTTTCACATTGAAAAAGCAATTAACATAGGAGTGCCTGGGTGGCTCGGTCAGTTAAGCATCTGATTCTTATTTCAGCTCAGGTCATGATCTCAGGGTCATGAGATTAAGCCCCACATTGGTTTCTGTGCTGAGCATGGAGCCTGCTTGGGATTTTCTCTCTTTATCTCCCTCTGCCTGGCTTATGCTCTCTCAAAATAATAAATAAAATTAAATAAAATTAAATAAAATTAAATAATAAAAATCTTTTTTAAAAAAGCAGTTAACTAAAACACTACATCAATTGAATAAAGACAAAAACAACATGATTATCTCAATAGACACAGAAAGAGCATTTGACAAAAATCCAACAATTTTTCATGATAAATACACTCAACAAACTAGGAATAGAGGGGAAACTTCCTCAACCTGATAAATGGCATCTATGAAAAACCCAAAGCTAACAATATACTTAATAGTGAAAGATTGAATGCTTTCCTCCAAGACAAGGATGTTCACTCTCATCTCTTGCATTCTACATTGTATTGGAGATTTTAGCCAGGGTAATTAGACAAAAAGAAAGAAGGAAGGAAGGAAGGGAGGGAGGGAAAGTGGGAGGGAAAGAAGGAAGGACAAGCAGGTATCTAGATTGGAAAAGAATAAGTAGAATAAGTAAAACTATCTCTATTTGCAAGTGATATCTTGTATATAGAAAATCCTAAAGAATCCAATAAAAATCTATTAGATTAGTAAAAAAAATTCATTAAGGTTGCAGTGTTCAGGATCAATGTACAAAATCAATTGTATTTCTGAAAGAGATTATAGAACTTAGCTCTCATTTCTTCCTTAAAATGTTTGATATAGTGAACTCCGTGAACCCAGCCAGGCCTAGTGGTTTCTGTTTTGGAAGGCTGTTAATTATTGATTCAAATTTTAAATAGCCTATTTTAAAAAGCCTATTCAGATGACCTATTTCTCTTTGTCTGAATTGTGATAGATTGTGTCTTTCAGGGAATTGATCTATTTCATCTAGGTTACCAAATCTGTGGGTATAGAATTGTTCATAATACCCCTTTATTATCCTATTAGTGTCCATGAAATCAGTAGTGATGGCTCCTCTTTCACTTCCAATATAAGTAATTTGTCATTCCCTATTTTCTTAGTTAACCTGGCTAGAAGTATATACATTGTATTGGTCTCTTCAAAGAATCAGATAATTGGCTTTATTGATTTTCCCTATTCAATTCCTGTCACCAATTTCATTGGTTTCTGTTCTAATTTTTATTATTTTTCTTTTTTTGGCTTACAGTGGATTTAATTTTCTTTTCCTTCTCTAATCTAATCTTGATTCTCCAAAGTTGAAGCTTAGATTATTGATTTTAGTTCTTTCTTCTTTTCTATATACATTCAATGATACAAATTTCCCTCTAAGTACTATTTTTGCTGCATCTCACAAATTTTGATAAATATGAGTATTTTCATTCTCATTTAATTAAAAATATTTTTAAAATGTTGACACTAATTTGACCCATATGTTATTTCATAGTGTTGTTTAATCTCCAAGTACTTGGGATTTTCCATCTCTTTTTCTGGTAGTGGTTTCTAATTTAGTTCCATTGCCTAAACATGTACTTTGGCTTTTTTTTTTTTTTAATTTGTTAAAGTGGCCCAGATCTTGGTGAATGTTCCATTTGAGCTGAGAACATGTACTGTGCAATTGCTGGACAAAGTATTCTGTAATTGTCAACTTGATCCAGCTGATTAATGATGCTATTTTGTTTAATTATATCCTTCCTGATTTTTTGCCTGCTGAACTTATCAATTAGTGATAGAGGGGTATTGAAGTTTCCAGCTATAATAGTGGATTTGTCTATTTCTCCTTGAAGTTCTATAAGTTTTGCCTCATATATTTTGCCTCTATGTTGTTAGGAACATAACTATTAGAGATAGCTGTGTCCTTTTGGAGAATTAACCCCTTTATCATTATATAATGTCCTCTTTGTGTACTCTGAAGTCTACGTTGTCTGAAATGAGGATAGCTATTCCTGCTTTCCTTTGATTAGTGTTATTATGGTATATCTTTCTTTATTCCTTTACTTTTAATGCATCTGTGTCTTTATACTGAAAGTGGACATATCAGAAAAACAGTAGAAAATCAACAAAAATAAGAGCTGATATTTTGAAAATGTAAACAAAAGTGATAAATGTTTAGCTAGACAAATTAAAAAAAAGAGAGAAGACTCAAATACATAAAATCAGAAATGAAAAAGGAGACATTACAATTGACACAGAAATAGAAAGGATAGTAAGAGACTACTATGAATAATTACATGCTAAAATATGGGATAAACTAGAAGAAATGGACAAGTTCCTAGAAATTCACGGCCTACTATACTGAATCATGAAGAAACAGAAAATTTGAACAGACCAATACAAGAGACTAAAACAGTAATGAAAAACCTTCCAACATAACTATAGAGAACAAACAAATGGTCACCAGAGGGGAGGTGGGAGTGGGAATGAGTGAAATAGGTGAAGGGAATTAATAGTACAGTTTTCTTGATGACCACTGAGTAATGTCTGGAATTGCTGAATCACTATATTGTACACCTGAAACTAATATAAAATTGTATATTAACTACATTGAAATTAATTTTTTTTAAAAAGATAGTAAGTAGGGTACTTAAGTATTTAGCATAAAAGTACCACTAGAACAAAACAACAATCATCTTGAATACTAAATAAAAAGAGATAGCAAAACAAACAAATAAACAAACCTCCCAACAAAGAAAAGCCCAGACCAGATGGTTTCACTGATGAATTTTGCCAAATATTTGGGGGATTAATGCCAGTTCTTCTCAAACTCTTCTAGAACACTGAAGAGGAGGGAATGCTCTCAGACTCATTTTACAAGGCCAGCATTGCCCTATTAACAAAGCCAGATGAGAATGCTACAGAAAAAAAAAGATTACAGGCCAACATCTTTAATGAATATAGAAGCAAAAATTCTCAACAAAATACTAGCAAACTGAATTCAATAGCACATTAAAAGGATCATATGCTGTGATCAATTTACATTGGTCTCTGGGGTGCAAGGATGTTTCAGCGATAGGCAAATCAATAAATGTGACATACCACATTAATAGAATGAAGGATAAAAATTACATGATCATCTCAATAGATGCAGCAAATGAATTTGACAAAATTCAGCATCCTTTCATGATAAAAACTCTCCATAAATTGGATATAAAAAAGGAATGTACCTCAACATAAGGAAGGTCATACATTACAAACCCACAGCTAACATCGTACAGAATAGTGAAAGATTGAAAGCTTTCCCACTAAGATGAGCAAGAAGACAAGGGTGCCCACTCTCGTGAGTCTTATTCAACATAATGCTGGAATTCATTGTCAGAACAATTAGGCAAGCAAAAGAAATAAAAGGCATCCAAATAGGAAAGGAAGTAGTAAAATGATATCTGTTCACAGACGACATGATCTTATATATAGAATTCTCTAAAGATTCCACTACAAAGCTGTTAGAACTAATAAATTCAGTAAAATTGCAGGATACAAAATCAATATATAAAGATCAATTGCTTTTCTATACACTAGCAATGAACTACGTGAAAAAGAAATAAAACAATTCCACTTACAATAGTATAAAAAATGATAAAGTACTGGGGTACCTGGGTGGCACAGTCAGTTAAGTGTCCTACTCTTGGTTTGAGCTCAGATCATGATCTCACAGTGGTGAAATTGAGCCCCATGTTGGGCTCTATGCTCAGAGTCTGCTTGAGTTTCTCTCTCCTTTACCCTCTGCCCCTCCTCACTGCATTATCTCTCTTTCTCTGGAATAAATAAATCTTTTTAAAAAACTATAAAGTACTTAGGAATAAATTTAGCCAGGGAAATGACAGATCTATATATTGAAAACTCTAAGACATTGATAAAAGAAGCTGAGGAAAACCCAAATGACTGGAAAGATATCTTGTACTCATGGATCAGAAGAGAGTAAATATTGCTGTCCCTACTTCCTGAAGTTATCTACCGATTCTGTGCAATCCGTATGAAAATTCCAATGACATTTTTTCACAAAAATAGAGAAAAAATTCCCAAGATTCATGCGGGACCACAAAAGACCCGAAATAGCTACAGAAATCCCTAGAAAGAAGAATAAAGCTGAGATATCATACTTCTTGGTCTCAAAATACATTACAAAGCTTTAGTAATCAAAACAGTGTGGTACTGGTGTAAAAGCAAACATATAGACAGAGCAGAATGGGGACCCCAGACATACAGCGACTAAGACTTGACAACGGTGCCAAGAATACATAATGGGGAAAGGATAGTCATTTCAAGAAAGGGTTCTAGAAAAACTAGATAATCACATGCAAAATACTGAAATTAGGCCACTTACACCACTCACAAACACTAACTTGAACCAGATTAAAGAGTTAAATGTAAGACCTGACACTATAAAATGGCTATAAGGAAGTGTAGGGAAAAAGCTTCTTGACATGGGTGTTGGCAGTTTTGGATATGATACCAAAAGGGCATGCAACAAAATCAAAAATAAACAAGTAGAACTGCATAAAACTAAAAGGCTTCTTCACAGCAAAAGAAATTATTATTAGCAAAAATAAAAGGCAACCTACAGAATGGGAGAAAAAATTTCAAACCATATGTCTGATCAGGGGTTAATTTAATTAATTTATTAGTTGATGGATGTGTTAAAAAACCTGATTGTAGTAATCATTTCACAAAGTATGTGTATGTCAAATCATCACACTTACACTTTATATATTTACAATTTATTTGTCAAAAAACAGATTTGTGTTTACTGGTGTTGGTAGTGATAACTCAGGAGTTTCTTGTTAATATTCATTTCTTGTTTTAATATTCATTTCCATTAGTACTGGTTTAGTCAATCATTATGATCTTTAAAGAAGGATAATACAGAAAGCAGATTTCAAAAAGAATTTCTCTTAGCTGTTCACTTGCATTTAATTCTGCTTTTAAAAATAATTTAGATTTAAATAAAACTTCAAAAGTTATACAAATTTAACTTGATTTTGATGAGTTTAGAAAAATAAACCTCATTTGTTGGCCAGAAGAGAAAGTACGGGCAAAGGATCTGAATAGATGTTTCTTCAAAAAAGATATACCAATGGCCGATACACACTTTTGAAAAAAGGCAAAACATTAGCCATTTGGAAGATGCAAGTGAAACCACAATGAGAAACCACTTCCCACCCAATACGATGGTTATAATAAAAAAGACAGACAATAACAAATGTTGGCAAGGATATAGAAAAATTGAAACCCTCATGCATTGCTGGAGGGAATGTAAAATGGTACAGCCTTTTTGAAAAACAGTTTGGCAGTCCTTCAAACATTAAACATAGAGTCAGCATGTGACCCTGCTGGCATATATCACTCCTAGGATAAAACCAAGAGAATTGGAAACATATGTCTGCATCGAAACTTGTACACAAATATTCATAGTAGCATTGTTCATGAGAGCCTAAAGATGGAAATAATCCAAATGTCTATCAATTAATAAGTAGATTAATAAAATGTGGTATATTTATTTAATGGAATATTACTCAGCCAGAAAAACACATCAAATACTAAAGCATGTTACAGTACCATGAACCTTGGAAACATTATTATCATATATGTTACAAATAATTTACCCAGTTGATACTTTTATTTTTATTTATTTTTATTTTTTAAGATTTTATTTATTCATGAGAGACACAGAGAGCGAGAGAGAGGCAGAGACACCGGCAGAGGGAGAAGCAGGCTCCATGCAGGGAGTCTGATGTGGGACTCGATCCCAGGACTCCAGGATCACGCCCTGGGCCCAAGGCAGGTGCTAAACCGCTGAGCCACCCAGGGATCCCCAGTTGATACTTTAATAGATTTATTTATGCTGTTTTCTGGTTGGTACCAGAACACTTATTGGGATTTCGTTAGGAAGATAGGTAAAAGCACAGCCTCTGGATTCAAATCCCAGCTCAGCCACTTGTTAGTTGTGTGAAATCTTGGGAAATTGCTTAATCTCTGTTAACTGCTAACACTGTTACAAAATAATAGTGCTATCTTCAGAGGATCGTTGAGAGGATTAAATGACTTAAAAGGCTTAGCATAGTACCTGTCACAATTTCGTATACAGTCAGTTATTTTTGGCTATTTGTGTCCTTTTTAACAGATGAGCTAAACAGAAATAAAAAGAGTGATGTGGAATGAATGAGTGTAGGAGTTATATTTGCTGCTCTGTCTGGCTTCATCCTATTAAGCTTTCCCCAGGTGAAATTTGCTGAAGACCTTTATGCCATGGTCCTACTTATCAGAACTATCGCCAGTAGACCAAACCTCCCTTTTATTAGGTAGCAAGTTTGATAGGCAATCTCATTCTCATTTTGTTTCAACAATGTGGGTATTTGTTGTGTACTCATTATGTAGGCTTTCAATTAAGTGTGCTTTTCAAATAAGTAAAGCTCAGCAAAATAGAGTTTTGTTTTCAGATACAGTGTATACTGCATCAAGTCTGTTTTTCCTACTTCCATAATAATGAAGGTTGTACAGGTAAAAGATGTACCGAAAGATGAACAAAAGGGTGTTCCTACCTCTGAATATGCCATGGAGACTTTAGTTCTTTTTTGGTTGTGACATTTTCTTTTCTCAAATGCTAAGAGGAGTAGGAATGTGAGATTTCCACAGGGGAGTCTATCTTGTTGTTTCTTTTTATATCAGTTTTGTATATCTGTATACTATGTGGTTGAATAAAGTACGTCCTCTCCATGGTCACCTGCGCAACCTTTGTACCTTCGCTACCTATTATATTCATATTTCCTTTTTAAAACCTCATCTGTACAAACGAATGCAAACTTTGGACTCTTTCACCTTGGAAAAATTTGTAATGATCACCATATCTTCTTGGTCGTGAGAAAATGCTTAAATTCTCACAAAATTCCCTTTATGAGCTGTTTTTAGTTTTCAGATACTCAAACATGCAAAAAAAAAAAAAAGAATGCTTATTGATGGAAGGGAAGAAAGAATCATTGTATTGCTATTCTGTAATCTATTGATGAAATCATTATAAACTAGATTATTCATAGTGTATGCGTATATATTTAGTATATACTAAGAATATATGTAACATACAATAAATATATATACATATATAAAACGGAGGGTGTGACTTGTCATGGTTTGGTTTTAGAAGAACAGAACATTAGCATTTGAAAAATGAACATTTGGGATTCCTGGGTGGCTCAGCGGTTTAGCTCCTGCCTTCGGCCCAGGGCGTGATCCTGGAGACCCAGTATCGAGTCCCGCATCGGGCTCCCTGCATGGAGCTTGCTTCTCTCTCTGCCTGTCTCTCTGCCTCTCTCTCTTTGGGTGTCTCCATGAATAATAAATAAAATCTTTAAATAAAAAGAAAAAAAAAGAAAAATGAACATTAAAGATCATGTGCCTGACACTCTTGGTTTACAAATGATACAAGCTCAGAAAGGCAGCAGCACATGGATTACCAAAGCCTTTTTGGGGGAGAACCTCATCAAGTATTGAGGGCTGCTTATTGATACCATTACTATAGTCATATTTTCACTCAATTCTAAACCCTTTTTATTTTATTTAATTTTTTTTTACCTGAAGTATGCTATATACATTCCCATCTCGAAGTCCCAGGAGAAGAATAAGTGATTATTTTGCCTTTACCTGTGCCCTTCTTCATTCTGTCTATTGTGGGCTTTGAAATTTTAGGTGGGCTTTGAAATTTTATGCCATGTTCAAAGATTTCCAAATAGCCCAAGATCATCATAATTAATTGGACAGGGCTAATAGTTAGAACTGAAAATGACATTTCAGTGGATGTGCTTTTCATTTAACAACATATCAGAAGTACAGCTTGCTCTATCTAATTGCATTGATCATGTACCCCTGGGTAATACTAATTTTCTTTCCACACTCTTTGGGAGGTATTCAGTGCTGGTCTTGGTAAGTAGCACTTGATAGTTTCCCATAGATTAAGAGTGCCTCTAAATTGCTAAAATGCCCTCTTTTCTAGCTTCCAGTCAAGGCACATTTGTTCAAATATTGGATGGTGCCCTTCCCTTCTCCCTTCCTCCCTCCCTTCCTTCTTTCTTTCTTTCTTCATTATTTTAAATATCAATTCAACACTTGTTCTAATGGGTTGGACACTGAATATATATGAAGTAGCATAGACTCAGGCCCTGCCTTAATTGAAAGAGTTTTTTGGAGGGTTTTTTGGGGCAGATTTTTTCACCTTTATTGAGTATCATTGGCAAATAAAATGCTAAAATATTTGAAGTGTACATTGTTATGATTTGACATATGTATACATTGTGGAAATATTCCTCCTATTGAGTTAATTAACATCCACTCACCTCACATATTTTTAACTTTTTTTTTTTTTTTTTTTTTGGTGAGAGTAAGTTTTACTGTTTTAGCAAATTTAATTATAAACTAAGTGTTATTGACTCTATTGGTATAAACATGTTATACATTAGCTCTTCAGACCTTATTCATCTTATAGCTTGAATGAGTTTTTTAAATAAGATTACACAGAGGAGGTATGAGGTTTTTGGGACGAGTAAATTTGATCATGTCACTCCTCTGTCCAGAGTTTTTCAATGGCTTCCCATTGGTTACAGGATGAAATTTCTCTCCCTTTGCCTGACATAGAAGGGATTTCAGGCCTGGACCCTTCATGTCCGAGTTCAAGGCATACTCACTTAGTTATAAGCAATAACGAGAACCTCTGGCTTTAAGCTGAAACCTGGAGGATGAGTAGGAGAAAGCTGGGCAAGCGAGGGTGTGGGTTTGTTGAGAATAGCCCCAAGCACTGGAATGCACCTAAGTGCAGGTCTTGAAACAAAAGAGAAAATAGCAAAACCCCTGTTGACTTTTTGACCCTAGATTCCTCATCTGGCCCATAGGCCACAGAAAATGATTGAATATGTATTTTTTTTAATTTTTATTTATTTATGATAGTCACACACAGAGAGAGAGAGAGAGAGAGAGAGAGAGAGGCAGAGACATAGGCAGAAGGAGAAGCAGGCTCCATGCACCGGGAGCCCGACGTGGGATTCGATCCCGGGTCTCCAGGATCGCGCCCTGGGCCAAAGGCAGGCGCCAAACCGCTGCGCCACCCAGGGATCCCGATTGAATATGTATTTTCTCAGTTTTCCCAAGTTAGTTACCTGCACCAGATGCCTTAGGTTAGGTCTTACACCAGGACTTTCAAGCCTAATCCTCTCCAGGAACTCTGGTTGAAAAAGGCTGTAAGGGTGGATATTACCACTGACAGGTCATGTATCCATAGGGCTCTCCTCCAAGTTGGAGATTGCATCATTATCTCCTTTCATCCCCATTGTACTTGGTAATCCCAGAAATTCTGTGATGGGTGCCTGATGACTGTAAGTATTATGTTTTTGCAAACTCATGTGCCTGAAGCTATACCCACACTCTACCCTTCACTGGTCTTCCTGTGCTTGGCCGGGGAGGACTTCCAACTTTCTTGCCTCTGTTTTTCAGCCTTGCATACATGATGTATTGCAGGTTGCCTCAATGCATTGTATAGGTCACACTATTTCTACTAGAACTGGCACTAAAAAATTTGGGTCTGAAGGGGGGGGGAATATCCATATGCCCATGAAACAGAATTCCCTGCTTAGTGGCAGCAATCTTCTTCTAAATCTTGTCTGTATTCAAGACACTACAATATTTAGGTATTTAACAGGGACTGTTAAATACCTAAGCATTGAAAAAAAAGAAAGCTTCCTATCTAGCACCCAGTTCAGCCCCTGTAGATAACACTTCTTAAAATAGGCACTGGTGTCTAGACCCTCCATTAGGACTGCACCAGGGGTGAATGTCACAGCATATGGCCTAATAAAACCATCCAGAGACAAGATGAATGTTCAGCAAAATTCGAGCGTTTCCTGTATTAAGTCCCTTTTCCTTTCTATGATACATGTTTATTGTGAAATAATTGGCTGTCTCTCTGCTCCCTACCTGTCATTGATTTTCTAAATCACCTGAATCTTTTATCAGTTATTTTTCTAAAATGTACATCTAATTATGTCACTCCTCTGCCCAGAATTTGTCAATGGCTTCCCATTGGCCATAGGATGAAATCCCTCTTTGTATGTCAGGGAAGGACTGTTGTGAGCTAGATCCTGCTCACTGTTCAAGTTCAAGTTCCTCTCTCCACCTCCACCCTCAGCAGTTTATAGTGTATAAAACGTGAACTAATTCACCCAAAGCAGAATTGTGCTGTTATGGCTATTTCTGTGCCTTTGGACAGTCTGTTCTCTGGGAATAGACCTGTTTTGTTTTGTCTTTTTTTCCTGGTAAGATATATGGAGGCTCTTTCTACTAGACTTATGTGGCCCCTGCAAAACAATTACTGTATTATGATAACTTGCCAGTGTCCACTCTCTTTATAAGGCTTTGAGAGTGAATGTATATCTGTTCATGTTGTTTTAGCCTCAGCCTCTTGTAGAATGTGGCACACATCTATTCATTAAATATATACTGCTTTAGGAACAGTAGAAACAGTGGTTAACAGACAGGCAGGGCTCCTGCTCATAAGGAGTTTACATTCTAATATGTGTAAGTGTGTGGCTCCAAGTAAGTAAACAAACATGATGACATCCCCTAAGAGGTGCAGAGGAAATAGGAAGCATCAGATGATAGGGAAGGGTGGTGGTGGTGGTGGTCGGGAGAAGCACTAATTTAGATAGGGGTTTCTGGGAAAGCCTCAGTGAGGAGGTGGTGTTCGAGCTAAGTTCAGAAGTATAAGAATCCAAGCAAAGAGTTTGGGGCAATATTGTAAGAAGAGGAGAAAGCAAATGCAATGGATCCTAGTACAGCAATGAACCTGACATGTTAGAGGAATGGAAAGAAGACTAGTGTGGGTGGAGCACAGGGGAGAGTGCTTTGAGATGTGTTTGGAGAGGTAGGGAGGATTTGGATTAGGTAGGCTTTTGTCTACCTTCAACTATTTCTTGAACTGAATGTGTCGTCTAATTATGTATGTATTGGTTGTCCTCATTCTCCAGCATAGCCCTGGACTCCACTTCTCTCCAGAGGTGTTCCCACTGGACCCGATATCACAGCAAATAAGAGCAAGGGTGTTATACACTTATCCAGTTTTATTGGTGGAATTTCACCAGATTCGGAAATATTAAGGGTGTCAACTTGTTTTCATGTTTGTTCTAAGTAAGCCTTTGACAAGAGCCATATCCTAATGAGTTCAGGAATGATGTGAGTGATCATTGCAGATGAACTAGACTAAGCACACTTCACGGAGATCTCTAGGTAATACCCCGGATGGAACTCCTTCCATTTGCCCCTGGTTTTTTGTCTTCATCTGAACCAGTGACCTAAAATAAGAAAAGAAAAGCTCCACGTCCAATGACGAGTTCACTCCCTACACCAGCAGAACGTTAGTGCAGAACCCAGTGCAGAGCACAAGTGAACTCTAGAAATGTAACTGCATTTTTCCAAGATAAAAAAATATCAGCACTGAAGGATGTAACTGCTGATTTGAAGAATCTAATAGGCTTCCGAATAACAGTGAAGTGGACGACACATTCTTCTTCCAGCTGCTGCTGTTCACAACACTTGTGACAGTTAAAATACATCACACATTCTCTTGTCCTTTTAGTGTAAACATTTACTGTTTTAAGTGGACTACAGAATCAAACCAAAATAGAAAGATGCAGACAGATATCTCAGAGGTGAAACTAAGAACTGAACTAAATGAAATACAAGTAATCTGCATCGAACTCATAGTTATATATTGGGCATTAGGCTGTGTTCATCCTGGGAAAGATGAAGCAGAGGCTTTCGTTGCTTGATTTGTTTTTACAACCCATTACCAGAAGGGAATCTCATACAGAACAGGCAAAATTTTGAATTAGCATTAAATTAGAAAGAAAAAAAAATGGAACATGTCATGAAGTAAGGATAGGCTTCTTGATGTGGATTTCCGTCAATGTTTAAGCACTGTTTGAAGTCGAGAAAACAACGCTGTGTCTAGTTTTTTTTGGTGGTGATCTCCCCAGGAAAAATGTGACCTCCTTCCTTCCCTTTACATTGGCATCTGGCCCATGCCTTTACCTTCAACTCTTAGAACTTCTTTCAAATTGCATTAACTTTGAAGACTAAGAGCCTTCAAAATGACCCACATTTGAATCCTGAGCCGACTTGATCTTTTTTTTTTTAATTTTAATATGGTTATGAGATTTTGCTTAAAACCCCAGTAGTTAAAAATGTGGCATCCTACAGAATGTCACACCATATAAAAAATCCTGGTGTCCTTGAAGTTAGTTTTACCCTGAGAGGAAAAAAATCACAAATGAATATAGGTTCAAGTCAGTCCAATTTCCTGTTTTGCTTAAAACTTTCCCGTACAACACATAAATTTATCAAACTCCTTTCCTGGTGACAATACTTCATTAGATTACTTTACTGAGTATTGGGGAGATTTTAATCTTATGAGTCATAAAATTCTTTTATTCCCCAGAGAATTTCCTGTGTCTGCCTGGAATTTCATGTCTTTGTAGTTTTAGCCGGGCTCCTTGAAGCAGTTCCTCTCTAAATGACTGTGCTCTTGAGGTCTGTGTGTAATACCTGGGGAGCCAGGTCACAGATTGACTCCTGCTTTTCAAGAAAATTGAAAAATTAATCCCTTTCACTGCCTTAGTCTTAGTAACTGTATTCAGTCATTTTCTTAAACTTTTTTAACCTCTTCCTGTCATGGTGGAGATGTTTTCACTTGCTGCTTTTGCAGTTCCCAGCATTAATCTTTGTGTGCCCACTCGGGCCGGCTTGTGTCTATCTCTGTGAATGCACCCCAGTGACTTGATGTTCGTGGGTTGCTCGCTTGTCCCATCAGGTTTTCATCACTCGCTTGGTGTAAAAGAAAAGGAGATAGAGTTACAAATATATTGGCCCATTTAGCAATTGATGAGAAATGCCTTCGGGTATCCTTTTTCCTCCTGGTTTTTCTTTTCTTTCCTTTTCTTTCTTTCTTTCTTTCTTTCTTTCTTTCTTTCTTTCTTTCTTTCTTTCTTTCTTTCTTTCTTTCTTTCTTTTCTAAGCTCTTTTTGAAGAAGGTGGAAGTCAGGTTATTGCAAAGACAGAACCTTTGTGTGTTCTCATCTAGAAAGGTCCATGGAAGTGAAGATGATGCTTTTTGACATATGAGTTTCAGAAATTCCTGGTGATTATTGTTAACATACACTTTGCTCGTGTGAGAAGCTTCATCTGCATGTGCATGTCTCTGTGTGTTTTAAGAGATAATGGCTGAACTGTGTTCTGATAATAAATGGCAGCTAAGCATGCCCAGAGACGACTGACGTCTAAGTCTGGATATGCTATTTGGCAAGATTCGTCTAACATGGGACACACGAAAAATGTAAGGCTGATAGAACATCGACACTGATGAGTTAGTCAGAAGTTGATTATTAGAAAATCTTTTACTGGGCTTCAGTACGTTTGGTGTCTTTAAGGACACATCTAGAATTTTATCCAAAAAACTAGGTACTTATATAATACTTCTTTTAGGGGTGCTTTCTCATTTTTTAGCGCAGGGCTTTTACAATTTTGAAATCAGTAAAAGAAGGGATTCTATTTGTAGATCAGAAAAGAATATATATATATACATATATTAATATATGTATATATATATATTGAGTTTTACTTGGTTGATATTTATTTTTAGAGTAGAGAAAAATCAATACAATAATTACTTTATATATATATATATATATATATATATACAGAAAATATAAGCCCTTGGAATGTAGCACACATTATCATTGCATAATCTATATCCATATGCTGTTTATAACAAGCTGAAATGTTAGACCCATGAGAAAAGAACCAGATTCTGGCACAGGACTGTTTTGTGGTAAAGAAAGATGAATGGATTCCAAAATAAAAAAATTGTTTCTAAAGCTTGATGGTTCCACAGTAAAACAAGAGAGCCGAAATGGGGTTTGGAGATGTGTATGTTAGCATAAGCTGACACTTAAAGCAGTTAATTCCCTTTTTCATCTGTGTTCTCCTCCAGCTCTTCTGATCCTGGGTTCGGTAAGTGAACTGGCTCACGTCCTGAGCAGGTGAAGGCAGGAACAAAGATGTCCAGCTCCCCAGCCTCTTCCCTCATCCCCTCCTGTGGCCTTTCTTTGAGAGCTGTTTGTCCTAACAGAGGCAGATCTGTATCAGTCAGTGTTGCAGTGGTTGGAGCCTGTTGGCTTAACTGCTGGGAGCATGTGCTGCTCGTGGTGCTGGGGCCACATGTGTGATGGCCAGTGTGAGTCTTCTCAGACAATGAGAAGGTCTTTGCCCAGACATGTATTGCTCCCAACACCATTTCTTATACATTCAAGATAAGGGAATTTGTGCATATATTATATATGCAATATGCACAAATATATTCTGAGCTCATTAGAATGGCTGTTATTTAAAAAACAAAACAAAACAGAAAATAATGAGTGTTGGAGAGCACATGGAGAAATAAGAAATTACTGGTGAGAATGTAAAATGGTGCCACTGGTATAGAAAACTGTATGGCAGTGCCTCAAAAAATTAAACATAGCAACTCCACTTTTAGAGACATACTCAAAAGAATTGAAAGCAGGGACTTGAACAGATACCTGTACACCAATGTTCACAGCAGCATTATTCACAGTAGCCAAAACGCAGAAGCAACTCAAACATCTATTGAAGGATGAATGGACATACAAAAATGTGCCAAATATCTAAAATGGGATATTAAAAAATAAATAAATAAAAAAAAAATAAAATGGGATATTATTCAGCCTTAGAAAGGAGTTAAATTCTGATACCTGCCACAACATGGATGAATCTTGAAAATGTTATGCTAATGAAATAAGCCAGGCACAAAAGAACAAATATTATACGATTCTATCTATATGAGGTACCTAGAATAGTCGAAGTCATGAAAACCAAGAGTCATAGAGACAGAAAGTAGAATGGTGGTTCCTTACCGGGTAGGAGTTACTGTTTAATAGATACAAAGTTTCAGTTTGAGAAGATAAAAAAATCCTGGGAGATGGACAGTGGAGATAGTTGCCCAGCAGTGTCAATGTCCTTAGTGCCACTGAACTGTCTGTATACCTAAAAGCGACTAAAACGGTAGATTTTATGTTATGTATATTTTACTCCTATATATATATAAATACATACATATGGAAAACAAGGAAAAACACATGCTTTTGTGTGTCTACTATATTCTCAATACTTTATTACAATGCTACTTCCCTTCTGATACCAGACATGTGGGTTTTCCACATATCAAGCAATTCTGTAACACCATCTGGATGTTTTATGATTTGACTCAATCCTAACATTGTCTACCTGAAGATAATGTCACATCCCACGTGTTGGCAAAAGGCCCAGTCCCACAAGACTCCCCCACCTCCCCTTCAGATGTCAATTACAAGGCCAAGCTGTTGTTACTTATGCTTCTGATGGACCTATGGCTATAAATTGAAGGTTCCCATAATGCCCTCCTCGGGTTCAATTAATTTGCTAGATTGGCTCACAAAACTCAGGAAGAGGTTTTCTCACTAGGTGATCATTTTGTTATGAAGGGATATAACTCAGGAACAGCAGGATGGAAGAGAGAGACACAGGGCATTTATGTGGGAAGTTGGTGCAAAGCTTTCATGCCCTCACTGGGAGCACTCCTCTCCCAGCACTTCCACATATTCATCAGCCAGGAAGCTCTGTGAACCCATCTTCTTTGTTTTTTATAAAGATCTCGATCTCTCAGAGCGCTTCCCTCCCAGGAAGTTGGGGAGTTCCAATCCTTTAATCACAGGGTTGATTCCTGGGCAATCAGCCCCAATCCCCTAAATCATCTAGGGGCTTTCCAAAAGTCATCTCATTAACATAAACTCAAGTGTAGTTGAAAGGGGCTTGTTATCAATAACAAAATACACCATTGTCCCTACAATCAGCAAGTTGCAAGGGTTTTAAGAGTCTGTGCCTAGAAGAGGGCAAAGACCAAATGTGTATTTATTACAAGTGGAATTATCAGTTTTTTCAAACCTGGATCCCTTTGTTTGCATTGCTTCCATTGGAGATCTTGTCAGAAACAGGAGTGAAGACAAAATATGTATTTCTTATAAATCACAGTATCGCCATATATAAATATATGCTATCTAATGTTATTTACCTTTGCTTTTATTGAATAGTAGTTATTTTTTAAAGCCCTAAGAATTTTTTTCAAACCATCATAACTAGAGATTAAACAAGAGGAAGTTAGATTTTGAACTGCAATGGCAAGATGAAAAGATACATGTTCCTTTTCTACTCTCCCAAATCCCAATTAAAATAAGCAAAGAAATGTAAAAGAACTTTCTAAACTTTGAGAATGCCTGTCAGGTAAAGTAGATTAGAATGTGATTAATGGATGATGCTAAGGGAAGATTTGTCATTCTCCCTTATGAGAAGGTAGTATGGTTGTATGTTAGGGCGATCCTGAGAGAACCCAAATAATACTTGTGAAGTTGGAGAGTTGAGAGACCTCAAAGGCCAGGTTAGTGTCCCGGAGAAGTGGAGAACTTTCTGTTTTGGCAATCTTTCACTACTTTTGAACAACTAAATCCAAAAGCAATTGAATGGATTAGGTCTAGCAGTGATTATCATTATACAATATAGGTAAGAATTTGAACCTGTCCTTGCTGGGCCAGGCAGTAGCTAGCAACCAGATGGACACCAGACATAGACCCATCATCTACTGGGAAAGGAAGCCTGGCCAAAGAGTAAATTCCATGTGGGAAAAAAATGGTCCTTGGCATAGATTTGACAAATACAATGAAAAGTGTGTGATAGTTTTTTGAATGTTTGTGTGTTGGTGGGGTCCGCAGCCGACAGCCAAGAAAGTTCTTGAGACATCTTTGGTACAAAAAGTTAGTTTTATTAAAGCCACCTGGACAGGACCTGTGGGTGGAAAGAGCTCCTGCCACTGCTACTTGCTGCCTTCTGTTCCCCAGGGATTGTGAGGAGCAACTAATTATATACCTTGGGGTGGGGTGGGGGGAATAGAGATAGGGAAGTTCCAAAAGGACTTTCATGTGCTAAAGAAGACTCAGGATCCTGGAGGGATGTTATAATCTGCCTACCTCAAGTATTTGTCAATGGGCTGCAGGTTATAAGGACATTTAATTTTGTCTACATTTCCTTCTGCCTGTGTTTCCTATATCAAAAAGTATAGAAAGACAAACGCCCCCAATGAGGACAACCTGTAGCACCTGTTCCCTCCGATTTCCCCCAGTGTACTAGATCACGATCTGGTAATATAAAAGATGAGTCAGATTCCAGCTCTCTATGTGCGAGGAGACTCCTAACAGTATCTAGGTGGACAGTGAAAGGATTGAAGGAAAATATATGTTCATAATAACTTGGAGCCAATAGCAGGCCTAAATGTACTTCTATTAATTGACGTGGGAAGCAGAAAATGACCAAGCATAGAACCTACAAAAGATTCAGCAGTGTAAGCAAGTGAAAATAACAAAGCTCTGGAAGAAAGCATCCATGTTAAAAAATAATTTCAGGGATCCCTGGGTGGCGCAGCGGTTTGGCGCCTGCCTTTGGCCCAGGGCGCGATCCTGGAGACCCGGGATCGAATCCCACATCAGGCTCCCAGTGCATGGAGCCTGCTTCTCCCTCTGCCTGTGTCTCTGCCTCTCTCTCTCTCTGTGACTATCATAAATAAATAAATTAAAAATAAAAATCTTTAAAAAAAAAAATAATTTCATTGAAAAAAATATTTCTTCTCAATAAGAGATAAAACAAATCTTTATAAAAGAGATGAAAGATGAAATGTCCTCACAGATTAAGATGTGTGACACAGCTGATAGAATCAAGAAAATCCTGCAAGAAAACTAACAATCCTATAGCTGAATTGAAAACTTCATTAGAAGCAGTAAAGAACCAAACTGAATCTGCTAAATATATATTTAGTAATCTGGAGAGCCACTTGACAAACTATTTTATAATGCAAAGGAAAAGGAAACTGAAATGACTGGAAGATTGTCAGTAATGAGATGACAGATGTAGATGATAGAAAACAGTGACTCAACTAAGTGGATGAGAAGTGTCCCTCAGGAAGAACAACTTTTAGTTGTTCAAAAGTAGGAAGAAAATGGAAAAGACAAAAATCATGAAGAAGACATTTAAGATGTATATTAAGAAAGTTAGGGGTGCCTAGATGGCTCAGTCAGTTAAGTGTCCAACTCTTGGTCTCAGCTTAGGTGGGGAATTAGGAAACAAAGGCATGAGAGTAAATTAATGTGTGCCCATTTCCTTATCTTACACACGAGGCTTTCAACAGATGTCATTTCATTGCATGTAATTAACACGACTGAATTTAAAATGTATTTGAAAAATAGAAAGTTTAATCCATCCTAAAACTAAAAATACTGTGTAAGTCTACAGATCCACTAGAGAAAAAGTCAAAGGGAAATCACAATGACATATAAAACCAGAAAATAAGATGACAGATGTTGAGATGAAGTGTATTTGTTTTTATATCAAAGTAAATGGGATAAACTTTCCTTTTAAGAGATAGAAATCCCCAAGATTAACTACTCCAACTTCCTAAAAGGTGTTCTCTATCTAAAAGGAATACTCAAAGCAAAATGACAGAAAATCTAGAGCGTTAAATATAGAAGGATGGCAAAGATAGAGCAAACTAAGTGAAGGGAGTCACATTTTACTATCAAAATGAGGTTAAAGGCAAAAAAACAAACATTTCTAAAAAAAGGTCTTTAAAAAAATTGGCCAAGGCTGCAATCCACAATGAAGATGTAATGATCTCGAAACTTTATATGCCAATAACATAACCTCAAAATAGGGGTTCCCTGGGTGGCTCAGCGGTTTAGCACCTGCCTTCGGCCCAGGCCGTGATCCTGGAGACCCAGGAAGCCCGCTTCTCCCTCTGCCTGTGTCTCTGCCTCTCTCTGTATCTCTCATGAATAAATAAATACAATCTTAAAAAAAAAACCCGAAAAACATAACCTCAAAATATACATGTAAAAACTGCTAGAGATAGAAGAAACTGAAACGCAAGTGTAATGACAGACTTCAGCATCTCTCTGTGTTAGATCAAATTGGGAAAAATAAAACTTGGGGTTCTGACTGCATAATTCACAATGTTGCTGAAGTGGATATACATCAACTGAGGATAACTTGAGGATACCACCAGCTTATTTGGAAGTATCCAAAGAAGAGTTAAGAAAATATGAAGCCTTATAAACCACTGATCAGTCCTGTACAAATAATAATCTCTGAGTAAACCAGAGGAAAGCAGAAATTAATAAAGTGGAAGCAAAAATCCTAACAACTTTTTAAAGCTGAATGACCTTGATTGAAATAAGCAAACACAACTACAATTACATGACTGTAAAAAACTGATTTTTCTGCCTAGGGGCTCACAGGAGTTTTTATCTTGAATGTTAAATAATTTCCTAAATATAATTCTGTTTTGATGGCCTGTATTAATTTTTGGTAAAGATTTACTTATTTGAGAGAGAGTGTGCAAGTGGGGAAAGAGGCAAAGGGAGAAGGAGAGAGAGAGAGAATCTCAAGCAGATTCTGCACTGTGTCCCGAGCTCAACACCGGGCTGGATGCCACGACCCTGAGATCTTGACCTGAGCCCAAGTCAATTAACCCTGAGCCACCCAGGTGCCTTGTATTAGTTTTTCCTGAAACATCTTGAATCCTTACAATCTATAGGTTTAGCTATTTATTTTAGGAAATAGTCACTGTGTTTTAACTGGGAAAATGTCTTTTTTTCATTTTGCTTTCTGTTTTAGGGTCCCCTCTTTTGTTGTTTGCTCTCTCAATGTATTGTGTATGTGTGTGTGTGTGTGTGTGTGTATAGTCGCTTTCATTTGTGTTTTCTTCCATACTCATTTTTCTTGAGCTACTTTTTCTTTTTTTTTTTTTTAAAGATTTTATTTATTTATTCATGAGAGAGAGAGAGAGAGAGGCAGAGACACAGGCAGAGGGAGAAGCAGGCTCCATGCACCGGGAGCCCGACGTGGGATTCGATCCTGGGTCTCCAGGATCGCATTGAGCTACTTTTTCTTGTCAGAGATTCAATTTTCCTCTGTGTTAGTTCTGCTCTTTGATATTTCTAATGCATTTCCTATTTTTGAAATAATAGAGATTTAATTTTTTTTCCCTTGACTCTGCTAATGACTTTTCATTGCATTCTGTTGTCCACTTATCTCCTTTTAAAATCCCTCATGGAGTTCATATTCTCTTTAATTTCCTTGAGAGTTATGAACTGTTTGTGGTTTAATTTCTTTCTCTGTTTTTTTCTGGGATAAACCTTCCAGGAAAACAAAACAAAACAAAACAAAACAACAACCCAACATTATTTGTGTTTTGAGTACTTAGACTTCTTTCACTGGAGAAGTTTTCCCTTTCTTTTTTTAGTTTATTCATTTATGAAGGCAGTTCTAAGGTTTTTTTTTTATCCGAAAACAGTAGTAGGTATTTTCTCTTCCTCTTTGTTTACCTGGGATTTGGCTGTAGTTTGCATTCACACAGGAGCCCGAGGAGCACAGACTATTAACCCATTAGTGGCTTAGGAGAGCTGGGGAGCAGCCTGGGGCCTCTAAGTGCATGACTGGTTTGTTTGGTCTTCTGCATCTAGAAGCGTCAGGATTCAGCACTTGCTGACTCTGGGGACATCTTCCAGGTTTAAACTGTCCTCCCACTTCAGAGTGGACGCTGTCGGGGCTCTGATATAATGGCTACAAAGGCCTTCAATTATGCATTTAATGTTTTTCATATTTGGGGAGAGCGATCCCCTCTTATTCATTCTCTCTCTTGCCCTTGTTTGCCCTTGGAGACAATTACCATCCTCCAAATCATTCTCCAAGTCCCACTTCCCCTCACCAGGAATGTTTAACATTGAACGTCAGTAGTTCCCCTGATGTCCATCTTTCTCTTAGCTGTCGTGTGTGGAATGAGACTCCGGCAGCTTGCTTCCACCCCACCACGGTGGCCCACGCACCTGGGCACTGTCGCTGGGCTGTTTTGGGTGTTTCTGAATTTCTGTTTTACAGATAGCTCTTCTCAAAGGTTATTGTATGATGTTGATCATGTTCCCAGTTTTCAGGACTGAAAAAATATTCTTGGCTTTTTCAAAAACTGATTTCATTTGATGGCTGCTAAGGGAAATCTTCAAGTTTGCATCTATGTAACTTCCCTTTCCAGAATCTACTTCTTGGCTTTGCTTTTGTTGCTCTCTGGTATCCTCTCCGATCCATACTCTACAGCCCAATGATGGATGACCTACTCCACTTACACTGCCCTGGTGCCTAGCTAGATGCAGCATCTCAGGCTTTCCAGTTACCTTATTTGCTGGGGGGAAGCTTGATCATTTCCCTAGATTCTTTTCAAAGACTGGCATATTATTTTGAAAATCTTTAGTAATGGAGAATCTTTGTTCTTGAGGTGCTCACTTTTCAAAGCATGCTCATATTACCCTTGCCACTGTCTTATGTAGAATCCTCCTTGGTTTAAAGGCTACTTATTCACAGCCTGTGTGGGTCTTCCTTTCTTTCTTTCTTTCTTTCTTTCTTTCTTTCTTTCTTTCTTTCTTTCTTTCTTTCTTTCTTCTTTTCCTTCCTTCCTTCATTCCTTCCTGCCTTTCTTTTCTTCTTTTCTTTCTTAATTGGGCGAGTGGATTTTTATTATCTGCTTTGTACCTACACCTTTGAGCTGGATCTCATATCCGTGTCAACATCTGACTTCAAATTCTTGGCTCTATCCCCTCACTTCAGTCCTCCTTCTTTGGAATTGGCATTTCCACTGTGATCTTCTTATCCTGACCCTGGTATCTCTTCTAAGATTTGGCTTGGATCTGCTCTTCTGCCTTTGTTCTAGTATATCCTTTAGCGCACCCAGTATGCAGATAGCTTAATATGTAGTTGGGAAGATAAGCTTAACATAGTAAAATAACAGACAGTAATTAAAGTGTCATTGAGTGAGTTCTAAGTTGTATACTAGAGTTGGTAGGGTCATTGGCAATCAGACGTAGTGGAAAAAAAGCTTCAGAGAACATATGGGATTTTACAAGATTTTTTTTAAAAGATTTTACTTATTTATTCATGATAGACATGGAGAGAGAGAGAGAGAGAGAGGCAGAAACACAGGCAGGGGAAGAAGCAGGCCTCGTGCTGGGAGCCCGATGTGGGACCCAATCCCAGGACTCCAGGACCACCCCCCGGGCCAAAGGCAGGTGCTGAAACACTGAGCCACCCAGGGATCCCCAACAAGATATTTTTAATGAACGGTTGAGATTTGGAGAAGGCAAATTCCAGTCAAATGAAAGAAGAACATGGTAGTGAACTTAGGTATATTGATGCAACCATGAAGATATCCTTCGTATGCTCCCATCTTCTTTCCATAAAAGAGATAGCAAATAGGGGGCTACTGAAGGCTTTCTTTTTCAAAGTTTCTTTGTTTTCCCTATCTGAAGGCTACTAGGCTATAAATTCCTTATATTTGTGTGGTGATTAGCTATTTTAGAAGCATTCCTATGTATCATTTGATCCTTATAACAACTTTGTGAAGTAATAAGTGAGAAAGTCAAATCCTAATTATCTCATTGGATGTTTCATAGGTAATAAATGGTAGAACTGGGAGGTGATTGGCCTTGTGTCTTGGAGGCAAGTTAGATGTTATCCTGATACAAAATAGTGAAGCTCCAAATTCTGATGAGGAATGGAGAAGGGATGGAAATTAGAGGTAGTAGGAATCATAGTAGTTAATTACTAAGTGGATATGGGAGTATAACAGATGAGGTTTGAATGCTGGTGACTAAATAATACTGATACCATCCATCATCAGGGAAAAATATATGTAAGTCAATTTCTGATTTGTACTTGAATCCAGTTACTTTTGTTTTATAAGATGAGATAAAGAATTTTTTCTGATTTTTTGCACTTCCCTGTTAAAATTTTGTTGTTATTTCTCCATCTTTTGGCCAAGATCAAATCTACATTTAGAAATTTTTTTTATGTATTTCAAGACTGTTTTGAGTTTACCTTTTAGCTTTCTTATTGCCAGACTATATAATCTTACTTACTAGCTTATTTAACTGTCCAGATCAACCATTTCTTTTAACCCTTTCATTGAATTTGTGATTGTCTTCTGAATCTTTTTCATGTTTCCACATATCTCTCTGGATGTCAAATTCAGATTTGATCATAATACTTCATCATAGTTACAGCTTGAGCAATATTGATTCTGAGTAAAGAATGGCACATATCAAGTTTCTTAAAATTTGTGTGCACTTGTTTATTCACAGTAGTGTAGTATAACACTACCCTGATCTGCCATTGTCAGGTTGTCATGTTTTCTAATAAGCACTTTCAAAGATTTTGATAACATTTTGTGAAAGTTTCTAGCAAAGTGATGATGGACGTCTAGGCGACATCCCTTCTTCTCTAGAAGGTAATGGTCTTGACATTCATTTCTAATTAGATAGGAATTTATCAAAGTCACAGTTAAAGACAAGGCAGAGGGGTTAGTAACCCAAGGTCTGGTGAACTCCTGAAGTTTTGGTATATGTATTTGGATTAATATTTTTCTAGAGAGAGTCCAGATATTTCATTCATTTTTCAATAATCCCCAATAATCTCAGGAAGTAATTTTTTTATTTCAAATTACAGAAGAAGAAACTGAGGCTCAGTGAGATTGTATTACCTGTCAGAGATTTCATAAACAACAAGTTGCAGAGCTAGGATTTGAACCTGGTTGTGCATGTATGTGTGCATAAATTAAACTTTAAACTCCATGATTTTCCACTTAATATGTCCTACTTAGAGGAATTGAATAGTAAAAAATTATTGTATTCTGAAAAGTCATGGTAGGAAAACTAGAGAGGACTGAGAAGTTTCTAAATAGTGTCCATGAACTATTTAGGCTTACATAGTCTTTAGATCAGGAATCTTTAAGTTGGGGGCTTTGGACTGTTTTTGGAGGATCCATGAAGTTGGATGAAAAAGAAATCCAAACTTGTTCTAACTAACCGCAATTTCTTTTAATTGTGAATGTAAAAAACAATCCACAGTAGTATTTGTAACTTTATCACCAATAGAAATCATAGATATTTTCATATCATATTACAGTTGTCATAGATATCTTAAAATAACATTTATACTCATAACTACTTTAAAATTATGGCCATTATTAGAGCCACCATTAGAGCTTGTTAAGAAAAAAGTGCGTTTATTACTATGTCACAAATTTGTGGGCAGTTTTCAGTATTTTGATAACATTAATGATTGTTTTTTTTCTTTATAATGCCATGTATTTCCTCTCATTCATTTAAAAATATTATCCTGCAGGGCCCATAGGCTTCACCAGAGTTCAAAAAAACCCCATGGAACAAAAACCTGCTTTGGGCATTGCATCATCGTTTCATTATTTCCAAAGGTTTTTTTTGTTGTTGTTGTTTGTTTTTTTTTTTTTTTTTAACTTATTGACTGTGGGACATGCAGCTCAGGATTTCATACATATAATGTTACTTATTGAAAAGAAAATTCATAAAAATCATTAATCATCTGGTAGAATGTGGACTTTTTGGCTTTCAGGAAATGTTTGTACCTTCTTAGTCTATTTTATTTATTTTCATCACTAGTTACATTCTGTCATAAACTGTCCCAACCTGACAACTCTGGGCTGCCACAGAGATGCTTTGGTGTAGTGTCTAAGAATAAGAGCTTGGAGACAATCCCAGTTCACATGCTATTAGCACAGCATCTGACAAATAATAGCAATGTCATTCACTGAAGATGGACTTGCATATGGCTCGCTACCCTTACCCTCTCCATTCTCATCTCTCTGAATCTCATGTGCTATATAGTGATGGCAATCTTGGCAGAGACAAGTTGAGTAAAGCTTTTAGCCTTATGGATTGAGAGACCAGAAAGCAGTGTCATAGAGCATGATGGTGAGATCTTGAATGTGGCAGATCATTGCAAAAAATTGAGATTCATGGACTCCAAGAGTAAAGATTAACATAGCCTATCATAAGTGTACCTGGCCTTCTTGCTCCCAAGAAGCTAAGAAGAGGCTAAGTATCTGAGCGGAGTCTCTGTCTATAAGAGTAAACTTGGATACAAGGAGGCTTTCTTGTATCCAAAGCCAACTGTGATGACACTGGTTGGCTAATCTAGTTATATCCACCCTTTTTTTATTCAAGGGAGAGTAACTTCCTCCCCTGTTGAATAATAATTGACCTAAATGAATTATAAAATTCCATTCCCCTTGTCAGTGATTGGTTTCAGCTAGGACAGATGCCCCCATTCCTGGTCAGTTACATCCCAGGGAACATCTAATTGGAGGTGTCTGGTAAAGTTCTCATCACTAATAAAAAGAGACACAGTAGTTGAAATGCTTCCACTTTTCCTGGATGTTGTCCTGTCTGCCTGTGGTGTCTGAAATTGCTGCAGCCATTGTGTGACCAGGAGGGAAGACATCATTGGCATGATGAGGAGGGCAGAAAGGAAAACACATTGGCCTTTATGAGGTAGTTTTGCCACTTCCTTGGCCAACAAGGAACCACATCAATATAGACTCCTTGGTATACACGTTAATAATTTTCTTAATTTTTAACTACTTTTATTTGCATCATCTCTTTCTTGCAGCTAAAATATCCTATCTGATACAATTAGAGGACTTTGTACCTAGCCCCTCCGAGAGGTGGAGATTTGAAAATATCATGATTCTGTATCTAAACAATTAAATGAATTGAAGGAGGCCATTGCTGACACCCTGACTGGAGAACAATTTGAAAGCATGTAGTCAAAACAGAGAGGTCTATATCATGAAGGAAAAATGAAGAGACTTGCAAAATAGCTCTGGGAGGCTAAACATATAAATAACAGATGTTAAAAAAATTATTTTTTCTAATCTAAAGAAAGACTCAAATCTGTGTAGGGGAAGAAAGATGTATTTTTCTTCTACCTTGTTAAGCTATTGACTGGGGTTTCTTTAACAAAAAGCAGATTAATAGGAGAAAAGCAAACAAGTTTGTTTAATATGTTTTACATGACACAAAGCCTTCATGAGATGAAGACCCAAAAAATTGGTTGAACCTGAGTGTTTTCATGCTAGGTTTGGTGAAGAATGGAGACTCATGAAAAAATGTGATCGGATAAAAAAGAATATGAGTTAAGTGTTGTAAACTGGGGTAGTAGCAAGGCCTGTTGATTCCAATTTCTTTTCAGTCCTTTCTGAGTCTTGGAGATAAAGATGTGCCTTTTTTCCAGATTTGCAAACAGCACTTCTCAAGTTTTATGACTTGCTTCAGGGGAAGGTCATGCCATTTCTTAATTTCCTTCAGCTTAAAATATTGTCATATGTTAAGCTGCCGTATTTTGGGGTAATATGTCCTGAACCCCATCACCTGCAGCTTGAACAGGTTCACCACATTCTATGTAGGATTAACAAGAACGCATAGGCCTAGCCTGATGACACTCCTACACTTTAAGGATAAAGGGAAAATTGGTATAAGCTTCCAGGTTCACAGTAGAAGTGTCAGGTTGATATTAGATTTCTCCTTTGTAACCCTGGAATCTGGAAGATGGCAGGATAAATGTATAGAGATGGGGAGAGGAAGGCAGAGAGGAAGAAAATGAAAGTTTTCTGAAGGCTTTATCTCACGTGGGTGGGAGGAAGGGGAAGCAGGAAAGGGAGGATATAGCATCTTGATTTGGAAAACAATGGGTCTTTGTGGAGGAAATTGTATCTTGCATGTAGTGTTTTATAGATAATTTAGTATTTGTGAGCATAGAAAAAAGGAAAGTGACATAATATGGGGCAAAAAATGGAATGCATATGAATTTGATCCAAACAGCAGAAACAAGGAGAAAAACACAACAACAACAACAAAATAAAGTGAGATGAAAGGAAGATAGGTATGTTTTTAAAAATTTAATCGTATTTTATTTCATTTAAATTCAATTAATTAACATATAGTGTATTAATAGCTTCAGAGGTAGAGTTCAGTGATTCATGAATTGTATATAACACCAAGTGGTCATTACATCAAGTGCTCTCCTTACTGCCCATCACCTAGGTACCCCATCTCTCCACCCACCTCCCCTCTAGCAACCCACAGTTTGTTCCCTATAGTTCAGTCTCTTATTATTTGTCTCCCTCTCTGATTTCGTCTTGTTTTATTTTTCCTTCCTTTTCCCCATGATCAATCCTCTGTTTTGTTTCTTAAATTCCACATATGAGTGAAATCATCTGATAATTAAATATCAATAAACTGAATTCTCCCATTAAAAGGCAGAAATAGAAATTGATTTCAAATCTAGCTATTTGCTACTTACGAAAACAAAGTATAAAGGAAGCTTGATAATAAAGGGATTGTCAAAAAGACATTAGGCCAAAGCATACAAAAAAGGAAAGAAGAAATGGCCATATTACCATCAGGCAAAGTAGAATTTAAGCTAAAAACACAAAAGGATAAAAAGGCAAATTATGTGATAACAAAAGGGCATTATTCATGGAGAGTATAGAGCAATCATAAGTCTGTAGGTATAAAATAACATAACAACCAAACATATGAATCAGAGTCTTTGAAAGAAAACTTAATTAAAATACAAAGTTATCATGGATAACTTCACTATGTCTCTTTCAGACTGAGACATAGGAGTCATCAAAACTAAGTAAGGAGATAGAATAAGCAAATAATACAATCAATAAACTTGATTTAGTAGATATATAAAATATCTTTCAAATTTAAAAAATCCCTCAAATAAAGAATGTAATTTTGTATTTTCATGGAACATTAAAAAGTAGATCATTTACTTGGCCACAAAGAAAATATTAATATACTTTAGAAAGCAGACATTTTTATGGGCCATATTTTTATAATAATCCAATTAAATTAGCAATAAATATCTAACTCTATGGGATACAGTAAACATTATATTTAGAAGAAAATTTATAGCCTTGAATACCTTCTTTATTAAGGAAAAAAAGATAAAAAATAAAGAAACTTTATAAAAGGAATAATAAAAACTGGGAAGATGGAATAAAGATAAAGCTGAAGTTAATGAAATAGAAAACATTAAACAATTGTGGAAAGAAAAAGCGAACTCAAAGGTTATTCTTTGAAAGATCAAAAAAATTAACTTAAAATGAACCCATTTAAGGAAAAAAAGAACCCAAGCAGAAGTATTTATGAAAAAGAAAACCAGGAAGTAGATACTTGCCTTTCCTGATATAAGAACATGCTATGAAGCCCCAATAATGAAATTATATGTGTATAGAAAAAGAAGAGTAGATCAGTGGAGGAGACTAGAGAATATGTAAATAAAATAAGTATCAGTTAAATAGTGTTTTAATTCAGTCAAGAATGGGCCGTTTAAATATTGTTGATGGCCCAGCAGCTCTTCCATTCGGGAGGAAATAAAATTGGAATATTATCTCAGATACTGAAAGGAATTCCAGATGAATTGAGATCTAAATGCAAAACAAAACAAAAATCCTGCACAACATATAGGATACCATGTGTACAGTCCAGAGGCAGACTCTCAAGAACCAAGGCCAGGCGCCCAGAAAGTGCAGAAGGAAGGGATAGACATATTTGATTCAAAAATAATAAATAAAGTCAATACAGAAACAAAAAATATAAAAGGATGATTATAATGCAAGGGACATTAATTAACATCCGTAATATACAAAGAACTGTTACCATTGCAAACAAAAATAACAACAGTAAATAGCCCAATAGAAAAAAAGATGCAAGTCCCAGGAAAGCAAATAGCCAACAAACATTAAAAGTTGGCTATATTACATAGAGTCAATGAAATACAAATTTTGCTTAAATGAGCTAGCTACTGGCAATACATTACTGGAAGTTTTTAAAAGCTGCAACCCCTGTTGTTGACAGAGGGTATAGAGAAAAGGATCTTCAACTGTATTTGTTTTAGAAAGCCATCTAGAAATACTTGCTAAAGGTAAAAATACATTCACCCTTTGACCTGGCAATCCTATTCCTAAGAATCGATCCCATAGCAAGAAAAATCCTACCGGAGTTGGGAGCATATATGCAAGGATGTTATAACAGTATGTTTTACTGAGGAAGACAGTTGGAAACAAAGTCAGTCTTGTCACCGGGGGTGGTTGCACAGTGGAATATTATGCAGGTACTAGAACATTTATTTTGTAAGGCTATAAGAACATGGACAAAAATAGGGTAAAAAAAAAATAGAGTAAAACTCTTATTAGGTTGTTAACATAAGGTTTCCTGAAGGATGAGGAAAACAGCCAAGAAAATAGGGGAAAAAGTTGCATTTGAAATATGTAGGATATATTCACATTTTTGCATTTATATGTGGTTCATAGATATGTATATGACATTTTTAAAAGCTATGGGAGCTAAGCAACAAGGCACTAAAGGAGTAACTGAGATCTCTTGCAAGCCAGAACCTCGGGGCAATACCTGGAACCGAATAAAAAGTTGAGAACAAATGGGAGGTAAAAACTTCTTGTGTGGGAGAAATATTACAAATAAAACACACAAAAATTAAAAATAAAAACTGTTAAAGACCAAAGAGCTATTATATTGGTTCTTGATTTACACCTTAAGTCAAAGCACATGATTTTTAAAAATCTTTTATGTAGCACTAGACCTTGGCAAAATTCCCCCAAGAGATTTCTCCTAAGGGAGTTTTCTAATATGAGATATGTAATTAAAAATTAATTTTCACCCAGCTTTTAAGATCATGATTTTAATAATACATGATTGAGACTTAAAATTTTTTTCTCGTATACTAAAAGGGGGCCAAATATCTAAATAAAAGGAGACTATATACTGCTTCTACAGTGCTAGGGTACTTTATGGATGCTGACCATGCCTTCCAAGATTTTAAGCTATTCAAACTAGAAAAGATCAAAGAAATCACATGGGTGTCCATGACCTATTACCAAGAGATAGTAATCCATTGAGTGCTATACTCTGGTCTATAGCAATGAAGGAATAATAAATACTTGAGAGGTGATCCCAGTGTCTGAAACAGAGACATTGATTTATTGTGATATCATTTTCACAATTTTTGTTAATACTTTCTTCAGCCCCAATTTGGTTCACTTATTCAACAAACATTTATTTAGTGCCTACTCAATACTAAGTAGCTAAGTCATATATCTGCACCTTGCTTCATTTACAAGTGGTTTGGAGAGGGGTAAGATTTGAATATTGCTGCACAACTGACAGGTATGTCAACCTGTGGCCATGGAATATACTGTGGATGTACTTAGACCTCTATGGAATTTTACTCATTTGTTTTGTTTTTGTTTTTTTGTCATGGTTGTACAGGGTCAAATTAAAATATGTGTGCAGTACTATCCTACTCCAGCCGATTTCATCCGTCTGAAGTTCAACTTTCTTCATGTGATGACAACCTGATTTTTAATGCATTAAGTTTACTTACCAGTGGTCAGAATCAAAACCATTGAAACTTTTGAATGGCTTTGATTCAAAAGGGGCACCTTGCAGGGGCACCTGGGAGGCTCAGTTGGTTAAGTGTCTGCTTCGGCTCAGGTCATGATCTCAGGGTCCTGGGACCCAGTGATGCATCAGGCTCCCTGCTCAGAGGGGAGCCTGCTTCTTTCTCTGCCTCTGCTGCTCCTCATGATGGTGTTCTCTCCCTCTTTCAAATAAATAAATAAAATATATTTTTAAAAAATTGAATCACCAAGGCCACTTGTGGGTCTTGCTTGATACAGGACCTTGGCTCCATAGAATGGTTTAATGTCACCTCAAAGAGCTGTTGATATGAGGAATATTAAGGGGATTACCTTAGAAGGTCCTTAGAATGTAGGGAGGAATTTTGGGTAGAGAGAAGACTGTCAGCCAGGTGCCAAAATCTTTAATAAATATTAGTAGGTAACCTAGGGATTCTATAAATAATTCTGTAACAAAGTCTTTTGTGACCGTGTATTTTGAAAACAAAAGCAAGGATTGTTTTTAAATCCCAGATTTCCAAGGTAACAAGAATGTATATAGAAAATTCATTCAACCAAAATTTATTAAATGCTAGGTAGCCTTGTGGGACCATCGAATGCATCAGGAACAAAAGAATTGTCTCTGCCCATGTGGAGCTTACATCGTTGGGGGAATATAGACAATAAACAGAAAAATTTAGAAACAGTAAGTTATAGTGTACTAGAATGTGATTAAATACATGCAAAAGAAGAGCAGAGGAATGGGAATTGAGTGTCAGCAAAAGATTTCCTTAAAGGACTTTAAAAAGAACAAATAGTTATCAGAACATGCCTTGGTTTGATGTAGTTTGCTTCTTACCTTTTTGATGGAATTTATTTAAAAATTTTAATATGTTACAGAATGTACAGTGTTTAATATATTGCTTCAACTTTGCCATGTGTGTGGTACAAGGACAAGACATCTCTTGCTGTTTTGTTCAACAATTTGTTAAACAATGAAGCAATGATTTTGTTGTAAAATATTTGTGTTTTCTGAGTAATCTGTTCTGTTTCAAAATATTTTTTTCAAGATGAGTTGTCAGAAATTTAAATCGTAGTAGGCGAACTGCGTTCTGATCCATCATAAAAAGGTTATGTAGACCAGTGAAGGATCACACATTTATGAGCACAAGGAAGTGTTTTATTCAGATCGTAGCACTTAAAAGCATTTAATAGAATAACAATCTCAAGTCTATTCGGAAATGTAGACAGATTTCAGTTAGAGAAAAGTATCAGGAGGAAAATTAGATAAGTAAAAGAATTTTAGCACTTAACTCCCTAAGAAGAAGTAATCTTGTGTGTTCATCAGGCGCATATGTTTAAGAGAGAAGGTCTTTGAATTTTTTGAAAGGCACCCAACTAAGAATGCAAGTGATAGTTAGTCCCAAATGATGCCAGGTAGTGAATAGACTTAATTCAGGACTGCATCTGAATGGAACATTATTTCACTGTTGGTCTGGCTTGCATGTCGTGGAGAATAGAATCTGTATTTCTTTGAATTCCCCTCATCCTGTATCCCTCCTGGTATTCTTAAGGTCAGTTAAGCACAGTAAATAATCTTCACTCAGCAAGCAACCCAAATCACCATCTTCCTGTTCGATGTAGCTAATAAATTCTGAGCAAACTCAACTCTCTGTGCAGCTTCCTAATGGATGCCTCACTAGACTGAAGAGCTTTTGGAAGCAAAATAAAATAATCATCTAAAGTTGAATGTTTTTGGATCAAGGTTACTAGGTCAACACTAAATTTAAAACCAGTATGAGAGACATTTTTTAATGGCACTTAGAAATTATAGCCAAAGGTCAGGTCGTTACATGTGATGTTGCTCAGATCCTTTGATGCTAAAAGTCTACAACTGACTTATGTGTAAGATACACTTTTTAAAACATTAACTATGATTTAAAGTAGCAAGAGACAGTGTTCAGGCCAGGGAAAATAAAGTCCCCTTCCTCAGATTTTTGGTTGAAATGGTTTGAGTTCAGTAATTTTATTGAACCTGAAAAAAAAATTATTAATATCTGCCTCCTCAAAGGGAGACGGGGAAGCTTGCCCCTGTCAATTCCTGCTTAGGAGTTTCTGAGATATTTTGAGATTGCAAGAAAACTGTGGATGAAATCCATACCAATTAGAGATCTTGTGTGTTTGGAACCATTTAAAAATGCTGTGCAGGGCTCAAAGGAATTAGTAAAGCCTGCTGCAGTACAGCTACATTATTAATCTCCAAAGAGAATAGATACCAGATGTTCACACTGCCCAAAGGACATCTCGGTATTCTTGATAGTCTCTGGTCATACTGTCCTTCAGTGGATTCAAATGCCTGAAATGATTATGGGTGATAGGGCTACGTGGTTTGTACAGAAGAAATTACTAATAATCAGTTTAAAGAAATGCACTATTTCTGATAGGCAGGAAAAGAAACATTATATTAAATTTGATATTTGTAAAAAAATTGCTTGAAGCAAAATAGTAGAAATTCTTTGCCTATCTTTTAAAAATTCCTTTGATCGGCCTAGTTATCAGTGTATCTAAGCTAAGTGATAATCTTCTAATGAAATGCAGTTCTATTGTTGCATAATGAAATATGATATATTCTTTATTGATTAATTCAGTGACGTGTTGAAGATATAGTAGTAAGCAAAGCCATCATGGTCTTGGGGAGCGTAGGGAAAGAAGCAGACATTACTCAAAAGTTTCTAAATAAGAAACTACAAACTGTGATACGTGCTTTGAAGGGGAAATATTGGGTGCTGTGAACATGTTTGACAGAGGAACTTGACCTAGAGTTAAAGTCCTGGATTCATTTGTTTAATCATATTTATTGAGCGCCTACTTTGTGCCAAAATGCAGAACAGATTACCACGGCCAGGTAGGATATTACACTCAGGACTCTCAGTTTGGTAGATTAAAAGAGCACTGGGTGTTATTCTGTATGTTGGCAAATTGAACACCAATAAAAAATAAATTTATTATTAAAAAAAAAAGACAATGGGAACGGCAATGAACAACTTACACAGACTAAAGATAAACGAGATTCTAGGGATGGAATTTTATTTGAGTCTTTCTTCAAATATGGCTTCTATCTTAAGGAGCATTAGAGTAATGCTTAACATTTGTATATGTCATAGTACCATGAAAAAATTTTTAAATTTATTTCTATGTACTTATAATTTTCGTAATTTCCACTTTATTGTGAAAATTCCATTAGAAAATACTGTAAAAATGTTAAACACTTTAGAAAACAGAGAAAGGTGGAATCAGTGGGAGGGAGCCCCAGTATCCAGGCATGTTAGCATAAATATCATTATGCTCTCCTGCCTGTTGTCACCTGCTAAACCTTCCTCCCTGCCATGCTTCTTTGCTTAGTTGCTCCACTTCACATATGCTTTTCAGCCCCACAGAGTTTGGCCTGTGTCATTGCACTGAAATGGCTCGTCCTAAAGTCCACCAGACTGCCCAGTTGTTGAGTTTATCAGTCTTCTCTCGGGTCTTCTTTGACTTGTCCTTTCTGTAGATTATGTGACTGCTGACTGTCCTCCAACCTTTAACAGTTTTCCATTATCTGACTCTGCCCTGCTTCCCTCATCCCCCTCCTATTTCTTGAAATGCTCTCTTTTATTTTCCTTCACTGACTCATTCCTCAGCGCACCTTTTAAATACCTGTCTGGTTCTCCACTCCCGTTACATTTGCCTTCTACATAGCCTCATCCATAACCGTACTGTTTTCCATGCTCTGATGACTTTCACATCTGTATCTTAGCCAGGATCTCACTTCGGAGCCCACATATCCCTCTGCCTCCTAGAGAGTTCCACACTAAACTGATTTTATTATTTTCCCTGAAAAACGTGTATAACTAGCATGATCCAGCTAGGCAGACAAGCTGGAAACCTAGTAGTAATTCGACCCTACCCTTCTCCTTCACTCGCCACCAGGTACCACCACAAGCAATGAATTCTGACCACTTAATCTCTCTCTAATCAACCCCCTGCTCTCCAGTCCCATTGCGAGTGCCTCCATTTAGAACTTCATCACTTCTGTTCCCACGTACAGTCTTCCACTTGGTGGGCCTGTTTTCATCCTTTTATCCCCCACGCTCCAGCCTTCTTCCGGAGCCACCTTCCTAAAGCACCAGTCTGATCATGTTACTAGTCTGCCTCAGGTGGTCCCCAGTCATCATGCCATTCCACATGACCCTGACATCCAAAATGCCACCACCACTTAGAACTGTGGGGTTACTTGACAAGAGGAAAAAGTAAGGTAATTAGAAACCAAAATAAAACGAATGCATGAAGAGTATGTTGCACTCTAGCATTTTCTTTATCTTCATGAATTTTTAGAGTCTATAGATCTAGGCTATTATGTATTATAAACTCCCTGCTTTTCTTTTTTTTTTTTAAACTCCTTTTCAAGTATCTTAAGTATTATTTTTATTTGAGGGACTGCTTAATAAAGCTGTATGAAGCATGGGAGGAGCATGTTTGCCAAAACCAGTGTTTTTCTTTTTGTCTGAATTGCCATTAAACCATTTTCTTGACAGGCATAGTTTGCCTCCTGAGACTTCCTGCTTGTTTGCAGTAATGAAATTGTGTCATCAGCATATAGGGGGATATTTGTCCTTATATTTGCAGTGGCAGGAGGGCAGAGATACAATGAGTCCTCATGCCATACTGAATGATCAAATACAGAGTTGAAAAGTTTTTCCACCGAACCAATTCCGGGAGAAGATGAGTCTGGCCTGCTGTGGTTCTAACTCAGGGCTCTCTGCAGATGTCATAGGCTCATGCAGTTAGCCCCAGAATAACTTTATAGATAGAGTCAAATCTGAGCCACTTAAAGCTCCTAAACATTACATTGATTTTTGGGGTCTTATCAGCAAGGCAAAAAATAATATAATTGTGGTTAGTAGAGAAATTATGATGCCTGAAATCCATTGCTTCTTCCCATAAAATATTAGATCAAGAGACTAAAATCTGCAGCTTATTAAAAAGAAATCTCGGCTTCTTGTTCAAGATGATAGCCTGAGCATGCATGTTTGTTTCTCTCTCTCCTGAGAGAACCCTTTAAAGCCAGAGTAAGGAAACAAGAAAGAGGAGGAGGAAGAGAGGCGGAAGAGAAGAACCCCACCACAAAGAGAATGGGAGTGGGGCAGGGGGTGTTGAGCAGACCAGAGATTTTAGCCAATTTTTCCAAGAAAAAAATAGGTTACTGGGTATGGCTGGTTAAAGAAAGCAGCAGCCCAAAACACCTACAGGAGTCATTGCCACGATGCCCAGCAGAATTCTGAGAAGGCTCAGAGAGCAGAATTGTCAAGAGCAAAATGGGGGGTTGACAACAAGGTGTGTATCTGAAAGTCTGAGGAACAGCGAGACCAGTTTTACAGCTTCCTCATTTTCCTACTCAGAATGACAGATCATCAGTTAGCCACGGGGGAGAAAAAATACCTGGCAGGCAGCTCTCCAAAGATGTTAAACTCCCTGTAGGAGAACTGGGGCTGCAAGGGAGGTGTTCCAGAAGGAGCCATTCCCCAGCCAGGTATCCCGGGACCCCGGAGACAGAGTTTGTCCCGCAGCAGGTGCTGACAGCGTTCCCAGGGCTCACCATCAGCTCTGCTGTTGGGAGTTGAGACCTAGGGAGGAACAAACCCATGCTGTACCTGACAGCAGAGCAAGCCCACAGCAGCTGCAGGGGACAACTGCCCCACACTTCCATTCTGAAATTGAACAAAGAAAGGTTGAACAAAGAAAGCCAAGAGCATGAAAGATAAAAAAGAAGGAAAAGGGAACAGTTGCACCAGAAGAAGCAGGGATCTTCTAGAGAATAATAGAAAAAGCAAAATAAAACAACTCTCTGGCTCATATTCTTGATACTTGAAATGTTTCATTTCTAAAATAAGATAATGCTATAAAAAAAGACCAATAAGGCTTAGAGACCAGGATAACGTGGGAGGGAAATGTTGTCAGAATATACCTACCATGCAATGTGCATTTTTAACATTAAAGAAATTACATATTGTTTATGGATGTAGATCTATGTAGAAAATGAATCAAAAGAAGTGTGGGAATGGTGCGTAAACAATTATCTCTGGGGCACCAGGAAGTGTAGGAGTAGGGGAGAAGGCTGGAGGCAGATCTGGCTGGGACTGTAACATTTTATTTTGTTAGAAAAAGAAGAATCTGAAGCAAATCGAGAAAAAAATATTACCTGTTACATTTGGGTAGTTAATATCTGTTAAAACACAGATGCCTATGTACCCTACGTATTTTTGCATATTTGTAATTAAAATTTGCAAACTAAAATGTTGAATCATAGAGCAAATTAGTACAATTGCATAAGAAAGTCATGATCCAAACAAAAAAAATGGGCTTTTTAAGAGTGATGCAGTGTAAAAGAAGGAAAATCTGTCTGACTTTCAACAGCCTGGGGTTATGCCAGTTGGACCATTGGAGAAGGAGATATAATCCCAGCACTTTTTTTTTTTTAATCCCAGCACTTTTTAGCTGTGCAGTCAGCAACATGTGTACAGCCATAATCATACTAATGCTGTTTACTAGTTTTCAACTCTTAGGATCAACCTGTAGAAAAGCGTGGAAGATTTCATTAAGGTTGGGCATTGAAATGAGGGAAAAGAGTAGGCAGGAGGAGGATCAGGGTGCCAAGGCTGTCTTACAGACTGAAGAGGCCGAGGATATTAAGCTGTAGGATAGTCATGCATTCATTTGTTCATCCATCAGACAGTTTTTGCAGCACCTCTTATGTCGTAGGCTCTGTTTTAGATGATTGGCAATACATTAGTGGACAAAACTGGCCAACTCCCCGCTCTTATCGAATTTATGTTCTGGTTCAAGAGGTAGATATTACCAAACAAAGTTTTAAAAGAATTAAAAAGAACAGAACTATCCAAAATTGCAAGGGGGAAGGGAAGGGAGATTAATGGAGATTAATGGAAGTGTGAATACTTAGTCTTCATCGTTGACAGTCTTCATTGATTTTTAATGTCAAGACAGTACTGTCCAATGGTGGGAATTTCTATATCTGTGGAAATGGTGTTGGAAATATTCTGTTCTGTTGATTCCTGCTTAAACTTGTGGGTCTTTGAAGGGGAATAGAGGATTATCTTTTTAAAATGAAATGAAAGCTTAAGGCTTGGAGTGTCAATCTCAGTGAATAACTGGGCAAGAATCAGAGCCCTAAACTTCAAATGACCCTTGTTTGTTAGCAGGGGGTCTTCATAAAGTGTTATTTGGGATGAGGTATCTAATAAGGTAAATTGTGGTCAGCGAGGTTAACAGATTCTGGCTTTGGAGATGCTAAACACTACAAATTCTGAAATACAGTCCTAGAAGTGTAGAACTCTGAGAGTTGGTACATACAGAAAACCGCAGATCTGTAAATACCCAGTGTGTCTCACTAAAACCATGCTCAAATATTTATCATTATTAAACCATCACCCAAGCCCAACTGGGATTCATTGTGCTCAAACTGATTCTGCGTTTGAAGATAATAAAATATTTTTAATTCCGTTTGAACTTAATGAATTCTTGGTCACGGGTAGTTTGTGCCGTGTTCTACTGATGGGTCATGTAGCTAACATACTGGGGCCTCTCATTTTTGTTTGGGGGTTTGGGGGAAGATCCAGGGAACGTGGCAGCTGTAGAGCAATCCTTGTTAAATTAAGAGTAGGGGAGAAAGGGCCACATTTTCTAGATGTAGTACAGATGGAATTGGCTTCAACTTGTTTATAATCTGTTGCTGGTTTTAACAACCTGTTTCAAAGATTTTTGAAAGGAGGGAGGAAAAGGTTGGGATAGAGAGATGAGCAGGTTTTTCTCAGGAGGCAGTTGGAATGAAACATTTAAAGTTTGTCACCAGAACACCACTTGCTATGTCACTCTTCAGTGATGGGTTCGAGGAGACTCTGAGCAGCTTTAGTAAGCCACATTCTGAGTGAGGAGGAATATTCTTCTTACTGCAATCTAAAACAAAAATCCACCCTAGTGTAGATGGTAGCAAGCACCACAGAATTACTATTAACAAACCGAATCTCTTGCTCTTGTATTTGAGATGTAAATGAACACAGCCTGGATTTGCTTCCCAGTATGCCAGTACTGTCAAGCTATGTCTGCAGATTAGTGTGGGTCACACTGATGTTTGGGTCACACTGAAGCGGGACTGCCAACAGTCCAACTTGGTTTCTTTAGTTGTGCTACCTGTACTTAGATGCTGTCTAGAGAGGAGAAGCTATTCGCTGAACATAAGACATTCTTGATAACAACAGGCTAATATCTAAAAAATACAGTTTGTATTTTTTGAAATAAAATGATAATACACCCAAATCCAACCTCATCAAATAGAAACAAAGGGACGTTTTGGGGGTGGGGTGAGCCAAGTCTGTTTATACAGGTTTTCGAATGACTGTTCTTTTAAAAAGTGCATGGAATGCATCCAAAACAAATAATGTTTTGTTAGATGAGAAGACCAAAAGGGAAATCCTAGAGAAAGGAGGATGGATGATCTTTCTTTAATGTCAAAACTGACATAAACACATCCCCCTCCCCCTTTTGCTCAAGATAATTTTCTCAACAAGACCCAGATTGCTTCAGTCTTGCCTATCACCCTTTGAAGCACTTTCCTTATTATTAGGAGTGGGGGCAGGGTTTCCTTTGAGGATTTTTGCAGCAGTGAAGAGTTCCTCCTTTAAATACTTTCACATGATGAGGGAATTCCGCTTTCAAAGTGCTGTCATCCCTGTGGCTTCTTTGCCATGAGACAATTTATTCTTGGGTGAAGGTCCTTCTTAGTTTGATTGTCAATAAAGACTCACTTTTCTGATGGATTCTCCTTCAGCTTTTTCTGGGAGACCTAGAGAAAGAATTCAGTGTTCTCCCGTGTTATTAACCTTATGGAAGTTGGCCATGATCTTCTTGTGAAATGTCTTCCATCACACGGGTTTATTTATAGTCTTCAACATGGTTGTCCTTGTCAATCTCCACTAATTAAGATTTGGATGACATATCAAATATTCCATCTTGAAAACTGCATTTCTCCTACTGCACAGAGACACCCTGAATTTTGGGGAGTTTTGAAGAGGTATTTTTCTGTTCGTTTGGTTTTTTATTTGTTTTGTTTTGTTTTACTGTCTCTAATGATATTTAAAGAACGCCATGGGAAACAACTAATAAACTATTGAAGTGTCAACGGATTTCCCAGAAACATTGAAATCTTTTGAGAACCCTTACCTACTCCGTGTCACTATACCTCATCCTTGTCTACTCTTGAATGTAGTCTTCTGGAAAATTCTATACATATTTAATTCATGGAGACAAAATGTATAGCTGTGTGGTTTGATAGCTCATTTGAAAGTGGTTCCCTCCCCTCCCCAAAATTTTTAATAGGCAATGATTCACAATTGTTAGCAAAGAATTAGAATGAAGAAACCCGGAATAGAACTGATAGTTTTCTCAATATTATTACCTAAAGTGAGCTTCTAAGTATTTGTGGTTATTTTACATAAATGAGTAAAAAATCATCCATGCCCCAAACTAGATTGCATTATTTATGTCATTATTCTTGAACTTTCTCTTTGAACAGTTTGGTTGTTGGTGAGAGAATCAGTATTGTTTAGTATTCTTTCATTATCTGCTTCCACTTAGAAGCTCATGAGTGTAACAAGGTGGCTCCTAACCAATCCAGACGTGGCACTAAACATATTTCTTAAAACCTGCAATTTCCTTCCTGTTTGATTATTGAAACGAATGATGTCTTGGCCTTCTTTTTTTTTTTTTTATTTAAAAAAATTTTTTTTTAAAGATTTTATTTATTTATTCATTCATGATAGACAGAGAGAGAGAGAGGAGGCAGAGACAGAGGGAGAAGCAGGCTCCGTGCCGGGAGCCCGATGTGGGACTCGATCCCGGGACTCCAGGATCACACCCTGGGCCAAAGGCAGGCGCTAAACTGCTGAGCCACCCAGGGATTCCCCTCTTTTTTTTTTTTTAAATAAATTTATTTTTTATTGGTGTTCAATTTACCAACATACAGAATAACACCCAGTGCTCATCCCGTCAAGTGCCCCCCTCAGTGCCCGTCACCTATTCACCCCCACCCCCCCGCCCTCCTCCCCTTCCACCACCCCTAGTTCGTTTCCCAGAGTTAGGAGTCTTTACGTTCTGTCTCCCTTTCTGATATTTCCCACACATTTCTTCTCCCTTCCCTTATATTCCCTTTCACTATTATTTATATTCCCCAAATGAATGAGAACATATACTGTTTGTCCTTCTCCGATTGACTTACTTCACTCAGCATAACACCCTCCAGTTCCATCCATGTTGAAGCAAATGGTGGGTATTTGTCGTTTCTAATGGCTGGGGAATAGTCCATTGTATACATAGACCACATCTTCTTTATCCATCATCTTTCGATGGACACCGAGGCTCCTTCCACAGTTTGGCTATTGTGGACATTGCTGCTAGAAACATTGGGGTGCAGGTGTCTCGGCATTTCACTGCATCTGAATCTTTGGGATAAATCCCCAGCAGTGCAATTGCTGGGTCGTAGGGCAGGTCTATTTTTAACTCTTTGAGGAACCTCCACACAGTTTTCCAGAGTGGCTGCACCAGTTCACATTCCCACCAACAGTATGTCTTGGCCTTCTATTGAGGAAGAAAGTGGACCATGAGAAGGGAGTTCTAAACTAAAGTCAGAATACACAGATTCTAGCTTTGGCTTGGCCACTCACTGCCTGTGTAGTGTTGGCAAGTACCACATCTTTCTGCTCCCTCTCCCTCTCCTCCCCACAAAAAATCTTGTTAAGTTAGTGACCTAGATGATCTGCATGAATTTACCATCCTAAGTGAAGAATAAGCTACTCTACCTATAAAGAGAGGTTTATTATTTGAGTCAAGTTGGATTGAGTCAAGTTGGATTCTCCAATGAAAAAATAGCATTGCTAATTTCTTAACCTAGTCGGTAAAAAAGGGATGTTGATTAGATTTTCTGTCTCCTGTGGTAACTCAGTGATGTCCCATAAATATCCATCCCATTTTCTTGTTTGTGTGGACTCTGCCTTCGGAATGCTCACCACCTAGTCAGAGAAGAAAGCATGAGAACAAATAAGTCAAAGATCCAGTTTGAGGGCGGCCTGGGTGGCTCAGTGGTTTAGCGCCGCCTTCAGCCCAGGGCCTGATCCTGGAGACCCGGGATCGAGTCCCACGTCAGGCTCCTGGTGCATGGAGCCTGCTTCTCCCTCTGCCTGTGTCTCTGCCTCTCTCTCCGTGTCTCTCATGAATAAATAAATAAAATCTTTAAAAAAAAATCCAGTATGATAAGTAGAACATGATAAGTATAGATAAGATGAAGAGGTAGCGTGCACACACACACCTATCTTGAATTCTAGAAATAGGAAAATGTGTGCAAGATGGAGGGGAGCTTTATGGTAAAAAAAAAAAAAAAAAAAAAAAACCTCTTTATTTGTTTACTACTGAATCAAATACATCCCTCCATCATATTAGTTGTCATATACTGCAATTGAATGAGTTATAATATGGGAGGTTAAAAATATAGAATGTTCTCTTTCTTTGCATAGCTAAATTATTTTTCAGTGTCTCCAGACATCACCTTTAAACCTCTCTTTCGGGATCCCTGGGTGGCGCAGCGGTTTGGCGCCTGCCTTTGGCCCACGGCGCGATCCTGGAGACCCAAGATCGAATCCCACGTCGGGCTCCCGGTGCATGGAGCCTGCTTCTCCCTCTGCCTATGTCTCTGCCTCTCTCTCTCTCTCTCTCTGTGACTATCATAAAAAAAAAAAAAAAAAAAAAAAAACCTTTAAACCTCTCTTTCTGGGGATCCCTGGGTGGCTCAGAGGTTTGGCACTTCCCTTTGGCCCAGGGCGCGATCCTGGAGTCCAGGGATCGAGTCCCACGTCGGGCTTCCTGCATGGAGCCTGCTTCTCCCTCTGCCTGTGTCTCTGCCTCTCTCTGTCTCTCTCTCTGTGTGTCTATCATAAATAAATAAATAAAATCTTAAAAAAAAAAAAAAACCTCTCTTTCCTAGCCATTGGCACTTCTGCCATTGAGCAAAGAATACCTAAATGAGCCAAATAGTCATTATAGACCAAAAACTATAACCTAGAGTCTGTTTAGATTCTCTTTAGAATCTAGAAGACAAAGAGAGGTAAGCTTTCTTAAGAATACTGGTGTGTCTTGGCATAATTTTTTTTTTTTTTTCGGAATGTGATCTTATACCTAGAAAGTTAAGGTTTTCCTGGTGATTTGCAACAATCTTGAACTCAAATCAAGGAATTGGAAAGTGTCTCAGCTCTGGGGGGTTAAATCCAGCACAGACTGTGAAAGCTATACTGCTGCATAGCGGGGGATGGGGGCTTGGGGGAGTTTCTTATAAAAACTTGGCCTGAGCTAATTTGTTTTGTTTGAAACTGGAAATCATATTGTTGAAGTCTGCATTCTGTTTTCTTTCAGTTGGTGTATTAACACAGAGCACCATGTTTTTAAAGGGCTTCCTCCTTTCTACAGGAATAAATTTGGCTTCTGAAAAAGAAAAAAGATTGTACCAGCAGTTCAGCAACATCACACCTCTTCCATCATTTTGGGCTTCAGCTCAGTAACTCCAGACAAATTTTGTGGAAATATGTAAAACCATGCCTAGAAGTACTGAGCGTAAAACCTGACTGTACACTCATAAACATTTGTGCAATCTTATGGTCCTTATTATTGAGTTTCTCAAAGCTGTGTGCATATTTTAAAAATCATTAGAATAAATGAAAATGGGAACAAGATGCTATTTCAGAGAAGGTGCTCCCTAGAGATGCCTGAAGAATACTGCTCTATGACTTTCCTCTAGGAAGTGAGCAAGCTTCTTGCCCATAAAATAGATAGAAGCTGCTTTCCAGATACCCCTGTCTGGAGAAATTAGATTAAGATGGAAACTACGGAATACTCATTTTTAAAAATATTTTAACCATACAAACTCAGGACTGAAAAAGCATGCATCCTAAAGAGGCCTGGAATAACTGAAAAGTTAGCAGCCAGAAGAATTGGAATAAAATAAATCTTTAAAAAATAAATAAATCTATTTTTAAAAGGTGGTGGGGGTGGGGAGTGGAGGGGCGGCTGGGTGGCTCAGTCAGTTGAGTGCCCGAGTCCTGGTTTAGGTTCAGGTCCTTGGGGTCCAGGGATCAAGCCCTGTGTCGGGCTCCACGCTCAGTGGGGAATTGGCTTGAAGATTTCTCTCCCTCTGCCCCGACCCTCCTCCCACTCACCCCCAGCCCCTCTCATTTTAAAATAAATCTCTTTTTTTTTTTTTAAAAAGGAACAATTGGGTTGAGTTTTGGAAAATGTCACACTGTAAGACTCATAATGAGTGCCCAGTGCCTCAGGATGAGAGACAAAACCAAGGGGCAAGAGAGAGCTTTATAAGTCCAGGGGTGCTGTAGAAAACTACTAGATGGTCTAAGAAGGCTTCTTGAAACATAAACTCCCAATGCAACTGTAATCCAAATGTGAGGAAGTTATTCAGCTTCTGACTTTTTTTTCAGGTTGAAGAAGTTCAGCAAGATTCATATCCTAAAGGTTTTCATTCTTTGCTTAGTAATTCTTTAAATTTATATTCTAACCACAGGCTGTCTCTCTCTCTCTCCTCTCTGTCTTGTTCTCATGCTGCCCTGCCCCAGGTTGGCCTTCGTTCCACGATGTGATCAGTTCCGATGCAATCACATTCACGGACGACTTTTCCTATGGGATGCACAGGGTGGAAACAAGCTGCTCTCAGGTCAGTTAACCTCACCCCAAAACCCACTGTGCTGCTCACTCTGCACCACAAACACTTCCTGGGTTCCTGTTTGGCTAATATAGCAACTAGGGCCATGTGACTGTCACAAAAGGGACAGACGAATGCAAGGAAGTCTCCGTAAAGTCTTAATGAGATCCCAGTCGTCAGGTGTTAAGCAAGTCCAAGAGAATGCCAGTCATTGGCTTCAACACTATTAAAAAAAAAAAAAAAAAAAAAGATGGATAGGAAAAATCACCTTCAGCTGACTGAGTACAGTGGGGAATGGGCTGTTCTTAGGATGTATGAAGTTTTCATTACGTGGCTTTGTAGAATCTGATGTTTGGAAAGTCCCCCTCTCCCTGCAGTTCTGTGCCCCCGTTGTGCAGCTGTAATGCCCCTAATGGTAATGATCCAAAGATGGTCGGTTAAGACCCCAGAGACAGCTTTCCCTGTGTGGATGAGGAGGGAGGTTGGAGAAAGGCAGTGGGAAGAGGAGGTTCAGTAGTGGGCCTTATGAGCTCAGAGAGAGAAAACGTGATAAGGCAATGCCATCTCTGCTTCTCCCAGTGCACAGACCTCTCTCAGTTTCCAAGGATGTTCCAGTTAGTTCCCATCACTCTGCTCTAACCGAATTAGGGCTGGCTCTACAGGAGAAAATGAGCATGTGTTGAGGAGACAGAAAGAGTTAATCTGTCATCCCAATCTAGAAGACTTGAACTTGTGGGTATTTTTGTATTTAAACTCAGAGACATAGCCAGAACCTTCTTTACACAGAATTAGAGCAACTGCACGTTCCATTCCATTCCATCCTTTAGAACAGGAGGTAGTCCTGTTCTAATCTGCTGTAAATAAGTGAAATGTAGAGTCTGAGTATTGTGGCACTGAAATGTTGGTTGGGGGATGTCTGTTGCGCATATCAGAGGCAAAGGGGGCACCATCCGGCAGCTGAAATAGCAAAGTGATTGCCACGTGGGCCTCCCGCAACATTCTTCTACTTGCCCTTTAACCCCCTTCGTCAGGCACAAGACTTTTAGGGAGGAGGTGGTATATTTACTACCAAGTAGGGAGGGAGATTGGTTAAAACCTAACCATCTGATGAATTTGTGCTTTCCTTTTTTTTAAATAAAGCTGGCGAGTTTTCTATGTAGAGTATCATGTCATCGGCGAAGAGGGAGAGTTTGACTTCTTCTTTGCCAATTTGAATGCCTTTAATGTCTTTTTGTTGTCTGATTGCTGAGGCTAGGACTTCCAGTACTATGTTGAACAGCAGTGGTGAGAGTGGACATCCCTGTCTTGTTCCTGATCTTAGGGGAAAGGCTCCTAGTGCTTCCCCATTGAGAATGATATTTGCTGTGGGCTTTTCATAGATGGCTTTTAAGATGTCGAGGAATGTTCCCTCTATCCCTACACTTTGAAGAGTTTTGATCAGGAATGGATGCTGTATTTTGTCAAATGCTTTCTCTGCATCCAATGAGAGGATCATATGGTTCTTGGTTTTTCTCTTGCTGATATGATGAATCACATTGATTGTTTTACGGGTGTTGAACCAGCCTTGTGTCCCAGGGATAAATCCTACTTGGTCATGGTGAATAATTTTCTTAATGTACTGTTGGATCCTATTGGCCAGTATCTTGTTGAGAATTTTTGCATCCATGTTCATCAGGGATATTGGTCTGTAATTCTCCTTTTTGGTGGGGTCTTTGTCTGGCTTTGGAATTAAGGTGATGCTGGCTTCATAGAACGAATTTGGAAGTACTCCATCTCTTTCTATCTTTCCAAACAGCTTTAGGAGAATAGGTATGATTTCTTCTTTAAACGTTTGATAAAATTCCCCTGGGAAGCCATCTGGCCCTGGACTCTTGTGTCTTGGGAGGTTTTTGATGACTGCTTCAATTTCCTCCCTGGTTATTGGCCTGTTCAGGTTTTCTATTTCTTCCTGTTCCAGTTTTGGTAGTTTGTGGCTTTCCAGGAATGCGTCCATTTCTTCTAGATTGCCTAATTTATTGGCGTATAGCTGTTCATAATATGTTTTTAAAATCGTTTGTATTTCCTTGGTGTTGGTAGTGATCTCTCCTTTCTCATTCATGATTTTATTAATTTGAGTCTTCTCTCTCTTCTTTTTAATAAGGCTGGCTAATGGTTTATCTATCTTATTAATTCTTTCAAAGAACCAGCTCCTGGTTCTGTTGATCTGTTCCACAGTTCTTCTGGTCTCGATTTCGTTGAGTTCTGCTCGAATCTTTATTAACTGTCTTCTAAGTATGAGGACCACTCTCTCCTTGAAAAGCAGACTTCATATTTTACCTAGGTCATATTTTCGGTCCACTCTTGTCTCTCACATACGAGTCTCTGAGTGAGATAGTGGAACTTCCCGATCTTGGGTCTCAACCCCAGAGATTTTCAGTGACTTGGCTTGTGTGAGGCCTGAACGCCAGCAAGTTTTAAAAGCTGCCCTGGTTAAGGCTCTCAATAACCTTGTCAGGTAGACACTGCCATTCTTTCTTATTTTTCAGTTGAAAAAAAGTAAAAATTAAAACACAAAGAGGACAATGACAACTTGTGTAAAGCTACATCGATTTAAGTGGCAGAGCTGGAACTCGAATTTGGGCATTGAGCTCCAGAGCTCTAGGGTGTTTAGCTAGTAGATCACCAAGAGTGGTCTACATTAAAACAACAACAACAAAATCCTGTCACCTCCAGCAGTTGGTTTAGTTCAATTCAGCTTTTCAATCAAAAAGCTTTGATTCAGCTTTTAGAATCAATTCAGCAATTGAATTAATATTCAATTGAATATTAATCGAGATTTGTATAACTGCCACAAAAACTATGATTATCTCCCCCGGAATCTAAAATATCCAACAGAAAAGTAACCGGGTAGGATGATACTAGTAATGTATAACCTAGGTACATGGTACTTAACAAACCTCTTTTAAGACAACAGTTGTGTTTCGTTGTAAGCCGCCTTAGAGGCTGTTGCATGGCGCCTACTTTCCTTTTTATTCAGAATCCACTTTCAAACATTGAGTCCATTGAGAACCAAATAAAAAAGGGCCAGGAAAAGTGAGGCGTAAGATAATGACTTTCCTTAACGTTCTGTTCTCTGAGGTCTCTGCGACTGATTCTTTCAATTCACAGAGTAAAACTTGGTCCTTTCTTGGGGCCAACCGCAGAGATGATATTAGTAGCGGTCAAGAAAAGACCATTATGAAGGGGTTCTGTTGTGACCAAAGAGAAATGAACCCTACAAACTGCCCAAGTCAGGCAACATGATATAAGAGACACTAAGCTAAACCAAGTACAGCTCTCAACGCTTTGGCCAAAAGCCTAGGTGGCTGTTACTGTGCTCTGGGCCGCCCTTTCTGAATAGTTGGGTGAAGAACTAACACTCACCTATCCCTTCTGGCTTTTTCCCCTGCCACCTTTATTAACTCAGATTTGGAAAGCGGATGGTGACTCTTTCTTAAATAAAAGTCTTAAATTTAAAGAGAAGAGGGAGGGGAAATTTGTTCTATTAAGCCGTGTCTAAAAATACGTGCTCTGTGAAGTAAGTTCCACGGGGAAAATAATCGGGTTCCAGCAGTAAAGAAAGTCATGTTTGCTGGATTCTTCTCCCTGTGGGCAGAGTGGGGTATGTCCACGTCAACAGAGCAGGAATTGCTCACTAAAGTGTGCTAGGTATCGTTTGTTCTTTCTTTCTTTCTTTCTTTCTTTCTTTCTTTCTTTCTTTCTTTCTTTCTTTCTTTCTTTCTTTCTTTTTTCTTTCTTTCTCTTTTGTTCTGTGTTTCACCCACACATTTATTTTCCTTTTGTTCTACATTTTTCTTGAGTCTTTTTTTTTTCCATTTTCTCATTCATCCTTTTTTATCTCAACTTGGAAAAAAATAACTGACCAAATGCTCTCCCTACTAGAGTGACCACGTGTATTTCGTTTCCTGGTTTCTCATTCTTATTGCTACTTTTCGTGACCCATTTATCTTTTTTTTTTTTAATTTTTATTTATTTATGATAGTCACAGAGAGAGAGAGAGAGAGAGGCAGAGACACAGGCAGAGGGAGAAGCAGGCTCCATGCACCGGGAGCCTGATGTGGGATTCGATCCCGGGTCTCCAGGATCGCACCCTGGGCCAAAGGCAGGCGCCAAACCGCTGCGCCACCCAGGGATCCCTCTTTTTTTTTTTTTTTAACCTTCTACTCTTTCAGTTTATGTGTCTCTTCCCCTACCCACAGTTTCTCCCATCATTTCGAGAGGAAGGGATAGTAGGAAACTTCATTCAGATCTGCTTCGCTTCTTTCTAAAATTCTGATCACATTTTGAATTCACGTGGCATGTCCTTTGTCCAGATTGAATCGCCACAATGTGGTTTGTCTGACGAAGAACCTGTTAGATGCGTTAGGGACCTCATAGACATTCTCAGTTGGACATGTTATGCCGAGTATTTCTTTCCTTATGGTAAAGATGCAGCATCTACACATGACGACCCTCGTCCTGCCACCTTATCCAAATGAGCTGAGCTTCCATGGACAAAACCAGTAGGCTCCAAGTACTTGCTTGGCATTTTTTTTTTTTCTTCCCTGTCTGTCGGTTCCTAAGTCTTGCTCCAGTATTTAGGATTCTTCTTTTTTCTCTTTCTTCTGTTTGGTTTAAATAGTGATGTAGGACATTCTATGCAGTGAGTTAGGCCCCCTAGTTGGGTAGGAATTATAAACGTGCTGGGAGACATACTCTAACCCCTCCTTATACTACCCAGTAGTTCTTCCTTGTGTCCCGTGACTCCTTTAGTCACATATCTTAGTAAGATTTTGTTGAGAAAGTTAAAGATTGATTCAGTACTGTCAACACTCTTAAGATAAATAGTGCAATCAGGTCCTTCTGAAAGAATTGCTGTGTAAGGAACCTCGCACACTACCTGATGCTAAGTCAACAATGCAGAAAACTCGTGAGGGGGCTGGAGGGTCTTCAGTGCCTTCTGGTTCGATTCCTGCTCGCAGAGGAAATAGGTTGCCCCGTTCCATCCTGACTTTTGTTGCAACCATATCTGTTTGCTTTTACTGTTCGACCCGATGAATTGAGGGCAGTTACCTCTTCAAGGAGGAATTACATTCCCATCATCTCTTTCTTTACCTTCAATCTGCCTGCCTTAGTGGGCACGTGTATCTTCTCCCCAGCTATGGCAATTTTCCACCAATTTGCAGTTAGAACTTTTTAAGATTTCATTCACACTTTTCAGCTAGTGATAAAATATACTGCATCTATCCTCATTTCACTACCTGCTATGAATAATCGTTTGACAGCGTCTCCCTAATCCTCCAGCCGAGCCTGGTAAGCAGTGCTCTGTCAGGAGTTAAATTCAGTGCAACAAGGGAAGAGTTGCGCGGTGTAAGCTGTAGTTCAGAGAAGTAAGCCTCTCCTGGTAATACTTGGGGAATTCCTCCTTCTTTAGATCAAAATTCTACATCTGCAGCAAATGGGAGACCAATAAATCACTTAACTTTTGGTAATCATCTTTAAGGAAACCATCAGATCCCTGGGTTTACCCAAGTTGGAGTCTATTTATGCCGGCCGCTCTTACTAGCTGGACTCTATGGTAGGGTCCCTTAAGTTTGTTTTAGGTCACTATTAATTTGTTCTTAGGCAACCAAATCAACAGAAAGGTAAATACCCACCAATACACGGTGTCTTTCAAAAGTTAAGCAGTTTTTGGTAAAGCCCCAAACCTTATTAATCTTTTGCAGATGACAACTCCTATATTGCTGATGATTAAAGATAGCCATGTGTTACAATAGGGTTTCAGACTCACAGCCCATCTCTCTTTTTCTTGATCTTTCGGTAAAATCATAATGCTAAACTGGTGACTTCACAATCATTTCCTTGGCAAAAGATTAATATCACAAGCACAGAGGAAAGAGCCCTACTTACACACAAGTGTCTTCAATAACGGTGGGAGAAAACAGGATACTACTGGCAAAGTAAATTGCTTTTCTTCTTAAACTCTTTTCTCCTTCTCATCCTGCCCCATGTGCCCAAGTGTAAAAGCCCTGCTTTGAAACCGTTTCATCTTGTAGATCAAACACTTAAGAGAAAATGACAATAATAAAGCCCAAAACATCCTAGAAATAGCTGGGAGAAAACCCTCTAGGACAGTTGGAAATACATCAGTGCGGAAATATGTAACTGTGTTGAATGCACTATTTGTGTTTCTCATGCACACGATTGAGAATTGCAGTCAGATTTTAAGGAATTATGTTAAATTTGATGTTCAATCACTTTTTGGGGGAGGGGAGCGTCTTTTCCCTTGGTTCTCTGCAGGTTCTTTAGTTGCCAACTTTTCTGAGTGGGAGGCTTAGGTGATAAAAGATTCCTCCGGGAAGTTTAAAATTTTCTTTTGAACAATTATCTCGTGCTCTCTCAGAATGAGAGCTAGAACATTCGGTTGTAGTGTGCATCTTACCCATAAAATAAATGGCATAACTGTTTTAAAACAACTTTCAAAATGCACACTAAAGATTTTACCCTGAAATAAATCATTAACAGCAGGTTTCAGAGATTTCTTCGTCGGGCAGCCAGTTTGTTTCAGTTACAACCAGGTGTGCTGAGATCCCAACACATTGCCAGTTGGCTGGGGCCAGGGAGGCAAGAGCTCACAGGCGGCTAAAGAAACAATGCATCACTGACAACTTCCATTCATCATCCCAGCCTTCGGCCAGGGGTAGAAGCTGGAAAGAATGGGCTCCATGTGCGTTCCCCTCTGGGAGGAACCTTCAGGGCTTATGCACTTTTCAAAGAAACCCGGTAATAGTCTTTTATGGGAGACTGGGTGTACCTGGGAAGGAGCAGAAATGGTGCTGTGTGGTTAGGCTTCCTGCAGACAAATGGCTTCGCAGCTTTGCAGGCGGTGGAGTGGGCATGCATGTGGTGGCCCAGATATACATGAACACCTGGCTGTGTTTTGAAATGTGGCTCCTCCCTCGGTTGTCTGAGCCCGGTGTGAATCCTCCAGAACACCTTGGGCAAGCCTGATGAAGCTATCACTATCATTCGTAGGGGACTCACACCTTTCCTGAGGCTTTCCCCACCCCTACCATCCCCAACCCATAGAGCTGTTTGCCAGCGATTTTTGTTGCTTCATTCCAAGTTCTCTTCCTCATCCCCCTGCCTTTTCCTTTTGGATTAGGGGCATCTAGAATCTGTGTTTTTCTTTCTGTGTAAGCAAAACACCCAGTTCCAGATTTAGCAAGTGAAACTGCAGACCAATAGCCAACTCAGTGCAACAGATTGAATTGCCCTAAGTTGGATTTGTTAAAGATGATTGGGGAAATGAAGACATATAAAATAGTCCCAAAGAGCTTCAAGCATATCCTTGCTGCGTCTTCTTTTTGGAGTAAGGTAAATAGCACTGTTTTCTAAATATGTCCAAGAGATGATGAATAAAGGTAACGTCAGTTGTTTTGCCCAGATAGCTGTTTTCGGTCATTAAAAAACAAAAACACAAAACCTGTCTGAGGCCTTTATGTGAAAAATGCGCCTCTCAGATGCCAAGTGATCAAAGTGCCAGAGCTGCATGTGAGATCAATAATGGTGCACACATACTGGTCACCGAGAGCATGAGTTCCTGTTGGCCTGCACACTGACTGTTTTGGCAGGCAGAAATAGGTGTTTTCCTGTGTCCACTGGGTAAGCATATGTATTTTTACTGGTGCATCTTAGCTGCTGATGCCTGAAAATTTGGCCTCAATTGTTTATAGAAAGGAAAAGCAATCTGAGCTGTCAGCCTTGATATTACCTAAACCTGCATAGAATGTGGTAAAATAGTGCAAGATTTGTTTTTTAGGCCTGTTTCATATTTTCCAGGCAATAGATCAAATCAGTTCAGGGTTCATTTTTAGTTCTTTAATAAGCTGACACAGTATGTTGGCAGTAAAATAAGAATGCACTTTTAACATGGAAGTGCCATATAGTCGGAGTCGCTATTTGTGCTATTTATTAATAACTAGAGAACCCCTGAGAATTGAGCGTAGCACTTTGGATAGGGAAACTGAGATTCTAGTTCTTTCCATTGTAATGAGCACCGTCCTTCATTTCTCTCTCATCATCTCCATTTGGTTCATTAGCCCAATTCCCATGTCAATTCCTACTCTCTTTTCCTGTAAATTCTAAGGGTTTTGTATACCAACCGAGCACAGTGAGAAGAATTAATAAATCAGCTACAGGCCTTTTCTCTCACAGCCTTCCCTAAATCTTGACTCTTCCATCTACTCCAAATGCTCCTCTGATGTCCACTCCTTTGCCTACTCACTTCCTTTGGTTTCTTATTCCAGAGTCACCCCAGAAGAATAGCCCCTCACCCTCATACCTGCAATATCAGCCCCCAACCCTGACGCTTCATATCACTGCCTCTTTTCCCCCTCTCCTTGGCATTTATTCCCACCTATCGTACTTGATAGTTGATATTTCTTTGTGTATTATCTATCTCTCCCACTAGAATGTCAGCAGCGTGAGCCCAGGGGTTGTTGCCTGTGTCTGCAGAGTCTGAGACACTGCCTGGCTCCAAAAATACTTCAATGAATGAATGGAAGTCGTTTGCCTCAGGCTTCAGTTTCCTTGTTGCATGACGATTGATGTGTTTTCACAGCCCGTTTGAATATGATGCACTATTGTCTCCTTATCCCTCACTCCTGTCCCTGCTCAGAAAAGGTACAAGAGGGGCACCAAGTGGCTGAGTGCCACCAAGTGGTTGAGCATCTCCCTTCGGCTCAGGGTATGATCCCGGTGTCCTGGGTTCGAGTCCCACATCGGGCTCCCCACAGAGAGCCTGTTTCTCCCTCTGCCTGTGTCTCTGCCTCTATCTCTGTGATTCTCATGGATAAATAAATAAAAATCTAGAAAAGAAAGAAAGAAAGAAAGAAAGAAAGAAAGATAGAAAAGAAAGAAAGAATAGAAAGAAAGAATAGAAAGAAAAGAAAGAAAGAATAGAAAGAAAGAATAGAAAGAAAGGATGCAAGATAGTTAAGTGTGACATATAGTGTTGTCACTGGAGTCATACCCAGCGTCGGAGGGGCTAGTGCAGGGCATGTGCACCGAGCCAGCCTTTCTGGAGAAACCCTCTCTGGGCTGGATCTCTCTCTAACCTGTCACAGCCACCCAGCCCTCCTGCTGTCCTGCTGCTTCTGTCTGGGTGCTGGGCCTCCTCTCCTTCCCCGAGCTTCATGGATAGTCGGCAGCACGGATTCGAGCTCCTTCCTTGCCCCCATAACACGGGGCCAGTGGGTGGAGAAGCCAGGGCACTCCACCTACTGGGAGTTGGAGTAAAGCGACCGTGTGGGCTGTGACATTCTATTCGCCTCGCTTGCCGGCCCGGTGACCGCGTGGCACACATCTGTTGAGCCTTGCCGTGGCCTTGCTGGGTTCCAAGGACGTCAGCACTTGTCTGATGTGAAGTTTACTGCCCGTGAAAGCAAACGTCCCCTCTGTCCGGCCAGCTGCGCAGTGTCTTCTGCATCTCTGAAGCCCACCCATCCAAAGCCAAGAGTAACGCCAGGGATGGGTGGAGGTGGGTAGGGGAGACTTTATTCCACGTGTTCCTCACAAGGGGGGGAGGAATCCATAAAATTCATCCCATTTGCTCAGCTGCTCAATTCATAAAGCCACAGCATCTCGGCACCATTCAAGGGGCCGAGAGACCGCACGGTCACCAAATATAGTGGCTCCTACCCGATGTCGGCTGTGCCCGGTACCCGGTGTCCCACTCCTGGCCTGCGGTGCGGGCCGCCCCGGAGCCACCCCTGCGCTGCCACCGGCCAGGCCACCTGTGGTCCCCCTGCTCTACAAGCTGGGATCCGTCTACACCACCGAGCACGGGCCCCCTGCAAAGCCTGCGGTGTCCACGCCGTCCCCTTGACCATGTCGCTCTTCTCTTTGCAGTGCGGGGCTCACCTCGGGCACATTTTCGACGACGGCCCTCGTCCCACCGGCAAAAGATACTGCATCAACTCGGCGTCCCTGGCGTTCACACCCGCGGGCGGTGGCACCCAGGGGAGCAGCGGGCCGGGTGGCCCGGCCGCGGGGGGCAGAGCCGAGCTGTAGGCCCGGAGCCCTGGCCCAGGGTCCTCGTGGCGCAGCTGGGTCCAAAGAAAAATCAGAAAACAACTAAACCAAAAAACAAAACAAAAAGAAAAAAAGAAACAAAACCCCAACAACTCAGAATTGTCTATCTTAGATATATTTTTTCAAGAACTCTAAGGGCAGTTTTGTGCTTTAGATCTTTTTCTTCTTTTTGCTTAGACAGAGGCCTCAGGCGGCCATGCACCTGGCCACCAGCTAGACCCAGATGGTTTGTGGCCTCAATGGTGGCCGTGGTCTGGGGACCCTCTTTCCCAAGCCACTGGAGTGCCGCTTGGCCTGATTTTCTCTGAGCACGCAGCTTCTTTGGGGATCCCTCCCCCCACACCCCACCCCTTGCTTCAGAGGCAGAAGGTGCTGGGCTTGGGATCCCCTGGGGTGGGGGTGGCGGTGGCAGCCCAGCACCCAGAGCAGGGCACCCAGACCTGCAAGACACGAGGCCCGAGGCCCCCGCGCAGGCCTACCTGAGACAGGGGCGGACTCACGTCTTCTGAGACTTCTCAGCTTTGTGGAAAGTTTGAGCTAAGGTCGTTTATTCTCACTAAAAGGGTGTGAAGGTCTAAAGTCTTTCCTTATGTTAAATTGTTGCCAGATCTGTGGGTCGGAGTGGGGGTGCAGGGGTTGGGGGGGTGCGGTGCACTGAGTGTTGTGGTGGAGAGAAGTAAACATTACCTCACGGGTAGGCCTTTATTTTATTTTATTTTCCATCGAGAACATTGGAATGTAGGACAACTGTAAAACGCTGAGCCCCGTTTTTGTCCCAAGTCCACAAAGAACAGCACCTGCCATTGCCTTTTGTAAGTCGGTCCCTCCGCACCTACTGCCAGCTGCAGCCGGGAGGGCGTTTTGGTAAATCCCACTGTGTAAAAAGAAAACGTTGGGGACAGCACACCTCATCAAGGCAGCAGAAATAAGAGAGCGTGGAGAGGACCAAGGAGGAGGTCCTGGGTAGGAGAATACCCAGTGCTGAGCAGAAAAGCCCACAAGATACTACCAGTAATGACAGACGCAGCCCGAAGCGGGGGACCTGGGGTGTAGAGGTTCGGGTGAGCTCCGGGAGGATGCTAGGGGTTAAATGGAAAGACCCAGGAGCTCAAGTCCCACCCCCCCACCCCTCCCCCCCCCGCTGCTGTGTGACAAGGGCCAAGCCATTGAGCCTCTCCATGCCTCCTCTTCATATATAAACTGGGACTTGCATTATTTATAAAATAATTGACACTCTCAGGGCAAAATTACTATATTGCTGTACAATTAAGATTTGTGTTGTAAAATTAAACTGATCTGGTTCTAATTGCCTCAGAGGCTGAAGCCCAAGCATTTGAAATGGAAAGAAGCAGAGAGAAGGTTGACTTAGCTGATTGGTATGGAAACAGTTGGGCCACGAGCCAGAAATTTTTCTTTGTAGCAATATGGCTGGTTTTACTCTGCGGAGCTCCGCTCAGTTGCTGTGTAACACTTGGCCCTGTGGAACGTGGAACGGCTGTCACTGTGCACAATAAGGTTTCCACAGGTAGGACCTGCAGTGATTTAAGATGATATCGCCAGAGCTGGGTTTGAGGGTACGGTTTATGATTGATAGATATGGTGTTTGAGGCCTTGAATGCTAATCCTGAAAGGCAGTTTTTAAAAAATATTGTAAATCTTTGAAAGCTTATGAAAACTGACGTCTTTCCTTGTAAGCACCAAGACAAAAATAAGAAAGAGGGACACTTGACAATGAGAAACAACGAGAAGTTAAAATGAAAAGTCACAAATCAAAGTGGCAGTGTGGTCACGTCCACATCCTTCCATGCGTCTACACGTACTTCTGGTGAGGCCCTGATAATCCAGTGACTTCACTGTCACGAATGCTCTCACCTCACAATGCCGGTAAGTTATGCTCCTCATTTCCCAGCTCCCAAGCCTTGTACCTCTAGCCCCGGGGGGTCCCTCTGGAGTTGAGATGTAAGACCATTGAGGCCTCGGCACGAGGACCAGGCTAGCAACCCATGCTGACCTCACAGAGGGAGCCCCATCATTTCCCAGAGACCCGAGGATCCAGTGTGGGATCCACTAACGAAGGAAGTCTCCAGAGACTTCCCTGACACAGCATACGTACATCTGTCCTTTGGGCCACACAGCACTTCTCGCATTGCTCCAGCTTCTGCCCCGGGGTGTCCTGGACACGAGCCACCGTGTTGGGGTAGACAAGGAAGATGAATGAGGAGCTCCTTCCCTCTTCCCAGAGATTCCAGACTCTCATTGTTCTCTCGTTTTTATTATAGGGCTTAACATTTCCCTCAAAAAACACAAAAAAACAAAAAAAACAAAAAAAAAAAAACCCACTTCATTTCTAATCCTTTGTCTTTGTTTCAAGGAAAGCCAGTTTTTCCTCCTACCACATTTTCCGGCATCAGCTTTAAGAAAAATGCAACATCCATTGAAAAAAAAAAAAAAAAAAAGCAGGGTATATGCATGTGGTTTAATTCCAGATTGCTTTTGAGTTTAAGTGGTATCAACTTTCAGTATATTTCTGTCTTATGTTAAAGAAATATATTACTAAAACGTTGGTGAGCAATAATGTCAGCTGTCGAGCACTAGATTTATTTTTGCAGGATATGGAGCGCAATGAACTGCGTCAATATGGCAAGGTGTATGTGATCTGTGGGAGTTGTGCCATTTAACATAGGAAATGCACGGGACTTTCCCTCTGCACTCAGCCCTTACTGTACCATTAGGAGATACAGGTTTCTGCTGGTGTGTAAAACGTCCATCCGTATAGTCATGCCGAATGGATCTGAAGAGAGCAGCAATATATATTCTATTAGAGAACATTTCTATATGTTTAAACTTCTCACTTCTTAGATGCATTAAAATACTTAAGGCAAATGACATAGCAATTTAAAAGCTTCTCCATGTTCATTGAATTGAAATGCCTTGCTTTGAATGTGGAATATTATGATTATGAAAGGGATTATCGTTTGTTCTGAAGGTCAACTATTTTTGTCTTTAGATAGCTTTGTAACACTTTTTCTCCAGACAACTCGGAACTTTTGAAAAATGTCATGAGATTTTCATTAAAAGGACCCTTTTCCTATGTTTATTGTATACAGAAATTATGCAATAAAATTTCTTTATAAAAAATGTCTTCTTCTCTGATTCCTAGAGACTCCTGTTATTTTTAGCACAGATCTATGGACACCCATTGGAGTTTGCCGTAGATTGCTCTGCTGACCTCCTCCCAGCTGATGTGTGTGTGGTCTGTATAGAGGGCCTTTTATCCCATGTGGCCTTTGCACGGAGGGGCTCTCATCATGGGGTCAAGTCTGAGGAAAGGCCCCCAGACCCCAGGAGAGGCCTCCAGGGATCTGAAAGATTGGAGGAATTACTCAACCTTCACCTCAACACAATCTTCAGCAGCTTGTGTACATTTGGGGGCTTCGAATATGGACTTTGGGGAGTTCCAGCATGATAACTCTGTGGATAAAAATGTAGGAATGATAACACACTGATTCCTTTGGCTTCGGTTAAATAATTTGCCAGGCAACTTCTACTGTTGTCAAAGGGTGGTCTCTAGGGAAGTGCCTCAGGGGTTCCCCGCTGCTCACAGATGAAATCACCTTTAAAAGTCATCTGCACTGAAGAGTTTCAGTATAGTATTATTTGTTGTTGAAATCTTTCATTTAAATGGTTCGGTTTGTTTTGTCGATTTGTTTCTTTTGTGGAGGAAAAGTGAGGTGGTGAGGTGGTGAAGACTTTGCTTTCCAGCCAGTTCTTTAACCCATATTCCCAGGATCCTAAAACTCCCAGGCCAACAATGTCTCGTAGTGTACCTTAGAACGGTGCTTCTCAAAGTGTGGTCCCCAGGGATCCCTCGGTGGCTCAGCGTTTAAGCGCCTGCCTTCAGCCCAGGGCGTGATCCTGGAGACTCAGGATCAAATCCCACATCAGGCTCATTGCATGGAGCCTACTTCTCCTTCTGCCTGTGTCTCTGCCTCTCTCTCTCTCTCTTATGAATAAATAAATAAAATCTTAAAAAAAAAAAGTGTGGTCCCCAGATGGAAGCATCAGTAGCACCCAGGAACTTGCAACAAATACAGATTTTCAGTTCTCTTCCCAGACTCACTGCATAGAAATTCTGGGGTGGAGCCTTAGCAATTTATGTTTTAGCAAGCCCCCCCCCCCAAAAAAAATCCCCCATGGGATTATGGTGCTTGTTCTAATTTGAGAACCATTGCCTTGGAAATTTTAGTGAGAAAAAGTCTATTAGTATTAATTTTAAAAGCATTTTTTTAAACTCAAAAATACCTTGTTTTGTCACCAGTGGTTGTCTTTCTGTAGAGATGGGTCACATGGTTTTCCCAAGGCCTCATGCCTTTCAGCTCTTCTTATCCTTCACTGCCCATTTGTCTTGTTCTGGAGCACTAGCGTATCCTCATCAACCAGCACCATCTTAACTCCAGTTTGCATTTCTGAGTTGAACTCAGGCTGCTCAGTGGTGCTTCCCAGATCCTCTCTAGAACTACAGGATATCCATGGCGGAGCTCAGCTCAGCAAATCCAAGAGTGAGAGAACAGATCTCAGTGCATAAATTGACATATGACATTTCCCATCTCTTCCATTTCTTTGTACCTATACCTCATCAGCATCAACATGGGTTTTTCTTTTTTAACCATCATGGGATTTTAACAAAGGGGCATGTATTCAAATTGTGACTTTATTTGGTCAGAAAACTGCTGTCATTATTGGGATCTTAACAAAGTAATGAATTTTAAGAGATGTTGGCATAGGGGAAAGGTCGAATTAAAACTTGTCTTTGGGGACAAGTTTATAAGTGCCTGTACTGACTTCTAATTAAAGTTTATTGTGCACCACAGAAATGGTAGACATGTTACCCTTTTGAAGTGTGGACCTGCCACATGCCACCAAAGAATATTCTAGCGAGGACCCTTCCCATCCACTTGCTCCCAGAGGCTGGCCTCATCCTACACCATTGGCCAGACGATGATTGGAGGTTCTAGAGCAAGCAGCTCTTGACAATCTGCCATGAGAGTCATAGGCTTTCACAGAACCATTGCATGTTAAGGCCAGGATGACCTGACATCTGGAAACGAAATCAGATCCTCAGGCCCACATGAGACTTTTCCAATTTTTAGGCTGGCTGCAGAACCACACTAATTTGTCAGATTATGGATGCCGGGGGGAACCTCATTTTTATTTCAAGCTTTGCACTTTCTCTCCCTGCACTGGCCACCACTGCCACTCCCAGGAAATAGACTCTCTTGAACCCATCCAGGCTGGGCAGGAACCTGACAGATTTTCAGGAATAAGCAGCAGGGAAGTCCTCTAAGTAGTGACTAAGTGCTACTTCAGCATTGTACTGACAGGGTGAAGGTGTAGAAAGCTGTAGAAATAATGAGAAAGCAAGGTAAGGCCAAGTGTCTGTATTAGCACAGGAGATAGTTGTTAAGAGTTCAGGTATGGTTGCCAGGAGCTTTATTCCCAAGGTCCTCAGCCTCACTGTAGGATTCCTTTTTACCTTGATGATATTGTGTATTAAGTCATCTCTGTAAGTCAGGTACTTGATCCTTTTTCTCTTATATGAGGTAGGCAGGCTTATCCCCATTTTACAGATGGCGGCACTAATGCTCAGAACCGTTAAGCCGAGTTGCATAGCTACTACATGGCCAAGATCGAAATCCAGGTTTGTTCACCGGCTTCCTACTTAGCACGACGCTGGCTCCCAGGTAGGAGACTGGCTATTTGGATCGTGTTCAGCAGCAGGTTTTACACAGGCAGAGAAATGTGTTTATATCATTTATTTTTTCAAATTAATTGCAGTTTGCCCTTCCAAAATATAATCTGCAGTGTGAATGCTTTATTTCAGACAGGGCTAATTAATCATCATACACCTTGATTTTTTTTTATACTTCAGTGATGGAGAGTTTAATTTTTATTCCTAAGGGTTAACATTAATATTCCTAATGATTTCTTTTTTTTTTTTTAATTTTTATTTTTTTATTTTTTTTTGGGGGGGTTTAATTTTTATTTATTTATGATAGTCACACACACACAGAGAGAGAGAGAGAGAGAGAGAGGCAGAGACATAGGCAGAAGGAGAAGCAGGCTCCATGCACCGGGAGCCCGACGTGGGATTCGATCCCGGGTCTCCAGGATCGCGCCCTGGGCCAAAGGCAGGCGCCAAACCGCTGCGCCACCCAGGGATCCCTTCCTAATGATTTCTAAGTACCACATAGACATACACACAACAAGCCACATTCTGGATCCAAGGAGGAGGGAGGCAAGGTGGCGGGATAGTAGGAGTCCTGCATCCAAATAGAAAAACGGAAGAAGAGAGGTGATGCTAAAGATGCGCTCGACCAAAATATTCTATTTCTTGCACAGTTGATCCAGTTAACCTCTCCTTATCTAGAAAGATGGAGAGCCCTGGGGGTGGACATGGAGTGTCCTTACTGATGTCACTAAGTCAGCGAGATTCCACAATCAGGGCAGATTCCTGAGGTCTCTATCCACACCCAGAACAGGTCTGCAGGGCATATGATGGACCTATCCCAGGAACTGACAGAATAAAGAGGTTTGTTTCTGTTTGATTACAATTCATGACAGATTGATAACTGCAAAGGCATTCAAACTTGGTGTTTCGTTCCCCCCTTCTCTTTAACACTACAGCTTGGAAGGCCAGTCAGGCATCTGGTGTTTGTTAGATGGCTGCGTTGCATCATCCTCATGATTGCTGGGGAACATCTCCTAGCATTCGAACGATTGGAGGGAAGACCATGGGGCACAAAGTGGCCTCATCCGGTTTACATCTTCATTACTGCGCTTCTCACATACCTGCTTACATCTGGAAAAAATCTCCAGGTAAACCTCTTGGGCTCTTTTTCTTAAGAGTAACTGTGATTATTAGGGTTATACCCAAATTCAGCTTAGAATAGGTATGTGGCTGAACTTCAGCCAAAATCCTGTGCCTGTCTAAAAGAAATTTTCTTTTTTTACATCCAATTACATAGGAGGGGCCTTTCCCCCACACATGGCCAGTGAGGTTCCTGGTTCTCTACACCCAAAGCTTCTACTTATGCCCTTGGGGAAAAGGCAAGGAGACTTTAGGGGGAAAAAAAACCTTAAAGATCTCCTCAAATCTCTCACTGACTTTTTCCTCCATACCACGTCCCAGAATTCTAATATGTGTTACAGGTCATGTCAAATTTTACAGATGCCATCTTTTCTCAGCCTCTAGAAACTGTCACACTGGGTATGATCACTAACTTTACCTTGCCAAGTAAGAACATAAAAAAAAAAAATCTACTCTACTGTTTCCTCTTACTTCATTTGGACAGAGTTTGTCCGTTCAACACACATCTACTGAGCACTTCATGGGGGCAAAGTGGGAAACCAAAAACGGAGTGGGACTGGGTGCCTGACATTTGGGGAAAAAAGACACTGGCTTGTTGCGTAGGACACAGGAGCGTGAACAAAGCGTTAGGAGAGCTCAGTTCGGAGGAGGAGGAACTGCACCATAGGAAGAGGCAGGTAGCGGAGAAGCTGGCTGAGTCAGGGGAGGCTTCATTTCGAGATGAGACATTACAGATGTTTCGAAGAGTAGGTGGCATTTCACGAAGAAGAGAAGAAGGTGGTCCAGAAAAATGGGCCATGGTTTGGCTGCATCCAACTCTCAGATGTGTTGCAAACACCCTGCAGCAGGAAGCGTGGAGGCCCTTCCCCATCCAGCCACCACCCGCCTGTTCCAGCCTCGCCTCTCACTGTCCCTTCCCCACCCCCCCCACCCCCAGCCATTCGGATTTCTGCCACATTTTCTGGGCACATACTTTCTGCCTAAGAGGTCCTGCCTGCCTTTTCCAAATGGTTGACCTGAGTCATCCTTCAAATCCAGGCCTTGCGTCGCTTGCGTGAAGAACATTGCCAGCTTCCTTTCCTCCCCTAGCACAAATGGACTGCCATTATCATTTGTCTCTGCCTCGATTCTAGAGTTCATCACGTTGATTAATTGTCTCCCTCACCAGATTTGGAGTTCCTCTTGAGGACAGACACTTCAAGTAAATCATCTTAGTAGATGGAACAAAGCTAGAATCGGGTCTAAACAAAACAGATGGTGAAATTCATTTCCATTCCTCCCTCATTTTCTCTATCCTGCCCCATCATTTCTTCTAACACCCACCTAGACCTGTCCTCTGGGCAAGATCCCAAACCTCTTTCACCTTCATGATCCTTGTAGGAGCTCAATCTGAGTGACAACAACTACTGTCTACCTACCCCTCTGTGTTTATTAGAGGCTGGACTCTTAAAATTCATTATCCTATTTCATCTTCTGGGTTAAGAGAGAAGTCACAGACTGGAGGCTGAAGGTGGGTTATTTATTTGTCTGCCTTTTTAAAAAAAAAAACACATTCACCAATATTTAAAAATCATGAGATTCCCACATAAAAGCCCATTTCCAGACTTTTTTGAGAGAGGTAAAATCTGGCCAGCCTGGGTAGCTACCAGATAATGCCGAGTAGCAGCTGAGTACATGAGGAGATGACATTCCGGGTTCCTACAACCCTCACCACTTCCAATGGACCCCCATTTATCTTCGTATGTGTGCTCTTTTAGTATTTTGTATAATAGACAAATATTTTTGGTATTTTTGTTCTACCAAAATGGGGAAATAAAATGTAGAGGCAGGAGGCCACATGACTTTTTTAAAAACCTACCTATGTCCTGTAGGTATTTGGTTGGTGACCCCTGAGGTAGGTAACACTATTCTCTTTATTTTCTAGATCAGAAAGGTTAAATAAGTTCACCAGGATAACATATCTAGAAAAAAACAGAGCCAAGACAGGCCCTTGCTCTTCCGTGGAGACTTTTTGGTCCCGTGGCTCCAAAAATATGAAACTCTTATCCAGGTACATCTAGTGTGGGCACTTACTTTTAAATTATGTACATTCATCAGCATGGTAATATAGTGTGCACAGTCTAAAATAGACACAAAGATGGAAAAATTTTAAAGATGGGATAAAAAATTTAAAGCATGAATGTAAAAAGCGTTTAAGTGTTATTTTAAGGGTACCAAAAATATTTTTACTTTTACGAAAATGTTACGATTTTAAGTGATATTTTTAGTGTAAGTGGTGTGATTTGAATACATCATTAATGTTTGAAATTTTAGGTTTAATAGTTGGTGAATCAGTGTTTGAAGGTCTGGATTTAAATTCAATTTATTTTCAATATTTGCTTCCGTGGTTGACATCAGTGCAAACTACATTCCACAATGACATCCCTTTGGAAAGCTGCACCATGTGCTCACTGTTGGATCAGGATGCTCAGTTTTTACACCCCAACCACTGGTGTACAAAGATGTCTGTGGAATTTTGGTTAGTGGATCTTCATATTCCCAGATGTCAATTAGGTATTATTGCAAATTATTCAGATATTTTATTTTATTTTTATTTTTTTATTTTTTTATAATTTTTTATTTATTTATGATAGTCACAGAGAGAGAGAGAGAGAGAGAGGCAGAGACACAGGCAGAGGGAGAGGCAGGCTGCATGCACTGGGAGCCCGACGTGGGATTAGATCCCGGGTCTCCAGGATCATGCCCTGGGCCAAAGGCAGGCGCCAAACCGCTGCGCCACCCAGGGATCCCTACTCAGATATTTTAAAAAGTATTTAGCAAATGTGAAAAATCCAATGAACAGGCTTGAAAACAGATTTTAAAATTCAGTTCCCAAGTATTTAAGCATTCAGATGTTAAATATTCTTTAAGGTAAGACACATACTTTTTTGGCAATACACATCGTGTAAAAATGGAAATAGTTCCAAATACCCATTTTTATTTTTATTTTTTATTTTTTATATATATTTATTTTTATTGGTATTCAATTTGCCAACATATAGAATAACACCCAGTGCTCATCCCGTCAAGTGCCCCCCTCAGTGCCCATCACACAGTCACCCCCACCCTCCGCCCACCTCCCTTTCTACCACCCCTAGTTTGTTTCCCAGAGGTAGGAGTCTCTCATGTTCTGTATCCCTTTCTGATATTTCCCACTCATTTTTTCTCCATTTGCTTCGACGTGGATGGAACTGGAGGGTATTATGTTGAGTGAAATAAGTCGATCGGAGAAGGATAAACATTATATGGTCTCATTCATTTGGGGAATATAAAAAATAGTGAAAGGGAATAAAGGGGAAAGGACAAATACCCATTTTTAAAATGCTCCCTCCAAAACCCGACTTTCTTTTAAGAGGCAGTTATTCATTGTTGAGATGTCATTTTTGCCTGAAAGAAATGGATTGAGTATGTTCTTTAAAGATCATGATTAGATAGCATACTGCTAACAGATACTTGTCATCACAGACAATGTTGGAAAGCTTGGAACTTAAAAAAAAACCCACCTTAGCTTTAAGATTGATAATCCTCGGTCAACTAATATTTGATAAAGGAGGAAAGACTATCCACTGGAAGAAAGACAGTCTCTTCAGTCAATGGTGCGGAGAAAATTGGACATCCACATGCAGAAGAATGAAACTAGACCACTCCCTTGCACCATACACAAAGATAAACTCAAAATGGATGAAAGATCTAAATGTGAGGCAAGATTCCATCAAACTCCTAGAGAAGAACACAGGCAACACCCTTTTTGAACTCGGCCACAGTAACTTCTTGCAAGATACATCCGCGAAGGCAAAAGAAACGAAAGCAAGAATGAACTATTGGGACTTCATCAAGATAAGAAGCTTCTGCACAGCAAAGGATACAGTCAACAAAACTAATAGACAACCTACAGAATGGGAGAAGATATTTGCAAATGACATATCAGATAAAGGGCTAGTTTCCAAGATCTATAAAGAACTTATTAAACTCAACACCAAAGAAACAAACAATCCAATCATGAAATGGGCAAAAGACATGAATTGAAATCTCACAGAGGAAGACATAGACATGGCCAACATGCACATGAGAAAATGCTCTGCATCACTTGCCATCAGGGAAATACAAATCAAAACCACAGTGAGATACCACCTCACACCAGTGAGAATGGGGAAAATTAACAAGGCAGGAAACAACAAATGTTGGAGAGGATGCGGAGAAAGGGGAACCCTCTTGCACTGTTGGTGGGAATGTGACCTGGTGCAGCCACTCTGGAAAACTGTGTGGAGGTTCCTCAAAGAGTTAAAAATAGATCTGCCCTATGACCCAGCAATTGCACTGTTGGGGATTTACCCCAAAGATACAGATGCAATGAAACGCTGGGACACCTGCCCCCCGATGTTTATAGCAGCAATGGCCACAATAGCCAAACTGTGGAAGGAGCCTCGGTGTCCATCGAAAGATGATGGATAAAGAAGATGTGGTTTATGTATACAATGGAATATTCCTCAGCTATTAGAAATGACAAATACCCACCATTTGCTTCAATGTGGATGGAACTGGAGGGTATTATGCTGAGTGAAGTAAGTCAATTGGAGAAGGACAAACATTATATGTTCTCATTCATTTGGGGAATATAAATAATAGTGAAAGGGAATAGAAGGGAAGGGAGAAGAAATGGGTAGGAAATATCAGAAAGGGAGACAGACCATAAAGACTCCTAACTTTGGGAAACGAACTAGGGGTGGTGGAAGGGGAGGAGGGCGAGGAGGTGGGGGCTTATGGGTGACGGGCACTGAGGGGGGCACTTGACGGGATGAGCACTGGGTGTTATTCTGTATGTTGGCAAATTGAACGCCAATAAAAAATAAATTTATTATTAAAAAAAGATTGATAATCCTTCCATGAAATAGCTAGCCAGCATAAAATATTGTCATGGCTATTATCTATCTCCCTGCAACATATTATAAAGATTGGCCATATTTCCATGTCTTATTTTTATAAAATAAAAATTTTTAACCACACCAGTGACGTACTGTAACACTTCCGGCTTTAATCCCTTAGTTCGAGGGCTTGTGCACGCATAAATTAGTGCAGGGGGATGACTTTCATGTGCAGAGATCTTTCTGTAACCTCCCTGTGGAATCCATTCTTTTCCCTAGTACCTTTGTCAAAGCATCTATGGCATCGGTGGTTTGCCATCGACCATGTTTATTGAATCAGTTATTTCCACCTTCCCTTTATTGACTCTCCCCCACACAAAAATAGTTCTCCATTGCTGAAACAAAATCCAGCATACACCACAGGCTGAGACATGGTTGTAAAAAATCTCTACTTTAATGCAACTTTGGAGAGAACCTCCACACGATGTGATTTGTTCTGTTACTCAGCCCTTCCCACCTTCAGCATGCTTTCTCTGCCTCTTCCAGTGGTATTTATTTTCTGTACATACAGTTGAGTTTGTTCCCTTCTTCTTTTCACATGACTCTGGATGCTTTCATCAGGGCAGGAAAACCAATTGGTGGGTGGTCTTTTGTAGTTTCCAAAACGTGAATCACTAAGTTTATTGAAAATTAATCAAGTAGTACGTTGAGTCTTATGTGATGCTAAGCATCACTAAAACATTGAAGGATTCCTTTCACGTTGTGAGCACTTGGTAGCTAAATGTTGAGCTCATCATGATGGCCTCATTATCAGCTGCTAATAATTCAAGGCACGATGTATAGTTAGGGTAGGTGCTTTGTTAACAACGGCGGATGGGCACTGATATTTCTTTTACTCAGCCTAATTACTTCGCATTGTTTGCTGACTCTTTGGTGGATCTGATGATCGCTGTGTATACCTCATAGGTGGCATCTCTGTCATTTACTTGTAACTCATGTCGACTTATATTTTTATTAGCTTCAGTCTGCCCTTGAGTTGTGAAAATCATCTTTAGACCCTTGTCGATACTCTGAGGGTTCATTCACTTCATTAGCTATCGATTGGCCATAAACCTTGAGTGGACACATATGCAGGTGCCTTTACTCAACACTGGAGGTGATTGACACTTTCGCCCTGACACTGTGTGAGACCTGTGACTATTGGACCCATGGACCCCATGAGGACTCCAATGTCAATCTGTAGATTTCACACAATTGTAATCCTTACTTTGTATGAAAGTGTGAGATCATAAAAATTACCATGTACGCTGAAACCACGCAAAGTGACCTTAATCATCAACTGGAAAACTTCCAGTTGTTCTGTGATTCTTAAAAATGTTCATTAAAACACCAAAAGCTCTCTTACAGTCTGTCGTAAATGTACTGGGAAATGAAAAAAAAAATGTAAAACACATACTTACTTAGTCTGCTTAATTTACATTACAAACATTGATTACAACATCACAAGTATTGAGAATGAAAGTGTTTTATTTCTCTGTAAAAAAAAAAAAGTCATTTCAACAGCACTTACCTTCCTCTCGTCGTTTAAGATTCAGAGAGCATCTTTCCTATACAAAGGTGACTCTTGTCCTGTGCCACATGTCTGCAGTCATCTGGAGGGCTGGCTGGGGGGCTGGCTGTTCTGACATGGCCACTGCTGGGACACCTGGGCTCTCCTCTATATGTCCTTTCCACTCCTGCAACTGGTGTGCCATTGACAGGGGGGAGGAGAGAAAGTGGGAGTGTGCAAGCACTCCTTATACCTCTGCTGGTCTTATTTGTTACTGTCCCTTTGGCATAAATGGGTTGCACGACCATACCTGGAACCGAACCAGTGTAGGCCAGTTCTACCAGAAGAGATGGATATAGGAAGATATGAAAAATTAGAGTCATTAATGGAATCAGTCAAGTCCAGTAGGGAACACTGCAAGTCCTGGCCAACCTATGTCCCCGCCACCATCTTAAGAAAATTCCTTAACACCTCTGACCTTCAATTACCATGGTGACTTAGCTTTAGATATATTTCTTAAAATGTTTTTTAAATTAAAAAATATATGCACAAAATGAAAGGCACAACAATGCTAAAAGACATAAAACAGAGATCTTGGCCTTCCTTCACATTCTATCATATTCCCCAGGCATGGTCACTTTTAATCCTTGTTGTCTCACCTGCCCTCTTATCCATGTTTTGAAATAATATTACATGTTTCCATCTATTGACTCATTGATTTGAGACATCATCTATTAACCTATTGTTTTTACTTTCTTACATCCCCCCTTTCCCTCCCCTCATCCATCTAATCTAGTTATATCACAATTTTTCTTTATATCCACATTCAAGGTCTTCATTATTGTAACAATGACAATAATTGTTTACTGTTGAACCACGTTAGGTTAGTATTATTACATTTTTTTCCCATACAACTTCTGATTTTCCTTGGATTTAATCACTGTCCCATGTTTTCACTTGTTCATTTATTCATTTGTAACATTAACTCTCTAGTGAAGTCTTTCTACATCTTCCAACAGCTTTGTAAATTAGCCCTCAAAATGATTTTCCACTTTCTCAAATATATCAGATAATATGTTAGTGACATCTTAGGAGAATCCACGATGAAGTTGGTGCACTGGCATGCACCCACACACACCTCTAAAATTCTCTGTTCCATAAATAAATAAATAAATAAATAAATAAATAAATAAATAAATAAATAAATAAATAAATTCCCTGTTCCAGTTTGGACTCTAGACCTGCACTCCTGATGCCCTAGGTCCTTACACCGTCATCATTCTGAGGATACCCATTACCTTTTTCCTGTGCTGGTTGCATTGTTACTGGATCCCTTCATTTACATTTTCATTTCACTAGGGCAGATCTTTAGTTTCCAATGAAAGGGCATACCCAATGTTAAACTTTTGAGATTGTTATACTTGAAAATAACTCTATTCTGCTCTTACACTTTATTAATATTTTGGCAGTTTAAAATCCCAAGGTGAAAACCATTTTCCCTTCAAATTTGGAAGCACTGTTTTATGGACTTCTCTTTTTGAGAGTCGCTTTATGAGATATTCAATGGGGATTCCAGTCCTTTGGATGTGAACTCTTTCTCCACCACTAGAGTTTGGAAATGATGCTATACCAAGGGGGATGTCTTTTGCCATTTGTTTTGAGAGGAATGAGGTGAGGTTTTTTGTTTTTTTGGGTTTTTTTTTAGGTAGGCCCTACACCCAATGTGGGGCTTAAACTCACAACCCTGAGATCAAGGGTCTCGTGCTCTACTGACTGAGTCAGCCAGGCACCCTTTGGTGAATATTTTCAATCTAAAGATGTGTGTCCTTGCATTTTGAGAAATTTCCTCAATATTCCTTTGCTCATAGACTTTGTTTTATTTGTTCTTTCTTTGTGTAATTTTTATTAGTCGAAAATATTGCACTTCTTGAATTGATTTTTCTGTCTTCTATTTCCATTGCTGCATTCTTTTGTTCTCTTTTTTTAGGAAATTTTCTCACACTTCTTTAGAACCACTTTACTGAATTTTTTTCCTGCCTTCCATATTTATATATTCTCTCCATTTCCAGGATCTCTTATCCTCTGGTTGCTTGTTTTTATAAGCATCCTTTTCTTGTTTAAAAAAAAAAAAAGTGGGACACCTCGGTGGCTCAGGGTTTAGCGCCAACTTCAGCCCAGGGCGTGATCCCGGAGTCCCGGGATAGAGTCCCATGTTGGGCTCCCTGCATGGAGCCTGCTTCTCCCTCTGCCTGTGTCTCTGCCTCTCTCTCTCTCTGTCTCTCATGAATAAATAAATAAAATCTTTTAAAAAAGGTAGTATCTTCTCATTTATCTAGGAAGGTAAATAATGATTTTAAAATATTTTACTCCTACACTCTGCATGTGTTTCTTTGAGTTCCTTTTTTTGTGTCTTGGCCTCTGTCTCCTACAAGGAGATTTACCTCAAGCTCTTGCTCATCTTTGTCTGCTTAGGTCCAATAACCAGTGGGACACTGAACTGTTAATTATGCCTGAGAGGGTTTGCTGTCTAATGGGTATTAGAGTAGAGGGACTGGGTTGTTCTTTTTGTTTCCTATGAGACCTCAAATGTGTGCTTGTTTTCACTTGACAGAGTATAACCTGGTACAACAACTTTGGAAAATTTGATATACAGATGATCTGTGTCTTACATTGGTTCGACTCAGCCAATTTTCTGACTTTACGATGGTGCAAAAATGATACACAACCAGTGGAAACCCTGCTTCACATTTTATTTTATTTTATTTTATTTTTATAATTTTTTTTTATTTTTTATTTTTTTTTTATTGGTGTTCAATTTACTAACATACAGAATAACACCCAGTGCCCGTCACCCATTCACTCCCACCCCCCGCCCTCCTCCCCTTCTACCACCCCTAGTTCGTTTCCCAGAGTTAGCAGTCTTTACGTTCTGTCTCCCTTTCTGATATTTCCCACACATTTCTTCTCCCTTCCCTATTTTGATCTTTTCCTGGGCTAGCAGTAAACCATTGGTTGTCATGATGAGCTGGTCAGCACAGTGAGCCGAGGCTCCTAGTAGGCCGAAGGCCACAAGGGTAAACGACCGGCTCCCATCCAACCATTCCGTTTAACACTTTCAGTACAGTATTCAATAATTACAAGAAATATTCAATATCTCTTTATTATAAAATAGGCTTTGTGTTAGATGATTTTGCCCAACTGTAAGCAAGTATTCCAAGCCCATTTAAGATAGACTAGCCGAAGCTATCGTGTTCTGTTGGTTAGGTATATTAAATGCATTGTCAACACCATATTTTTAACTTCTGTTAGGTTTATTGCGTCATAACTACATCACAAGTTGAGGAAGATCTGTATTTTGCTTCCCTGTGGCAATGTAGTTTTTCTGGAGAAAGATCACCCAGTTGCTTGGTGTCTCTGAATCTAGAGAATGCCTGGTGCAGTTGCTCTAGAACGTACCCTACTCTTCTTGCCTGCATTGGTGGAACTGGAGGTGGAGAGAGGGGACCTGGGGATTTTCCTTATATGGACATCTATATATTATAATCTATAAGGTAATATTTAACACAATGTCATATACATGTGAATTTAGATTATAGTATTAAGATGACTACCTATTAACCGCACATACCATTTAAGAGAGAAAAAGAAAAAAGAGAACGATAACTAATACCTTTATTTTTATCTATGTGCTCGTCCCTATCTTTTACCCCTTCTTGCTCTGGGTGGCATTTCCAACTCTGAATTTTTTTATTTGTCCTCATCTTATTTTATTTAAAAAAAAACCCAGCTGTATCACATATATAAATAACCATAAACAATATATTGTTTAGCTTTGCTACATTTGATGCGTTATACAAAATGATATCAAGCCCTGTGTTGTCCTCTGTGGCTTCTCATTTTTCATTCAGTATTTTTACTGATTCATTCATTTCCTCGTTTGTAACCATATGTCATTCATTTTAGCACTGTGTACTATTACTTTGTGTGATAATACTATGAGTTTTAAATCGATTTTTCTGTAAATGGACATTTGGCTTGTTTCTAGTTTTTTGTTACAACTCGATGTTGTGTAAAACTATCTTTTGTGCATCTCCTGGCATACATGTGCGTATGAGTTTTCAGTTGCTGTCATAACAAATTTCCACAAATTTAGTGGCTGAAACAACAGAAATTATTATCTTATAGTTCTGTAGTTCAGAAATCCGACATGGGATTCACTGGGCTATGAGCAAGATGTTGGCAGGGCTCCATCCATTTCCAGAGGCTCTAGGGGACAATCCATGTTCTTGTCTTTCCCAGTTCCCAGCAACCTCTTTTTCTATTCCTGTACCTTTTTATTTCAGAAGCAGCACTCAGCCTCAGATCCTTCTTATGCTACTATTTCTCTGACCACATCTTCTGGGAAAAGTTCCCTGCTCTAAAGGACTCGTGATTATAGTGGGCTCACCCAGGTAATCCAGGATAATCTCTCCATCTTAAGGTCCTTAACTTTAATCGCATCTGCAAATTCGCTTTTGCCATGTAAGGGAATGTATTCACAGGTCCTGGGAATTAGGACGTGGTCATATTTGAGGAGGGACCATTATTTTGCCTACCACAATGCACATGAATTTCTGTGGTATACCTAAGGGTATATCCCTAGGAATGAAATTGCTGTATCATGCTGTATGTGTATTTTTAATTGCACAAGCAAATGACAAAATAGTTTTCCAAAATGATTGTACCAATTTATACTTCTACTAGCAGTATATAGAAATTTCTGTACCCTTGTCAACATCTTGCGTGATTGGACTTCTTTCTTTTTGCCAATTTAGTGTGTATACATCATCATGGAGGTTCCCTCAGTACTAATGATGCAGAGCATTGTCCCTATGTGATTGCCATATGTGTTCATTCTGCTGTGACAAATGCTAATCCATGATGTTTGGCCATTTTTCTACGGCTATCTTTTAAAAAAATGTACGTATGGGCATCTTTCTGCATGTGGGATATTAAACCCTTTCTTTTATAGGTGCGGCAATCTTTTCCCCAAGTTGTTGCTTATCTTTTCACTTTCTTTATGACTGTTAAAGTTTGTCTCCAGTGGACAGTTACTCTTAATTTTAATGTGGTGAATTTATCAATCTTTTCTTCTATGGTCACCACTTTTTTTCCTTTAATTTACTATATTGATGAGAATGCCCAGTTCAAGATTGAACATTATAGTGTTAACAAAAATCTCTGTTTTGTTTCTGATTTTAAGGAAAGTGATTTTTACTTTTCACCTCAAAAAAATGTTATTGGTGTAGGTTTGAGAGATGATCAACTTAAGGATATTCCCCTCTCTTTGGTGACCGTTTTTTATCATGAGTTGATGTTGAATTTTATTCGATTCTTTTCCACATCTATTAAAATTATAGTATCATTCTTTTGTTCCTGAGGTAAACACCACTTGGTAGAATTGGTTCCTCAGTATTTTTGGTAAGGTTTTGGCATCTGGGTTCATGAGTAGGAGCTCCCCATCGTTTTTCCTTTTCATTCATTCTGTCCTTACCTGGTTTTGCCATTACAGTATACAGATTTTGTACAGTTAGGGTATTTTGCCTTCTTTTCAATTCTCCAGAAGAGTTTGTATTAGATTGGAATGATTTGTTCTTTGGTAGTTGGTAGAGTTCACCTGTAATAACACTGGGGCCTAATGCTTTCTTTGTGGGATTATTTTAACTACTGATTTTATTTCTCCAGTGGTTATAAACTCTTCAAACTTTCTACTTCTTTTTTATTTCATTTTTATTAGACTTCATTTTTCTAAAAATTTGTTTATTGTGACTTTCTTTTAAAATTTACAGACATTAAGTTGTTCATAATATTCATTAACTTTTTAATATCTGCTGTGTCTCCAATTAAGTGCCCCTTTTCATTTACAATTATGTTTTGTGATGTCCTTTGTTCATGATTAAGATAATCAAAGATTTGTCTACTATATTTTACTTTTTGAACAACCAGGTTTGGGTTTTGGCAATACTTTGTATTGTATCTTTGTCTTCTATTCAGTATATTTCTGCTCTTATTTTGTATTTTCCCTTTCATTCTACTTTATTTGGGTTCTTTTTTCTAACTTTTTAAAAAGATTTTTATTTATTTATTCCTGAGAGACACAGAGAGAGATAGGCAGAGACACAGGCAGAGAGAGAAGCAGTCTCCATGCAAGGAGCCCGATGTGGGACTTGAACCCGGGACTCCAGGATCACACCCGGGGCCAAAGGCAGGCACTCAACCGCTGAGCCACTCAAGCGTCCTTTTTTTCTAACCTCTTAAACTGGATGCTTAACTTACTAATTTCTTTCTTATTTTCTACTGCAAGAATTTAATACTAAAACTCCCTTAAAACAGTATTTTCTTTGTATCCTACAAATTTTTGCTTTTATATGTTAGTTATCATTGGCTTTTATTCTTTTTAAAAATTCTATTATGATGGCCTCTTTGACTTATGAATTATTTAAGAGTCTAATTTCTCATTTATATTTTATTACTATTTTTATTTTAATTTCATTGTTTAGAAGACAAAGCCTGCATGATAATTATTCTTTAAAATCTGCTGGGGTATATTTTATAGCTTACAATGTGGGTAATCTTTATAAATGTTACCTGTGTCCTTTAAAAATATATATATATTCTAATTGTGTTAGTTACTAATTCTTCTCTATCTCCATGGCTTTTTTTTTTTGTCTGCTTGACCTACAGTAATTGACAGAAATAGTTTGAAATCTTCCAATATATTTGCAGATTCTCAGTATCACCTTATAACTCTATCTTTTTGAACTTTGTATATTTTGAGGCTAATTTTTGTTGATACAAGTTTAGTATAATTATATCTTCCAAATGAATTAAAATTATCAATGTGTAATGATCCTCTTTATCCCAAATAATGGTTTTGATTAGGATCTATTTTGTTTGGTAAAAAAGATAACAACTCCAGGTTTTATTGTTCAGTACTTATATTTTTGCGTGTGCCACTTACATTCAACTTTGCTGATACCTTATACTTTATTTTTCTAAGTTTTATTTATTTAAGTAATCTCTACACCAAACATGGGGCTCGAACTCGTGACCCTGAGATCAAGAGTCACATGCTCTTCCAACTGAGCCAACCAGGAGCCACCATTACTTTATACATTAAGTAGATCTCTTTTAAACAATTTGTAGTGGAATTTTTCTTTTTTAGAATCCAGACTCACAATCTCTTTTTAAATGGTGAGAATTATGGTCATATTTGGATTTGTTGATGTCATCTTAATTTATATTTTCTGTGTCTCTTGCTTATAATGTGCTTTCTTCTTAAAATTAATTTTTGTTTATTTTTTACTTATTTTTTTTTATTATGTTGAGTCTTTTTAATAGTTAAAAAGGGCCTCTCTTTTGAAAATGTTATCCTTGGAATTTACCGTGCATATTGAACCACATCTAGGTTTTTCAATATCTGAATAACTCAACAACTTTAATCTACCTTAACAATGATCACTCATCTCCCAAATCATATATTCTTGTTACATACTTCTGTCACTTTGTTCAGCTCATAAAATAAATATTATTTATACCGACTGCACATAGAGATAAGGATGGCTTGCCTACATGTTTACTAATGTCTTTGCTTACATTTCTCTTTTGGTTTCTCAACCTTTCTTCTGAGGCTATTTCTCTTATTTCTAAAGTTCATTTTTTATTAGTTTCCTTAGTTAATGTCTTTTGAGGGTAAATCCTGTCTCTTTTTTTTTGTTGTTGTTTTTCTAAAAAAAACTTTTACGATTCTTATTCTTAAATAGTTGTTTCTCTTTGTTCACAATTTAAATTTGCTGGTTATTTTCTCTCAGCACTTAAACATACTGTTTACAGGTTTTTAGCTGTTAATTCTTATTCTCTCATGGGCAACCTATCTCCTTTCTATGAGTCCTTTTAATATCTTTTTCCATACAATTCTTCAATTCTACTACACTGTTTTTTTTTTCAAATTCTGCTTAGTATACACTATTTTTCTTGTATTTGTGGATTTATCTCCATCCATTCATGTTCATCTCTGTCACCTTCACGTGAGGCCATGATTGGTCTCTCAACCCCAGTCAGTTGTTGACACTTTTCCTTCACCTACCCCAGAGTAACAAACTCATGATTTATTTACTGGACTTTTCTTAATATTGTGGTTCTATACTCTAAACTCCATCTATCTCTTATCTTTCCTCCTCAGAGGAAGGTGCAGGAAAGGAAACTGAAGATTTCTCTTCTTAGCTATCCCAAAATGCATTAAGATATTTGTTATAGTTTATCCAGTCTCTAATTGCATTTTGGCAGGATGAAACTTTTTATTGTAACAAATCTGCCACACTGCTAGAAGCAAAAAAACAAAACAAAACAAAACAAAAAAACTCCTCCTATTGGGCCTTTTAACCAATTCCCTTGTTGCTCCATTCCCATCTCTGTGTAAGAGTAATACCATCTGGAGTACCAAGAGCTTCCAATTCTTGTGTCTTTTCTTTTAGCACAACTTTTGTCAATATCTCCTTGGAGAATCCTAAGATTTGGCTTTCCTCCACTCTGCTATGCCATTTAACCTTTCTCCATCTGCTTTCAGTTTTTATATAATGCAGTTTGTGGTTGCATATGTCTTCTAGCTTTATCAAAGATAGAATCGGTTTTTCTGTTTCCTATTCTTTCTCTCTTAGGGTAATTTTGGAGAGGAGAAAGAGAAGGAAAGTGCATTACTTTGCCATCTTCAGAACTTTAACTTAAAAGTCCCTCAAAATTGGTTGCTCACATAGCTTGAAAGAATTAACATTCCCAAAGAGTAGCTTCTTCAACTTTGAGGTCCTTTCCAGTGAGAGGCATATAAGAGGACATGTTTTGGATTTCATTGATGGGTTCAGGCATTCTTAGACATTAATAATAGTGATCAAGACTGGACACATCTAAGTGACCCATTGAGACAGAGCCATCAGAAGGGAAGTGAGAACAAACAACTTTTTTTTCATGGAGTTATTCTGTAATTACTGTCCGTTCTTTGGTGTTCTTATCTCTAAAGAGAGCTGTGAGTAAAGACCTTCATATTTTCATATTTCCTATAAATATTGATGCCTTCCATAAGTTCCTATTTCTTTCTCCAGGATTCTGTGTCATTTGTCCTTATCTCATCCTTGTACTTGACTTTGTCTCTTCATGTCAGTATTCTCCCTATACAAAAAAGATCAGATCCTTAGCATTGTTTTATTTGGATATTTATCAGTGCTATACCTCTCATAAATTAAGAAATATTTTGAAGTATTGCAAGAAAAAAATCTTAATTTCCTTTAAACATGAAATCCATCATTAAAAAATTAAAATTTGAAGAGTATTCCTGCTTTTAATTCCTTGGATTGCCAGCCTAAGAAGTGAGAAACTATACAAGCATCATTGTATTTATACAAATACAGGAAACAGGCTCCCCACTAATAAAAGTATTTTCATGGATGTGATTTAATTTGAGTTCTTACAATTCTGGGGGAAAATTGCCAGCTTTGTTGGAGGTAGGATACGGAGAGTTTTATAGTGAAATATTTCAAACTGGTGGTGAAAAAAACCCCACCTAATTCAAAACAACAAAAACGTCAGCCATAAAGATGTACAACATTTCTCAGGAAGCCTTGTCCATCTTGAGTAAATGTTTTTATACCAAATAACAATCTTTTCATAATCACTGTTATTGAGAGACATCCCAGGGTTTCCAGATGGAAATATGTTAAATATGTTCTGAAACCCAATCTAACAGAATCCCAACATTCGAGCTCATTCATAGGAAGTCATTCAAAGGCAATGCAATTTTCATAAAATATGTCCGTCTAGGTAATCATGAATGCTGAATATTGTCAGGGTTTCTCAGGAATTTTCAGTCTTGTGGAAAACTTTTCCAACTGGACTTTTAACCACCAAGAAGAAATAACAATAATAACTCGAAATTTAAAATAAACAGTGCTGGAAAAATACTATAACCCCCACCCCAAAAAGGCAGCAGTAGGAATTTAGTGCTGCTTGTAATCTGACACAGGGATTTGAAAGCAAACGTAAATACCAGGCCTGAGACTGGCGGTTGGGGTATGGCAGGCAAGCATGGTGTATGAAGGATGGCTCTCCAGAAGTGACCCCACCAGGCCATCCCCCATTCTCCCAGTGATCTGTAGATGTGTAAATGGCCAGAATGTGTACCCTCTCAGGACTGGGCTCATTACTGCATGTGATGCTGATTATTAGCCTGACTTAGTACAAGCCCTGGGTTATCTACTTCCTTGAGAATGTAAGACAAAAAGAAATGGGCCAGGAGAAGACCATACCTGCGGACTGGCACAGGCTCTGTCTGCAAAGCCTCCCTGGCTTGGAAATCCCTGAAAGAGTGGACAGAAAAAGAGAATTGGATCTAGGGCCTAATGGTTTCATGCAACAGTTGCCTTTTTTACATTTTGCTTCCAAACAAAGTCTCCTGTAACAGAGCAGGGACTATAGCCCAACATAATTTTTTTTGCCAAGTTGAATCTGTCAAAAAATGACTCAGTGTTGAGGGGAGTGGGGTTTTCTGGCTTTTCCTCATGCATCTGAGTCTTTTTATTCTGATACATTAATCCTTCAAGTCATTTGATCTGCCCCAGGCAATATAAACAACATTTACAGCAAGTCTTGCACTCTATCCGTCATGTGCAAACGGCCTGCTTTTCCCCTTGCCACATGAAAGTGAGAGATTCAAATGGGGTCATTCAGACTTTCTTGCTCAAAGACAATTAGACAGTGTCAGCTTCGCGCTTTGGCGTCACCGGTTCTCTGAGAGCTAGAAAGGCTCTGATGGGGGAGGAATGGCTAGTTTGTTTCAACTTTCCCCACAGAGCAAAAGGGAGCAGATTTGGGGTCATGCCTGAGCTCAATGGGGGTGACAGAAGTGGCAAAGCCCTGGCCAAGGAAGGGGAGACGGGGAGACTTTGGGCCAAAATGTACTCTCCCCTGGTGAAGTAGATCGTACTTGGTGTGAATTTGTCCTTTAAAGGCCTTTATTCAATGAATCTTTCTTAAGTATTTGCTTTGCACAAGGTCATTTCTACTCTGTGTACATATATTTGTGTTTTAATCATAATTGTTAGTTTGGACCATCAGCTTGCATCAGTCACCAAAAAAGGACTTTCGATTTTAAGAAAGCTAGAGAGGGCCCCATCACACATACTGTGGCAAACAGTGCATGAGAGGGTGTGGGAAGGTTTGTACGGAAAGTGTCATCACATTGCATAGTGAACCAAAGTAGAGTCATTTATAAAAGAGAAGTCATTTATAATTCGTCACTCAAACCCAACATCACAGAAGCCAAACTATAGGGTCCTTTCTTCCCTTAGTGTCTTACAATGAGATGCTGGGTCTTTCCAACGGGGGTGCTGCTGGGTGGGAATGTAAATTGGTACAGCCTCTTCAGAAACCTGCTTGGTAGTATCTATGACAGCTGAAAGGGTGCATACTCTATGACCCAGCTGTTGCCTTAAGGTAGACCCCTGGCAGAAATGTTCACCAAAGACCTATGCTAGAATGTTCCCAGCAGCAAACATGCAATGAGGAAATAAACTGAGGTATATTCACACACTGAAATACTAGATAGCACTGAGGATGAACAAGCTACAACTGCACGCAACAACACGCATGGACCTCACAAACACAGTCAGAGAAAGCCAGACACCAAAGAGTTCATATTACACATTCTGCTTATTTAAAAAGTTCAAACACAGGCCAAGGAATCTGTGAGCTAGAAATCAGACAAGAGTTTCCCTTTGCCAGGGGGTGTGGCAGTGATTAGTGAGTGGGTGGAAGGAGGGCTCACAAGGGAGCTTGTGTGGGTGCTCATAATGTTCTATTTCTTGATTCCATGCTGGATACATGTATGCGCATACTCTGAAAATTCTTTGAACTGGATTCTTATGAATCATTGACTTTACTCCATGTATGTTACACCTCAATGAAAAGTTTACTCTCAAACATAGATGCTTCCTCTCTCAGTTTTTCAAATCTAGAGAAATTTAATTTTGTCCAATTACCAAATGCAATTCAGAAATCAGCAATTTCTTTTCTGGCTCCACGAGTTCCAACCCACTGCCCATCATCCCCACCCCAGAGTCCATGCTATACATCCTACAGTTTTTCAATAAATGTGCACATGCAGGCACACACATGTGCATTCATGTGTATGCACACACATTCCCTCTTACTTTCTCTTCCAAATGTGAGCTTAAGGTTACATAATGTACATTTCTGTACGTAAAGTACTCTACTGGGAACTTAATATGCATTAATTCCTTTCATCCTGAATACCATCCTAAAAGACAGTCATAATTGTCTCCATATGAAGACATAAGACATATGTAGACACAATTGCCTACATAAGTAATTGTTACAGATGGAGAAACTGAGGTCCAGAGAGATTAAGCAACTTGTCCCAAATCACAGAGCTAACCAGGTTTCATGGACTCCAGAGCCTTTGCTCTTTCCTCTCTACAAAAGCTTCCTTCTTCAGCAAGATGAGAACTGGAGAACTATGTAGCATGTTAAGGCAAAACTTATATAAGTCCATCTGCTTCTGTCTATAGATGAGAAAACCGAGAGAAAATGACTGGTCCAAGGGCCCATGCTGGTGGCCATCATTTCATGTACTAACTATTCACTGTAAGGGACACGTAGGGAAAGAAAGACAAGGGAGAACGAAGATTAAAGAACTGCAAAAGAATAGAGAGAGCACAGTGCTTTGACATTAATTATAATTTTATAATCTAACCTAAATTTCCTTTGTTTTATTTGAGAATGACCCACAACTGGCATCTTTCTTACACCCAGGCAAAATGGTTCCGCTCTGGATCCTTAGGAGTTTCCCACATATTGCAAACAGCTATGCATGTTGACCTCTTGGAATCTGTGCCTGAATGCTTGCACAACATAACCCCTCGCCTCAAATTGAGCTCTTTATCATGACTTGCAAAGTTGAGGACCTAGGAAACTGATTCTCCATATTTTTTTACTCTTAGCTGAGATGAAGGGGGACAGTCTGAATGCAAAGGTCTGTGGTTCCTTCTACTGCTGAGATTGAGGCAGGCACTGTGTCTGGGTGTAGGAAGAACTGGAGCAGCAAAAGCATCCAGTTAGAGAAAAATACATTTTTTTTAAATGAACTTGTCAAACCCTTTCTCTGCATGAATGCAATAGATATTGCATTTTAAAAAATCACTCTTGCAGTTCCAAGGGTGCATTCAATTGCTTTATTTTGTGTTCGAAAAAGTGGTTCCAGAGGGACTCATGAATTGTTTTGTATTCACAAGAATTGCATATGGTGGCTAGGGAGTATTTTGTGACGTTAAACAATTCCTATTACCATTGAATTTGTGTACGCACACACATCTAGGCTTGAAATGCACGAAACAAAGTACCAATTCTTTATGATGACGGGTAATGCACATTGGGTTAGCTAGAACTGGAAATAGTTTTATTTTTTAGAAAAACATTGAATAAGATTTAATTAGATTTTCAAAAAGTTAAATAAAAATTTAGCTTTATTTAAGTTAGTATGATTTTAAATTTTTATATTTATTAATTATAATTTTTATTTTTGTTTGATTTTAAGATAATTTTCAATATTTTAGGTGGAAAATAACTTCTGAATTTATAAATGAAAAATAATTTCAGTTTCTTTGTATTTTACATTTAGCCCAGTTTACATTTTAATAAGGTATATACAAATTTTGTTTGCATTGAATGTAATTTTATGTGTATTTTAATGCTTCATATCATTATGGTCAGTTGAAGATAAATTTTACTTCAATGAAGGAAAGGACTATTTATTTTATAGAACAATTCCAGAATAAGTTATGAATTATGTATGATTTTATTTGATTATTCATCTGGACATCACTGGCCATCAACAGAATACCCAGGCATGAGCAATAATAAAGAAATTTAGGGGATCCCTGGGTGGCGCAGTGGTTTAGCGCCTGCCTTTGGCCCAGGGCGCGGTCCTGGAGACCCGGGATGGAATCCCGCATCGGGCTCCCGTTGCATGGAGCCTGCTTCTCCCTCTGCCTATGTCTCTGCCTCTCTCTCTCTCTCTCTGTGATGACTATCATAAATAAAAAAAAAAGAAAAATAATAAAAAAAAAGAAATTTAGTCTTTCGCTATTTTACTGAGTGCCAATCATATAAAAACCATATATGTACAGCTCTTGTTTAATTTTGTTATTATGAGAAAGTATTTGGCAAACGGAAATCCATTTGTTAAATAGAAAAAAATTTTATTTAGGAGTCTGTGAGCTTGACTTAAAAGCTGATCATATTTACACATAAGATATAAGTGCCTCTATTTCTACTCTTGCTATGGCTTCTGCAAAAGTTAAAGGCAGTTCTGAGCAGTTTTCTCTCACTTCCACACCACTCAAGTCAGGGAGGAGCTTTGGCTCCTCCCAGGGGCCTCCTCGCTTGGCCCTGCAGTGCTGTTGACTGTCAGGCAGCATTAAATCAAGGATGGTTCGATTTTCCTTGTGTTGTAAGTCAGTGCTCCTCTCTCTCTCTCTAAATCACAGGTCTCTTTGTTTGTGAAAGACTTCTTTAATGAGGAAGACTTCCTGATGCCTTGCATTACATCCTTCTTCCTTTAAACCTGCAATATGAAAAAAAATGCGTTAAAGCAAGGTGTTCTGTGACTTGATCACTGTTCTACTGGAAGCCCTCTCTGTTTTCTCCTTCCTTGCTTTCTCCTCTGCCCCTCCCTCCTCCTCTTTTTCATCTTGTCCTCCATGTCCTCTCCCCCTGCCCCTCTTCCTCCATTTTATTAAGAAAAGCCTTCCCTTGGTAACCTATTACTACATCATTCACTTTTCTCTCCCCCATCCTCTTTCTTCATCAATAACTATTTTACCCAAACCCAAGCTGTTGAAGATGTCTGGAACCTGATTTTCTTCCAGAACTCTTTAAATAGATCAACCCCTTTTAGTCTCCAACACTTTAAAACGCATTTGCACAAAAGAGAATTGGAAGGTTTTAAAGTATAGTTCTCTGTGGTTTCCTCATCATCAACAAAGAATGTTATTTCAGTTAACAGCATTTTAAGTCCAGTAATTACAGAAGTTCTTCCTCTCATATAAATATCATCGGGATAAATACAGAATCTGGAAGCACTACTATTGCTATGTCTACTGGATTTTTAGATAAGAGTCTTATCTCAGTGTTTTGCCTTTCATTAATTTTCTATCTACTTGGCTTGTTCAGCAAGTGGATAGGAAGTGGGTTTCCTACATCATGCTCAGATAAGCTACCCCTCATTTTTTGCTGTCTTACTGACCCCACATTTCCACAAATTACTCTGTGTTGGGTGAGACGGTTGCCAAGAGAGGCAGTCTAGACTATGATTATAACTAAGATTTTTCTTGACTCTATAAATTTAATAGTTTATTTCTTGAAACCATCCTGTTTCTCCTTAATATGGCTCTACAAAAATAAGCCACAAGCGATGTTTTTTTCCCCCGCTGTGGTTTCCTCAGGCGTTGTGATCGTCCTCATTTGGGCTGTTATGGTTTACAACGGTTCCAGATCCAGGTTAGGTGATAGTGGTGGGTATCAGAAAGTCTCATGACTGTAACCCCATTTTAACAAATTCATAAAATTTATTTGACAGGAAGTATGTCTTAGAAATTGTCAGGGCCAAATGCAAAGCCCTAGCATGTTCTTGTTTATAATTCAGCGGAACAATCTAGAATCTCAAAAGCACTGGGTGCTTTCTCAATGTCTTAACTTTGCAGTGAGCTAGAGGTCACCTAAGATGAGTGCCACACTGAAGACTTCCATAAGGAAGGGTGGAGGGAAGAAGTGCAGGCTTGCAGAATCCCTCCGGTGTTTTATTTATATTTTTGAGCACAGATGGATAGCTAGCAATGTACACCTTTGTTCCTCTCGTTAGTTTGCAAACCCCTATTGTTCACTGTTGTATCATGAAGCTACAGTCCTTAGAAGCTGTTTAAGGAATGAAAGGTCTGGTCCGTAACGGAACCTTCCTCCCAGTCCAACCTATACGATTGATTCCTCAGTAATCTTAGTTCCTAACTTATTTTTCTTTGTAAATGATCGCCTTTTGTCATCTTGGGAGGTGTGGGCAAAGATTCTTTATGTGCTGATGTAACAGATCCTGAAGGCCCAGAGACTCTGAGGCTCTGTGAGTTCTGATTTTAAGACATTTGGCTTTTAGCAAGCCTGGGTGCTGCCTCCTGTCCTCCCTTGGAATAATAAAAAAATAGTAATAATGATGACCACCATGAAAGTTAATGATGCTTGTGCTATATGCCAGTCACTAGGTTAAATGCACCCTGTGCATTATGTATTCCCTCCAACAACACCAGGAGGTCCCTATAAATCTTCTCTCCATTTCATAGATGGGGATACCAAGGTTCAGAAAGGCTAAGTAGCTTATCTGAAGTCTCCTAGCTAGAGAGAGGTGGAAAAGAGTGTCCCTCCAGGGCTCATGTTCTTAGTCTTCTCACTCTCCTGGGGCAAACATGTTTGATCATCTATTACAAAGCAGTCACAAAGATCGAGCAGTACTTTGAGGCAGATTTTGTTGTCTTTTGAGTCCCTAGTCATTCTTCCAAAGTCTCCAGTTGGCATGGCTCTCTGCTCATAAAAAGATGTTTCATTTACTGAAACGTGGCTCCAGAAGCCTTATGAATGCAGCCAGCACATGGTGGGTAAGAAGGAGTTAACAGGCCGCCAGGCCTTCCTGTGTGGGTCCAGCCAGCAGCCGTTCATCACAAGCACGGGGCTTTGATCCTGACAGCTTTCCTTTCACTCAGGGGGAGCAGGGAGGGTCTGACATGGGGAAACAGGAAAGACTATAGAGAAAAGGGTCTTGTTTGTTTCCTGGGTGGATCGCCTCCTTCTTGGCCTGCCTCCAGGAAGCGAGTCTTTTCCTGCCCTAAAACTTCAAGGAAATAAATCTCTCTCCTGGAGAACAGGCCCGAGAGAGGCCCCAGAACAGCCACATGAGACCCGTCAGGTCCAGGGGTTTGATCGTCAGGGTGGCCAGGATGCGGCCTGGCAGGATGCGGCCTGGCAGGTTGTAGCCCCAGGCTGGGGCAGGAGGGTGAGGGTGTCAGCATGAGCCAGGGAAGGGAAGGGCCATGCTAGGAGGTCTTTGATCTTAGAGCCAGCAGCCAGGATGGGCACCCGTGAAGAAATAGGTGTCTCGAGACTGACCCTCTGGAGAAGGGCAGTTTTGAGAGCATTCGTGGAGGGCACACTGAGACACAAGCCCGAGAGAGGAGCAGGACCTGTAAGGGATCCAAGCCCGTGAGAAACAGGCCTAGCCTTAAGCCAGAGAGCAGGAGAGGTGGGGGTGACAGGGAGTGGGACCCCTAGAGCGCACATAGGAGGTTTTCTGCAGCCCACAATCCTTTGACTCTCATTCTTTTTTTTTTTTTTTTAAGATTTATTTATTTATTATAGAGAGGGAGAGAGAGAAGGGGAGAGAGAGAGAGGTGAGCCAGGAGCCCCAGGCAACATCACCACCTGAGCCAAAGGCAGGCACTTAACGCCCTGAGCCACCCAGGAGCCCCTGACTCTCATTCTTGCACCTGGCTTTTGGGTGTAGGATTTAACGCACACACCCTAGCTCTACTCACTGCAGGTGATCGGGTGAGGATGCACCAGGCTCAGGGAGAAAGAACTGACTTCTGCTGGGATTCGAGGCAGACACGCTTCTCCTTAGACTTGGAATTGGGAAGGATTAAATACAGAAGAGATTGTATCCCTGTTGGGACTGTGATGGGGGAAGGACTCTGTTTCGGGTTTGCTTGCCTCCCCCGTCCCCCGCCACTTCACCGAGAGGAGAAGGCTTCCACCCTGTGTTGACCCTGGGCTTGCCCACATGACTTGCCTTGGGGGCCTGGAGCCCTTACATTTGGGCTCCATCATGCGACCTGCTGACCAGTGAGGTTGGCAGATGTACCACAAGCAGAGGCCTGAAGTGTGCTGGTACGGTTGGGCTTGCCTTGTGCTCCCGCAGCCATGAGAGCGTCCTCAGCCCAACCTCAGGATGGATCCCCGGCCTATATCGAGGAGCCAAGTTCAACCTGGACCCCCATCAGAAGCAGAGCCATCCAGAATCCAACTCCATTGACCCCCAGAGGAGGTGAATAAGCCCAATTGGCATCAGCTGACCAGCAGATATCTGAGAAATACCCTCTGTTTTGTTTTGTTTTGTTTTAAGATTTTATTTATTCATTCCTGAGAGACACACATAGAGAGGCAGAGACATAGACAGAGGGAGAAGCAGGCTCCATGCAGGGAGCCTGATGTGGGACTTGAACCCAGGACTCCAGGATCACACCCTGGGCCAAAGGCAGGCACTAAACCGCTGAGCCACCCAGTGATCCCTGTGGGGAGCGCGATGAGGGACTTGATCCCAGGACCCCGGGATCACGCCCAAGGCAGACGCTCAACCATGAAGCCCCCCAAGTACCCCTACCCTCTGATATTTTGTGTTGCTGGTTTGGTAGCTCATTGTGATAACAGCTAATGGATACATCCTCTTTCAATACGAGGCCAACGTGGCAGTGACAGGGCTAAGAGATCAAATAAGAGAAATAAAGTAATAAGCATCATTTATTGAACATCATTTCTTTAAAAAAAAGATTTTATTTATTTACTCATGAGAGAGAGAGAAAGAGAGAGAGAGGCGAGACACAGGCAGAGGGAGAAGCAGGCTCCATGCAGGGAGCCCAATGTGGGACTTGATCCCAGGTCTCCAGGATCAGGCCCTGGACTGAAGGAGGCACCAGACCGCTGAGCCACCCAGGCTGCCTTATTGAACATCATTTCAACCCCTGATCAAGCTGTTCCTGGAGCCAGACTGCTTCTTGAACTTTCCCATCCTGCGAGCCAAGAGAACCCAAGCCAACTCAGATCAGAGTTTTGTCCTTGGAAACAGGCTCTGATTGAACTGGATACACACAGAACGTGCAAAGGACCTACCTGCCCCTGTGATACAAACACACCTGCTATACACACATATGTATACAGGTGGAGCTATCTGTTAATATGAAGACGTAATTAGAAAGTAACCAACTGGAGAGGAAGAGGCTTATGATTAGTTCCCTGGGACACAGGTTCTGAGGTGGAGGTTTGCAGGCAGGTGAATCCTGAGAACCTGTGAGAGAAGACAGATCAGAATGGGGCAGGTGAGAAGTTGGATTGCAATGGATCTTCCACCAGAGACCTCAGGGGATCCCATGGGAAGCCCTGAAGCTGGGATGGCCCCTCTGACTCGTCCCCATGGATGGGAGGGAGCCAGACCTTGTACCCACCCCACTGACTGAGGCACTGGATGTGGGTGGGCCTCAGAGAGACATTTAGCTGAGGGGAGGCTCTGAAGAGACTCAGCTGGGAGGTAGAGAGTCTTGGTCCTGAAGGGAATGGATGGTCATGTGGGTGGCGTGGCGTAGTGTCCATCGTAACCCGACGCAGGGATCCCGATGGTTTCTGGCCGAAATCATCGAACAGGTGAGCCAGAGTGTCACCTCAGCAGCATTATTTGACCTCCCTTGGCTTTGTATTGTCAACAAAGGAGAGATAATCAGCCAGCAAGTAGGTATTTAATACGGAGAGGGTGCAAAAGGGCCCCGTACTCACATCATCAGAGAGACACTGGCAGTGACAGCAGCAGTTGTCTTCCAGAAGAGGCAGGACAAACTTGTCATGGGAAGTCACGTCCCCGTCAGTTTTATTCCTCACAGAAGCAAGAGTGAACTAGAAGCGCTGGCTGAGCCCCGACATACAGGTTCCTGTGATGACAGCGTCTGTGAATTCAGCTGCTCCGGCTCCGAGGCTCCCACAGGCCCAGAGGAAGAGGCCTTCAGTCCCTGCTAAGGGAACCCAGACGTGGAGCGGCTCGCTGCTCCCCCAGCTGGCCTGGCGCGCCCCTTGGTGGCAAATGGGGCCAGTCTCCCTTCAGCATCCTTTCCCTCCCTCGGGGTATCCTCCTTCTCCCCATCCCACCTTTCTGACATGAGTCTGGAGCCTCCTGGGTGCCCCCTTCGAAGGCGAAGGCGGGGTCGGGGAGCCCCTTACCTGCAGCTCCTCTGGCTGTGAAATTCTGCGTCTTGACTTTTCAGCACCCCTGTGTGCAAATGTGTCCCTTACAATGCTGGAGAGATTTGGGGTGAAGGGAAAGTAATCCTATTGGCAGCACATCATAAATCCCAGACATGGGGATGCTGAAGGTGGGCCCTCGGGGAGCGCACAGGGCGACACTCAGGGCTGCGTGGCCTGGCACTCACAACTGGGCTGCGGACCGGGAGCTGGGCCGCGGAACCGGGAGGTGGGCCGCAGAACCGGGAGCTGGGCCGCAGAACCGGGAGCTGGGCCGCAGAACCGGGACCTAGGCCGCAGAACCAGGAGCTGGGCCGCAGAACCAGGACCTAGGCTGCAGAACCGGGACCTAGGCCGCAGAACCGGGACCTAGGCCGCAGAACCGGGAGCTGGGCCGCGGAACCGGGAGCTGGGCCGCAGAACCAGGACCTAGGCCGCGGAACCGGGAGCTGGGCCGCGGAACCAGGAGCGGGGCCACAGAACCAGGACCTAGGCTGCAGAACCGGGAGCTGGGCCGCAGAACCGGGTCTCAGGTAAGTTTAGGTTGCCATGTCCACTCTTGTGACATTTCCAGACAGGGCTTACACCGGTCCCCACTCTGGAACAGCCTACTGCCTTCTCCGCCACATGAAAGGCAAAGCTGTTGAGTGTTCCAGCCCCGCTGGGTCTGAATTTTTACCAACTGTTTGTTTTAAGTGAAGTATGATTCCTAGGTGTGGAGAACCACAATTTTTCTTTCTAGCAGTTCCTTTTTGGAGAACTGGGACTGGGACTTAGGAGCTGGAGGGAGACAAGATGTCTCTGAAGATGCAGAGTGAGGAAAAACGGATTCGATTTATCCAGGTAGGATTTTGAGGTTTTCTTCTCTACCCGGGCATGAAATGACACCTATGGCTTGGCTTTTAATGCCCACGATCTTGGTTATTTTTAAAACCGTATTGTGTAATCACGGAGTTCATTTAGAAACGGTTTACATTACACATCATGCTCTGCTAACAGCTCTAAAAATGGGATCCCTCCGTGATTTTTTTTTTAAAAGGTCCGCTCTTCCCGAGAAGGGCATTCATTTATGGCTATTGTGGCTATGATGATCACTTTGGAAAGATTGTAAAAGCATAAAAGTTGGCAGAAGATAAACTTATTCTGAATTATCGGTAATTGTTATGGGAATCCTGTGCCTCGTGAGATCTTGCATTCGATGAAATTCAGCCTCTTTCCTCGTGAGAAATCCTAGCAAACTTGGGACAGGAAATCCTTCCTTTTTCAAACTCTACCTAAAGAGTATCTACCCTGGAGATTCCTGGGTGGCTCAGCAGTTTAGCTCCTGCCAAACCAGGGCCCAGGGCCTGATCCTGGAGACCAGGGATCAAGTCCCACATCAGGCTTCCTGCATGGAGCCTGCTTCTCCCTCTGCCTGTGTCTCTGCCTCTCTCTCTCTGTGTCTCTCATGAATAAATGAATAAAATCTTAAAAAAAAAAAAAAAGAGTATCTACCCTAAAACTACAGCAAACACTGTGTTTACCGGTGAAATGCTAAAGCAGACCCCTGAAGGCAGAAAAAAGACATTGATGCCAGCTGTCAGTGCTGGTATGTCTCACAGGTGGAGGAGGCCCTGGCCACTCTAATAAGAAAAAAACAGGTATAAAGATTGGAAATAAAGAGAGCCCTATCTATGTAGAAAATCCAAGAAGCCCAAGTGAAATAACCATTAGAACTAACAAAATCGTCCACCAAGATAGTCCGATTTGAGAGCCCTGGTGAATAGTGATGCTCAATTAGAAAATGTAAAGGGAGGAGACAAAAACCATGAAGCACATAGGAAAAATCTAGCAATAAATGGGTAAGACCTACATGAAGAAAAGGAGAACATTTTACTAAAGAACATCCTAGAAACCCCGAATAAACTGAGAGTCCTGTGTTCTTGGACTAATATTGAAAAGATGCCAATTGTTCCCAAACTAACCTGTTAATTCAGTGAAACTCTAGGTAAAACAAGGAGCAGCTTTGACTTTTCCTGGCAGAGGGAAGAAGGTTTGGGCTGATAAAAGCAGGACATGGGCCCCCAAAGGTTCCACATCTCAGGAGCACACTCTACCTCTAGTTCCATCAGAGACGACATCCTGGGCCCTCCTGCAGTAAACCCTGCTGGCAGCCGGTGATGCCATGAGGCGGTTGGATGCCTTCCGCAGTTCAAGAGCCAAAATCTCCTCTGCTGATTAAACCAAATTTTACTGGAGCACTAGGATCAGAACTGGCCCTCGGATCTTGCATTTATTACAAGAAGGGGAGGGATGTCAGAGAGGGGGTAAAAAAAGTTGCTCTCTAGATAGGAAGATAGGACATTTTATTTGAAAAAATTATAAATGAGTGAATTTGTTTCCCAAGCTGATAAAGTGGACAAAACAAATTCTCCAATTATAAACATAAGGATAATTAGTTTACTAACCTTCTTCTTTCCTCCAGGCATTATCCTTTATGTTCAGAAACAACATATAAATCAATACCTGTTCGTTGTCCTTAACGAGATCTTGAGATCCTTGAGAACATGCACCAGGCGTCCTTATTTTGGCAATGTTGATGGATGCTAAATGCATTTTATTTTTTATTTATTTTATTTTATTTTTTAAAAATATTTTATTTATTCATGAGAGACAGAGAGAGGCAGAGACACAGGCAGAGGGAGAAGCAGGCTCCATGCAGGGAGCCTGATGTGGGACTCGATCCTCGGACTCCAGGATCACTCCCTGGGCCGAAGGCAGACACTCAACCACTGAACCACCCAGGGATCCCTGAATTTTATTTTTTAAACAATGTATTTATTTATTTGAGAGAAAGAGAGAGAGAGAAGAGAATCCTAAGCATGGAGTCCGACGTGGGGCTCGATCTCAGGACCCTGGGATCATGGCCTGAGCCGAAATCAAGAGTCGGACACTCAACCGACGGAGCCACCCAGGCGCCCCAATGCTAATGAATTTTAAAACCTAAAATGTCTAGAGACAGGAAGTCCAAAGGATGGTCCAAAAGTATTGATGGAATCAGTTATCATTCCATTTATTCATTTATTCATCCACTTGTAATTGTTTCTGAAAAGTCCAGGAGAACAGAGTAAGATGCCAGGAAATTAGAAAAATGCAACTTTGGTGCGAATCTTCAAAAGCCTTGAGTTGAGCAGTCCTTTCAAATGCCTCTCCCTCACTGTCAGTTCGGAAGATTTGGGAGTAATTGTATAAAGCTGAAATATAAAAAGAGAGAGACACACACAAAGGTTTAACAAAGCAATTCGAACTTGAATATGTGCCTATAATAAAGGGGGTGAGGAGACTGGTCCACAGATGGTCACTGTACTTCGCTCGAGCATGTTGCCTGCCAGGACCCCACACAACTTCATTTATCAAATTCCTTAAGCTTAAAAGAGCAGTTGTGATGACTTCACTTTTACCCCAGGCCCGAGCACAGCGCCAGACACCAAGGGGGAGAAGCTGGGCCGCATCTATCCAGAAGCAGCGCGGCCAGACAGTTTGGGGAGGTTTGATAGCGTTTTTGAGTGATAAGGCGAGAGAAAGGCCAGAAGGGTCAGTCGGGGGTCTAGAAAAAGCTCTCGTCCGTTTTGGGAGTTCGGGAGACACCAGAAAACACGGGCAGAGATCTAAGAAGTGACGCCGACAGGAAGGAAGAAAAGGAAACCAGCGCCAAGGAAAAATTCAAACCGACTCATCAGGGCAAACAGATTCCTGTGTTGGGAGTCGGGAGTAATCCAGAAAGCCACAGTGACATATGTGATGTCATGAGGACAGTGACAGCAAGTTAGATATGTGAGCAGCGGGTGTCTTCCCCGAGCTGCCCAGTGCCCGGTCCTGAGCCTCCGGGGCCCCAGGCCACTGGGGTCGCGTCGTTCCAGGGTCAGCGTCCGGGGACCCAGCCGCAGGCCTCGTCCCCTGGCCCCCCACCCTCTCTGGCAACCCGTGGGCCCCTTAGTCAGGAGGAGTCTTTGGAGGGTGGTGCCCCTTGTCCTGGGGGGCCACCGAGGTTGCTGGAGTGTGATGGGGAGTTTGCACCAGTTGGGGGTCCTGGAACGATGGGCCTGCTGCCCCCCGACCACCAGGGCGGAGGATGGGAAAAGCACAAGTGCCCCAGGAACGGCTGATGTCCCGGCAGGGCCCGGCCCGAGGCCAGGTGCCAGGCCGCGCTGTCCCCGAGTGCTGCCCGCAGCCGCCGTCCCTGCCCCCGCTCCCCCCGGCTCCCCCAGCTCCCCTGGCTCCGCATGGGGCCAGGCCTCCCCGCGGGGCTGGAGGCTGGAGGCTGGAGGCTGGAGGCTGGAGGCCGCACCCGCAGCCCTCGGCGCCGACGGGATGCGAGCGCTGCCCACACACGAGGGGCCTGCGGGGCGGCCAGGCCTCCGTGCACCTGCCCAGGCCGCGGGAGGAAGGCCCGGAGCTGGGCCCGCCTGGGGCTCTGCCGGCTGCCTCAGCGCCCCTGCGCCTCCAGGGCTCCCTCCCTGCCCCCCCCTCCTCCCCCTCCCTCTCTTTCTCTCCCCCTCTCTCTCTCCATCCCTCTCTCCCTCCCTCTCTCTCCCTCCTTCTCCCTCTCTCCCTCTCTCTCCCTCCCCCCTCTCTCTCCCTTTCTCTCCCTTCCTCTCTTTCTCCTACTCTCTCGCTCCCCTACCTCCTCCCTCTCTCCCTCCCCCCTCTCCCCATCTCTCCCTCTCTCCCTCCCCCTCCCTCCTCTCCCTCTCTCGCTCCCTCTTCCCCATCTCCCTCTCCCTATCTCTCTCTCCCTCCCCCTTCCCTTCTCTCTCTCTCTCCCTCCCTTCTCTCTCCCCCCTTCCCCCTCCCTCCTTCCCTCTCTCTCTCTCTGGCACAGGCCTCACTCCCACCCTGGGGACCGAACCCTCGGATGTTCTTTACCATCACTGCGCTGGGCCTTTGACAAAGCCCGGGGCGAGCTGTGTCTCCCTGGCTGTCATGTGGACCAGCGGAGTCCCCACCTGCCGCTTAGGGAGGCTGCGAGGAGGCCAAGGAGGCCGAGGAGGCCGCGTCAGCTGCCCCAGCCCAGGGCTGGGCCATCAGAAAATCCCGGGTTACTAGCTGACCCAGCCAAACCGGGTATTCCCCAATTCTGTGAGGAATACAGCGTGAGAGCAAGTTCCAGAAACAGGTTGAGAATCTTTAGCCCTCTGGTTTCTCGCTGGGGTTTTGGCCTCATGGCAAGAGCCTCCCGTGATCCCAGAGGAGCTCGCTGTCAGGGGTGAGGGTGGGGGTGGGGGTACGGGGGTGGGCTGGGGCTCAGGCACCTCCAGTCCTTAGCACCTGCCAAAGCTGAGACTGGAGAGAGCTCCGCCCTTCTAGCCCTGGGACCCTAAAATCTTCCAGCTTTAGTTTCCTTATTGGTAAAGTGGGGTCCCCCCAAGGGAGCTGGCTGATTAAATGTTCCCAGTACTCAGTAAGTGCTTGAAAGCCCTGTTGTGCCCCGGGGGCCCCAGGCTCCTTAATGCCCACCAAAATGCCCCCCCGACCCTGGCTTTTCACGACTTTCCAACAAATGGAGCGAATCATGTGATCTTCAGGTTCTATCTCCAGTTCCCCCTGCTGGGCTCCCCAGTTTCTCTTCCTTACCCAGCCAACCCTTTACCGGCCCCGGTTGGGTACCCCACACAGTATGTTCACAAGTTCAAGGTTCTAGGCCAATTTCACCAAGATTCCTCTATGACATTTTCCTTGAACAAATCCATGGTTGCTTGACGCCTTGACCATGCTCATCCCCCAGGTCAGGGGGACACGTGGGTACAGCGCAGGCTGCCTATGTAGCCTCCCAAGTCCATGGCACACGTCACTGATGCATCCTGTCGTGTTTTCCCAAGAGCTAGGCCAGAGCCTTAGTCACTTTGGGGATATCATGCCACCTCTCAACCTTTTATTTGTTCCCTCTCTTGCACTCGTGAGTGTGTTGATGTGATCCTTGCTTGTATTCGTTGCTGCTTCTCCCGTCCACCCCATTAGAGCAAATACATATGTCATCTTCATGAGCTCGCCTGCTGACCATTAGTCTAACTCTGTCTAAAAGGATAAACACATGGTCAGTAGCCCCTGCCTTGCAGCTCTAACTAGGGTCTCTCCTTGTGGTTATGCAATGAAACAAAACTATGTTTTGTTTATGTTTTCTCCTTTTCTGGTTAATCCCAATCACTTCTTGTGACATTTGAGAAGTATTCTTTAAAAGCATGGCATTGGGCAGCCTGGGTGGCTCAGCGGTTTAGCACCTGCCTTTGGCCCAGGGCATGATCCTGGGGTCACGGGATCGAGTCCCACGTCGGGCTCCCTGCATGGAGCCTGCTTCTCCCTCTGCCTGTGTCTCTGCCTCTCTCTCTCTCTCCTCTCTGTGTTTCTCATGACTAAATAAATAAAGAATCGTTTTTTAAAAATAAATAAATAAAAAACAAAAGCATGGCATTTACGGACTGGGCATATAGCCTCCCAAACTCACATACTTTGTTTATTGAGCAAGTTCCCTGGTGTTAGGTTGCTGCTGGCATCCAGCTAAACCACACCGTGACGCTTTGTATCTTTGTGGGTACCTACATCTCCCATTATTTTCCTAGGGTGGGATTTCTAGAAATTGGAATCATCGTGTCAAATGCAAGAACAACTTTAACGCCCTTGATTCTACTGCCACGCTGTTTTCTGGAAATCATTTTTATTTACATCCCCATCCGTAGTGCAAAATAATACTATTAATCATCACTAATCCTTGTGGAGTGTTCTTGCCTGGCCCAGTTCGAAGACCTTTACATCCATTAACTCATTTCGTCTTCACCAGACTCTTATTTTATTTCTGAGGAAACCAAAGCTCAACGTGGGTAACTAAATTCCCCAGGGCCACTCAGCTGGTACTAGGTGAAACTTGGACTCGAACCTACCTACCCTGCTACCCAAAAATAACCTACTGTGGTTTCAGTAACCTGGAGTACCATTGAATTTTTTTATTTAAGCAAGATTTTTCGATTTCTGCTGGCAGGACCTAAATGCAGTCTTACCCAGAAGCCGAAGGCCCAGGTGACGTTGTTCAGGCCTTTTAGCAAAAACAAAGTCTTACCAAAAACTCAGAGTATTTGGTGCTGAGTAACTGAAATCTTTCTTATCACTTTACATATGTGAGGGGACAAAGTGTCATTATGAAAAACTACAAAAGTATTTCCTTGAAACAAGCTTATCTGTTTTCCCACAGAAGCCATCCGTGGTCTGAGGCGGCTACTGTTGGGCTGAGGCCGAACACATACACCCAGGACGCCCAGTGATTAGAGCTCTAGAGCACAGGTGAGCAAGAATTGGTGTCTTCTTTCCCTTAAAAATAAAAATAGTAATAATAATAAAAAGATTTATTTCTTTATTTGAGAGAGAGCGAGCATGAGTGGGGTGCTGGGAAGGAGGCAACAAGGAGGCAGAGAGACACAGGGAAGCAGACTCCCAACTGACCCTGAGGCCTTTGAATCCCAGGATCCCCAGGCTCATGACCTGAGCCAAATCCAAGAGGCAGATGCTTAACCAATCGAGCCACTCAGAACCCCAAGAATTGGCGTGTTCAAAACTCTAAACAGGGAAGCAAAGGGGACTCCTGGGGGGCTCAGCGGTTGAGCATCTGCCTTCGGCCCAGGGCGTGATCCTGGAGTCCCGGGATCGAGTCCCTCATCAGGCTCCCTGCATGGAACCTCCTTCTCCCTCTGCCTGTGTCTCTGCCTCTCTCTCCGTATCTCTCGTGAATAAATACATAAAATCTTAAAACAAAAAAAACTGGGAAGCAGCCTTAAGACCTTCTGCTCCAAAAAGAAGAGGAATTAATTCAAAGCAGTCCAAAATGTGTCAGCTGGGCCACAACACCACTTCCAGGTTATTGCAAACAATGATTGTAGATCTTTTTCAAAAATTTCTAAGATTTTCAAAAATTTTAAGATTTCTAGATCTTAAATCAAAAATAATATCAATGCTGACTTAAACATGATCAGGAAGGGTCGGTAGTAGGACTTATTTCTCCCTCTCCCTGAAGTCAGAAGTTTAAAATCCTGGGTCCTAAGTGTTCCTGACCAGTAAAGGGATATTTTTTCTTTGCCTTTCGTGTCTCAAGGAAATGATTGCCTTCCTTAAATCTTTTATTCCTGTGACTTCTCAAAATAAGTACGATCTGGGGGGTGGGGTGTCCACTCTAAGCAAATAAAAATACAGGATACCCCTGTTAGACTTAAATTTCAGATGAGCAATGAATAGTGTTTTAGTGTAAGTATGTCCCATGCAATACTTGGGGTATGCTGATAGTAAAAATTACTCCTTGTTTATTCTTATTTAACTGGGGTTCTATATTTGACTAACATGACTCTGGGAGAAGAGGGGAAGGAAGGCTAAGAAAGTCCAGGATAGAGAGAAGAGGAAAGGGATTTAAAATTTTTTGTTTGTTGTTTGTTTGCTTTTTTCAGGTTGGAAAAAGAAACATGAAGAGTGTCTGCTATTGTCATTCATTGCTGCGATCCCTCAGGGTTCTGGAATTGTTTGCTTCCTGAAGAGTGTGCTGCTTACTGACGCAGGCCGTCCAGATGCCCAAGGGGAGTGTCTCCGGGTTGCAGATGTGCTCTAAGCACCTTCCCTGGAAATCACAGAACTTCAGGTAAACCTGGACATTTGTGTTATCTCCCTCTCCAAGTATAGTTTTGATGGGGAGGGGCCCTTTGGCAGAGAAACGTTCCCAAGGCTGGCATTTCCCAGTAGCACCAGAAGGCCTTTAAAAAAAGTTATTTATTCATGTGAGACACAGAGAGAGGGGGGTAGAGACACAGGCAGAGGGAGAAGTAGGGTCCCTGCGGGGAGCCCGATGTGGAACTCGATCCCAGGACCCAGGGGTCACGCCCTGAGCCGAAGACTCAGCTCAACCACTGAGTCACCCAGGTGTTCCAGCAGAGGCTTTTAAATAACCTATGAGAAGACAGTGAAAATTGCAGCCACTTCAGCAGGGATGTGTGCGGTGGTGGCATTGGGGGCGTGGGGAGGGAAGGAAGGTCAAGGCGGGAGGAGGGACAATTAGAGGTCATCTGAAAATGGTCACAACCTTCCCAGCCCCGGCCCCTCCACTCCCCGCCCCACCCCTGCCTGTGTCCATCTTCACCTGCCCTTTGCGGAGATGGACCTGTTCTGACAGTGTCTGAGCCTCCCAAAGGTGAGATCCAGACACTGGACATTTATAAAGAAAAGTGAGCAACTCCGAAGACCCTGTGTAGACGTCTCTGGGCCGGCTCCACAGCTCCTGTGGCGAGGGCTTGCCTTTCTTCAGTCTTCTCCGGGGGCAAAGCACAGAGGACAGAGGTGCCGCCCTGATTCGCACAGTGCTTGGCCCCGGGGTTTTTCCATCAAGGAATTGATGGGATGAAGAAGGTTTAGCAATGACCTGGGTGCTCACCCTCCCTCTTTGGAGAAAATCTTGGGTTTTTCTTGTGGCAGCAGGATTCAAATACAGACCTTAAAAATAATCAAGATACAAAAAAGCCCCATTCAGATAATGCTGTTTATTTTTATAGAGGGGATTAAATATTTGCCCCTATTTTAGTGGTTGAGGAGAGAAAGCAATCAAGCCCTGTGTGGTCATCAATGAGAGGACTTTTCTTTCTCTTTTCAAAAATCTCCATTTTCAAATTATGTACTTAATGAAACATTAAAATGAATTCGGAGTTGGAAGAAATAAAGGCGATAATCACAGGAAACATTTAAAATGCAAAAGAGTTACAGAGGTGGAAAAGAATTAGTACAAACCCATGGCCTAGAGATAGGTAATCGCTGTTAATGGCTTTTTTCTCTTTCCAGTCTTTTCTTGATGTGCATATATTTACATAACTGGGATCATACTAATTATGCAGCTTTGCATACTTTATCAGCACCTTCCAGGCATTTCCATGCTATCGAACCTTTCCTACAGGACCGAGGGAACAGTACCCCACGGATATATCAAGACTCATTTGATCATGGCCCCATTGATAAGTTTTCAGGTTGCTTCCAGGTTTCCTCTCTTACAAATAATGCTTGCTCTCTTGATCTTCTCTTATATCAGTCTTTGTGCCTTTCTGATGATTACTTAGGACACATCTCTAGACGTAGGACTGAGGCGTGCCCCGTTCTTTTACAAGCACTAGTCCTCCTTCTAATCTTTGTTTTCCCAAAGCTCCATGGATTGGTCCTCTTCTCCGTGTGATTAGTAGCCCAGAAAACCTAACATCTCATGGGATTCCTTTATTTTCCAGAGTATATGCTGTTTCACTCATGCTTGGGTTTCTGGGACCTTAGGATCCCAGTAATGGGACCCAATTACCATGACTCCCAGTATCTCGCTGGGAAACCTGTTCCTGAGTTCAACCCAGGCAACAGGAACGTATTTTTTGCCCCCACGGCCTTCCCACCTTGGCCTGGTCATGAGATGGGCAGCCTCCTCCTCCCTCCCCTCTCATGATGCATCTAATTGGATAGTGAGAATAGGGACTCTGTTAGCTCAGAAGCCATGAGTGGGGAATCTAAGAGCTTCTGGCCGGAATTTCAATGGCAGTGAAGACAGTGATGGATGAGGAGGGATGAAGAGAATTCTGTGCAAGTAGATGCCCCGCTCAGTCCTTATCTTCTGCTCTCCTTGCTCCTCTGAGCAATGAACCACCTGCTCCTCTTCCAACTGCCCTTACCTGTCACTTCAGACAGGTACCCTTGACATCGCCCCACTCCGCTCTGAGATGAGGAGAAATGGAAGCCAGCCTTACACTTCTTCATTTCCTCAGGAGGAGACAGACCGTACTCACCACTGAGGTTTTGGAAGAGTTTGTACCTTTACCAAATACGCGGAAGAGACAAGCTATGGGCACCGGGTGGCTCAGTGGTTGGGCGCCTACCTTCAGCTCAGGGCGTGACCCCGGGGTCCTGGGATCGAGTCTCACGTCGGGCTCCCTGCGAGGAGCCTGCTTCTCCCTCTGCCTGAGTCTCTGCCTCTCTCTCTGTGTGTGTCTCTCATGAATAAATAAATAAATAATCTTTAAAAAGACAAAAAAGAAAGAGACAAGCCATGGCAAGCCTTCCTCCTCAACCCCATTGATTTCTCTTTTCTGCTTAGACCCCCTAAGGAAGGCGAAAAGCTCCCTGAGGAATCGTGGTGGGGTTCTGGAAACCTGAAGGCCTGCGGCCACAGGCAGTGCTGCTTAGGTGAACTCTCCTCGCAGGAGCTGAAGGCCCGGACTCCATGGTCTTCTGGGCCTTTCCTCACAGGAGTGGTTGGGTATGTGGAGTGAAGGGGTGAGGAGGGAAGTGGAGGTGGGGGACGTGAGGGGCTGGTGTTGAGGGCTTGCCCTTTCTGGGCCTTTCCCTCTCTTGCCTTCCCCTTGGTGCTGGTCCCGCCCCCGGGTGCCGGCTGAAGGGGCAGGGCTCCCAGCTAGGGCCCACCCATGGGCGGCTCAAGGGCCGGGGAAGGGATGGAGGCCTGGGACACTAGCAATGGGAGAGAAGGGGAAGTTCCTTCTAGATCTGAGCGGGGGAGAGAGCGGGGACTTGTGCTAACTGCAGGTGTTCCATGGGGGACGTGGAGGACGGGGAATGGGAGTGTCAGGCCCTGCCTGCAAATGACAGGGTGAGAACTGGAAGAGGATGGCGATGAGGAAAAGGAAGGCCACGACGGCCGACGTTGGTTGGGTTTCCTGGGTGCAGGGCGGTGCGACAGATGAGAGGACTGTCATCCTGTCCCCCTCCTCATGGCTCTGGCCAGTGGGCATTGCCGTTGTCTGAAGATGAGAGAGTTGGGACTCAGGGGTCCGAGCCAGCTCGCCCAAGGCCATGGCCAGCGGGGCCAGGGGAGAGCGCCCCTTGCCTGGCCTCCCTCCGACAGCCACCACAGCCCCTCACGCAGCACCCCCCCCCCCCGGAAGGCAGGGGCATCCAAACCTGACGACACCGCCCCTTATTTCCATGAGCTTACAGTCCAGTGATGTTTCCAGAAGACCTCCTTTCCGCTTCTTCACTGCGTCGAGTCCATCCCATCTGACACCAGAGGCCTGTCCAGGAGGCCTGTCCCGGCCTGACTTTCCTGAGAGCAGGGCCAAGACAAAGGCGCGAACCCAGGAGGCTGCCGCCTGCCCTTCACGGCAAGTCTGGGTCTGGTTTCCTGTGAATGTAGAGCTTTGAATTCAGTCTACGGATGTCTAAGCTTCTGTGGGACGGTGGGGTCCCCCTGGGTGCCCGGGGCAGGTTTTGCCCTCCTGCTTCCCCTTAGCACCCAGGCCAGGGCTCACATCTCGCTTGGCCTATAACTTTTTTCTTTTTTTAAGATTTTATTTTATTTATCTGACAGAGAGAGAGAGAGAGAGCAAGAGAGGCCCCAAGCAGGGGAGCAGCAGAGGGAGGGGGACAAGGAGGCTCCCCACTGAGCAGAGCCCCAGCAAGCGAGCGCGGACTCCATCCTAGGGCCCCGGGATCACGACCTGAGCTGAAGGCAGATACTTAACCGACTGAGCCCCTCCAGGCGCCCCAACATATGACTTTCCTTCTTTGAACATCCCCCCAAAGAATTCCACAGCCGCATCTAACCCTCACCGCTAACTCTGTCCCTGACATGATGCTCATCTTTCCAGGCCGTAGCAGGTGCCCCTCCACCTGTTGCCCCTTCCCAAGCTCCTGCACCTGGATGGTTTTGCAGAGGGAGGAAGCTCAACACCGGTCACCATTCCTCTGTCTTAAGGGTTGGGCTGGTCGCCCCCCAGCGGCCCCCCATTTGCTTTCCCTGGCATTTCCAGCTGCCTTGGAAGCTTGACCACTCACCCCATTGAACTGCAGGGTCATTGCATTCTCCAGCTCTGGGGGCTGTGTTCTGATTTCATCTCGCTTTGGGACCAGGATGCCCAAGCCTTATTTATTTATTTTTTTTCTGACTTGAGACACTTTTTGTTTGTTTACCACTCACGTCAGTGGGTATCTGGAATGCTGTGGCTTTAACTTCCCAACCTGGTTACCTGTAGCCAGGGTACTCTGACCTTGGGCCTCATAGGGCCTGGGGGGTGCGGTGCAGGTCCTGGGAGAAGAGCCCCAGGACAGAGGTGACCTGGTCGTTGGTTATGAGCTCAGGTCTCTGCCTCAGGGCTGGGCAAGACCCGGGAGCCCGGGAGATGCCTGCCGGCCTCCTCATCACCGCCACCCCAGATGCAAGGGAAAGTCTCTGGGAATTCCCTGGGATCTGTGCTCTGCCCGAGACTTTTCCAAGAGACATTATCTCAGCACATTCCACTTTAATAAAGAACATTTAAGAAGACGGCATCTGGGCAGCACGTGCAGCCTGCAGAACTGGTAGAGGTAAAAAGAATTCTTTCTGCCTGTGGTAAATCCGCAACCGCCGGGCCAACAGGCCTTTGTTTCCACTAACCCTTCCCAGCCTGTGCCAGGGGCCGAAGTGGGGCCCTCAGGACCCCGTCTCTGCACTGGTTCACAGGAGCAGCTGCTGGGCTGCGGCAGGCTTGTCCCACAGAGGGCTTCTCATCCATGCACTGGTCACCCACCAGGGGTGACGGTGCCAGGAGTGTCGTCTATGCTGGCCCAAGGGTGACTCTCCTCCGGGCGTGGGACATGGCATTGCTGTGTCAGCAGTACCCATGCTTTTCTCTGTATTCTATAGCTCTTGTCACATGAGGACATGGTCACCTTCCAAGATCTCCCTAGAACTTTGGAACAAACCTTAACCCGTAAAAACAAGCTCTTTGTCACTAAACCTGCTACCTCTCGGCTCTTCTATTTGGACAAGGCATATTATTATTCCCCTGCCCCTGCCCCCTCACCAGAGCAAGGGTGATAACCATCCTCTCTGTTTGATGAAGTGCATCATGACCTATTCGAGCTGCAGAGAAAATCCCTTCCTTACTGGGAAGCATGCATCCTGGTCTGACAGCTCAGACACACATGTTGTCCTTTTTTTTTTTTTTTTTTTCAGTCTTTATGTCTTGGTTTGCTTATCTGTAAAATGGGAATAAATAATAGAATGTACCTCCTAGGGTATTTGTGGTGATTCTAAGTCTCTGACTTCATCTGAGGTTTTCTTTGTTTTTCCTCATTACGAAGTAAGAGGCTGGACCCAGTGATTCCTTTACGAGATCTTTTTTTCTGCTCTAAATGCCAGGGCTGCTCCTCTGAATAGTGTCGGCCAGGGTAATACCTGGCTTACTCAGACTTCCTTTCCCCTTGGAGACACAGAACAGGCTTCCAGCCGTGGTACGACTCTAGTGCACGCATTGTCCCTTTATTTATTTTTTTTATTTTTTAAAGACTTTATTTGTTTATTCATGAGAGACACACAGAGAGAGAGAGAGAGAGGCAGAGGGAGAAGCAGGCTCCATGCAGGGAGCCCGACGTGGGACTTGATCCGGGGTCTCCAGGATCAGGCCCTGGGCTGCAGGCAGGCTCTAAACCGCTGAGCCACCCGGGCTGCCCACATTGTCCCTTTATGATGCTTCATCCAGCTGACAACTAGCTAATACCGGACAGTTGAACTTCTTAAGCCTTGCAATCTATGTCCAGGGTGTTGTTTTTTAAATGAACTCCAAACGTGTAATAACTGCACCGAGTGTGCGCTATATACCCGGTGTTCTTCTAAGCCTTCAGATGTAAAAGACTTTTGATTCAATCACCACAAATACCCTGGGAGGTACATTCGGTTGTTCATTCCCATTTTGCAGATAAGCAAACCAAGACATAAAGCCGATTAGATAGCTTGCCAGAGGTCATCTAACCACAGGGTAGGGCTGGGCTTCACTGCATGCGGTCTAACATCCGAGTCTGTGCCCTATCGCAGGCTAAAGCTGCATCCCTGCCAACCGGGTTGGGTTGGGTTTCGTCTCCCTAATTATTTTAAGATCTGTTTTCAGACACAGTTCACAAATGCATTTCCCAAATGTTAGAGGCTACAACGTCCGTGTATGTCTTCCTGACATCATTTGGCTCCGCAGGTATGCAAATCTATGTAACAGCAGACTATACACCGGAGCCCAGAGCGAACCAGCGGACATCTGAGACTGCCGGGGCGAGCCCTAGAAGGGGATGATCACCGCGGCGGTGGATAGTGATTTGGAAAGCTGACTCAGGTCACGGAGGATGCGGGCTTGGCCCTGAGCGCCTGATCCAGGCCTCCAAAAGACAACTGGGCCACCCTGGTCTCCGGGATGGAGAAGTACTGCGGGGTTACTCAGAGGGACACCCACCGGCCGCTGTCCTCGGCTCACCCTGGTTCACCCGCCGGAGCGCCGCGCGCACGCTCAGGAACACCTCATTTGAAGGCAGGCTCGGGGCCCCCGCATCTTGCCAGGCGTGCCCTCAGCGCCCCCAAACATCGGTTACTTCCCGCCAAACAAGATCCAGTCGGCGGTGATTTTTCACTTTTTCCCAAAGAGTCACCGCGGGGTCCCTTACACGGCCAGCACCCCCCCTCCCCACATCCGTGCCTCTGTCTGTCCACCCCCTCCCCCCGCATCCGTGTCTCTGTCTGTCCCTGCATCTATGCATCCGTGCATCTGTGCATCCTTGCATCCGTGCATCTGTGCATCCTTGCATCTGCGCATCCGTGCGTCCATGCATTCGAAACACGACCTGATTTACAGGAGTTGGGCCCCGGGCTCCGCAGGGACCGCCCCCCCTTCCCAGTGACCCAGCCCCGGGGATGCAGGGGCCTTCGGAGAGGCTGGGGTCCCCGAGGGCCACAGCCCGCTGCGCTGACTGCAGAGGACCGGCTCGGGGATTGCCTTCCAGGGGGGTCACCTTCGAGAACCTTCCCTTCCCGCCTGCGCCCGTCGCTTTCTCTCCGCTTTCTGCGGCCTCGCCGCAGCCTGGTCCCGGGAAGTCTTGCTGCCTCTGCTGCTCGGCTCCTTTTTGCCTTTTCTTTTTTCTTTTCTTTTTTTTTTAGTTGTGAATAATAATCACTATTTTGGCCTCGCTACTTCCCAACAGAGATTCTGGGGTCCTCGTGAGCTCCCCAGCCTCTCTCTTCCTCCTCCCCTCCCCCTCCTCCTCGCCTCCCTCCTCCTCTCCCTCCTGTTCCTCCGCTTCCTCCTCCTCCCTTCCCCTCTCCCCTTCCCCCTCCCTTCTCCTCCTCCTTCCCTCCCCCCTCCTCCTCTTCCTCCTCCTCCTCCCCCCCCCCCCACCAGGCTTTTTCAGTTTGATGTTTTTAGGTATCAAAGGAAGGTCTCCAGGAACCCTGCAACTCAAGACTTTAATGAGGACCATGCCCGAGAAATCCCGGCTGCCAGAGACATGATGATGATTTATGTCGCTCACTCACTCCCTAACAGCGAGAGGACTATTTGTAAAAATAAAAAAAGCTGCTCATATGGAATTAAACAAGAGCATAGCCGCTTCCTTCCAGACCCCGGGAGCTCAACAAAGAGCATCCCAGACCCACGGCCCGCGTACCCTGCCCGGCGCCCCTTCCCATTACACCCAGGCCGGGCCTCCGCGCCCCCCTGCACCCCGCGTGTGAACACCCAGGGGGACGGCCCGGGCGGGGGAGAGGACCCCAACAGGCCCCGAGCCTCAGGGGGCGGCTTGGTGGCTGCGGCCCGGGGGCCACGGAGACCTCCCCCTGCAGCCCTTCCCCTGCAGCGAGGCTGCTCTGAGTCCTGCAGCCCATGGTCAGCCAGGGGCCACCCCAGAGGGGACACCAAGTGCACGTACTGTGGGACCCAGAGAGGGGGCAGGTGCAGCCCCCCAGGGTCACAGGGGAGGAACCAGGCTCTGGTTAAGTGCTGCAAGGCAGGATCTAGGTTATGACCTTTACTGGGGTTTCTGCAGAAGCAAGGCAGAGCAGGGGAAACAGTTTAGGATGTAAGAAAGATTTGGGTGGATGCGGGCTGGAGGGGGGTGTCTGGTTGCCCAATACCTGGTCCTGGGGTCCTTCAGGGATCGTTGCCTCCTGGGCCGCTCAGGCCAGAGAAAGAACCTTGCACTCTGGTTGGTTAGCTCGCGTGTCAAAGGCCCGCTCTTGGCTCCGAGGCCTGTTATCTCAGGACTGGCCACCCCTAGGGGGGCAATGTCTCTCCAGCCGGGGAAGGTTTTTCAAAATATCAAAGCATTAATAATATACAGAAAATAAGAAATATATGCAGAGATGAGATTTGTGGTTTTCAGAGGCAGGAGTTGGAGGCAAGAGGAATTGGAGGAAGGCAGTCCTACAATAAATAAAAAATAAATAAACCCTGTGTGTGTGTGTGTGTGTGTGTGTGTTCACAATACAGGACCCCAGCTGCTGTGCTCTAAACCTGTGTTTGCATCAGGCTTGCCCCAAGGCCACACTTCCCACCCGCTGCTGCCACAAGCCACTGATGGATCAAGGAGGGGGGATGCCCACACTTGCTCGTTCTTGAGAATACCTGGGGCTCCTCTGTCAGCAGCTTGAGCTCATGGAGTTTAGTGTGGATCCGTTTCTGGGAGCTGAACTGGTGCTGGAGACTCTCCTACCCCCTCCCTCATGGGGCTCAGAGCAACACTGGGCCTGAAGGCCCTCTCCTGCCTTTTCTGCTGAAGGCCCACCAGCGCCCAACCTGTTTTCTCCCACAGACACTCGCCCCACTAACAACAGGCACTCGCTGCGTGTCTAAAGCCCTGTTTCGGTGTCTGCTTCAGGGGACCTGAACTTACACGTGTACTAACTAGGCTCGCTGTCGTTCTCTGCTGTGCTAGTACGAGCAACTTCTCTGATGCACAGACATTGTCGGCTCTTTTATTTAGTCACTTAACCTTGAATAAAAGCATTGCATAGATACGCCGTGGGTGTTTGATGCAGAAGACACAGAACTGTTTCCTCTCCATTATAGACTGAACATTTGGGCCCTACTCACCCTCCCAAATTTCTGTGTTGAAACCTAATCCCGGCTGTGATGGTATTTGGAGGGTGGAGCCCTCACGACTGGAATTAGCGCCCTTTGAAAAGAGACCTTAGGAAGCTCGCTTGCTCCTTCTGCCATTTGAGGACATAGCAAGCAGATGGCCACGTATGAACCAGGACGTGGGTCCCTACCCAGACACCGCATCTACTGACCCCTTGATCTTGGGCCTCCCAACCTCCAGAACTATGAGACATAAATTTCTGTTGTTTATAAACCACCCAGCATAGGGAATTTTTCTATAGTAGCCTAAATGAGCTAGATGCTCTCATCGAAGGGCTGGCAGGTTGGGGTGTCCCGATAGACATGTACAGAAATAATCACAATAATATGCTTAGTATTCAAATTAAGGGCTTTAAGAATCCACAGGAGGAAGTGTTTTTGCTCCACCAGCGCTGGGGAGTGGAGCTAGACAAGGAAGTCTTCATTAAAGAAAGATATCTGAATTCTGGCAGACGCTAGTTGGTCCACCCTCTCACTGCCCATCTGTAGGGTGACCCAAGCAATAAATTAACAAGGAGAACAGAAGCCCATAAGAGGTGCAGTATCACACCATTTGATGGGCTTTCCCTCCTTCTCTCTCACGGCCTCTTAGAAGGGCTGTAAGTAGCAGCAAGCATCCCACGGATCTGAGACATAGTCCACCTTGCCAAGTGGGAAGAAGCACGAATGTAATGAACTCGTCCATGATGGAAGGCACCTGTCATAGAACCAAGTTAGCCTGAGAGGCCATCGTGGAGCAGCAGCAGGCACAGGAGATGCGCACCACAGAGGTGCTGCTGGTTCCCAGTTGAGGCTCAGCCTGACCCACAATCCAGCTTCACAGTCAAAAGGAGATCTGTTAGGGGCTGAGTTGTGTCTCCTCCCTGAACTCCTAGGTTGAAGCCCTAACACCCAGTGCCTCAGCATAGGACTGCATTTGGAGTTAGGGTCTTAACGAGGTTAAAGTGGTCATGAAGGTGGGCCCTAATCCAGTATGACTGGTGTCATTATGAGAAGAGGAAATTTGGAGATAGAGGCAAGTAGAGAGAAAAGATTGTGTGAGCAACACAGAGGTAAGACGGTCATCTACAAGCCAAGGAGAGAGGCTTGGAGCAGATCCTTTCCTCACGGCCCTCAGAAGGAACCAACCTTGCCAGCGCCTTGATCTTGGTTGTCTAGCCCCCAGAACTATGAGACGGTAAAAATTTTGTTGCTTAAGGCTTCCGGTCTGTGACACTTTGTATGGTAGCCCAAGCAGGCTACTCGAAGACTCCTTTTCCTCCCCTTCCTTGGAGATAGGATCTGGCCCCATTCCACTCCCAACCTTAGCAGCGTGTTGAATGGGGAGAGATGGCTTTTTTTTTTTTTCTTTCCCAGAGACCTGAGGGTGAACCTTTGATCACGGGAGGGAGAGCAGGGGAGGTGAGGCCCTAGGAAAAGCAGAAAGCCAGGCTAACTACAATGAGCACTTGCTCATGCAGAATGAGGAAGAGCTGAGCCAAGAACCCAGGTCTCAGAAGCCTCAAAGGCAGAAAATCAGAACGATACACTTTTGTCCCTTTGATTTGAAGGCACTGATGTTGGTTTGGAAAGCAAGATAAATTGTTTTGCGGGATTAAAAAATAGAGCTGGGCTGTCTGATAAGAGTCAGGGTAGATGGATCACGCTGCAGTCCACAAGGAAGAAAAATGAGGCGAGAAGAGGGATAGGCCCAGGGACCAGAACCTAAACAGCAACTCATACGAAGCCTTTGTTTTGGCCCCTGAGAAACTGGAAATGGGAATTCCTGAGAAAAGGCCAGGTGATACCTCAAACTCACAGCTGACATTGCTGGAAAGGACGGCTTCGTTGGCCCTGGGTCAGAACCAAGAAACGTGAGTAGTTTTAACTTGGAGGGTGTGATGTGACGATCCAGTCACTTTCCTGGGGGCAAATCAAGTCAAACCATGACAGACACTACATTATAGTAAATTGTGTCCGTTGGGGAGCTAACCAATGCCCTAGGCAGGGGTTGCAATATGTTAATGCCCAAGCCATCTCCCTAAAGTACAACATTTCCTGAAATTGCCTGATTTACCTTGGTGTTTTTTGACATACTGAGGGGTAGTTTCCTGCTAAAGCATTTTTTTTCATTTTTATGTAAACAACAGAAATGTGTGGGGTCACTAAGGATAAATCTCCCCACCCAAACATACACCCTTAATGGAGGTACCTCTTTTTTCTTTTCTTTTCTTTTTTTTTTTTTTTTTTTTGAGAGAGAGGGTGAGTGCAAGCAGGGTGAGGGGAGGGACAGAGGGAGAGGGAGAACCTTAAGCAGCCCGAGCCATCGAGGGTCTTGATCCCGGGACCCTGAGATCATGAGTTGAGCCAAAAATCAAGAGTCAGATGCTTATCCGATGGAGCCACCCAGGCGGCCCATGAGTGTCCCTCTCTTTTAAAGTCTCTGGGGTGAGACCACGTTGCCCAGTGTGCCGCACATGACTGTAGGTCTGTCTCTCTTTCAAACTGACTTGTGGAGCCCTGCTCACCTGCCCACCCCGGTGCTTGTAGGGGTAGAACTAGTAGCAAACAATGAAAGAGTAGAGAGAACTAGGGTTTAAGTTATATGATAAGTGGGGCAACTGGGTGGCACAGTTGGTTAAGCTTCCTGCTCTTGATTTCAGCTCAGGTCATAACCTCAGGGTGGTGGGATCGAGCCCCACAATGGGCTCTGTGCTCAGCGAGTCTGCTTGAGACTCTCTCTCCCTCTGCCTCTCCTGCTTAAATTAAAAAATAATAATAAATAGTACAATAAGTATCTCCACCCCTACCCCACTACCAGTAGCCCTGCCCCGTGCTGAGGGAAGCAGGTCCGAGAGAATCCACACCAGCAGTGAGGAAGGCAGGGTGTAGGAGATGAGGTCAGAGACACACAACGGCTAGAACAGAGAGCCTCACCTCAGGGGAGAGCAAAGGGCACCCCTGGGGTCTACAGGGGGCCACAGTAGAAGCTACAGCTGAGGAGAGATGACCCTGGGGGACAGCTGCAGGCCAAAGAGATAGTCACCACTCAGGGGAATTCATGTGTTTATTGGGCACCTAATCTGAACCAAGAGGATGAGGCTCAGGATGTGTAGGTGGCTCAGTGGTTGAGCATCTGCCTTCAGCTCAGGTTGTGACCCCGGGGTCGCAGGATCGAGTCCTGCATGGTGCTCCCCAACGCAGGGAGCCTGCTTCTCCCTCTGCCCGTGTCTCTCTCTCTCTCTGTCTCTCATGAATGGATAAATGAAATCTTAAAAAAAAAATTTTTTTTTAAAGAGGCTGAGGCTCAAGGAAGGAGAGCCAAAGTGGTCAGCTTGTAAATGCTCATTATCATCTGGGGATTGGAGTGGCTGCCCCTGCCCACTGCTGCTGGCCTGGGAAACCCCATTCTTTCTCTTCTTTCTCTTCTCCTAACGAAGTCTTTCCTCTTGTCCTCAGGATATCATTAGGCAGCAAAAGCCCCAAACTGTATTTCCAATCCTTTTTCTAGAGCACGGCAATGGGATACCCTTTGGGCATCTTGCTGACATTTTAGACTCATCATTTTCCTACAGTCATCCCTTCTTCCCCCGCCCAACCCACCCCCATGAACGGACAAAACCCCAAAGTAGCTCCTGACACAGCACTATTCTTCGTCACTGGTGGGGTCAAAGCTTCCCCCTCCTTGGACTCCTCTCTCTTCCTCCTGGTCCAGCCAACTACCATGTTATTTTTGACTACCTCTGCCAAGTGTGTGGAAGATGCTCTTTCCGCCCCTGTCCAGCCACCACTGGCACTGCCCCTTCCACCATCGTCCCTCAGACGCGTCACTGCAGCTGCCCCCGGACTGGCCTTCTTGTCTTCCTCCAGACTGTTCCTCTGTCCTTTTAAGCTTTCCTCTGTTGTCCCCGCTGGTGAAATTTTCTTTGAAAGGGCAGCCCAAATGCCACCATTTCCTGCACGAATCCTCCAGAATATGCCCAGTGAGATATAGGCTCTCTTTCTTCTGAAATCACACAACCAAAATTTATCTTAACTTGTGTACAGGAAGATATATCCCAAGTTTATATTATGTCCTCTGTGTTCCATACAAATCTGTCCATCATCTTCCGTGACTGTCTTCCCTCTCCACTTGCATAACATATCTGCACCTCAAATTAAAATGTCCAAGGGGAATTCTTGATTTTTCTCCTCAAAACCTGTTAATCCACCAATCTTCTCCATTTTATAAATGGTAGCATGATTCTCTTCGTCAAACTAAAAAGCATGGGTTTACCATTGACTCTTTACCCTCATCCTTACCCAATCCACCCAATGCTTTTACTTCCAAAACATATCCTGACTTAACAAATTCCCTTACCCTGTTATTATCTCTAATATCTTGCCAGGGTTATTGCAATCGACTCTTAAAGAATCTCCTTCATAGAGTGGCTTATAGAAAATTTATTTTTTTTTTAGAAAATGTAAATTAGATCATGTCATTTACCTGCTGAATACCCTCAGCAGGTAAATGGCTTTTCATCATACTTAGAATAAAATTCAGATCCTTTACTCAGTCCTACAAAGCTCTGTATTCTAGCCGCTACTGTGACTCTGACCTCGTCTCCTACAACCTTCCTCTTTGCTTTCCTTGCTCTTTCTGTCCATTCCTTGACTATATCAAACGTACTATCTCAGGAGGTTTACTCTTCCTCCTCTTGTCTGGGACACTTTTTCCCAGATCCAGCCCCCTGTCTTCATTCATATCTCAATTCATATATCATCTCAGAGAGGCCTTCCCTGGTTATCTACTAGGAAACAGGATCCTTTTTCACCTCACTTCATCTCACTTTGCTTTATACTCTTCACAACATCAAATGCTGAATGAAATTCCCAACTTGTTTGGTTCTTTGTTTTTGGTCCCCTCTCCTCTTGAAAATGAGCTCCATAAAAGCAGGAATCCTACCTCTAACTAACAAGCCTTCCACATAGTGGCTCTTGAAACATTATACCATCTGTTGTTTCAGCCTCCCAAATAGCCCATGATGATTCTTTCTCCATATTGAGTATTCATACTCATGTGTAGTCATTCCCACAATGAATAGGATGACTTATGGAACCAATAGGACATTTCAAGATTGATGACGTATAAATTTCTTGAGACTGGATCATAAAAGACATCATGACTTCTGTCTTGTTTTCACAGATGGCTCATTCTGGGAAAAGCCAGCTGCTTACGGACAATCAAGCAGCCCTATGAGGAAGCTCATGTGGTCAGAAACTGAGACCCCACCACTGCATAGCAATAGCAGCCATGTGAGTACATCTTGAATGTGGATCCTCCAGCCCCAGTCAAGTCTTCAGATAACTGGAGTCCCAGCCAACATCTTGACAGCAGCCTCTTAAAAGACCCCAAGCTAGAACCATCCAGCTAAACTGCTCCTGAATTTCTGACTCACAGAAACTGTGCGATAGTAACTATTTTAAAATTGCTTATATGTAGTTTTAAGCCACTATATTTTGAGATAATTTGTTATGGGCCACTAAATAATACATTGCCACTGCTGGCTTACTGTTGTTGTTTAATGCCTTTTTTCTTGCCCAATACACCATAAGGAGTGATTTTCAACATTCCAGTTTCGGGCAAAGAAAAATGCAACAACTTGTTCAACGCAACAGTTCCTAGTGGGGGACTATTGTATGAACAAATTGAATTGTGTGCTATGTTTGGATTTTGTTTTCTGTATGTAAGTCAAGCAAGAGAGATAGAATGCCATCTACAGCTCTTTAGGTTGTTGTGAGCGTGCCTCAGTTCCATGTGCTTTGAAGTGCTCTCGTGTTTAGACATTTTTAAGTTGTACCCCCCCAAATGTTTTTTCTGTGTAAAGCTTTCTTTACAAGTGCAGTTTGAGTGGAAGGAATGAGCCCTTCTCCAATTAAAAAAGTGGTGACTAAAATGGTGCAGAATGTGGTCTTCAAAGAACGAGTCCCTCCTATCACCAACTATAATGTCATCCTTACAATACGGGACATTGATTTCCTTTCAAAGTTTACTATTTATCAGTACCTCTTTTTTATTGTTCAGCTGTATATTTTTATACCTGTGAAAATAGTTTGGTGTCTCAGAAGTGGATCACATCGTAATGTTTCCCTTTAACTTAATATTAATGGGAGTATTTTTGCACCCAACAGTTTTTTCATTTCATGGCAGGAATTTTAGGAACAAATGAAAGTTCTTAAGTGAAGCAAAGATGGATATACATGGTTTATGGAAAGCAGTCAACAAATAGTCAAGTGGACAAATAAAAGGTCCTACTGCTCCTTAGACCTTGAGCTTGGTCTAGAACACAAATTTCATAAGCTAGTATGCTTTCTCTATACCTTATTCTAACCTGTGTAAGATCATAATTATTCATATGCAAATTTTGTTTATTTATTTTTTTGTTTTTGAGGGCAACCTCCTTAAGGCCAGGCCTTTTTTATTGTGGTTATAATTAAACTGACCTTGTTGGTTCCTCAGTGCACCTTATTGGAAAATTGATTGTAGAACCACCCACCACATTTATCCATCCAGCAAGCACCGACTGAGTGCTGCCTGCAGAGTCAGGCACTGTGGTAGGTACTGGGTACCTGGAGATGAATGTGCTGTTGTCCTTGATATCAAGCAACTCCAAATCTAGCAAGAGAGAAAGAGGAAAAACAAAGAGTTAAATATAGGGGGGAAAAAAGATTCAAATTCTTTAATGGAATAGTGAAGGGAATGGTGGTTGGAATGATATGACTATTGCAGGGAAAGGATTAGAGGAAGCTTCCAGTGGAAGGGATGCTTGAAGAAGATCCTGAAAAACAAGTGTTAGTAATCAGTGAATGTTGGTTGACGTTGCCTCCAGGATTCCGTTGGCTTAGACTATGGAATTGTTCTTAGGTTGGATTATCTTTTTTCCCTGGGGGGACATAGAAATTAATGAGAGAAAAGAATGAATGAGGATTTGAGCCCTGCCCCCAAAGCTGGGAAAAACTCATTCCTCATACATCTTAGATTAATTCAAAGAGAATGGGTAAAGAGGATCATCAATAGTACTTCCTTATTGAGGTTTTTATCTTTTCCTTTTAAACTTGGCTACAGCACCGTTCTCTCAAAGCCTCTCCAAGGTATAGGAGACTGTCAGTTGGTTGTTATGGCTGAAATGGAGGGGCTGGAAGCGTTTTCATAGGTATCCAAGTGCATAAGGTGCAACTATTTGGTAATAAGTTGGAATTTTAACAGTCCTGAACACATACATTTTAATGAGCATGGTTCCCCAGGGACGAGGTCAACCGCTTATTCCGATGATTTTGCCATTACTGAAAATATTCTAAGAATGCATGTCTCTCTGGAAATTGTCTTTGAACCCACAGCATATTCTTTTGAATTGCCTTCATGATGGGCAAATCTTAGTTCTTGGAGCCTGAATTTTTACTTAGGTGTAACAGGTAGTTCCCCAGGCCATGCCAACCTGGGGGAATCATTTAATAATAAGACAATGACATAAGCCAATTACTCTGTAGCTCAGCCCCACCACCTGGTTCGCTAGAATATTGAACCACCTCATTCTGCCTCCAGGTGTATGTGTGGGGAATGGGGAGCAATGCTAGCTAGTGTGGGCAGAGGGGGTATGGAGATAGGTTTGTGGTTTTGTTTTGTTTACAAATAGGCATATTTAAATCTGTTAATCTAGCTATTTTTTCTTCTCCATAACTGTTCAATTGTCTGGCAGTCAATTCCTGTTGTTCCCACCGAATCTAGAAGATACCCTCTAGAGACACTCCATAGAGTGGCTCATCTTCAGGGATGGTTGCCATCACTTCCCTTTCTCTATCTTCCATCTGCTAAAATATGGGCTGACTTGTGATCGTGTTGACCAATAGAATATAGCAAAAGGGACATTGTGCAAACTCTGTGCTTAGCACAGACTTGAGAAAACTGGTAGTTTTTACTTGCATCTTGGATTACTTGCTCTTGGGACGCTCCTCCTAGAAGCCCAGATGCTAGGCCATGAAAAGTGTAAGCCATGTGGAAAGGCTGCAAGGAGAATCTCCCTTTGGTTTCACCACACCTGAGTCAGAGTCAAGGTCCTTATTGTCCAGAGCTCTACTCTTCAATTTTTTGTACCAAGTCACCATCCCAGATGGTTTCTTTGCTTCTGTTCCACTTTCCATCAGCTTATTCTCTACCCAGTAGTCAGAGGGATTCCTTTATTTTTTAAAAACATTTTATTTATTTATTTATTTATTTATTTATTTATTTATTTATTTATTCATGAGAGACACACAGAGAGAAGCAGAGACACAGGCAGAGGGAGAAGCAGGCTCCATGCAGGGATCTTGATGTGGGACTTGATTCCAGGACCCCGGGATCCAGATCACGACCAGAGCCAGAGGCAGATGCTCAACTGCTGAGCCACCCGGGTGTCCTAGAGGGATTCCTTAAAAGTGAAAAATCAAACCACATTGTCTCTTTGCTCAGAACCCTCTAGTGGTTCCCTACTTCTCTCAGAATAAAAACCCAAGTCTTGGCAATGGTCCATGAGGTGCCCCGGGTCCCTAGCCGACTCCCTGACCCCATCTCTTAGCATTTTCATTGAGACGCTTCTCACTTGGGTACCTTGCTCCCCTGACCATTCCTCAAACACACCTGTACACATGCTGTTCCCTCTGCCTGGCACCCTCTCCCCTCAAGTACCCATGTGACTCACTCCTGCACTGTCTCTAGTCTCTGCTCCATTGTCATTTTGTCTGTGAGGTTTTTGTTCTTCATCCTTTTAACAAGAGCAATTCTTACTCCTTCTTAGCACTTCTCATGCCCCTCCCTTTGCTCAGTTTTTCTCCCAGCACTCAAAAACACACACCTGATCTTCTTGGTCACTTTTTCCGTCAACTAGAATGTTAGCTCCAAGACACAGGTAACTCTTGTTTGTTCACCACTGTATTTCCAGTACCTAAAACAGTGGCTGGCACACGGTAGGCACTCATGTATTTGTTAAATGAATACATTGGCTAGTTACTCCTGATGGCGGAGAAGGGGAACTCAGAACCTGAATGGCCAACCTGACGTATATTTTTTCCTTTTTGGGAAATCTCATGTTTTATCTCTAAAACTTTAAAGACTTTTGTATTCTAGTCCTATGATAAAATATGTTAGATTGGAAAGATAATCCTGAAGTAAAACTGATATTCTAAAAAGATGTAAGATGTCTGTCATTCAGTCACGAAGGAAACATTTGTTGCGTGCCTGTGAAGCACCAACTACTGTGCAGGGCACTGGAAGGCGAAGGGGGGTTCCCTCTCCTCTATCCCTATTTCCCCACACTCTACTATCTCTTCCAGCCCTTTGTGATCCTTTAAGACCATACATCCTCAAAAATAATGTGTCCTGCAGATCGCAAAGCTCAGAGTTTAAGGAGAAATTGTGACTTTCTTCTCCAAATGCTGATAATAATGTTTTTATTAAGTAACAATCACTATTTTTTTTTTTTTTAGAGTTTTACTACGTGTTCTGATTTTCTGTTGTTGCATAACAAACCACCCCAGACCTTAGGGAGAGAGGTGATGTTGCTCAGCTGGGTGGCTCAAAGGCTCCAGCGGCTGGAGAATCGTTGGCTTGCTTAAGGCCATCTTCGGGAGACTGGATTCTGGAAGGTGTCCGGGTTCCTTGGTTCTTCTCCAAGTTATACCTTCTAGACCTGAAATGAACATTCTTCATTCACATGCTGGTGCCTGGGCTGGAATAGCTGGAAAGGGTGGGGCTGGCCTGGCCCCTTTCTCCACACAGAGGCTTCGTGTGACGAGCTTGAGCTTCCTCACAGCCTGGTGGCCTCGGAGTAGTTGAACTTCTTACATGGCAGCTGGTGTCCCCCAGAATCAGCTTTCCAAGAAACTAGACAGAAACCAGAATTTCTCATGACCTAAACTTGGAAGTCTCAGAAAATCAGCTCCACTCTGTTCCATTCATCAAGCAAGCTACTAAAACCCACACCCCCCAGAGATTGGAATTCGACTCTACCTTTCAGTGGAAGGGATAGCAAAAAAAAAAAAAAAACAGAAAGGAAAAATTGTGGCCATCTTTAATCAACTGCAATGAGTAGGCATTGTGCTAAATGCTGTACTTGTAGTATCTTTTTTAATGACAACTCTATGAATAGATACAATTATTATTTCCATTTTACAGATTAAGAAATTAAACTTTTGAGGAAAGGACCTTCCCCTGAACATACAGCTAGTGGCAGAGCCTGAAACAAATTAAGATTCGAGTCCCTTAACTTGGTAAAACAAAGAGACAGCATTTTGTCTCCTTAGAAATGGCTCCAGAGCTCACAGGGAAAAGTGAGGGGAAGCAGGAGTGGGTTCCCATGGTAAATCCTTGCAACCGGGTGTAAGAAGGACCCCATGAAAGCACTGACTATACACCTTGTCCATCTTTGAGCTTGGGCCAGAGAGAGGGCTTGGGGCTTCCGAGAAGAATGTCAGCAGCTATAAAATAAAGCAAGTACACCTCAAGATGTATATGAACCACAGCTGGTAACCCCAGACCGGGATATTGATTTCTTCAAGGGCCAATGAAAGAGAACATGTATGCCAAGTTGTGTGGGCATGTGTTTTTTAACCTAAGAAAAATAATGGCTAGTCTCCGGGCCGACCCTAACAATCCCACATTCATGAAGTGGCTCCAACCAGCAGGGCTGTGTTTAGAATAGAAAGACCAGAGCAGAGGAAAAGGAAAGTGGAATTTCTCTTTGGAGTTTTGAAGTCCCTCCTTAGCTCATGGCTTTGAGCTGCTTGAAAGGCTTGAAGGGAATTTCCACACTTAGCACGCTTCACGGGCCTGCCCACCGCCTGGCTCCAAATCACATTTTGTGGAGTTTCCAGTGTGTTCCATTGTCGGCACTAGAGTAGAGGCTGTCAGGAGGGCTGGATCCGGGCAGTGTAAGACGGGTCGTCCTGAAAGGCTTACCAGGGTCCTGTTTCCTGACCGAATGCTTGGTTGATGGTATCTTGTCTGATTCATATCCTATTGGAAACGGTGTGAAACAGGGTCCTGGAGTAGATCTGGCTTTAGTCAATCTGGCTATGTAGTTGTGTTTGACAGGCAGCAGGGCCTGGGCTGATGCTTTTAAAAGGGAGATCTTAGTTTTAGGGGAAAAAAATTATTTTTTCCTTTAACAGGCTGAGAAATGTACCAATTGCTGGTGGCTAACACAGTGCTGAATGCATATGAATTTCTTAAAAAGAAACCCGTTTGCTTGTCTATGGATTCGCAAATGTTCACTTATTTATAGAGTTTCCTGCCTTATGCCGGATATCATACTTGGCATCAGGGAGACAATCATTAGACATTGTTCCTTACCTTAAGAAGATTATAGTCCAATGGAAGAGACAGAAATGGAATAAACTCAAAAACTAATATAACTAAGTGCCGTAAAGGAAAGACACAGGGGCTAGGAGGGCATTCAATGGAAGGCTTGACTCTGATGGAAGGGCTCCAACAGGTGCCAAGGAAGAAACACCTGGAGACCTGCAGGAGAGAAAGGAGAGATCTAGGCAAAGAGTAGAGAGAATAGTGTTTCAGACAGAGGGAACAGCAAGAGTGAGGGAAAGTGGCTCAGAGGAGGCTCAGGAGACAGGGAGAGCCCAGAAAACGCAGGGCCTGAAGGCCAAGAGCAGGATTTTATGTTTTCAATTCTCCTTCCGATCAGACTCGTTTCGATTGCTTTTTATCTTTGTCAATTTGATTAGAAGCAAGAACCTATCAGGCACTGAGCTAATTAGATCCTGAAACAGTTAATGAGGAGTAAGACCTGTCGCTGCCAAGGCCACTGGCATCTTCCACTGATGGGGTGGAGTAAGAAGGCCGATCATAAATCGCTAGTTTGGCAGAAAGATGGGATTCAAATTTGGATTACTGTCCTATTTACTGCCTTCACTACCAGAGTCCATTTATAGTGCCATCAGATCAAAAATTATCGAGCACATTCTATACCCAAGATGCCCTGAGACATTCAGGGTGGTCACAAACACATCCCTCTTCTTTAGGAGCGTACAACCCAGCACAGGAGTTGGCTCTGTGAGTCACCCTACAAAGCACAGACTCAAATGTAGAAATGGACAGCATCTTATCGACCACCTGATCCAGGTTCACAGATGCACTCTCCAGGGTCAGAGAGCTCTCACAGGATTTTCTAGTTTACATTTTGATTATCATCTAAGACGTATTTTACTGGTTAAAAAGGAAAACAAAAAAAAGTCATCTCGTTCACACTAATGATTTACAATTGGAAGAGATTTCATGGAGTAAGGCTCCTTAAGCCAACGTGCGTCACATGGGGTCAATGGAGACTTGAGGACCCACAGATATATTCTCAGGCATCAATGAGAATTTTTTTGCCCTTTTTAAAATTTGTTCTTAGGTCACCAAGTTTGAGAAATTAATCTTTTTTTTTAAAGATTTATTTACTTATTCATGAGAGACACAGAAAGAGAGGCAGAGACACAGGCAGAGGGAGAAGCAGGCTCCCTGTGGGGAGCCCAATCTGGGACTCGATCCCTGGACCCTGGGACCACGACCTGAGCCAAAGGCAGGCGCTCAACCACTGAGCCCCCAGGGGTCCCAAAAAATTAATCTATTCCAGCACTTCACTACTATACATATGAAAACCGAGGCTTTGGAAGGTGGAAAAAAATAAAATTCCTACAATATTTATGATATCTGATTAATTAGTGATTACAGTTTTGCAAGTCCTTTTGCATTCTTTATCTCCTTGCTTTCCTGTAAATATCCATGAACTATGAAAGATAGTGTTATTATCATTTTGACAGAGATGAAGAAATTGAGGTTTGTGCCTCTTTAATTACTTGTTCAACAGTAAGTGCACAGAGCAGAATTAAAATGAAGATATTCTGATTCCCAGTCCAGTGCTCATTCCATTGTCCCAACCTGCTAGGATTTAGGTCCATGGATATCACCCATTACAATCCAAAGCCCCCGTTCCAAGCGTGTGTTTCAGTTTTACGTTACCAATTACACAGAAGTTCCTCAGTTGGTCCTAGTCAACGAGTTCCCCTGCTTAGTTACGGTGGTTTAGAAAGGTCAACAAATTCTTTGAGTGCTCCCACCAAGCCAGTCTATGTGCCCTCCTCTTGAATCTGGTCAACCCATGGCGTGTGGTACAAGTGAGTCTACGTGACTTCCAAGGTCAAGTCATGAAAGGTAATACAGCTTCCACTTGGTTCTCCAGGGATACTTCCTCTTGGAACCCAGCCACCATTCTGTACACAAGCCCAGGCCACATGGAAAGGCCACGTGTGGCTGCCCAGCCGATACCCCCACCCCAGCCAAGCTGCCACCAGCAGCCACCATCGATTTCGGACTTGGCTGAGCCGACCTTGAGACAACTCGAGCCCTGGCAGCTCTCGTATGGCATGAGAGTGTATACACGAGAACCATCTAGCTGAGCCACAACCTTGGGGGAGAGCGTACTAAAAGAATGTCTAAGCCGCTAAGTTTCAGAGTGATCTCTTCAGCAGCTGCTGGGATGCTAGTGGAGCACCTCCCATGGGCGTGAGTCTGTCCATGTTTCTCTGAGAGGGGTCAGCGCTGTGCTGAGCACTTCCAGGTTGACTCCCTGGGACCAGAAGCTGTGCACCATTATAGCCTGACTGTCCCTACCGTTTGTGGTCCTCTGACTCAGTTTCTTTCCCACTAGAAAATACTGTGCTTTGGACCTCGGTTTAGTGCTGCTTTGGCAGACAAGACACCGGCTCAGTCTTGGGTAAAAATGCCACGCGCTCCTCAGAGCTCCTCCTGTTGAGGTGTCTCCCTCGGCTAGTGTGAAAGGGCTTCCCTCCCAGGTCCAGGAACTGGTGAGCCAGCTGCCCTGAAGGGATGAAAAGACTGAAGGGACTTCCGAGGAAAACCACAGGCAGTGAGCATCTTCGGGGCAAGGAGATGTCTGCCTGGCTGGCTTCTGCCCCCGGCACAGCGCCTGCCCAGGTGAATTTGGGCTTTTTGAATGAATGAAAATGAATGAATGAATGAATGAATGAAGTTAAAGTAGCAACAGATTGGCTAGAGCTGACTGAACTCACTGGCCTGTCAATGAATCATCAATGGACATACTCTTTTATAAAAGAAAAAAAAATCCCCCCCCCCCCCCCGCAAAAGTAGGGAGTGCCGAGAAGAAAGTCATTTGGGGCAAGTTGAAGACTTGTAAATGAAATAATTATCAGGAGAAGAAAAGTTTAATTTGGCTAAATCCATCTCTAGCCCATAGTCACTCAAATGTAACCTCACTTGAAAGTGAGAGAGTGTTGGGCCTCCGGGTGACTCTGTTGGTCAAGCATCCACCTCTTGGTCTCAGCTCAGGTCGTGATCTCAGGGACGTGAGACTGAGCCCCACACTGGGCTCTGTGCTCAGCAGACTCCGAGATTCTCTCTCCCTCTGCTCCTGCTGCCCGTGCTCTCTCTCTCTCTCTAAAGTAAATAAATTAATCTTCAAAAAACAAAAGTGAGAACATCGTTACGTACAGGCTGCAGGTTGGTTGCAGAGATCTCTCTCCTAGAGAGCAGAGATGCCTCCTGTGTGATGCATTTGGAGGTGCCAGGAAGTCCCCTGCTCCCAGGAGCTTCTGCAAATGATCACATAAGCTGTGGGCCACGCAACTCCAGTGGGCACTGTTGGCCCAGACCAGGAGCCACGTATATGGAGTGTGTGGCAAGTGTCATGACAACCCAGGGAAGGAAGCAGTTGGTGCTGCTGAGTGAGATCAGAGAAGACTTCAGGAGATGACATTTTGTCAGTGGTTTGAAAGCTGAAGAGGAAGTGGGCCCAGCAGATAAGGGGACAAAGGTGTCATGGTCAGTAGGATTAAAAACTCCAGAGCGTGGCAGGTGCCATAAACATAGGGTGCCCGGGGGGGAATGGTGTGCGGGGAGGACACGGGGTGAAGGAAGACAGGAGGAGCTCTGAACACCAAGCTCTGGAGTTCAGGCTTTAATCTACAGGCAGTGCTCGGCCATGGACAGTTTTTGTATGCAGAAGTAACACAAGTGCGTGGCAAGAACGGACTGGAAGCTGAGAGATTGGCTAGAAAACGTATAATAATCCTTCCAATAAACGAGGATCTGAATTCTGCATTCCAAACAACTATTTCAAAATAAAACAAAACAATAACAAACTAGTAACCCTTGGCACACATCTATGATGCTCTTAGTGGGAATGGTGGGGTGTCAAGAAGGGGTCTGGTTGGGATGCCAGACACACAGACGAATGATGAGTGTATGGAGGCCAGGCAAGTAGCTCCTCCTCCCCAAGGACGTCTAGGAAAGTACACCAGGGAATATGGCTTTCCAATAGAGTTTGTGAGGGAGAGCATTCCGGGGAAAGAGGCACCACGTGCAAGGCCGCATGTCTGTGGGGAGGACCGCTGAGGAGTTAACTGGACTGCTTCAGCAGGGCCCTGACTGCCAGGGACTTTGTGATGCTGAGGAGTTTGGCCCTGCCCCACATGGTGCACTGTCAGCAGAGGAGAACGTGGCGGCCGCGGGGAAGGCCGCTGTGGACCCCTCGCCAGGCCCCTGCATTGTGAGTAGAGCCAAAGCCAGTCCCTCCCCCTCTGCCTTCTTCGGGTCAGAAAGGTGGGAAATGTCTACTCACAGAAGCCTTCAGTCACGGTCACCTGGACTTTCTCATACAGACCAGTTTCCTAGTTCACTGTATTCCCAAATTGGCCGGGCCAGGAGTGGGCCTACAAGCATGGCGGTGTTGGTGTGGTAGTGGTTGGAGGTGGTGGCATGTGCTGTCGGGGTCAGGGCTGGCATGGGGGGGCATGCTGGGCCACTAGAGGCTTAAAGATATCTTTGAGTCTGGTCAAGGGTTTCTGCTGCTGAATAGAAAACAGGACTTGACCCCAACAAAGGGGACCCAGAGACCACCTTCATTGACAAGTCATCCTGGGCTCACCCAAGCTAAGGTGTTTTGTTGTTGTTTTTTTTTAATGTATACTTTTGGACATTTTGGAAAGCCGGTATACTCTAGGGAAAATAACTAATCTTCGTTGTTAAAATAATGATAGTAACAATTATTAACATTCATGCTTGTTATGGTTGAGTGGGTCCCGGTTACAAGTCAGCTATTGCCTTCAGTCCTTCATAGTAACTCACTTAACCTTGAAAGTAATGAGATGGGGTCTTCACCAAATGCTTGGTAACTTGTCCGAGGTAACGCAGCTGATGCTTGGTGCCGGCGGAGTCAGACCCAAGGAGGGACTGTCCCTTAATTGACAGCGAATTAGCTCGTTAATTGCCGGTCATGGAGATGTGCCCTGGAAAGGGTTGCATGCTGAGTAGAGCTTCCATGAACAGGGACCCAGGACGTTGGCCAGTTCACCGCCGGACAATCTGTTCAGGCCATTGTCAAGAGGCCTCATTCCCCTGGTGTGGCCCCCCAACCCTCACCCAGTGGATCTTCCTTTCAGAGGCGTTGGAACCTGGGATGCCCCGACTTGCCGTAGATGTTGCCCGAATCCCAGTAGTAGCCATCCCTGTTGTCTCCCCATACAGGGCAGGCATTATTCAGACACCCCATCCTGCTCACACACTAAGGAGATGGGGACCACAGTCATAAGGAAGCTTTGGAGAACCACGGAAATTATGTTTCCCTTATCAACTTGGATCTGTTTGCCCATTACCCAGTTAAGAAAACCTTGCAGAAAAGCAGTGTCCTAATATGGCATTTTGGCCTCGTAACATAAACATTTGCATTCATGGGACAGATAGGCTTGAGACATCGTTCAACCCTCTAGAGACACATTATTCTTTCTATTTTCTCCTCTGTGATGTGATGTGACATTAGACAGTGTTGGGGATGTGGAGAGTCTTGTGTACTTATGCATTTTCCCATTGGTTCCCTCGTGGTATTTTGATTATACATTATTTTCCCAGAAAAATCATCATAAACCATTTGGAATGGCCACGCACATCCTGAGTGCTAAAGATTTTTCTCTCCAGCTTTGCCATCAGAAATCGAGTCTCTGAGAGCCTCGCCCCCAACCCCACGTCATCCTGCAGAGAATCGGTAGGACTAAGAATCTCACCTAGGCTCCTGCTCCCCCCTCAGCTCCCGCCCCCAGGACTATCCCCACCCAACAACTCTCCTTTCTTTCTGGCCCTGGCTCAAACCTGGGCTTCAAGATGGAAAGATCTGGCAAAAGCCTGACACTAAATAGCTTTGTCCCTTCACTTTGTATTAAGTATTCCTCTGCTTGATGGACTGCAGGTCCCCTTAAGGCGAATAGCTCATCATGCGCTCCGGAGGTCCCTGAACTCAGCTCCGCACTGGACCTGGGAGCAGCTTAGAAGGCACGGTCCTCCCATGGGCTCCTCCAGGCCCGGGCAGGGAGCACTCACCTCGGGCCCTTGGGGTCAGAGGAGCTGCGCAGAGGGCTTCCCAGGGCGCTGCCCTTCCAGATGTGCTGTCCCTTGGGCTATTGCTAAGCCTCAGCTGCAACCTTGTGCTGCTTTTCTTCTACTATTTCCACCTCTTTTTCTTCCTAAGCCCTTGGCGGAGAACTTTCTGCAACATGCTCCCCTCTGCCTGCTTCATGCCCCCTTTGCTGCCCTTGGTACCAAGGGAATGCCCGCAGTTGCCTGGAGACCCAAGGGGATGTCTCAGGCTGTAACTCCTGGCAGGGGTGCCCGGCGCCAGCGGAGCCAGGGCTGCTGAGTGATTTTGAAGGAAGAGGATGATCTTTTGAAACACCCGTAGTTTCAGCATCTTCCCACACGTGGGCTCTTTGCAGAGGAAACAAAACAAAAGGCACAGTAGAGTTTGCATTAATATTGACTCTAACTGCTACCAAGGGGGCACCTGGGTGGCTCAGTGGTTGAGCGCCTGCCTTCAGCTCAGGGCGTGACCCTGGGGTCCTGGGATCGAGTCCTGCGTCGGGCTCCTGCATGGAGCCTGCTTCTCCCTCTGCCTGTGTCTCGGCCTCTCTCTCTCTCTCTCTCTGTCTCTCTCTCTCTCTCTCTCTGTGTGTGTCTCTGATGAATAAATAAGTAAAATCTTAAAAAAAAAATAAGAATCATTGCTACCCTGCACACGGGGTTTACTTGTATTCCCCGTTCTATGCACTGTTGGCCCCCTTGTGGCATAAATTAGCACCATTTACACAGGCGGAGGGAAGCCGAGGCCCTCTCCAAGTCAGGGCAGGGGCAGCTTGGCAGGAGAGAGGACGCCGAGTGTCCCAGGAAGTGAGGCCGTGTCGTTTGAATGCTGCAGAGCCAACAAGACCAAGACTGGGAGCCAAGAGGGCTTGAATGGCAGATGCGTGTGAGGGTAACACTTGTCTTTGAGGGGAAAGGAGGAGGAATCGGGGAGGGCCTAGGCTGGGGCAGTGCCTCCTGCCCCCCACCCCCCCCACCACGTGGGGTCACGGCTGAAAACAGTGACAGCTGGGAGGTGGGCCAGAACGTGCTGACGGCTGTGGTGCCACGGGGGCATCCAGGAATAGGGTGCAGGGGAAAACCACCAAATAAACATAATTTCCTTAGAACAAGTGGCTCCTGGTTCCTGCGCCGGGCCTCTGGTTTCTCCTTCCTCTGAACTGCTGGCCCAGCCCCAGGCCCTCACGTGGGGCCCAGGCTTGCAGTAGCATTGGTAAGTGGTTTTCCACAAACACCCACTCTGTGTAACCTTCCAGGCGCCTGCGCTGGCTTAGCTTTCATCCCATCTCAGAAAGCTGTCTGCCAAGGTCCACCAGCTTCCCTGGGTGGCTCTGGCTCCTTTGCCATCGGGTAGGCTTTGTGAGGCATGGGGGGGGCGGGCTTCCTGCAGAGCCCGAGCAGCACGAGAGCTCCGGTCTAGGGGTACAAGCCCGCGAGCCGGCCTGGTGGGCAGCTTGCTGGTCAACTAGGCTCCTGCTCCCCCCTCAGCTCCCACCCCCAGCACTATCCCCACCCAACAACTCTCCTTTCTTTCTGGCCCTGGCTCAAACCTGGGCTTCAAGATGGAAAGATCTGGCAAAAGCCTGACACTAAAGCTGGTGAAAGGGTTCAGGTCTCCCAGCTCCTACCCAGGGACGCCTTCCCCCTGAACCCCATCGCAAGCAAAGATCCTCTCCTTTGGCATGCACGGCAAAATCGGGGTGCAAAAACGCTTGGATTTGGAAGAGCAAAGTAAGGGGATTCTTAAAGCCAAGACAGGAATCCCTATCAATAAGAGGAAGTTTCTGTCCTTTGGCCTGTTATTGCATCATGAGAAAATGGGGGGGGGGGGGGGACTGTCGCTGGGCTCAGAGGCTGTGTTCAGGATGGTCTGACTTACAGCTACGCCGGGACCGAACTCTTCAGGGAGACGTAGGAAGCTGTCCCCCGAGAACTGGCAGCCTGAGCTCCCGGGCATGATAGCCAGGGGTGCAGTCATTCAGTTGCATTAGTAAATCCTGAGCAATCCGCAGGCGAGCCAGACACCCCCAGATGGTAGGATGTCAGCCTCGTGTGAGAAGGCTAGATCTGGGGGCTTCCCAGTAACTCCCAAACCACAGAAAAGGAGCCACTTCCGAGCCCAGGCTACCACCCCGGATTCCTCCGTGTTTCTTCTGTGTCCACCGGGCTTCGCCAGGCAAGCAAAACAGAATTAGGATGCTTGCGAGTCACCCCAAAGCCTGGCACTTTTGGGGTGGAGGAAAGGGAGACGGGGTGAGGAATGCAGGAAGTGGAGGTCAGATCAAATCGGAGCTGCTGGTGGGGGACAGGCTGGGGGGCCTCACAGGAAGAGCCCGAGCGCAGGGGGCCCTCATCCTGAATCCCTTCTCCTCCGGGGGCCTCACCATCTGGACAGTTGGCCTGGGGGCTCAGGGGTCTGTAGGGAGCTGGGTGGGGAGCCCGAAAAGCACTCTGCTCTCCCCACACACCCCCAATGCCGGGGCTCCAGGTAAATCTGTGTATTTAACTAAAACCACCACCACAAAGGCCCCCTCGGCCTGCGGAATTTTCCTGGAAGCCGGTTAAAGCCCAGGGAGCCACAGGGGTATATAAAATTAAACTCTGTACCAATTCTCTTTGGCTCACAAGTCCCCGAATTGTCGTTTACACATTAAGAGCAAAATAAGTTAATAAATAAATAAATAAATTAATTAATTTAATTAAAAAAAAAAAAGACTGCCGTCTTTCCTCATGACTGCTGTCACTATGCTCCGGCCGCCCACCGGAGAGGCTGCCCATCCCATTTCTACAGGGCAATTGTGCTTTTTGGGGTTCTTCTCATTTTCGGATGACCCCTGGCCCACTGAGCAGAGGTAGGAGTGTATCCTCTGTCTCTGGTGCGCTGCTCACCCTGCTTTTTCTTTTCTTTCTTTCTTTCCTTCTTCTTTCTTTCTTTCTTTCTTTCTTTCTTTCTTTCTTTCTTTCTTTCTTTCTTTCTTTCTTTCTTTCTTTCTTTCTTCCTTCTTTCTTTCTTTCTTTCTTTCTTTCTTTCTTTCTTTCTTTCTTTCTTTCTTTCTTTTTTCTTTCTCCCTCTCACTTGTTTCTCCCCGCCTCTCCTGCCCCCTCCCTCCTTGCCTAGTGTCACCCGGGGAGGAGCTGATGGCCTCGGGATCCAAAAGGATTGCGATTTCTGCCATCATTGGCTGTGGGAGGCCAGGCCCTGTCCGCATGCCCAACGGGCAAGTGCTCAGCAGCCCGACCCCTGGAGGGTAGTGGTTTGGGGCGCAGGCCACACCCCTGGGCCAAGGCTCGGAAGCCTGGGTCCCCAAAGCTTGCAAAGTGTTGTCTGGTTCTAGGCTTTCAGCGCTCCTTCGGGTTGGTGGCACGGGGTGCTCAGAGGCCTCGTGCCTTGCACGCTTAGCCCCGAAAGGGGCGTGTAACTCCTCTCCCATCCCTCCATCCATTGTGACGGGGCACTGCGCCAGGACTTGGGACCATCCAGACATGCCCCTAAGGCACAGCAAATGTTTTTAGGTTCATAGGGCCTTCTGGAAGATGCCTTAGCAGCGCAAGCCAAATTCCTGGGTCGCAGGTACGGAGCGGGACAGGGGTTGGCCCTGGAAGGTTCAGACACTCTGGCCTTGGGAGCCAACATGTTTCAAAAAAACAAAACAAAACAAAACAAAAAAAAACCATAAAAAGCACCCTGAGTTTCCCCGATGTCAGTTTGCCAAACTGGCCTCAAAAGTGTGACACTTCGTGCAGCCCTTACCCTCGGGTTCCTGTGGACTCCGGCACCCAGAGACTGGATGGGCCTTGACCCTTGGCTGGGCACGGTGCTGGGGGGCTGCACGGGCCTTCCCCAGGCCTCCTCCTGGCCCGGGACCCGGAGACCCAGCTGGGGCCGACCCAGCAGCTCGCACACAGCGGGCGTCATCATGAAGCCTGGTCCGCCCCCGAGGGGCGGTCACATCAGTTGCGGTCACATCAGGGGGCCTCCTCCCCAGCCCACCCCTCCAGCCCCCCGACAGGAGCCAGCCCAGCCCCAGCACCGGGGAGCTGCCCGGCTTCCAGGGCCCCTAAGCATTTTGCTCACAAAGAAGAAAAAGTCTTTATTACCTGTTACAGGGCCATTGTGGGATTCAAAAGGTGTTCACCCCAGCACCTTCTTCCGCAAATGTTAAAAACAAAGAAAGACCTAGTGGGACTGGGCGGGGAGGACTGCAGGAGCAGCCGCTCTGCAAGCCAAGGAATGTGGTAGAGAGAGCCTCCTGCGTGTTTTTAGTAGACGCAGAACTGGGGAAGGAAGTGGGGAGTCAGCGTGGACAGGAAGCCGAGAGATTGGGGGGTCCCAGGCTGGCGTTGCCCCTGTCCGGCTGCAAGGCCTTGGACAAGGGGACAGCCCTCTCTTGACCCTGGCTTCTCACCGATCACGTACAGAGCCTGACAGCCTTTCTGTTGTATTGGCTGTCCGTTCAGCTCTCATAAAACCACCGGGCCAGCCTTCCCTGAAATGCAGGGACTCATCCGCCCGAACCAGGCTTCCTGTCAGTCAGAAGGGGCCAGGCCCAGGAAGGCCTCTGAGCGTGGACAGAGAAGCCCAGTGTGTCACTGTGCCTGGAACTTGACAGCAAAGGCCCTCCTGGAAAGCCTCTGGCCGCACAGTGTAGTGATTTAATGCATGGTCTTTGGAGCCCACCCTTCAGTTTGGGGCCTAGCCCCGGGTCCCACCGTGGGACTTTGGGCAGGTTACTTTAGTGACACCGAGCCTCGGGGTCTGTATCTGGAAACTCGTGGCCGAAATATCTCATAGGGATATTTTGAGTACTAAATCTGAAAATGAACGAGAGGGCCTAGCATAGTGCTTGCCGTGTCAGCTCCCCGTTAATGGCAGCCAAAGAAATCAACGGTAACCAAAGTCTTATTTCCTAGTCCTTAGTCTCTTGGTAGCAGGAGCTAAGGTAGATGGTGACCTGGTGAGTGGAAAGCCGGGTATGCTAATCGGTATGCTAATCTGTATGCTAATCCTTTGTGCAGGAGCTTCTGCTAGGCACTCTTAGGTGCTGGTAGGGAAGGCACCATAGCAAAAGCTCAGGACCTTTGCCTGGATCCCAAGAAGGACTAAGGAGGCTGCAGGAAACAGAAATGAGAGAACCATTTATAACAGAATGTTGATTTTATATGGATTCATGCAGCAATAAGTACCTACCCCACTTAGGGTTTTTGCTTCTTGGTCCTGTGCCAGACCCGTGAGAGGGGTGCAGCAAGATTACAGAGCTGCACAACTCCTCTCCTGACCTCAGGGAACTGATAGTTTCCCGTGGGCTGTTACAGTGGAAGGCCCTACATCCGGGGAATGTGAGTGCAGGGAGCATGGAAGGTCAGGCGACTGCTCTGATTTGTCTAGGGCTGTTGTGATTTTAGCACTAAAAGTCCCACATCCCAGGAGGCCCCTCGGTCCCAGGCAAACTGGGGGGATGGTTGGTCACCCTGGTGGAAGGAGAAGCCAGAGGAGCTGCACCTCACCTAGTCTTGCCAAGTCCAGGGCAGGGCTTCTTGGCAGAGGGGATGGCTCCCAGAATCTATGGGAGTCAGCCAGGCATGGTTGGCGAGCGCTGGGGGTGAAGAGGGTCCTAAGCAGAAGGAACCACAGGTGTAAAGACCTAGAGGTGAGAGAGATCACGAGGAAGCTAGGGAGCTGGGGAGAGAGGGTGGAGAGGCCTTCCCTTGTCCCTGGCAGATGTTTTCCTGCAAATGCGTCCCACTTCCCTTTCATCTCCCCTCTGACTCATGGAGTTTGAGAAGGTAGATGGGGAAAACTGTTAAGAGAAGCTCCAGGCACCCCTGACGTTGAGCAGGAGAGCACAGAGGGCTAATTGTTCCCCAGGCCTCTCCTAGCTCTTCTTTCTTAAACCAAGAATCCACAGCATCAGGCCATCTATCCAGAAGCATTTGTTTTATGTGCAAGACCAATGGGCTGCCCCTTTCTGTCTCAGCTGCCTTCGTGAGCACTACAGGTCATCACACAACCGGTTTGCCGGCAAAAGCTGTGTCCCTCTTCAAGTTGACCAGAGTGGATGTGCTGGCAGGCTGCTAGCCGGCCGAGCCACCATAGAGATGCAAGTTAATTTACTTCATTTTTCTAAACGAAAAAGCCCCTTTCCTTTGAGGCTGCACACTCTTCCTCATACTTGTGAGGGCCTAGAGAACCATCTGGTTCTCTTTTTTTCCCTTTTTTTTTTTTTTTTTTTGCTTCATTATTCCCTAAATGTTTGCTCTATAGGACGATCTCTGCCTTAACTTGTTTCTGTCCTTCGCAGAACCTATTCTGTAAATATTAATAGTATTAAATCAAGAGGGTCCTTGTTTAACTTTTCAGCACTTCTTTACCAAAATGAATCACTTTGGGGAAGATGATCTCGAGATTTCTAATCCTCCAGGTATGTGTTTCATCTTCTGATATTGGGCTGGTATAGACACATTGGGAAAAACAACAGAGCGTCTTTTCAAAAGGCTCTCCTGACGGCGGAAGCAAACATTAAAAAAGAAGCCTTGATATCACTTAATAAAGCTTTATGAGTAACTCCTTTGCTGCCATAGATAACGTCGCTAATGCCTATTGCTCAGTGAGAGAAAATGTCCCAGGCTACTTTACAACAGGCAGAAAACTTTGAATTGTCTTGCCAATGCTTTATACTAAGTGCCAAATCCTTATTACTTTCTTAGGCATTTATTGTAAGAACATGAATCATGATGCATTGCTCTGGTATTCGTGGGGCTGCTCAGTGTTAAGTCCCCAGGACCTCCGTGGAGTTGACTTTATTTGGTTTTCCACTTCCGTTTCGGAGTGAGAGCTGCATGAACTCAGACGTGAAGGCTCACAGGAGCCCGAGTGGGCGGCCTTTGTGTGTTGCTGTTTTGGTCTGCCTGTGCTCAATGGTGGTGGCATGTGAGGATCGGAACCACTTCAGGGGACACTCGTTGGGACTGCCCCCACTTCCTCAAGCTTCCACTAAAACAAGAGGCCCGGGATGACCCTCGGGGGAGCCGACAGTTGCGAGCCTCTGAGGCCCTTGGGAGGAACATAGCTAGAATTTTAAAGCCTTGCCCTGTTCTAGTTTCTCATTTCCCATACATAATCCTGGTAGTTGGGCCGGATGCTACACTCTGGAGGTGGGGTGTTTCTAGAGGACAGTTGCAGGTCACAAAAGTGTCCAGGGTTGCAGGTTTTTGACCTGATGGAGAGTTTGATGAGTGGCCTGTACCTAGGAAGGTCTCAAAGCCTAAATGAAATGCTGTATTGTTCTCCTACTTTGTGAATGTTTCATTGGCTCGGTCAGTCTGTTCACCTGGAGAGGCCCAATTATGCCGATGAATCATAGGAATGACGTTGGGGATATTTAGCATGGGCAACAATGAAGGAGAGTAAACATCACTAGCCATCAGAGGGATGACGGCCATGAGCAACAGATATGGCCTTACCCGTGAATCTTGGTTGGGGATCGGTCTACTGGAGGACCAACCTCTTGCGATGGCTGTGGCACAGGCACTGAAATGGATGGTTCAGGGGTGACTGGGGGGCTCAGCGGTTGAGTGTCTGCCTTCGGCTTAAGGCGTGATCCTGGGATCCTGGGATCAAGTCCCGAATCGGGCTCCCTGCCTGGAGCCTGCTTCTCCCTCGGCCTGTGTCTCTGCCTCTCTCTCTCTATGTCTCTCATGAATCAATAAATAAAATCTTAAAAAAAAAAAAAAGAAACTGATGGCTCATTCATGGTTTTGTGCAACAAATACTGCATGTTCATCACAGGTCCCTCATTTGCTAGTCACTGAGAATATAGTGCGGGACAAAACCAGACGTGTCCCTGCCCTCCTGAAGCTGACATTTTGTCAGGACAGACAGGTATTAATCAAGTGATCACATAAAAATATATAAAATATCCACCTTGACAAGGAATTGTACAAGGTTCTCTGAGAGGCCGTGACCTAGCGGGGGGATACTCAGTGGGCTGAGACCAGGAAGGTAAGAAGTAGTTAACTAACATACCATGAGGAAGCCTTTTTCAGGCAGAGGGAACAGCATGCATGGTGTTAATAATTGGTGAAGTCACAGAAGGGTACAGAGCTCCGGGGGTCCCAGCTGGGTCTCTACGAGCCCTGTCCAATAGAACTTTCTATAATCTTGAAAATATTCTATGGCTGTGCTAATAATCATGATCATTAGCCACATGTGCTATAGAGCACTTAAACTGTGGCTAGTGGGACTGAGGAATTGAAATTTTATTAAATTTAGATTATCTTAAGTGTAGGGGATCCCTGGGTGGCTCAGTGGTTTAGCACCTGCCTCTGGCCCAGGGTGTGATCCCTAGAGACCTGGGATCGAGTTCCGCGTCGGGCTCCCTGCATGGAGCCTGCTTCTCTGCCTGTGTCTCTGCCTCATTCTCTCTCTCTCTTTCTCTATCATGAATAAATAAATAAAATCTTTTTTAAAAATAAATAAAATAAAATAAGGTTGCTGTCAATGGAAAGAATGGAAAGATAATTCTCTGACTCAACTCTGGGTATGCTCAACTGTGGGCAGAGCTCATGATTCCTGACTTCTAACTGTTCCCATACCCTAAGGCTTTCAAACAATAGGGGAGGGCTTTACCATGACACACTACACACCTTTTTTTAATCCTGTAAATTCAGTAGAGCAGATGTTAGAAAAAAAGAGGTAATTTTGCATTTCCATAGATTTTGGCTCTCTAAACATGGGGCCTCTATTGCTGAGTTTGAGGAACTGGGCCCCCCATGGATAAATATTCTTCAGTACTAGACCATGGGACCTTGACTCAAGGATCTGGTAAGTGACATCTCATTTTTGTCCCAGCCCTACTGTACTTTCATGGGGCTTTCAGGTATTGTCCTCTGCTTCTCACTCAGGCTGAAGAAAGAGCTACTCACTTCTACATATTTTTAAAAAGCATTTTCTCATGAGCAGTACCGCTCATCACTTCAAACGTGTAAACCTCCCTGCTCTTGCATACAGAACCCTGACAATTGTCACATCGGCACAAAACCACTTTCTGATGCTCATCCTCGTTATTCCTAAATACGCGGCCCAAATCACCACTTCCAAATAGTTTGTTTCCAGTTACCAGGATCTACCTAAATCAGCTCCTCGAACCAATCGCCTGGAGAACCATTATGCACTAGGAAGACTAGAGAGAGACTTTGCCCATTATAATCTCAGGACACTTGCCCAGGAGCGTTTCTTTCTTTCTTTCTTTCTTTCTTTTTCTTTCTTTCTTTCTTTCTTTCTTTCTTTCTTTCTTTCTTTCTTTCTTTCTTTCTTTCTTTCTTTCTTTCTTTCTTTCTTCTTTCTTTCTTTTTTTTAATGATATGTTGGGTTTTCCAAAGGGTTCCAGCTCCTGCTTTGTCTATCTTGGAGACCCAAAGAGAAAGAACTTAGAGGAAACACCCTACTGAGCTAGACAGTAACAGCTAAAATTAGCTGGAGAGCTTTTTAAAAACACAGAAAGAGCAAAGGCTCCCTCCAGATACACTGAACCAAAATCACCAAGCAGGGCTGTAAAACTGTTTTGAAAAAAACATCTCAAGGGATTTGGGAGTGATCGGTTAACAGACTAGAAAATGGGAAATGCCACCCATCTGCTTAGCGTATTTTATCCTGTTATGTTTATGACATCGTTTTCAAAGTGTGCACTTTATCAATGTCTATTTTTCTCCCAAATTAGGCAAGTGCCTCCGAACTCCCTAATTCCAAAGTGACTTCCTCTCTTCTGTATTATTGCTGACCAGAGTACTGTTTCCACTGTCAGTATTTATCCAAATTTCCTAATGCATTTTGCTTATTTCTCTATTCACTCTGCTTCTTACAACACGCTCTTTCCCCTGCATTAAAATTTGTTCCTGCCGAAGTATATCCCTCGGTAATTCTTTCCATCAAGATCTGAGTAGTAAACTCTCAGTTTTTGGAAGTCTGAAAAGGTCTTTATTTTGCTATCATTTAAGAGTGGCACCTTAGCAGGTTATAAAAACCTAAATTAGCAATGGTGCCCCATTGGCACTTAGATATCATTCCATTGTCTTCTGGAATCCATCACTGATGATGAGAAGTTAGCTCCTAATTCGATTATCATTCCTTTTAAGGTATGTGTCTTTTCTCTCTGGTGGCCTTTATCTTTATTTTTTAAATATTTTATCTATTTATTTGAGACAGAGAGAGAGAGAGAGAGAGAGAGAAACAGACAAAGCACAAGCAGGGGAAGGGGCAGAGGGAGAGGGAGAAGCAGGGAACCAGAAGCAGGGCTTGATCCCAAGACCCCGAGATCATGACCTGAGCTGAAGGCAGATGTTTAACCAACTGAGCCACCCAAGTACCCCTTTATTTTTTATATAAAGCAGTTTTAGCAATATGTGTTTAGGTCTGCATTTGTATTTAATTATGATATTTGGAGTCTATGATCTTTTTCAATGTGAGAATTCATAATTTTCTTTGTGTCTGAAACATTTTTTACCACTGTATCCTCAAACAATATCTCTCTTCCACATATTGGACTACTCATTCTACCTCCATGTCTTTTTTCTTCCCTCTTATGTGCCCCAGGTCTTTATCTCTTTAAATTGCATTCTGAATGATCTTCTCACATCTCTAGTTTACTAATTTTCTCCTCAGCTCTCCTTTGCTGTTTTACTCTTATATTAAGGCTTTAAAATTTTTTTAATGATGATATTTTTATAACTAGAATTTATATTCATCCTTAAAAAATTCTCCTATTATTTCTCTGAAATATTTCTTTTTGCCCAGTTCTCTCTTTTTGTGTTGAGCATTTAAAACAATGCTAATTAAGACCTCTTTCAGATTGCGTAGTTGTCCCCATTGTTGTGTATTTGCTCACTGTTTCTCCTGAAAGTGTGTTTCCTATTGTGCTTCTGAGCCCTTCTTCAGGAATACTTGCTTTCCATGGGAGGCATCTCTTTGGGGATGTAAAAAGTGTGCTTGTGGAACAGTTTTCCTGTTAACTTCTCATCCCCATGTTATGCAAGTAGTAGGAATTTCGAACCCACGCCTGGACAGAATGGCTTTAGGGTTTCTGTTGCTCACAAATGACTTTCCCCCTTCTGTGCCACATCCCTAAGTTCCTTGAACTGCGAAATGAGGATAATAATTGTATTCTCATGGAGTTGTGACAATCAAATGAGTTAATACTTGTGAAATACTGAGAATAGTGCCTGGCACATGGCGAGCATTAGGTACTATCGTTATTTCTTGCTTCCAAGCTTGCCTAAGTATTAAAAATTTTTGTAATACACTCTACATATAGGTATATATTGACACATATTTTTATTATATATTATTTTGTCAAGTACATCTTTCTGTTGCATTATACATATATTTTGTTTTGTGTATTTTCTTTGCTATCTTTTAAAAAAGGCATACTATATATGGATAGCATAAGATTTTTATTCTGTTGGAAAAATTTGGCCTTTCTAAGTGAGGGCACAGTGGTAGCAAGCAGGATATGGGAAGCTTACATTATATTCAGTTGCTATATACAGGATTTGGGGCCCCCGACTTCTCAATGGTCGAATTCTTTTTTCCTCATTAAAAGCTCGGCCGGGTTCTGCTATCCTTCTCTACTTCCCATGGCTGTCACTGCTAATCTTCACAAATTCATCTTTATTTTGAAGGTCATGGAACTCCAGAGATGTTTAGATGTATTTGAGCTGGCAGGAGAATTATTTTACTTCATTCATTCCTCCATACAAAAGGTTTTTTATTTTGCGTTTTACCATTTTATTTGACCACACCAGCAAGTCTGTTTAACTGAATGTGGTATTTTCACAAGGAATAATGATCTGAGGGAAGGGGGCCTGTTCCCGAAAGCAGGATTGTGGATGCTAGTTTTGGCTCAAATTCTGGGGTTTATTAAAAGAGTGTTTATAAAACCACTCTATTTGTGTTTACCAAGAATATTAGTGGGGGAAAGGGGCAAAAAGATGGCCTGGGTTTCAAATCTCTCTGAGGATAAATCAGTCACTAAGTAGATCATATTTACAAGAATAACCAAGACTTGATGCAATGTGTCAGGCTACTCAGCTCCTCACCATGGGTCAGCAAGGATTTAATGTACAATCAATCTTCTCTCGTTCCTCAGAAATAAATGAAAAGCTACTCAGCTAAACAGCAGGCTGCTCTGAGATTTCTTGAGTAGGAGGGTCTGAAAGAATCATTTCACCAACTTTTGCTATCCTTTAGCTTTCCAGGCCAATTGGAAATCCTCGGGAGCTGACTTGCTGTCTCCTTGTAGATGCAACAAAGAACACCCCTTATTGGCAGCTCTGTCTCTCCTTCCTTCCTGCCTCACTCCTGGAAGCCAAGTGGGAGCCATGTACACTTTGGGGGCATGAGTTCATCAGAGATGCTTACTACACATTAAACACCCATTTTGGCCAAAAGGTCCCCAAAGACGATTTTGAACTTTGGGTAGGGAGTTTGTGCACTCCCCAAAATGTACTATGAACACACGCACGTTTGGGGGGCTGGGGTGTGGGGAGGGGTGTGTAGCTCCCTTTGGTCATGGAGCCAAAGCAGTGAGAAACCTCTAGTCTGAGAATTCCTCTCTGCCTGACTTCATTCAGTCTACAATAAGCCAAATGGGGAGAGTCACTAAAACGTGGTATAGCTTTGATACATGTTACACGCAAAAAATATTTTTTTGAGGGAGGGAGTATGTATGAACGGAGTGGTGTGGGGAGTAGGGGCAGAAGGAGAGAGAGAATCTTAATCAGATTCCACGTCCAGCATGGAGTCCAATGCAGGGCTTAATCTCATGACCCTGAGATCATGACCTGAGCCAAGGTCAAGAGTCAGATGTCTAACCGACTGAGCCACCATGGGCCCCTGTACTAAAATGTTTCTAAGCTACAAGGGTGAATTGAATAAGTGGTTTCATTTGCTCCGATTTCTGTAGATAGTCCCACTGTTTTATCAGAGGGAGTGAATACTAGAATTTTAGAATACTAGAATACTAGAATTTTAATTCCAACCATATGAAGGTATCATTGATTCATTTATTAATTAATTCATCAAATACTTATCAAATATTCACTATGTGCCAGGCACTCTCTCAGGCCGGAATATAATGGAGAAAAAGGCAGATGCAGTCTCTACTTCTTGGGCCTTGTAAGTTATATGCCTATAGCTACATAACTTTCATCTCTGAGTCTTATCTTTCACCTGTAAAATGGGGTTGTAGTAAAGGGGAAAAATATATGGAAAGTGATGTATAAATTGCACTGTGTTATATATTGGAGATTGCACTCATGCACATCAGCATTATCATCTTCTAGTCACTGCAAAGCATTTGAAGAATCAAAGATGTTTGCTAAAAGAGAAAATGAAATAAATCTTCATATTTCTCAGAAGGTCAGGTTGTGTGGAGGCTTTCTAGAGACTGCATTAGGACCCTGATAATGACTGAGACTTCTGTCAAAAACTTTTTAGAGGGAGGCAGGTTATAAATCATGAACCAATCTGAGCATTTCTGATCATCTTCTGTATACATATCCTTGGATATCTGGAGCAGCAGTAAATGGATAATCCAGACCTCAGGGCCAAAGATGGGGACCAGACAATGTAACACGGTTCAGAAAGGTGCCAAGAGTGCTCATCTGTAGAAATATCTGCAAGTGTCTTCTACCCAGACCCCAGGAAGCAAGAAAAGACTATGGAGGGAATAGCTTTTAATGATACTTTGGGTTTGGGATGTGGGATTTTGGTTTCAGCTACTCTTCTCTATGCCCAGCTCCCTAAAATCAGCCTGAGGTAGGCACTCTAGATAGGGTTGGACAGAGAGATGGATGGACAGAGAAGGCCAGAGAAGCTCCAAGATCCTCTTGTAATAAGAGGCCATCGGGCTGGAGTCTACACCTCAGCTCTCTGTAGTTCCTCCTTCTTTTGTAGACCAAGAACACATATGAAGAACTTGCTATAGTGAAAGGATAAAGGCAAATGGTGTATTATTTTGGGGGGAACTTAAATTATGGCATCTAAAAGAGAACCTGTATTGTGAGACAGGAAAGAGAACCAGGATGACAAATTAATACCATAAATCCATGTGTTTCTCCCATATCCACTGCTACTACGGTTGACCAAGCCACCACCAGCTCTCACTGGGCCATGGGCAAAGGCCTCTTTATTAAACTCCAATTTTTTTTCTTGACTTGCTTCAATACATCTTCACCCAAAAGTCAGTGTTTTTTTTTCCAGCTAAATTCAAATTATGTCTTTCTTCTGTTTAGAACAAGTCTATGTGTTTCTCCCTGTGCTTTAAAAAGACCCCGAGACCTTTGTTTTGATCTACAAAATCCTGCATGAAAGAACTCATCAAAGGTATCTTCTACATTTTTCTTCTCTCCTCACCCACCCTCCATATGACCTTTTTTGATTCCCCAAACTTCCCAAACCTCTTTCTGCTTTAGGATCTTTGCAGAGGTTTCCTCAGCCTTGAAGACTCTTCCCTGCTTTCTCTTCCTCTATTATAGGACTCTGATTGAGTAGTTCCCCCTTATCTGCAGGGCATATATTCCAAGCTCTCCACTGAATGCCTGGAACCATGGATAGGACTGAACCTTATTTTAGACTATGTTTTTCCTATATGTACATATGTGTGATAAAGTTAAATTTATAAATTAGGCACAGTAAGAGACTAACAACAATAATTAATAAAAAAACAAACAATTATAATAATACACAATAATAAAAGCTATGTGAATGTGGTTTCTCCCCAAATCCCTCATTGTTCTGTATTCACCCTTCTTGGGATGATGTGAGATGATTAAATGCCTATGTGATGAGCTGAAGGGAGATGAATGACACAGGCATTGTGATGCAGCATTAGGCTACTGTTGACTTGATGACCCATTAAAAGGAAGATCATCTGGGGGCACCTAGGTGGCTCAGTTGGTTAAGCAACTGTCTTTGGCTCAGGTCATGATCTCAGGGTCCTGGGATAGAGCCCCGCATTAGACTTCCTGCTTGGCGAGGAGTCTGCTCCTCCTCCCCACCCACCCCCCTTCACCCCCCAACCCCTGCTTTTGCTCTCTCTCTCTTTCAAAAAAATAAATAAAATCTTTCACGAGAGAGAGAGAGAGAGAGAGAGAGAGAGAGAGAGAGAGAGAGAGAGAAGATCATCTGCTTCTGGACCGCAGTTAACCACGGGTAACTAAAAGCACCGAAAGCAAGCTGTGGATAAGGGGGGGATGACTGTCCTTCCTTCAAAGCAGCTGCCCTAGTTTACAATTTGTGTACCTATTTGTTTGCTCACTGTCCATCTGCCACTAACCTGTAAGCTTTAGGAAGGTCAAATTCATTTATTGTTGACTCACCAGACTCACCATACCCTAGGGCTTGAAAGGACACCATAAGATGGTGTCCAAGAAATATTTACCACGGGAGTAAATAAAAGTTTGAATTTCTTTCCCCTTAATTCTTACAGAAAGCACGGGCCGTTTTCCCAGGTCTCTATGTCTTTGCACACGCGCTTCCTTCTGTCCGGACTGCCTGTTCCCCTCCCTGATCTCCAAACTCCTCATTCTACTGTAAGACCCACGCCACCCTTCTTTCTTCTGTGAAGCTTTCTTTCATCTCCCTTGTGTGTCTCTCGACTGTACTCGTGGATCCCTATGTGCATTGATGACCCCTCCCTGGAATCATGCCTCCGTATTTCTGGACCTCTATCCTGTCATGGGGGGCTCTCTGGGGCAGGAGGCATGTTTTAATCACTCTTTGTATGTCCAGCTCCAGCACAGTGGCAGGAACACAGCATTCACATGATGCTCATTTGCAGGGAGCCTACAGATTCTCACACACATCACAGAGAGAGAGAGACAGGATGCAGGGAAAGCTGGCCACTCCTGGTGAATTGGGCCAAGTGGCCGGGTTGGTGGTGGTGTCCCCAGTCCTTCCTCCTGTGGAACAAAGAGCAGTCTATGAGCAGGGAGGATGGCACCCCTCCCCCTGCACCAGCCCCATTCAGAGGTGAAAGCAGCCTGTGTCCATGCCCTGAGAGGGTTTTCCCTTCCTTTGAGAGGAGAACATTCTTAAGGCAGATTTTCAAGCTGAAGTCATCCATAACAAAAGCTGCTAGCCAGCTGTGGCCCAGCAGCCCGGCGCCCCTCCCCCTGCAGCCGCGGTGCCATTACTGCCTAATGGGAGAGGGGTGTGAAGGCTTCCGGGGAAACATCTGGTCGGGGCCACTGTCAGCTGGCGAGTCTGGGACCAGCGAGAGTTCCCCATCTGATTTCCTGAGGCTGCTAGAAGTATCAAAGCCCAAGAGAAAGTGAGGAGAAGGAGGAGCGGCCTGCGCTGGGGGGAGGCTGTCAGGAAGGCCGAGGCCTGTGGCGCAGCCAGGCTCCTTCCCTCCACTCTTTCCTTTCCTGGTGGCCTTCTGTTGGGCCCACAGCTGTGACCTCAGGCCCTTGAAGATGAGGAGTCACTCTCTGCTCAGTGTGTGTGGTGGCGGGGGCGGGGGGGCCGGGGGGGGGGATCTGAAGGGCAGGCGCCTAGTGGCCTGGTGGGCAAAATTGAGTTTGGGTTCCTTAACCTGGGTCTGTGCTCCTGTCAGGATTTCCCTCTTTGTCTTAACACCGGCTCTTCCACTCCTTCTCCAAGGGTCCTATGATGTCCCATTGATTTCCTCCTTCCCCCCAACAGCAGAGCTGGGACACTTAGACTCGATTCCAGACCTTTCTTATTGTGTCTTCTCACTCCGCTAAAGGCAGCTGTTCTGACAATGATTTCTGAGGTACTGTGGAAATAGGTGGTGACACCTCACTGCATTAGAGGCCTTTCTTTTCTTTTGAATTTTAGCAGTGACTTCTCTTGAAGGCCAAAAATTAATTAATTAATTAATTAATTAATTAAAAAATTTTTTTAGAAACCCTCAAATGAACAAGTGGACATTTCAGGCTCTGTGGTAGGCCTTTGGGGGCAGACTCCCATTTCAATAATCCCGCAAGTCAGTTCCACCTAGGCAGTGATTCCAGGTCTGACTTTCCCTGCGGAGAGGGAATAAGAGTTTGGATTTTTTAGAGGGTCCAGGCTGGCGAGTGAACTGTCTGTAGACTAGCTGCAGCCCAACAGAGCAGACATTATCTTAATGGCACTGATAGATCAGGAGTGTCACACATCATTAAAATAGCTGATTGATTAGAAGAAAATAATTAGCTTGCCCTGCCTTGCTGGAAAGCCTTTTGACATACCAAGAAGGAGATATGGAAGGGACGAGGGGTCATCCATCTTTTGATCATTTGTTTTCCCTCTAAGGTGATGAAAAAGGCCCTGATAACCCTTAGGGAAGGGAAAGGAATATAAACAAGTCGTAGTTCTTCTTTGCCATTTACTCCGAGGAAAGCTATCTGCAGACTTTCTGGAGTGTGGTGTGTTTATTTCAGTTACATAGATACTCTCCTTTAAATCAAACACTCTGTTAGTGCCTTGGAGTTGTAAATCAGTGGTTCTTTTCAAGTGACTTGATAGAATGTGATATTCTGCTTTCCCTTGACAGGATATAAACACAGAAACCTAAATATTATAATCAAGGCCAGCCATTGGCAGGACCGTGAAGAAGAGAATGGAGATTCTAGTGGCTTTTCAATGCCCTTCTTGCCTTCCATCCATGTATCTGTGTCCCCCTTGGCGTATTCAGAGTCACCCTCTTGTCCACTTGGGAGAGAAGTTGACAACCTTATTTGTTGTTAGGAGCAATAGGGTTTAAGGCATGTTTATGCTCAGAGAAAGAAATCCATTGGATACTTTAGTTTTATACCAGCCAGTGCGTTTCAGGCAAAGGCACAAAGAACCTTGAGCCAAAGGATATCTCTAGAGGAATATTCCACTGATAGCCCTTCTCGCTGTCCTAGAAATCATGCTCCTGACTCTATGGGTGCCCTGAGAACACCACATCCGGATCACCTGGGAGCCTTCAACCGATTCTGAGAGGTACCCCCTGCTTCACTCCCCATCCTCACTCTCTATCTCCATCATTGCTTCAAAGAATCATAGAGGAAAGGAGGTTATTACTCTCACATTAGGAAAATAAAATGGTGGCACACCATTGGCTTGAAGAACAGAATCTGAGTTTGGGAGTCAGCAGGAATTGGCTAGTCTCCCCTTTTTCAGTCAGTGACCTTGGTCATGTTACTTAATGTCCCCACAGCAATAGAATACTGACCTTACAAAGCCTTACAAAGCTTGCATCAGGTAATATAGGAGAAAATGCTTTGCCAATAAGTAGTAGTTTTCTTCCCTTTTACAAAATAGGAACTCTGAATTTCACCTGAATACAATCTGCTGACTCAACTGTTAATCAACTTGTACAGCTTCTTCTTTTAAAGATAACATTATTGACTCCATTTTTGAGCATATAAGTAATACATGTTCTTTATGGAGAGAAGAAAAGAAAAGGCAAGGCATAGGAAAGAAAAGAAAAATCTCCTATAACCTTTCCTTAGGCAGAGTCACTAATTTTTCTGGTTTTTAAATTTTTTTCCTGTACTTTTTCAATGCATACGGGCCTCCCCCTTCTTTTAACAATGTTTGCCATCATACCACACACATTCTGTTCAGTGGCTCTCTTTGTTCCTCTAATACATCACGAGTACTTTCCCACATCATCAAGCACACGTAGCATGTGTGTGTGTGTGTGTGTGTGTGTGTGTGTGTGTTTTAGAGTTGTTGGCATCACTAATGGGAGTAAGAGGGTATTTGTTCTTTTGGGACACATGTCAGTGATTGAAGCAACTGCTCTCAGGGCAGACGTTGTGGACAATTTTGATTGTTATTTTAATACCCTCATTTCCAAAGCTGGCTGTTGGCAAGACCTTGAGGTCTTGTTTGGATTTTTGTCTTTGGAATGACCAGCTCTGGTCTGGGAGTAGAGATGTAGCATGGCAGTGGATTTCAGCCTTCCAATGGCCAGAAGTCCCCTCTGCATTGAACAACAAAAGGCCACGCCTCAAATGCATTATCACGAAAGGTCCTTAAATGCACAGCTGGCCCAAGGGCAGTTTAGGATTGTAGCAAAGTTGCTTGTGAGTGAATAAATGCAACCATGAGGCAAGGGGCCTTTCATTCATTCAAAAATAAGCATTTTGTGTTGGTTACAGTTATCCTCAGCATGATTTTGTGGGTAATTTTTAACTTTCTCTTTTATGTCATTTACCTGCTCTGGCCTCAGTTTCCTTATGTGCAAAATGAAGATGATAACAGTACCTATTCTCCTATCTCATGCAGTATTAGATGAATGAATACATGTGAAATGCTTTCCGCACCGCCCTGGCAAAGAGCCAAGAGCTCAATGAAATCATGGCTATCATCATTATCATCATTATTATGTGCTTCTCTTGATTTTCCCAAATTTCTGCAGTAAGTTCAATTACCCGTGCACACAATATTCTTAAAAGACATAATACATAGCCATGGGAACATCGCATCTGAGGCCAATAAAGAGAAACAGAATTAGGAGGATTCTTTAGATACCAGGAAAAGGAGGCTGCTGATGTAGACACAGAGGGACAGGAAAGAACACAAGGGAGAGAGAGAGAGGAAAACAGCTAGAAAGGAAGGGACACATAATGGGCCGGCCAGAGGTCAGGGATGGAGAGGGCCAGGCTTGTATATCTAAAAAATGCTCCACTGGGCTTGGGCCCACTACCTAGCACGTTGAGGGGGGAGCTCACAGAACCTTCCGCTCTTCCCCATCCCCTCACCCAGCCTGGGGAAGGCACAGAGAGCATGCGGGGGGAAGTGAGAAGGGAGTAAGAGTGGAAATTGGAACTTGGAAAAGTAGATGAGCTTGTTGTGAAAGGCTCTCTGCTAACTGCTGGCAACACCGGGTCTGGAATCAGCTTGTAGGATAGCCAGACTAGATCTCGATACCCCTTCATCCCTGCCTACCAGTTTCTCTCTGTACCTGGAGACTTAAAGGTCAAAACTGACCCAAGAATTTGGAAGCAGCATCCTGGCCTCTACAGTAGCCATATATTGAGCGTGGAACAAGGATGCTGGCCCATTGAAGCCTCTTTCAATGGTCTACGCAGGACTGGAAAACACCCATACACCACCGCCTGCCTTCCACCGCCCCTCTTTCCCAACTACCAAGCCTTCTTGTGGTATTTTCCAGACTTGCGTGTCCTCTCAGGGAGCAGTCATGGCAGATGCCAAGCCAATTGCTTTATCAATTAATAGTTCATTGTATTCACTGCTCAAATGGTGAGGGAAAGAATCCATTGGATGTTTTAGTTTTATACCAGCCAGGGAGTGTGTGTTATCAAAGTGACTTGGTTGAGCAAGACCCCGAAATTTTTTCCACTTCTGGGTTGATGGCCTGGCTTCCAGAATTCTAAGTTTTTATACATAGGTTGTCCATTGGCCCTATGAAAAAAAACTATTTTTACCTTTTTCTTTTCTGTCTAGCATTGATAGTGTATTTTGGTGCTATAACTCCCAAACAATGGTCAGACTTAAGTATATATACATATATTTTTTAAAGATTTATTTTATTGGGATCCCTCGGTGGCGCAGCGGTTTGGCGCCTGCCTTTGGCCCAGGGCGCGATCCTGGAGACCCGGGATCGAATCCCACGTCGGGCTCCCGGTGCATGAAGCCTGCTTCTCCCTCTGCCTGTGTCTCTGTCTCTGTCTCTCTGTATGTGACTATCATAAATAAATAAAAAATTTTTAAAAAAGATTTATTTTATTTATTTTAGAGAGAGAGAGAGACAGACAGAGAGCATGAGTGGACGGCGTGGGGCAGAGGGAGAGGAAGAGGGAGAGAAGCAGAACTCCCCGCTGAGTGGGGAGCCCTACACAAGGCTCAATCTCAAGACCCTGAGATCATGACCTGAGCCAAAATCAAAAGTCAGATCCCAACCGACTGAGCCACCAAGGCACCCCTTAAGTATATTTTTTAATATGCAAGAATATCTGTTCTTTTTCTGCCATTCATTTTAGTGGATTATTGGATTGTGTGCCCTGTGAGAGAAACTTTTGCCTGTGTTTGGGTTTATAAAATGTTGGCAGCAAACCTTGAGCGTAAACCACACGAGGTCTTTCCAGGGGCCTTACACCATTGAGACTGGGTCAGAACTGCTTTGTTCAAAGAATCTAACTTTGATCCAAGGCAATTTAATACAAGTGACAGGGGGAAAAAAGTAGAATGGGCATCCATTAATCAAAAAAAGGTACGGATTGCATTCTCTGCTATCTGGCAGCCATTGAAAAAGTTACCATAGTGGACAAAGATTGGAATCCAAGGAAGATGACTGGATAAGATGCAGTCTTGGAACACCCAGGCTGGTAGAGAATCTGAGACAGGATTCCTTAAGAAGATGCCATGTGTTTCAAGGGGAGGGCTGGTATAAAAAAACATGGCACTCCGAATTAGTCTAATTTATTTCTAGAAGTGATATTTTATTCCCATGTCAAAACTTTACAACACCTGAGAAAATAAGTAGGAATGTCGTTGTGGTTATGAACGTTAAGTAAATGATGACAATTTTGAGATCTGTGCCAAAATAGGGTAGTCTTCGCTTTCCTCATTCCTCCTAAGATAGTGGTCTGGACTTGTTCCTGTCTAAGACCTGTAGCAGAGGGCCTGTTGGAGCCTCCCCCTCTGAAGGAGGTGAGGGTTCCCTTTGTTTCCTCTCAGCCTTGGGAGTTACTCTGAAGCTATACAGTTTGAGACCAGCAGATGGCATGTGGCGTCAGGCTCGTGGACACTTGGAGCCTGGGAAAGTCCTCTTTCTCTACCACCCAATTCTGAATGTTAGTTAGGAATAAAAGTGTGATCATTTCAGCTATGAGGTATCGTGCTTGATAATCTGGCTCTGTCTTTCTATGATGTCTAGCTCACCTGTGGTGGAAACGAAACTAAATATAACTCGGACACCATTTCGCTCATTTTCTAAACCAGAAATGGACTTGTGTGGGGACCCTCTCGGGAGCCTCGTAGGGTGCTGTGGAATGGAACAGCAGGACCGGCAGAGGATAGGCTCTTGGAAGAAGAGAATCAGAACACCATCCCTATGTGTTCTGAGAATGAAATCTGATGATCTCTACAGTCCATTCCAACCCGCTTCCCCCAGCCCACAACCAAGATGCCTGGAATTGAGTAGAGTTTTCCTAGAATGCCTGCGGCAGGGATACAGTTAGAGAGAGCTGAAAGTATCACTTCAGGTTTTGACAGCAGATTATTTCCACACTTACCAAGCAGAATTCAACTGGAGCTGCTGTTTTCAGTTTAGCACCTTGGCCTGGCCCTCCTCTAGACCTGGTTTTCCCTCAGCCTGGAACTTCAACAGAGATGAAGCTTTTAGGCTTCCAAGGCAAGAGAGGAGAGACTGGGAGGGGTGGAAATATAAATGCCTGGCTGCATGGGGGTGGAGCAGGGACCCTTGAGGTCAACCGAACTGTGTTTCAGGCTCATGCTTCACCTTCACTCTCTAAGGCCTGAATCTTCTTGGGCCTCTTATGAAAAACTTGTTCATTAAAAAAAAAAAAATTATCTTTAGCAGATACCTGCCATTCTGTTATGCCCCCTGCAAATGTGGACACGTTCAGTTTCCTACACTGCGAGTCTTACTTTCCCAGGTAAGGATTTCCCAGTATCCCTTGCAGCCAGAGGACAGGCATGGGACCACCAATCAAACACACCCACATGAAATTGATTTAGAAGTCGGCAACAGGAGGAACCAGACTGGGTTCTGAACACTGTGTGTTCATTAAGTGGCGCTGACAGCAGCATCTCCATCAAGTCACTTCTGTGTGAGGTTCTGAGCTGCATCCCCAGGAGTCTAGCCTTCGGCTTCTTTTTCCCCAGATCTCCCAATAAGTCTTAATAAGTCACTCTTAATAAATTCTGCTGAAACCAAAATGAACGGATTTTATTGTCTGCAATTAAAAAAGAAAGAAAGAAGGAAGGAAGGAAAAAGAAAAGAAAAACTAATAAACAAATTTGATCAGTAAAAGTAAGGTAAATCTAACATGTGGAATTGGTTTAGGGGGTGGGGGCTGCGGTCGGATCAGAGGTGAGGTATCTTTTGTTGTGCGCAGAGTACTAAGGTTAGCCAGTGCTGCTTTCCTAAAGGAGGTGCTCTCTGACTGTGGCCACAATGGCAGGTGGAGAAAAGCCCACCTTTTCAGATCTGGAGCTTCGAAAGGCTGATGAAAACAACTGCTTCTTTACTCCCCAAAGAAGCACTTAGAAGCAATGACTTCAAAGTAGTAGCCTTGGCTAGCAACACCCTGTGACTTTATCCCAGTAATTAAGAATTCTCTGCAAGATACCTTGTTCAGACCCATTCGAAAATTCCAGGTTCAGGGGTGTCTCACCATGAGTAGCTAGGATTTCAAATTGTTTCAAAGAAGTGAGGATTGAAGAAGGACTAGGAAGGGACAGATCACTAGTGTTAGAAATAAAGAGAGGGAGCCTTTCCAAGTGAAAGCTGTTCACATAGGATCTTTGGTGGCTGTGTCTCCACGTACATGCAACTGACAGGAAGCAAATAGAAGAGAGGCTAAGTTTTTTAGGGAAAACCTATTATTGTCAAAGTCACCTCAAGCTTACCTGGCAACTGTTCATGATTTTGTCCTTAAAACGAATTCTAGGCCACTAGATCCACACCAGCAGGAGGAAGTGTATGGAAGTTGTGTATTCTCTAAGAAAACTAGGTTCTTTATTACCCACCAAGGATGAATTCATATAGGCTAATTAGCATGGAGATCATGCCGGAGGGCAGCTTCTAGAAAGAATCACCAACCAAGCAAATGTCTGAGCTAGAAGTCATTGCTATCCTTATTCAGCAGCACTTATTATTTGCTATGCTTAATGACTACTGAGTGTTTCCCATTCTTCTCTTTTTTTAAACTGAAAGTTTACAAATCTTGGTTGTCCTGTTTCTTCTCCACTCTTTTCTCATGGGTGTGTTGAGAGATGATTCATTGAGAGAGCTTTGGGGTTTCAGTAAATAACAGTTTCAAAAATCAGTATTACTAGAAGCCCTTCTCTTTATAATAGAAGATTCTTCAGAGGAAGAAAGACTATAATGAGAAGGAATGTGTTCTGGGCTCAAAATATTATTCGGATATCTAACAAGGACGGAGACCTTCAATAGTTTCCAGATACCGGGAAGAATCATTGTGCTACTGTCTTTCTCATCTGCTGGACTTTTTTTTTCTTCTTATTTTTACATGTGGTTAGCGGACTAAGAGAGGACAAGTGGTCTAGAAAGGATTAAGATGAGTGTGTCCATAGGATGTCCTTACAATAACTTCCTACCTGGACTCTATCAAAATGGCCCCATCCTTCTCCTTTTTAAACCAAAGCTTCTAGTCAATCTAGATGTCAGCTGAGGTACCAGTAAAAGTGGCTCCAACACCTTTGCAGGTGTGGAGGAGTTCAGAGGAGGCTGTGGATGGGTTGGGGGTGCAGTGGGAGGAGTCTGTGGCTTTTCCAAATCAGCCCTCATCCAGAGTTTATACTTTTGCTGATCATTTTCCTACCCACAAGTGCTATCTTATTCTTTTGGTTCCATTTATTTCTACCCAACCTCATGAAATGAATGAATGAATGAATAAATAAATAAATAAAATAAACAAACAAAACCATGACCTTTGTGGTGTCGCAGAAGGTTGAAGGAAGCTGAGGTCTTTGTGTCATGGTAATGAAAGAACTTAAAAACCTCAGCATCCTCAAGGTTAGAAAGACTCCTGGTCACTTCTATCAACACAGGTTGTTGGGGTTTTTTTAAAAGATTTTATTTATTTATGCATGAGAGACACACACAGAGAGACAGAGACACAGGCAGAGGGAGGAGCAGGTTCCCTGCAGGGGGCCCAATGCAGGGACTCCATCCATGGACCCCGGAATCACGCCCTGGGCTGAAAACAAACACTCAACCGCTGAACCACCCAGGCACCCCTCAACACAGGTTCTAATACTACCACCAGTTGCTTCCCATAGTTTCTTGGGTCCTTCTCTTCTTTTCTTACTTGTCTCTCAGGAGTAATCATCTCAGCCAAACCCTCCTAATTGTGCCCGATTGGAATGCCAAATTGTCATTTGGCTGTGACTCTATTCCTCCCTCTTCTTCCAGGCTCTGGATCTGATTTGTCTCTTATACTCAGTTACCTATGAAGGTATTATAATAAAGATAGTTTCTCCCTAAGAAGGATTCTGATCCCTAAGTAGTTCTTAATTGTCCTTTAATCCCTTTTACACACAATTCATAAAACTAGTTGCTTTGGGGTTTTTTGTTTGCTTAGTTTTGTTTTCAGCTTTTACTTATTGTTAGAATGGCTACTGTTTTGGCCAAAAGTACTCATAAAAAACTTCAGCAAATTCAGAAAAGTGCAAAGAAGTGAAAATGCTGTAGTATCCCAAACTCGTTGTCTTTTAAAGAAAGTCCCCATGTCTCCCATGTCTTCATGTACTTCGACCTCCCCTCTCTAAGCAAAGCATCAGTGGCCTGACTTTTTAGGGCTGCCTCTCCAGTTTCAGAGAAATAGAGATCCTGGTTGAGCTCCTAGGGGGCATTTGTCAGCATTAAGCACTCCCTCATCTCCATCCATGCCCACAATATTTGGCAGGTGTTCTTCATAGTTTGTGGTTTGGGATTGTAGCTATTTCCTTGTTTCATTCATGATGGGGAGATTTTTTTCCTTCTATTTTTGTTCCATTTGTTGTTTTCATTGGAGTTTTAGGACAAGGAATGGCATAAATATTTTTTACTCGCTTGCCTTTAACAAGATGTATTTTTAAAATAATTATGTGCCTGCTTTTAATTTTTCACTTCAAGAGAAAGTTGAGGGAAGATGTATACAAAATTTAATTAATTTTCAGTTTGCTAGGTGTCTGATAAAGAGGAGCTTTCCTGAAAGGCAGTCAGTTCTGTTCTGAAGATGGCCCCCCTATGGCACTGGTACCCTGGTTAGAACTTTCCCTGGGTGAGATGGCCTTGCTCCCTGGGAGCTATCACCATAGATTGCCCATGCTGAGAGAGGAGACTGCCTATCCCACCAGCTGCAAACACTTACACAGCACATGTAGGGAGGACAGAGGCTGGTGCCCAAAGGCTGAGAGGAGTCCTACCTCAGCTGTAGAACAGCAGGAACCTGCGGAGAAAGACAATCTGCGAATTGCACATCCCTCCTCCTGCTCCATGAGGATCCATAAACTTCTGCATTATCCAGACCCCATCTTGGGAAGAAGGGAGGAGGGGAGATCCTTAGAAGGTGGAGAATTGGCTCTGATAGGGAATTTCAACACTAAAATGAGAAAATTCAGCCCCCCTCCCTCTTTTTTCACCCTGAAAGAGACGGTTACTTAGCAAGTTTATTTCTGCCATCTGTAGGAATGAGAGCTTCAGAGCAAGATTAGATCAGTTATAGAAAACAGATAAGCTACGGGTTTTGTACATCTGATTTGTAAGGTGTAAATCCTAACCCTGAAACATCTGTGATTTTTAGCTTCATCTTTCTGCAAGAGGCAGCCTGCAGGAAGGAAAACCTGCACCGGGCTGGAGCTGACCTCCGTGTAGTCCTACCTCTGCGCCTAACTAGCTGTGTGATGTTGGCTAACCACCTAAACTTCTAGTTCTAAATTTCATCAACTCTAAAATGTAGGGATTGGACCAGATAAGTGATTTTCAAATGTTTTTATTTCATTTCTTTTAGCTGCACCATTTGGTTAGACAAAACCGTATTTAGATGGACAAGATATAAAACAGGTACAGTTGAGTTTCCTCTGGCAAAATAGGGAGGAGGTGTCTGGGACCATGTGCATTAAGGAGTTCCTTGAGTGTCCCCAGAAGTCCCTAAGTTACCACTAAAGATTATGATCTCTATTTTTTTTTTTAATTCTAATCCTCAATGATTCAAATCTGCCCAAGGCCTGGAGGGTCTGGCAGCAGCATGAAATAATCTGTTCTGTGGCCATGAGCATCTGAGGACATTGGTGCTAATTTGTCCCTTTGGGGACAAGTCAATTATCTTCATGTTAAAACCAAAAAATTCCCAGAACTTTATGGTGGTTGGAGGTTCTCTCATTTACGACTAGGAAAAGAAAGAGAGAGAGAGAGAGAGAGAGAGAGAGAGAAAGCAAGCCCGAGGTAACAAACTATGAACTAAAATGAATTAGATATGAACTAAATATGAACTAGAAATTGGTTACCCTTGTACGAGTAACATAGTAAAGTCACATCCAGGACCCAGCAGCAGCTTAGGATGCCATACGTTTTGGGTGCTCAGCACCATCTGAGCTCCAACAACATCCCAAGGAGTGGATATGATCCTCATTTTACAGATAAGAATCTTGGGATTCCTGGGTGGCTCAGCGGTTTAGTTCCACCTTCAGCCCAGGGCATGATCCTGGGGTCCTGGGATCAAGTCCCACATCGGGCTCCCCACATGGGAGCCTGTGTCTGTGTATCTGCATTTCTCTCTCTCTCTCTCGGTGTCTCTCATGAATGAATAAATAAATAATTTTTTTTTAAAAAAAGAATCTTCTACCAGGTTAAGTAATTTGCTCAAATATCCCACACAGAGAATCACCTTAAAAAAAAATTTACAGTCATAAAGAAGATGTTCAAATATACAGTTAACCAAAACCATAGAACTTCTCATGCCACAGAACCTACCATTCAGTGACTCCCAGAGCTTTTTGCACATGAAATGGATAAGGAAAATATTTGAGACAAACAATCTGAATTTTAAATGCAGATCAAAGTTCTTACAGCAGCGAAGAAAGCCTGTGGGTATTTCATGGATGTTTACCAAGAAAGCAGGCATCTTCCCCTCCACTTCATGAACTTATATTTTAAGAAGCTCAGCCATTCCAGTCCATGCAGAAAAATACTCTCAAAGGAATATTTACAATGTGGATCTTATATTAAACATTTGGTTTTATATACTTAAATATTTATAAAAGCATATGTGGAATAAATTTTAGTCCGCAAACTGAAGTGTGCAAAACATATCAATTTCTTTATTTCTTTAAATCAACTTAGTTTTCTAACTCTCAGCCTATGTCTTTCCTCGAAAATGGCAAGAACATCCAGCTCATCCTTGTCAGGACCCCCTCTCCTCCCCAAAGTCACACCAGAACCCTGAAGGTTTACGTGGAATGAGGACAATGGAGGGAGGGATCACCGGCCTTTCGAGGTACTGGGGGCATCAGCACCATGAGGCCCACAATGGTACACTGGATTCTGGGGGCGCCATTTGGGTTTAGGGGACTTTGCAGAGGGTGCCTCCTGCTAGGGACACCAAGAAGCAACCTCCTCTGGCCAAGGCACGGGGCAGGGCCACATGACCTGTGTCATTTCAGCATGCCCTGTGCTCTATGAGAACCCTGTATTTTTTTTTTTTTTTTAATGCTCTGCCGTTGACATCTTGAAATTTGAACAAGGGGCCCCATGGTTTCATTTTGCACTGGACCCTGCAAATTGTAAAGCAGATCCTGCCTGTTTGCTTTAGTTAACCACTCCCTCTGCTCACTTTCTCAGCTGGGACTGCAGCCCCCCACCACCTCACTGTACAGAAGAGCTTCTCTCTGACTCTCTGCCTTCCAGTGCTTCATCCCTCTTCCTTAGAGTCTGGGGCACTTCTTTCTTCAGTGGCTGCAGCAGTTTTCAAAAACAAACAAACAAAACACAACAGGAAAAGCCAAAGACTTCAGGGGCTTCTGTCTTTCATGCTGCAACAATCCCCAAAGGAAGGAGGCACAAAGAGACTAGTTCCTACTTGAAATGGGAAAAGAAGAGAAAACAAATATACAGAGAAAACCCCCACACCTTAATAATTCAACGAAGTATGTTATTACACAGATAACTGTGTTTTAATAAACTGTAAGTTATTTTCATGATCAGCTTTCATGATTTTGGCCTATGAAATAGGCCTTTAGAATAGACCCCTAACACATCCGACTGAAGCTGGGAATGGCTATTAGTAGAGTGACCATAGACCATTCAGGCTCCAACTGGGACACTTTCAAAAGGGGCATCATTAATAATTACACCAGGGCAGTAAGAGTGAACTGGGACCACCAAGGGCACACAGGGTTACATGGTCACCCTATCTATAAGTGACCAAGTCAGGATATGAGTCCAGGTCTGTGGGATTCTCACTGTTTTGGTGTCAATCAGGATATTAATCCGTGGCTCACTTAATCAACTGCCATGGGTGGTTTATCCCTTGTCATTCTGTCGCGGTCCTGTTCACATGGCCTGAGAAAGACGAGGTTCACAAGTGAAGAATGTTATTCATGAGAAGCCCGAGAACTGCATTCCTCCATTGCAACTGGCCAGTCCTCCAGGCATGAATGAGGACAGTTTCATCTCCAATATTTACTGAAAACAGACGCTGAAGTTTGAGAAGCAAATGTAAAGTGCTCATTCCAAAAGCCTCTATATACATGTTAAATCAGTTTGTGGGAAAGAGACCACAGAGATTGTTTAAACATTCATCCTGATGACACAACTGCTCTAAAATATGCAGTTCCTTGTAGTTATATGGGGAATTAATTGCATATGGAGGAAGTCATCTTTTGAAACTGGATTAAAAGGAAATAGTTCATAACTCAGTGATATCAACATGCACACCATTGTGCCTGGGACTCAGCTTCGCCTTGTTTTTCTTATCTCAGCCACTGTCTGAAGATGCTGTTTTCTCGCTCAAGGCGTCATGACTGAACTATGTGGTTCTGCGGGGGTAGAGAGAGAGAGAGAGAGAGAGGGGAAAAAAATCTGGGGCCATAAGGGAAGAGATCTCACATCGGCACAAGTGGTGCTGTTGGGAGTCTCTTTCTGACCTTGGGTTCTGGAGCTCAGCTCACTTCTCCATGCCCCTCCACCCCAGCCCCAGTGGAGGGCTCGAAGAGCCTGTCCCCCCACCCTGGTCAGGTCCCCCTCTACCCTTGAGCTCCATCAGCATGATAGAGCAAGTATTTGGGAGCACAAGGCCCTCCCTCACCACACAGCACATTGTGATAATCCTCCTTAAATGCATTACCCACAGTTCTTAGCAGGGTCTCTTGCTAACCACAAAGCAGTCAGATAGCTATGTTTAGAGAGAAACAGCTCCTTATCTGCTGCACTCCAAGGGCAATCAGCTTCCTCGAGATGGTCTCAGCGCTGCTCTGGGGCTCCCGGTTTCTCTACGATACAATCAGCCGTCAACCGAAGCTACATAAATGGGGTGGATCTCCCTCCTTATGTCTAACTCATGGCATAATCACACTTTCAGTACATCTGTTGTTTTTAATTTTCCAGTCCCATTAATTCTCCCCCTTTTTCCCCCTTTTTCGTTAAGATAGGAGGAGTTGAGAATACCCATATTCACTTTGAAGTACCCTCACTTAAATGAGCGATTTGAGAAAGAGTCGAGACATGAGGCAATCCTGAAAATATGAATAAAAGAATATAAATATTTCTCCAGCCTCTCTAGTCTTCATTAAAATACGCAAGAGGAAGAAACTGGTTTGCCCTTCTATATTTAATTTGGACTCTAACCTCTTTGAAAACTTCAGCAATATGATTAATTTGGGCTTATCTTATGGAATGTCTCCCCACCTATAAATAAGTCTATTCGTCTTCAGAAGAGCATAAATATGCCTCCCGCTTTCAAGTTATTTTTTAATATCTCTTACATATAATTGTAATGAGATCTATTTTCGGGACAATAGCTAAGTATCAGTTACATTCCCATTATGCTCTATTAGTTTCATGGTTGGAAAACTTAAGCACAAATAAGCTTCTTTGGATGAATATGAATACAATGTTAATCAGAGTAGCATGAATAATTCAAAGAGCAAAGGGACCCTGATATTCAATCTAGCAAGACCAAGGAGGACAAGAAAAGAATGGGAGAAAAGGAGACAGAGAAGGGGAGGGAAAGAAGAAAAAAGCAGAGGATGTAAGGATAAGAACCTGGGAGTTTGTAATTTCAGGTAAAGTATAAAAAATTCCTTTTTTTTTTTTAATTTTAAAAATGTCATCCCACATGATGTTGGAAAGTCTGTGGAAGATCAAAGAGGACAGGACAGACATCAAAAAAGCCCTTTTGTGCCACTTTATTAGCGAAGTGTCTGATTCTCCATTTTTCTATCCCTCAGATTCCCCAGGCTCATGTGAGGCCCTTGGGGTCACATAGGAAAGTGCTTTGTCTACACGAACACACCAAACACAGCACCGCATTATGTGATGCCTTCAGGCTGCTAATGTTAAAAAATTATTTCCAGTGTGAGGTTATATTTAAGTAGTTAATGGTGCTTTATAACAATAAGAAGTGCTTGGTGATAAAAGCAAACTGCTCCATGAGAGATGGCAGGCTCAGTTCTTAAAAAATCATCCTGCTACACTGAAAAGTTAAGTATCTGATATTTCTCGGGCCACGGTTCCCTGCTTTTATTTGAACTCAAACCTTTCCAATGAAAACTTCCACATGGGACTTCCACATGGGAAATGAATTATCAATTTTTCCTTTCTAGGTCATCTCCCATTGGAAGAATGGACTTTCCGTCAGAAGACAAAGGACATGCTTTTCTCCGGAGAAATATCTCCCCATTGATAAATAATGAGCAAACACAGAACACTGAAATAGTGTTCCCGCCAGTAGTGCGAACCGTGTCAGCACTAACCAGCTGGTCCCTGTCTGTTTTGCAGTCAAAGAAAATGGGAACTCAGCATGGATCTGAGTTCCCAAGGATGGGAGGATTCGGTCTGCCAGGTGTACGCATAGGCAGGATGCCTAACCCCAGGTCATTTTACAAAAAACCTTGCTCAGACATGGCCAGCAAAGCTGTGGAGGCTCTAGGAAAGCAAGCAAAAGGCCCCAGTTGCTCCTTCTGCAACTGGGTTGTTCTCAGCAAGACCTCCCTGAGTTTCCTCCAGTTGGTAAACAAGTGTTCAGGAAACATACTAGGAGTCGTGCAAGATGGTTGGAATGGTGGGCAGTTCGAGAGTTGTGATTTCTCCCCGTTCATTAAAGCAAGGCAATGATCTCACAAATCGAATGTGCATTCAGAGGGGGAGAAAGTGGAAGACCCAGATGGCGAGAGAGGGAGTAGTGAGTAGTTGTCACCCTCTACCCGTCAGATTTCTAATCTACACAGTCTAGGAATTGGGATCATACTTACGAACACGCTTTGCAGGCACAGCTTTCGCATGCAATTATTGTGTAGTAAATCTTGGGCAACACACTTAGCTTTTGTCTAACCCAGAAAGGTGAACTGGAATGAGACTGGCTTTCTGGATAATTCGATCCAATGGAGTAATACCCTAGAGTCGCCTGGTGATGTCAAGGTTCTTGCAGCTCATGCTTTGGAACCCAGTTACATGGGAGACCATGTTTGAACAATGTCCTTTAAGGAATTCAGTAACTAAACCCTGCTGGACAGGAGCCAAGACAAGCCTCTTTAATGCCAAATTCCACTCTAGCGGGTCATGTTATTGGATGGCTCAAATTAATTTGGGCCAGGAAAAAAGGGCCTCCTTTCCCTCAATAGTTGATTTTTTGTCTGAATTATCCAGATAATTGCTTCACTTTTCAACTCTCCTTTGCCTGCATAGAGAGAGGCAACTTTGCTGATTTAGTCTTGTCCTTTGTTGTAATAGAATCATAACCTGTCATTCTCAGAAATCATTCTCATGAAAATGTGTAACTTTCACATATATCAAAAAGAGCTACCTAGTTCCAAACGGTTGTCTATTCTTTTAAAATATTTTTTCATTTGTTCATTGTGACTCATTTAGCAAATATTTACTGGACAGACAAAAGACACATTATCCTTCTGTATCACACCCATTTCTTCAGGAATCTCTAATCAGCAGAAATCTCTTTAAAGTGCTATGAGGCAGGAGGAAAAGGTGAAAAATTGTTGGAAAAGTTCTCCTGCAAAGGCTATGTTTCTTTAAAAACAAAAGTCGAACTTGTGAAAGAAGGGTATTATTTGCTTGAAAAGATTTCAGGCATTAACATTTAATCCTGACAATGTTGGTCCCCTCGAAATAAATGGTATCTCTCTTGGAAGACTGGAGAAGTGGAAATCTTTTTATTGTGTCTTTCCCTCCACTGGACGATCATTTAGATTCAGGCAACTTGTCTCTTACCTACTCAACTCACCAGGTCATTCTGTAGAGGCCGAAAACAGAAAATGAGAGAGACCACATTCAGAGGGGAGTATTTTTTCTGGTTTTCTGTCTCACCCCTCATGTCTGCTCTCCCAACACTCTTTCCCAAACTTAGCAGCCTGTTTGAAAAAAGAAAGCAATTCATACTTCAAGGTAACCCATATGTTATGTGTGTGTGTCTCTCTCTCTCCTCTCTCTCTTTTCCTTTTAGATTTTATTTATTTATTTATTTATTTATTTATTTATTTATTTATTTGAGAGAGAGGGCACAAGCTAGGGGAGGGGGCCCAGGGAGGAGAAGCAGACTCCCTGCTGATGTAGGACTCGATTCCAGGACCCCGGGATCATGACCTGGGCTGAAGGCAGACGCTTAACCAACTGAGCCACCCAGGAACCTCTGAATCTCTTTTTCTTAAGGGGTATTGATAATTGTTGTCTTACTTGTCTCTTGTCAGCAAAAACAACAGATATCAAATGGACCTCTCCTGCTGAATAAAAGAAGTTATGTTACCTAAGGACCAGGGAGATGAAGTTATGTCCTGAGGGTGCCAACGCTCAATGTTAGACTTACTGATCATTTTGAGTTCCTTAAGTACCATCTGCGGTGACCTGGAAGTGGGGAATTCAAGGAAAAGGTGGACAATCACAGTTACTGGACAATAAAGCCAGGAGGCTCACCTGTTACTTGCCTCGTTGTGTTACTGTCTCATGAGTGACATCTACCCACCGCCAGCCCTTCAGGAGGGGTCAAGCAGAGGACAGAAAAGGTCATAGGAGGATTCAAGCATCAGATGAGTAGATGGACTGATGATTCTAAATTACCTTTTAATCTTGAAGTTGTGTGAATCTGTATTAAAATTTTTGTTTATTGTTTCCGTCTGTCATCCTGTGTGTGTGAGAGAGAAGGTAAAATGTAATGCACATGCAGGAAGTACATGAATCAAACACCTGTAAAATCACCGTTTAGGTCACAAATAGAACACAGCCAGCACCTCAGAAGTCTCCCCAGGACCCTTCCCAATCTCATGGTCCCCTCTCCCCACTTTTATGGTGAACACCTTTTCTTTATTGATCTGTCCCCTAAGTATAGATGGATCCATAGACAACGTGGTTTGATTCGCCTGTGTTCTCAAGTTTATATCAACAGAACCACGTTGTACTTGTATGTTTTGCTGTTTTTGTTCAACCTTATATCTATAAAATGTAGCTGTCCTTAATTCATTTTGTTGCTGGATCCAGACAAGTTTGGTTGGGTGAGAGCTTAGGCCAGTCCTGAACTCCCATGTCTAGGTGCTTAGTACTTCAATGGGACTGGTTACTACAAGTCCAGGCTTCATTGCATTAAATAGAATCCCCTGGAGCTAATTTAGACAGGCAGAGATTTACTGCAGGTTTTATGAGACAGGTAGAATCATTGGAAAGGCAGGCAGGATAGTTTTGGGGTGAGCTTTCAGTAACCTTCCTCTCCTCTCCTGCCCTCCATGCCCAGCGCACCCTAGTACAGGCACCCAAACACTGCCCACCACTCTATGATCAGGATCTGTCAGGCCTTGATCTTGAAGCTACTGCAGTCAGAAACTGTTTAATTGATTAAGAAAGTACCATGCTAGGAAGCCATAAATGCTACAGACCCCAGAACCCCTCTGTGCTTGATACAAATGTCACCAGCAAAAAAAGTGGACCTGTTCGTCTTTCTTCTTGATGCCTGTGAAAGGTGTCAATGCTTACGGCTAAACCTCTGCTGGCATTGCCAGGAAGGACCAACTACTTCCCATGACGTGCTTGCCCAGCAGAAATAACAAAAGCAATATGAAAGCAGTCAGTGTGTAGAGTCTAAAAATTTCTAGAATTTTAGCTGCAGTTAAGTAGGAAAATGTCTTTCACTTTCCAGTCTCTGCTATACAGGAAATCTCATTACAGCAATGGTCTTCACACAGGGGCTCAGGACTCATCATTCATTAATCATGAAAACATTGGAAGAAATGAAATAGAACAGAAGAAAGATTTCAGAGGGCATCAACTCAGTAAGGTTAAATACTGTTTTGTTCCACACATACACACATATTTGTGTATGCTGGATTGCATGTAAGATGACTTCCTTACTGCGGATTGAGTGGGAAAAGAAGTTTGAAAGTCACCACACTAAAAGGGAAGTGAAATAGATGTTGAGTGTCAATCCACCGTCTCCACCACGACTCCTACTACTGTTGGACGCAGTGTAATACACATCGTCAACGATGGGACGTTTGGCAAGTCTTGTTGGCCAGTGTCTTTTAACAGTCCACTGTGGAGCATCTTAGTATCTGGATCATCTTTTCAGCCTGACTAAATCAGAAGCAAGAGACAATGTTGGCAGTGTGGATCAAGTCCTCTCCACAAATTCCTTAAATTCAGCTGGGATCAGCTCCAGGAAAGCTAGGGCTTGGCACTCTGTGCTTTACAAATACCTGGTGGAGTGCTGTGACAGTGCCACACGTTTGTGTCCATCTGTTCTGCTTTCGAAATAATCCTCCGTGAGTCCGGTAGTGATCTTTGTGAGACACCAACCTGATTGTTTCACTCTATTTTAAAGCATTAAGTGGCTTTATAGCCCCTTGACGTATAGCTCTGATTCCCAAACTTCAGGTATTTATTAAAATACAAATTCCCAGATCATCTTCAGGGATTCTAATTTAATAGCCTTGGGATGGGGCCCAGGAATGTGTACTTTTAGAGGGAACCTTGGTGAATAAAAACCAGACTCCTTAGCATGATCAAAGCAATTTGCCTCCACACCAACCTGGACTCACCTCAGTTTTTCCAGGCTCTTCCTCCTTGTCCTACCACCAGTCTCCCTTCCCTCCTCTCTAACCTCCTCCTCCCATAGACCATAAACTACTTCTATGTCCTTCAATCCTACACTATCACATGCTGCTTCTTCTAACTGGAACAATCTGCTTATTTGCACTCTCATCAAGTATCTCCCAAGCTCCTGTTCACCTTAAAGGACCCAGCTCCAATATCACCTCTCTAAGAAACCTTCCTTTATATGCTAATAAAGTTGATGTCCCTTTGGTATTCCATATAATTTATACCATATAATTTATAAAGTAAGTATTAATTATAATACATTGTTGTAATCACACTGAATTGTAATTAGTTGTTGGCATTATTTTCCTCTGCTAAAACCAAGACATTATTAGATATGAACATTTTGTCTCATGATTTTTGTATCTCTGCTGCCTATCACATATCAAAGTACTATAAATATTTATTGGATGAATGCAATAAATATGGATGGATGGTTAAATAGGTACAATGGTAACTTCTCCAAGGTAGTTTTTCTTCTGATATTGATCTTTAATGGAATTAGGACTGTTACTGCTAGAACAATTAATCTTCCATCAGGATAGCTGATGCCTTTGGAAAACAAAACAAACTATGTGTTAAGGCCAACTTCCATAGGATTCAGCAGGAGCCATCCATGGATGTGAAGGCTGATGTGTAGAGGTTTGACTAGGAACCAATTATTGGCACAGTCTCAAAGTATCTTCCCAGAAAAATCATCCAAGAATCTCTAAGAACTCCAAGCACAAGAAACATAAAACTATACCAAGGCCAATAATCAAACTTCTCAAAAGCAGTGATAAATAGAAAATCTTATAAGCAGGTAGAGAAAGACCACATGTTACAACAGAGAAACAAAAAGTAGATAGTGAGTCCATCATCTGGAACTATGCAAACAAGAAGACACTGAGCAACATCCTTAAAATCCTGAAGGAAAAATGACTATCAACCCAGAAATCTATACTTGATGAAATACTTTTTCTATCATACAAAGGCTGAAAGAATTTATCACCAGCAGCACCTCAGTGCAAGAAATGTTAAAGGAAATCCTTCAAGTAGAAGGAAAACGTTACCCGATGAAAATGTGGCTCTACTCAAAAGAATGAAGAAACTATGGAAAAATACATAAGATTTATTTTGTTATTATTTAAATTTCTTTTTAAAATATTTCACTATTTAAATGAAAATTATACCAATGTACTATGGGTTTTATGACATATGTGTAGATAAAATGGATGAAAACAATATCGTAAGGGCTAGGAAGGCAGAAATGAAAGCATATTATAGATCTGGATAATATGGGAACTTTTTCAACAACTCTATTCCAAGAACTTCAACAACACAGATGAAATCGATAAATTCCTTAAAAGACACAAACCCTACTGAAGCTCTCAAAAGAAGAAATATATAGTCTGCTGCACACTGTATCTATTAAAAAATTGAATTTATAGTTATAAACCTTCTAGGCTTAGAAGGAAATTTTAGGGAAAAAAATAGTGACACCACTTATGAATTCCACCAAATATTTAGGGACTAGATAACACTAATTCTATACAAACTCTTCCAGAAAATTAAAGGGAGTGCAATACTTCCCATCTTATTCTGTAAACTCACTATTACCTTGAGTCCAAAACCAAACAAGGACATTACAAAATAAGAAAATTACAGATCAATATTCCTCATGAACATAGATATTTATTACTTCATTTTGAAACCAAATTAAAAAAATCAAATCCAAGCATCTATGAAAGGAATAATACATTACAACCAGGTGAGGTTTATCCCAAGAATGCAAGCTTAGTTTGACATTCAAATCAATCAGTGTAATTCATCGCACTAACATGCTAAAAAAATAAAAACTATATCATCATCTGAATATATGCAAAAATAGCATTTGACAAAAATCCAACATCCATCCCTGATAGAAACTCTCAGCAAACTGGGAATAGAAGAGAACTTCTCAATCTAATAAAAGGCATCTAAGAAAACCTAGAGCCTACACAGTACTTAATGGTGAAAGAGCGAATGCTTTCTTTCTTGCTTTCTTTCTTTCTTTCTTTCTTTCTTTCTTTCTTTCTTATTTTTGAGTGAATGCTTTCTGCTTAAGTTTAGGAGGAAGAAAAAGATGCGCTTTCTCATACTGCTATTCAACATCATACTGGCTGTTTAGACAGAAGTAATAAGGTAAGAAAAATGCCACTTATCTTGGAAAGAAAGGAGTAAAAAATGCTTTTTCTTTGCAGAGTGCGTGATTGTCTATGCAGAAAATCTGATGGCACCTACAAAAATCTCCTAGAATAAGTAAATTTAGCGAATTTGAAGGATAAAAGATCAATGATCAATAACAAAATCAATTGTTTTTCTATAAATTAGTAATTGGAAATTAAAATAAAAAATATTATTTGGAATAACATTAAGAATATAAGATAAATCTGACAGAAGATTGGCAAGCCTCATACACTGAAAACTACAAAATATTTCTGAGGGAAATGAACTATGACCTAAATAAATGGAAAATATACCTTTTTCATGGACCTTGAGGTTCAGAATTACTCAGATGGCAAATTTATGTGTGGATTCAATGCAATACCAATCAAAGTCCTAGTAGGCTTTTGAGAGGATGAAAGTCAGAAAATCAATTCTAAAGTTCATATGGAAATGCAAATAACCTAGAATAACCAAAACATCTTTGTTTTGTTTTTAAAGATTTTATTTATTTATTCATGAGAGACACAGAGACACAGGCAGAGACATAGGCAGAGGGAGAAGCAGGCTCCATGCAGGGAACCCGATGTGGGACTCGATCCCAGGATCCCGGCATCACACCCTAAGCCAAAGGCAGAGGTTCAACCACTGAGCCACCCAGGCATCCCACCAAAACATCTTTGAAAAAGAAGAACAATGTTGGAAGGTCTATACTCCCTTGTCATAGAGACTTACTGTAAAGTGTTTATATAGGCTCATGATAAAGTTAAGGTAATCAGGACATGTGGCATTGGTGTAAAAACAGACAAATAGGGCAGCCCGGGTAGGGCTCAGCAGTTTAGCGCGGCCTCCAGCCCAGGGTGTGGTCCTGGAGATCCGGGATCAAGTTCCACATGGAGCTCCCTGCATGGAGTCTGCTTCTCCCTCTGCCTGTGTCTCTGCCTGTCTCTCTCTCTCTGTGTGTCTTTCATGAATAAATAAATAAAATCTTTAAAATAAATAGATAAATAAATAAATACAGACAAATAGATCACTGGGACAGAATAGAAAGCACAGAAATAGATCATACCTATAATAACTGATGGATATTTGGACAGAACATACATGGACAAGTAATATTTAACAAAGGCAATTTGGTGGAGAAAGAATAGTTTTTTCAAAAAATGATGCTAGAAGACATATACAAAATCAATAACAACTTGGATTTATACCTGGAATTATACAAAAAATAAACTTGGGGTGCCTGGGTGGCTTAATCGATTAAGGGTGAGTCTTTGGCTCAGGTCATGATCCTGGAGTCCTGGGATCCAGTCCCACATCTGGCTCCTTGTTTGGCAGAGAGTCTGCTCCTCCCTCTGCTCATGCTTACTCTCTCTCAAATAAATACAATCTTTAAAAAAAAAAAAAAAAAAAAAAAAGCTCAAAATAGATTATAGACTTCAATGTAAACCTGAAACTGTAGAAGTATAAACCATAGGCAAAGATATCTCTTAGATACAGCATCAAGTGCATGATCTAGAACAGAAAAGCTTGGGAGTGATAAATCATTAAGATTTCAGCATTAAGACCTTTTATTCTTTGAAAGACATTGCTCAGACAGCGAAAGCACAAACCACAACTGAGAGGAAATAATGTCTCTCATAAAGGACTTGTGTCCAGAATATATTTTGGGAGCCCTCAGGACAAAATAAGAACAGATAATCCAACTAAAAACTCAGTTTAAAAACGGAGGATGTGGGGATCCCTGGGTGGCGCAGCGGTTTGGCGCCTGCCTTTGGCCCAGGGCGCGATCCTGGAGACCCGGGATCGAGTCCCACATCGGGCTCCCGGTGCATGGAGCCTGCTTCTCCCTCTGCCTGTGTCTCTGCCTCCCTCTCTCTCTCTGTGACTATCATAAATAAATAAAAATTAAAAAAAAAAAAACGGAGGATGTGAACAGATGATATAGGAAGAGCAAATAGGCACTTTTCTCAGGAAAAGATCAAAACCACAAGATACCCTATATGCCAATTACAATGGCTAAAGTTAAAAGGGCTGAATATATCGAATGTTGAGAAAGATAGGGAGGAACTAGAACCCTCAAACATTGTTGATGAGAATGTAAAATGTTAGAACTACTCTGGAAAATAGTTTGACAGTTTCTTAAAAAGGTACATGTAAATCTACCGAATGATCCAACCATTCTATTCCTAGGTGTTTACTCAAAAGAACGAAAAGCATATGTGTGTACAAGGACCTGCTCTTGAATGCTCTTAGCATCTTTATTTCTAATAGCCAAAATGTCCATCAGCAGGTAAATGGATAAGCAAATTGCCATAGGCTTCCCCCAACTATCAGAAGGTAGAGGGTTCCCATGAAGCCTTTCATAAGCCAAAATGGCATCAAGGGAAGAAGCAATTACCATCCATTTATATGAAAACATTTTGAGCTTTCCCAGACCCCAGGATAATTTCTCTTAGGCTTTTCTGATACCTTAGGACACACCTTGCTAATGGATGTCCAAAATAATCAAGATAAAAGTACAGATGCTCACAGACACAAATCAAAGCTGTGATGGCTTGATGCTGAGGTACTGAGTATGGGTCCTGGGGAAGGAGCATTGTGGGGCCTCTCTAGTGGCTCAGGTGAAATGGTAGAAAGGGATTTTTGAAAAAGTAGGAGGTACGTGTATATCCATTCCAAGGAATACGAATCACCAACATAAAGGACGAACTATTGGAATACACAACAACACGGATGAATTTCAAAATAATTTCAAAATAATTATGCAGAGGGAAAGGAACAAAACAAAACAGAGTACGCCAACGTATCTCTAACAACAGCAAGCAGATCCATGACCGCCCTGGGCAGGGGGAGGAAGAGTAGGAGGGAGGGATGCCAAAGAGCCCTAAGGAATATTGGCCTTTGTATCCTTCAACTGATATTCACCATCATGATCGTGGTGATGGCTTCATGGGTGTAGAGGTTTGTCAGAACTGATCTGATTGTATACTTCAAACATGTGCTGTTCACTATGTCAATTATCTCTCAGGAAGCTGTTTCTGAAAAGCAACAAAATGAAATATTTAAAAATATTTTTGAGAAATCCTCTATAGGCAGAAAATGGTGTGGCCTGCTTGGGAACTGGATGAAGATGATCAGATTAAAAACAGAAAAAAAATGGGTGAAGTAAGAAATATGCCCACCGGATACCCTTGCAACAGGAAAAAAAAGATAAAAACAGCGAAACAAGAGAAGACACAATTCCTCCTCTAGTTTACGTGACTCTAGGACAAAAGTTATATGTTAAGGGCAAAGTAGCCATGGTCTTGAAAAATATAAGCATCCCTCGTGTTTATCATGGTGAGAAGTGTGTCCTCAAGAAGAAAACTAGAACAGTGAAGTCAGGCTTCAGGCAGACAGGAGAGGATTCTCTCTTTCTCTCTGGACTGTGCTCTAGGGTCTTATTGGAGGGGACAAGTTAGTCCCTACTTGGGGATGCCCATCAAGAGGTCACTTCCCATCCTTTTAATAACTCCTCCCTGGGAAAAGTGCAGTGAGCACTCTGACGGGGATGATTGAAAGCAGAAACAGCTCCCCTCCCTCCTGTCTTCTTCTTTGGAACAAGATGCCTTTAGGTGACATGCACTGTCCTCTGTTCCTTCTTGAGATCGTTTTCACAGGGACAGTCTGCCTCCCCCAGGTAATGGAGAAGCCTGACGTGATTACATGTTGCCTAAAACTGGGACTGGTAAGTCTATGATTCCGGCGTTCAGCACTGAGAAGAGCTCACGCCCACCCACCTCCCCATTCGAGCCACAGTCTCTTAGATCAATTTTATTATTAAGCAAGGAGATGCTTTTGCCTTGTTTGCTGACACCCACTTTTACTTCTCAATTGGTCCACAACTTGACAGGGAAGAGGAATATTATATGTTGGGCTCTTTCAAAGATCCAACAGGCCTGAACTTTCAGGAGCCAGGAGATCTAAGGGATGCTCCCAAGGGTCCTCCCACATGGAAGCAGGTTATGAACGAGGCAGGAGGACTTCCCAGGAGGGAGCTCCGAGGTGCAAAGAAATAGCTCTCATTGTAAGGCATTCTTAGAGGCTCTAGCCTTGATTTCATTTTTTTTTTTTTTAATTTATGATAGTCACAGAGAGAGAGAGAAGCAGAGACATAGGCAGAGGGAGAAGCAGGCTCCATGCACCAGGAACCCAACATGGGATTCGATCCCCGGTCTCCAGGATCGCGCCCTGGGCCAAAGGCAGGCGCCAAACCGCTGCGCCACCCAGGGATCCCCCTTGATTTCATGTTTTAACAGAGATTGAGACCAAGACCTTTTTTTCTTGTTTGGTCTATTCGAATGTTAATGGAAAACAATGTTCTCAAAAACAAAACAAAACAAAACAAAACAAAACAAAACAAAAACACTATGTTCTCTCCTAGCCCTCGATTCACATCAAGCACCAACCAGGCTGTCAGCCATCATTAATGAAGTATTAGCCTGAAGGATTGAATCAAGGTGATCTCACACCACAACTTCTAGAAAACAAAAAACAGAAACAAAACTTCTATAATTTGGCCTGTCGTATTCAGGCAACATCTCTCTTTTCATTTTTTTTAAAGATTTATTTATTTATTTATGAGAGACACAGAGAGAGAGAGAGAGACAGAGACAGAGACAGAGACAGAGAGAGACTTAGGCAGATGGAGAAGCAGGCTCCCCACAGGGAACCTGATGTGGGACTCGATCCAGGATCCCAGGATCATACCTTGAGCCAAAGGCAGACACTTAACTACTGAGCCACCCAGGCATCCCTCTCTTCATTTTTTGCAATTAAGTGTTCAAGTGTTGAATGACAAAATCCATCCTACTAAAGATGTCCTGCCCATATTTATGCTGTTGAGATCCTTGGAGCTTCCTCAGATCTTGTCCTTTCTGAGTCTTGATTTAGATTTTTCTTCAATCCATTGAGCTTCCCCCTAATCTTTCCATTGAATTTTTTCCTCTGCTCAGATTAACCAGAAAGTCTTCCTGTTGACTGCAACCAAAAAAACCCTTAACTGGCCTACCTTGTTTAATTTAGATATTTAAACCTTTCCATTTCCTCTGTTAGAGTAAAAGGTGCATCTCAAGATTTCAGGTAAATGAATACAAGAACTACATCTAAACGAAATGGAGGGATCCCTGGGTGGCTCAGTGGTTTAATGCCTGCCTTCGGCCCAGGGTGTGATCCTGGGGTCCCGGGATCGAGTCCCACATCAGGCTACCTGCATGGAGCCTGCTTCTCCCTCTGCCTGTGTCTCTGCCTCTCTCTCATGAATAAATAAATAAAATTTGTTTTTTAAAAAAAATTAAAAATAGACGAAATGGAAACCAGGATTTCCCCTTAGGAAACCCAGATTCTTGGGAGATTGGGTGAAGGACTGTATTGTAACTCCTTATATCCAGGCTGTTCCAACGGGAATAATCTTGAGGAGGCTGTGCCACCATGAGGATTTTTTCTGTATCCCCCTATGTTTATCAGGGTGCCTACCTCATTCTGGGGAGGAAGTCAAGGAGCATGTTCACCATAACCTTCCAGCAGCATGGTGGCCATGGGGGTGCTGTAACGTGAAGGCTAAATTCTTTGTTGAAAAATACCATGAAGTGTTCCTTCGCCGATTGCTAAGCTACTGCGCGATGGAGTCGATGTTGCTCCTTAGCCTCCGCAGAACGTCTCATTCATGTTAAATGAATTAGAGCTCTATTGCATAAACTGCTGACCACCTTGCACTGGACTGTCTTTTTATGACCCAACTCTTGGTTTTGCTTTCATATGAAAAAAGTAACCAAGTTTCCCAAATGCCAGATGATTTGAACTACTATAGCAGTTTCGGAGATTTCTTTTAAAGAACTATGTACAACATATGCCTTCAAGATTCAAAGCATCTGCTGAAAGCATTTACACTTTGCATCCTTGATCTGCAAGCAGATTGTAGAATAATTCCCTGCCACCTGAGTAGGGGTGGTGTGCCTGGACGAAATACAGATATTGCAGAGTCTGCATTTTTTTGCCCTTGGAATTAGAAAATGTTCTACCCACATGCAGCGGAGAACATCTATGTTAGAAGCTGCTTCTTTAGTCTCTAATCCACGGAACGCTGTCTTTTCTGAGACCATTACAAATACCAACTCCCACTAAATCAATGGGAGCATTTTGCTTGAGGCCAGCCTGTGACAGGCAGTCAGAGAAGCCCCTAAATTGCAATATTGAGATGACAACAAGGTTTTTACCATGAGATATAAATAGCAAGCTTCCAACCAGGCCGTTGATTCTTCTTTGTGGGCCTCATAGCTCTGAACAATGACTATTTTCAGTTAGTTAGTACATTGCTCAAAATTCCATGAGTTCATAAAATAATCTAGTCTTCTGTGAAACAGAACCCTTCTTATTGTGCTGGATGTTAGAACGCCATAGACGGACAGAAGCGGAGTACACGTGTATTGAAGGTGCTATAATTTCGTTTGCCACAAGATAGTTTGAAGGCCTCCCTTTGTCATAGAAATCTCAGAAAACAGGGTAAGTGACAGCAAGCTTGTCCATGTGTCTCCAAACTGTCGTTGAAAAATGCACAAGTTTCCAAGCTTGGTATTTCCTAAGTGAGGGAATGGATATTCATTGCAGCATACCAGTAAGTCTTGAAAACGGATTTGCCTGGTCTGTCTTCTATTTTTTTTTTTTTTTTTTTTTTTTGTGCCTGGTCTGTTTTCTAGTTGTGCTTGTGTAAGATGGCACTTTTGTCCCCAGAAAGATATTCAACATCTGCAAATATTACAGATAGCACTTGACCCCCTAAGAACTATTCCGGCTTCCCTTGTCTACTCTGTGGTTTAAATTTACTGCATCCTGCAAGGTCAAGAAGGCAACTGGACCAAGATTTCCCTCCTTTCCTCTGACTCCACCCTCACCAGCCACTACACTCCCTGGCACACATAACAATAACAGCTCTTTATTGGCCTAGTCTATTTTAAGCCATCAACAAATAGAAGGCACTCTCTGAAACTCCTATTGCAGCAGTTCCCCAGAATTGCTGGGGAATTGCAAAAAAGGCCATCTGTTGTCTCCACTATCTGTGGAGCTGAAGCAAAGGCTTAACTTAATGCTCTTCAGCAGAGCAATAGGAAAACATCCATCACCCACTGACAGGTTAGTTCTCCTGCCCCAACGGGCGGATGTCTGCAGTTGCACACATTAAGGAAACAGAGTGATCACCCTAACGATACAATAAAATCTAAAAACTTCAAGAAACGAAGAACGACTGCAAAGGGCCCAGATTCTTCCAGAATACAAAAGCTATTTCCTAATTGTGTATCTGGTGTGTTCCACCTTCATGTTAAATTCTCTTGGTACTGTCACCGAGGTTAGTGCTCAGAGGTGCTCGATGCACTAGGGTTTTGACTTTTCATTAGCAAAATGACTCTGCTCGCTCACCTTGTGGGGCGGGAAGCTGGCTTCCAGACGGCATGAAAGCCCTGAGAAAGTGGTGAGAGGCAGCCTCCATGACGGGACTGATGTACACAGTTTCTGTGCAGCAGCTTGATATGTACTACTTCTGACCTCTCCCACTCAACCTGCCTCTCAGTGTCACCTTTTCTTTTTTAAGATTTTATTTATTTATTTGAGAGAGAGAGAGAACCAGGGAAAAAGTGAACCAGGGAAAGAGAAAGAAAGAGAGAACAAGCAGGGGGAGAGGGAGAAGCAGACTCCCCACTGAGCAAGGAGCCCGACATGGGGCTCAATCCCAGGACCCGGGGATCATGACATGAACCGAAGGCAGATGCCTAACCAACTGAGCCACCCAGGCCCCCCTCATTGTTACCTTTTAACTTGCCCAGAAAATAGAAGTCATCATATTGGATCTTCTTCAATTTCCCACCATTGAACCTGTAAGTCTGCTTTTATCCACACTCATTCTTTCCACCTAGTTATAAAAAAATTCACTGTTAATATTTATTAAGTATTTATTATGTAACAGGCAGTATTTTGAGTACTTTACATATATAAACTCAAGTAATTCTCAAACAGCACCGCTAACTACATTATCAACAGTTTATTGGTAAGGCGACTCAAAGACAGAGGGTCCCAGCAATGCTATCAGATGAGGACACCACTTCTTGGTTTGTTTTCTTTTGTTTTCCAAGGATTTTATTAATTAATTTATTTGAGAGAGAGCGAGAGCCTGTGCCCGTGAGTGGGGGGGGGGGGCAGAGGAAGAGGGAGAGAATTTCAAGCAGATTCCCTGCTGAGCATAGAGCCTGATGCAGGGCTCCACCTCAACCCTGAGATCATGACCTGAGCCCAAACCAAGAGCCTGATGCTTAACCGACTGAGTCACCCAAATGGGCCCCCACTTCCTGTTGATTAATGTCTCTCCCTGTGTTTTCCTGATATCCTTCCATGAAGATTAGTAAGCACCTTCTCTGTGCCAGGCACTCGGCTAGGTTCTGAGGATATAATGGGAGGCAAAAACAGTGTTAAAAGTAGTCACACCAACTCATATATAATGAATGAGACAGTGAGAAAGGAATAGAATTAAAGGACCTTGACCTGGATTGGAGGATCAAAGGTGGCTTCCCGGAAGGGATGTTTACACTAAACCACAGAGGATGGATGGGAGTCACCTTGAGGAAGAGGAGCAAGGACAGTTATAAAGGGAAGCAGAAGTCAAATACGAGCCCCCAACCCATGGCTGGCTCATCTGAAAGCTAGTCACTCACTATTTTTGGAAGAAGAACATGCAGGCAATTTCTCCATCTTTTCCCTTGACCATAAATCATTTCATTATAATATTTTATATATTTTGTATGTTTAACTCTTAACAAATATATAGAAATACATAATATATAAAAATGCATAATATATGCAAATGCATGCATATGCAAATAGGAGGAGATCTGTATATGCTCATCCCCTTCTAAAAGCAGGAACAAGAAAACCGTCCCGGAAACATTAAGAAATGGCACATGGAGGGGGAGCTAGGAGCCAGAAGCTCCTGATTCTATCTCAGCTCAACAATTAATTCACTGGGTTACCCTGGGCCTTGGTTTCTTCGTCTGTGAAATGGAGCTAGAAGTACCTTCCTTGGTTTAGCCGCCCCATGCCCCATCATGGTGAGGATTGAATTATACCCTCCACCAGAGGGAACAAGCTTTGAAAAGATTTCCAAGCTTTGCTAAGGGCTTTGGAAGGCACTAGGTAATTGGCAATTCCAGGGAAGTTTGCTTCAGTTCCCTCTGCATGATTGCATTTCTTGTACAAAACCGTGTGAGCTTTGTGGACCTGGGTTTCAGAACCCCGGACTTCCTAAGAGTTAGAGCTCATGACGCTGAGGGTGTACAGTACCCACGCCCCTTTGAGCAGCTTCACATTTCACTCAATGCTCAGCGTTTCTGCCTCAGAATGAATGCCACCCTGCAGCAGGTGTTGGCCGAGTACCCCCGCCTTGGTCTTAGTTCATTTTGTGCAGGTGATTAACACAGCTGAAATCGTTTGCAAGCAGAGGAGACTGCTCTTCTCCCCTCTAAAAGGAAAATACACATTTTTAATAGAGAGAGGCAGGGAACAGAAAGCAATTGACTGGGGAGAGGGAGGGTGGTCTAACAGCTACAGAAGAGAATTTAAAGTTCGGCTTTGAGGTTCTTGGCTTCCAGTCCTTAACTGTGACATACTGAGTTGTGTGACTCGGATGTGCACACGTCCGCGCTTTCGCCTGTGTGCACACCCATGTTTCTATACAGAGATCTTTCCGTGAAGATGAAAATACGTGTGTCCATGGTCACACTGCACCCTTTACAGAGTCCACCAGGATGGGAACTATAGGACTGTACAGTTGTTTCCCTTAAGATGAATTCTGTTATTTTAAGAAATTGAAACTTTTATCGATTCTGAATTTATTTCTGTTGTTTTCAGTCAGGGGCTTTAGTTGTAAGCAGCAGACTGAAAGCCACTCTACAGGAAGAATTTATTAAAGGCTTTTGAGGAGCTCATGGAATTGCCAGGTAACTGAGGGACCAGAGGCTGAATTCTACAGTCAGGAATAACGCCCAGAATCGACCAGTGGGACTGCGCTGGTGAGGACCTCACGGCTCCCCATGACCTCTAGGCCCTGGCGGCCAGGCCCAAGACCCAGATGCTGCCTCTGGCATGGCCACTCCTGTTAGCCCTGTGCCTCGATCAGCCTGCAGCGGCCACCACAGCCAGAATCTTCTTTGCCCTGCACGCTCCTTGTATCGGGAATCCCAGATTCTAAGTCTGCAGTGGTTGCATCAAACTGTGGGAGCCTGGGTCACATGCTTGGGTCCTAGCTGTAAAGAAATTTGGAAAACAATGAATATGCAGTATTTTCAGTTTCTCTGCTAGTGTATAATAGAGCCTTCCACCAAGAATCCTAGGTGGGCAACCAAAAAGGTTGACAAATGTCCACTGTGGCCGAGTAGTGCTAACAGACGCCAATCCACAGGCAGAGGGTTGAGCCTGGCTTCATTCTCTAGGGAAAGCTTTGAGAAAGGAAGTCTGCACAATGAATTCCTGGTCTTGGGAACAGTTGCACAGCCTCCCGGGAAGACCCTTATCACAACAGTGAGAAAGCGACACAGCTTAGGCCTGAGGAGCAGCTTTCTCCTTGAAGGCTTAAACAACAGAAACCTGAGTAAAGATCAAAAGCACAGCCATTGATATAAAACATATGATATGTGTTTTAATTGGACTATCAAAACATCCCACTCTTCTCCAAAAAAACAATGTTTCTAGAAATGCCCCATTCCCTGTCTCTAGGAGGAGATGACTTTTATCAGAAGGCTGTTTGGGCTCTTAACAGTTCATGAAGCAACCCTTCTGATGGCTTAAGGATCTTGCTTCCCTCCACTGTGCCACAGATTGATTTGGTGAGTTGCAAAAAGTTCCATCACACTATTCTGTGTGCCTTGGGTCAAAAGGAAGAAGGCCCACCGGCCCTGAATTATCATTGTTTTAGACCATTTGTCGCATGTCCCTGCTATTCTTGAGAAGAGAGAAAAAAGGCAACAGCCTCTGTAGAAGCAGTCAGAACACTCTTCCAGGAGCCACGTCCTTGATACCGGTGAGGAGGTATAGTGGGGCGAGGGGTCCCGGGTAAACAAAACTCTGCAAAGGCCCAGCTCCGGCATAGCCACTGTATCCTCATGCCAAGATCTTCCCAGAATGAGTCTTTAGAGGATTTAGGTCTCTGAGTGTGGAAAGCTGGTTGGGAGCCAGCATACCTTCTCTAGAGGCGCAGGAACATGAGGGCTTTCTTTCTTTCCCTAGTCTCCATTCGCCCTTTGGAAAAAAATATTTTCACGTCAATTTTAACATCCCACCATTGCAGAGCAGCCACCTGTCACCTCTCGCCACAGATCAACAATCGCAGTTCTCCCAAAGTCTCTGGCAGAAGGTCCTGCTTGCAGAGGAAGCAATTCAGCAGGGCCCTGGAAGACAGCCGAGCAGCAGCAGGAGGCCTCTGAAATCCGCAGTGTTAGACTCTCGGGGTGGGCATTTTCTTGTGGCGTATTAAGTAACACACCTACTCAAGTTACTGTGTGAACTCAGTGGACAGCTGCCCTTTCAGTGAGAAGCGAAAGCCTGCACTGCACTCTACTTCCCTCTACCCCTCCGCCCCCTGCCCAAGTTCAAGTATAGACTCCTTAGAGAAGGATGAACTACAAAGAGCAGTGGAAAAAGAATGACGCCTGAATGAAGATCCCACTGGCCAGGAGTTAGCCAGGAATGGAGAAGCCCAAGTGCTTGGGGGCTCACCCCCGCAGCCGCCACACTGACCCCAGATAGAGGTGGGAGAAAGACTGCACGTGCCCAAATGGAGGCAGAAGCAATTAGAAGGATCCACTCAGGATGGAAAGGTGTCTGGACTCATGTTCATCCTTGAAGAAATACCTGATTTAGGAAATGGTGAAGCCAGAATAATGTGGGTTCAGATTCCTTAAACAATCGGTATGACTTGGACACCAAGGTGGCTCAGTGGTTGAGCGTCTGTCTTCAGCTCAGGGAGTGATCCCTGAGTCCTGGGATCCAGTCCTGCATCTCCCGCCATCCCCCCTGCAGGGAGCCTGCTTCTCCCTCTGCCCATGTCTCTGCCTCTCTCTCTCTGTGACTCTCATAAATAAATAAAATCTTCAAAAAAGAAAAAGAATTGGCATAACTTTGCCCATGTCTTGCTTAATCTCACTAAGCCTCATTTTTCTCTTTCATGATGAAACTAATATAGTGCTGCCTTATAAGATTGTTATGGGAAATAAATGAGATATTAAATGTAAAACAGGTGATTAGTATGATGCTAAGCTCATACTTTATGTATCGGCTATTTTAATGTTTCTGTGGACAGTGTTAGACCAGCACGGTTAACGTGTCTTTCTTTCCTTTGCTTGGTGGATGAGATGTCTTTTCCCAAGGTGGGGATCATGTGCTATTGACATTTCATATTTTACATCATGACATGTTTCTATGTAATGAAAAACTCAAAAAAAAAAAAAGAAAACTTTTGCTCTGTGCCTCTTGCTTTGTGCATTATGAAGTAGATACTCTCTTCGTAGAACTTCTTCCTGCAAAGGATTCTGATGGGTTTAAAATAAGAATTCTATGTGAGATGGAAAAGTCAGTACCCAAAAAAAGGGAACCCAAGAAGGATGGTGAGTAAAGAGAGGAAAATGTGTGGAAATCCCATTTACAGGAAGACCCCCGTTCCCTCCTGTCTAGACTGAGTAATATAACATTGACCAATATAATGTGTCATAGAAATGCTCATGCATAGTGGAAGTGACGATCAGGCCTGAAGAGAGTTGACCTCTGCTTTTATTGTGCATTCCCTTTACAGCATGGAGTCCAGCATTCTGCGGTGAGGTAGTAGGGCATGAAATATAGATTGTCAAGCCTTTGGGGATTCTGAGGAATGAAAGGTACTTAATAAGGATAAAATTCATCCTGGGCTTATTACTTTGCCCTCTTCCATCTCAGAGTCTCTTACATCATGAAATAAGTTTGGCAATGAAGTAGAAGAAAGAGAGAGCATTTTAAATGATGGAGCAGGAAGTCTGTTCCTGGGCAATTTTTGGCAAGTTTGAGGATAAACAAGGAGAGAGATAATGAGACTAGCTCAGCAGTCCTCCAACTCTCTTATCCTTTATCCCTTCTGTGAGCTCGTTTAGTCTCTCCCATTAAGGAGAGAGCTATAGGATAGCTTCCCTTTGTTTCGTCTCAGAAGGAAAACATGCTATCAGAGGCAAGAACAGAATGTGGAAGGACACAGGAAGTGAAAATGAAGGAAGGAGCATCAAGAGGAAAAGGGTCTTTGGCAGATGTGCCATTTGGAGAAACCAGGTTTTGGGGGTGATAAGGTAGAAGGAAAAAAATCTACTAATATACTTTACATAAAATTTCATTTTTTTTTCAGATTTCTTTAAATCTTTTGGAGTTTCCCCACAGCCTTTCAACATAGCGTGATTTCCAACTTGAAAACATTTGACAAAAGGGTGATGAAGAAACAATAGAAAAACTCTGCTCCTAACCAGAGATCAAAACAGACTTTATTCTGACATTTCCTACTTTTAAAAAGAAACCTCCTTTTTTTTTTTCCATTGGGGAACACTAAAGGATGAGAACAAATTTATACTTTTTCATTTTTTCTAACGAAAATCCTATTCTGATGAGGTCTCAGATTTGCAGGGGATATGAAATGTTCCCAATCAACCCATTTGAAATTTTAAGCAAATCTCAGAATCACAGGTACCTAGAGATGAAATGTACCATTCAGGTCAACTCATGCAGGCTCCACTTGCTATGGGAGATACAAAGGCTATGGAGATACATATGCTATGGGACTCCCCTTACATGTATGACACCTGTATCTGATACTAACTGAGCTTCTGCTTAATCTTCTAGACATGAGGAACTCAATAATTCCCAAGGGAGATCATTCCTTTACAAGAGGCTATCATCCAGAAAGTTCTTTCTTGAGTCAAATCTATCTCCCTTTCTTCTTCACCCTAACATGTATCAATTGGATCGAGTTCTGTCTTTTATCACTTCACATCAGAACTCAAAAGTGAGCAACTCTTCTACAAAACTGCCCCCCAAATAGGTGAAGACAATTCTCATTTCCCTCACTAGTTTTCTCTTTCCAGGTAGACCTATCTCCCCTTTCTTCACCCATTCTTTAGTTGTTATAACTTCTAGACAATTCCCCCATCCTCAAAACTTTGTAGACGTTTCGTTCTTCCTTCACTTTTTTTTTTTTCTCTTTTAAGGGGCAAACTTTCCTAGAAGAGCAAACAAAACGTTCTTTTCCAAGATCTGATTGGGCTTAACCATTCCATATGCATTATGCCATGTGATAGTGGACTGTAAAATTTTTTATTGCTTTGCGTTTGAATAGAGGATGACTGCATTTGTTAAACAAGCTCTTTCCAAACAAGTCATAATAAAAACTTTATAGTATCCCACTTCATCACATAACTTTTTAATGCTTCTCCTTTTGTTTGGTTTTGGTTCTGGTTTGTAGTCCTTCTTCACTTTTTTCCCCTTGAAGTCTCAGAGTTTTTCTAGAAATTCCCATGGAGAGTTTCAAGTTGGAAACCTGGTCCTAAACGTCTTTTCTTTGAGACCCTCTCCTGGGTTTGGACTGTGAATCAGACCGTGTGGAAATAATGATGCCATCCGCGTGGTAGGGCCCAGTGCGGTGCATATGTGCAGTATAAAGTCAGTTTATATATGGTTTGAAATTGAATCCCAGGGTTTGGAAAATGCAGAAGTTTATGTGATGGATATCATGACCACACATGAGGTGTTGTGGAGATACATATGTATCTTAAAATATACATAGCTATGAGAATATACATATCTGTATATATAATAATGGAAAGATTTAAACTATCAAAGCCTTCAGGCAAATATTTTACAGCTATCTAATAGCAGGTATTTATAACTTAACCTCTTGACTTCAAAAGTTGAGATTTGGCACTGCAAACACCAAGTAAATACCAGCCATGATTCGTGGAGGAAATTCATGCCATTGGCATCAAATAATTAAGATGGGGTCTTAACTTTGAACATTTGTTCAAATGTGTACAGGAAGTACTAACATTTTTAAAGCACCAAGACTGATTGTGAGATGCCTCTCTCCGGGATTCTGATTTTAAATGTTTATCTTTGAACTTAAAGAAAAAAGCCTTTGTCTATGAAAGGACTAGGCTACATTAAAAGATTTAATGAATCCTTTCCCTCTTCATCACCCATACCCCTCCCTGAAACATTATCAGTATTTGTGGGGATGCCGGGAATAAGAAGATAAGCCAGTCAGTCTAGCTTCATTTAGGGAGAAGAACTCTGTAACTACTTTTAAGGTATCAAATAGAGAACAGTTGGAAAAGCAAGCTTGATTAAAGACAGCTAACATCATTTCAGGAAGGGGAGTCGTGGCTAATTTGTTGGAATTCTTTGAGGAAATCACTGCCCCCGTGAACTGGCTGGGGGAAAGAAGGAGATTATAGACTGAGGGTTTTGTTTTGTTTTTTGTTTTTTTTTCCAGAAAGGGCTCTATAGAATTCTTTACTGTTGGTTAAAATGTTTAAGGACTGAAGTCATGGAAGTGTAGGACAATTGGTATATTGGACTAGAAACTGGCAAAAGGGGAGGAAAGAAAGGGTAACTATGAACAGAAATGTGTCAACCGTGAAGGCAAGATCAGAGGCAAGATCTGAAGAGAAGCTACTCTGACATATGAACTGGCACTCTCTGTGGTCACCGAAGGTGTCCCCCTGAGACGTGGATATGGAAGAGGGTTGTAGCGGGGGATGGGGAAACTCTGAGAGAATTGCACCAAAAGCAGACATTCTTTTGTGGGGATTTTTCCTCCCCTTTGAAGGGCACTGCATTATCCATTGTGTCCTGGTGGTCAGCCTGGGCTACATAGCATTTTTTTTTTTTTGAGAGTCTCCAAAATAAATGCACTAAGCAATTCTATTTGATTTAAACTCTAGCATAGCATGAACCTAGAGCACTCTGGATATACTGTAAGATGAAAAAAGCTTTGTCTCTTTCTGAAGTTTAAAGAGATAAGAAAGAGAGTTCATAAAACAGCATTTTATCCCCTGATTTCAGTGATTTAATACTATGTTGCTAGAGACGGACAATTCCTGGGGATCATGTGGAGCCTTCCATCCTGTCCATCCTCCATACTTGTCTCCTGATTTGCCTGTTCCTCTACTTGTTAGTGTCTCTGGCGTTGTCCAAAAAGGAAACTGAAGGTTTAGGGAAAAAAAATTAATCTATTTTCAATCTTGCATCCTTTCTACAAGACAAGGTGAAATTCTAGGGGAATAACCACTAGCTTTCCTTTGAGTGTTATGTTTTATATGATTATAGGAAAAATACTCTGTGCACATGTACCCCAAATAACTCCCCTCAATAGGTTCTGGATAAGATATGGGTTTTCTCTTCTTGGAAGAGACAACCGATTACATTTTATTTTCAATGGCATTAATAATTTGAGAAAAAGAATATCAGGAAAGTAAATTTTGATGAAGAATCTGGGAGGGAAGGTTTTCAAGAAACCAATGCCTCAGAGGCCAGACAGGTGACACTAATGAGGAAAGAGGTGAATACCCTACAGGAGGAATGGGGAGCCTAAGCCTGCGAGCACATACCCCAGGGAAAACTGTCCACATCCAGAGGAGCATTGGGATGGGCAAACCAAAACATTGGATTAAGCCTTTGGGCCACCTTGTGGGACCTCTGGTTTAAAGCAATAGTTTCCAAACTTTTGAAGCTGAGGACTACTTTTCAATGTAAAAAAAAAGTGAGGATTCCTAATATAGTACTTTCATATTCATTGACTAAAAATTCACAGAAACAAAATGTGTTGACACATTATTGTAATGTGCAAAAATGAGTTTTGTGATACACACAGAGCCTGGTGCTGTGAATATGAGACTGAACATAAAACAATCCCTCCCCTAGGAGGGATTGTCTAGTGAGTGAGGTGACCAAGTAAAGAGATGATCGCCAAAGATTCTGTTTACTGATAGAAGAGAAGTGAGTGCATGGTGCTGGGGGGTCACATAGGAAGGGCAGCTAACTCAATTTTGGCCAAGTTGAGGGAAAACCTCCCCAAAGATATGACAACTCAGTCAAGACTAAAGTTTGGTCAGCACTCAGCATACGTGGGGTGTTTTAAGGAGGGGAAAACAGCATGTACAAGGGTTCTGGGGTGAGAAAACAGGTTTTCCTCCAGGAAATGAGTAGATCAGTACAGCTAGAATAAAGTGATGGAAGTTAAATCTAGAAAGCAAAACAAAGGACAATCCCTGAGCAATCCATATGTATGCTTATTCACAGAGCATATTTACTTGGCTTTAAATCAACAACAGAATGGCTATATTAATCTTGAGACCCTGACAAAAATTGCAAGAAATTGCAAGACTCCCTCAGCTTGGAGGTTCACACTTTGGGAACTAAATGTAATAGCAAGTGGAACCGTGTAGCCCTGAACACTAGTTGCTAGGGCTGTCTTAACAAAGTCCCAGAGTGTGCATAGATGCAACAGCAGAAATATATTGTCTCATAGTTCTGGAGGCTGGCTGCCTGAATCAGTGTCATCAGTATTGAGTCCCTCTGAGGACCATGAGGTAAAGATCTGTTCTAGGTCTCTCTCCTTGGCTCATTGATGGCTAGCTCTGTGTTCATATGATGTTCTTCCCATATACATATCTGTCTTAAAATGTCCCTGTTTTGTAAGGACACCAGTCATATCATACTAGTGACTACCCTAAAGACCTCATTTTAAGTTAATTATCTCTAGAAAGACCCCATCTCCACGATAGTCACATTACAAGGTACCGGTGTTAGGACATCATCATATGAACTTTAACAACTTAACTTATTAATACCCAAATTAGATGACCCGAAGAGACTTGGGGGAGCCCAGAGCATTTTGGCAACTTCCTAGAGGTTTCTGAGTTGTGGAGGGGGCTGCAAAGACCAAACTTGGCTCTTACCCTACTCTTGCCTCCATTTGGCCCAACTCCATGATTCCTGACAAGCTAGCTGTACCAAACCACAGGGAGTAATCACTGCTTCTCACAGATAAGGAAAAGGTTGAAGTCACTTCCTTTCTCTTCCTTTTCACTGTCTAACAACCATCTCGCTGACAGAGAAGATCTTCTCCAAGTGAATGCCTCTCTCTCGTCATGGAAGAGCCTAATCCAGAGTTAATTTTGGCCTTGCCTTTTTGGTGAGAGCCACCCAATCAGAGTATTTCTCAAAAGAGGTGTGTTCTCCACATCTTTGTTTCCTACAGCAAACAGCCTCCTTTCTTAGGGCTCATGGTAACTTGGGCTGTCAGAATTATGTAGTGTCAAAAAGACCACTTGGAAACATGCACCCATCCATTCAGTTTGGATAAAAACAAATCCAAAGAAGACAGATTTCAGTTGTATATGTGGAGCCACTCAAGGGAGGGCAGTTAATAAAAACCAAACTGTTTGAGATGAATTTTGATACTTTTTTTTAAGGCTTGTTTAGGCAGAACAAAATCAAGGTTTCTCTGTGCCTCCATGGGCAGCATCTTGTTAATCGTCTTGAGGAATTCTCTGCAAAACGTCAGTTGATTTGAACCCTCCTATTATTCTTATTTAATTTCCAGATGTGCTCTGATGTTCTTTGGAAAATAAGCCCTCATGATTAATATCCACAGAAGTGCTCAATTTGCAGAGATTCTGAGATTGTAAGTGCTATTTCTCCTTATTTTCAGGGTCTACTTAATCGCTCTTTTTTTTTTTTTTGTCCTTCAAATAAGAGAGGAGAGTTCATTGTACCAGGTAAAGGAGAAGAAAGCAAGGTGTGTGTGTGTGTGTGTGTGTGTGTGTGTGTATGGCCACTTTCTGAAAAGCAAGTAAGGTGAGATGAGTTCTCCTTCCTTTTTCTGGCAACTACCTGCTAGGGAGGTAAGATGAAAGAAGAGACACTTGGGAAATATAGCTCAAGGCCAGGAAGGAGTCATCCATTCTTTTCAAATAAGGAGGTAAAGAAGAAATGCTACCTGGAGGCTAATTTTCTCAGTGAAAAAGGTATGATTAATTTTTAGACCAAAACACTATAAGGATTTGTGCCTCTTCCTCAGCAGAATCTGAAGTCCCTTTTCAGCTCCCCACCCAGAAATGGACTTGGACTTGTCTGTGTATGACTGTCCATAGCCATGTCAGGGGCCATCTGAGAGACAAGGTGTCACAGAGGAGTGTCTCCTGATATGCAAGGGCATGGCTAGATAGGTTTCCTTGGAGCCCAAGACTAATGCTTCCCACTTGAGGAGAGACCACAGGGGCAAGTGGAATAGTTGGGATGAGTGACAAGATCTTAAGTCTCCAGCACTGTGAACTTTTTATGGGTTGGGATATGGTGCTTAAATTTAAACTGAAGGACAGATTGGACAATTTTCAGGGCTCTGTGCTTGGGACTGGATGTTGAAATTAAGACTGTTTTGTTGCTGTCTCTACTTATGTGAGCTGAATGTGTGTGTAGAGCTTAGAACAGTGCCTGGCATGTGACGACCTTTTTTGACAGAAAATTGCCTGCGAATAGGTTAAAACTAAAAGCGGATCATTTGTAAGTTGGTTTTCCAGCTTCCCGCCTGGCTTTTACCATGCAATTCTATGTAAATAGGACTCTGTGAGCCCCTCAGCTGAAGGAAGCATATTGTCAACAGTCATTTTCAGCCTTATAATTTCATGAGCCATTAAAATGGAGATTGTGCTACTTGGGAGATGAAGTGGGGCAATCGGTCATGACAATATATCAAAGGCTTACCATATACAACCGTGCTAAGCTCTGTGCACATCTTTCTATTAAATTCACTCAACAATCTTGAAATGGAGCCTTAGAAAGGTAGAGTGATTTGTGTGAAGTCACTCTGTTAATGGGTAGACAATCAGAGTTTTTAACCTCAAATCTTCTGACAGTAAAGCTGAGGTTCAAATACTACATTACACTTTGTGTGGATTAATGGTTTGTCAAATGTTTAGTCTTCATCCTGGAGAATCAAGAATTATGGAGCTTTTTCATTCACACGCAGTTAATTCCTGTTATTTGCAGTAGCAATGTGCTATAAAGTCACCGTAAACACTGATTTAGTGAATACTGAATCATTACTCCTAGAAGAAATGTATGGTTAGGTTCCTGCAAGTCTCTGATCACAACTTTTTTGTCAACCCACCAATACATAACCTTGTATTTTATGTATTTCTGTTTAAGATCCTTACTTAATATATCCTATTGGGTCATTAACACTGAACTCACAGCCAAAAGCACTAGAAAGCTTATACCTGAATAAAACTTATCTATATTTTCTTCAAAAGGTACTTCACAGCCTCTTGCACTTAGGAACGGTAGGCAGCACTACACGTGGTGGGGGGGAGTGCATTTTAAAAAGCCAAATTGACAATGAAAAGCATAAAAAATGCAAAACCATGGCATGAAATAGACCACATAAAAGGACATTTTTCTTCTGCATGGAAGCTGAAACAAAAGGGCCGAGCATCATCTTGTTCAATCTTAGCTATTCAACAGTTCAAACATAACTGTTAGGAATGGTGTGCTGTGCATCCAAAATTTTCACCATTCTGTCCGTGGTGGTGAATGACTGCAAAAGTGCTATGACTATTGATTTCAGGATGACAAGTAAATTATAGTGAGTAGGCAAATTTGTAATTAAAGAATCTGTGAATAATGCGGACCGACTACTTTCTGACCTAGTTGTTAAACTACTTCAGAGCAAAGAAATCCCACATTTCAGAGGAAAAATGAAATGCTGTTGTTTCATTAGGCAAATAAAACACTGCCTACATGTTTGAATACAAAAACCAGGTAATTGCTAAATACATTCCTTTCATTTTTGCTTGTTTAGATTCTCCGAGTCTAAAGATGCAACTCTTGGTTGATTGTATTGCTCCACATAGACGAGGAGTTTTATAAGAGCACTTGCCTCCAAGATTTCTAAAACTTGTTTAAAATTAAGTTCTTTTTTAAAGATTGTATTTATTTATTCATGAGAGACACACAGAAGCAGAGACATAGGCAGAGGGAGAAGCAGGCTCACCACCATGGAAAGCCTGATAGGGGACTCGATCCCAGGACCGCAGGATCACGACCTGAGCCAAAGGCAGATACCCAACCACTGAGCCACTCAGGTGCCCTTTAAATTAAGTTCTTGATGAACCTTTGCCCCTTGACAGAAGAGTTCATTAAGAAAAGTTTCTATAAGTGCAAAACTCAATTTTAATTTTTATTCTTTTTATCATTTCTTCCAAATGCCTCTGGAGAGCTGCTCTGCCCAATTTCTGTCTAGAGTAGTTATCATCAGCCATTTCTGCACTGTCCTAACTCTGGGTGGAACACAGATCATGTGAAGTCTCCTGGAGACCACCAGGATCAATCTTCTCCAATAACAGAAACAGGAGGAATTAATTACAGGGTATTTTGTTGACCACTCACCTAACACACATAACCATTTTCAGAAAACTAACCATTTTCAGAAAACTCTATGGAACATGGAAATTGAGATATGGAAAATCAGAAAAGGTATTTCCTAACAATGTTTCCTCTCCATGATTTTTCTTCGTAATGAATGATTGGTAACTCCTTGGCTAATACTAGTGAAGTATCTATGGAAAAAAAGGATGCTTTTCAGAAAACCTTGCCTTTTGTTTGACTGAGAAGGTTAAAGTCAGTCTTTTAACCTGGAATTCAAGATTTTCCATGATTTGGACCCAGTTTTCAATGCATTCTTATCTTCTACCCCTGCCTGATTTAGAATGTCTGTGCCAGCCATGTGGCTATCTTATATAGATGAAGAATAAGGTGTAAAGCATAACTGTTAGGATTGTAGAGTCTATTGGGGAAGGTGAGACTAACACCCATAGAAGTGAAAGACATTAGGGAGTTATATGATTGAGAGTCATTAATGTGACATAGACTGTAGAGTATAGGAGTTTGAAATCAAAACACACATGTGACACACAGAAAAAGAGAGAGAGAGAGAATAGAAGAGTCAGGGAAAGAAGGTAAATTCAAAATGGTTTTTGAAGAATGGGGAAAATTGCCATAGATATGAGGGTGGGCCGGGGGGGGGGGCGGTGGGAGGGGAAGAGGAGAGAAGAGTGAATCCAGATGAGGGAAACCAAAACAGTGAATGTTTGCAAGTGGGAATGCACAAGATGTTGGTGGAGCTGTAAACAAACCAACGTGTATGGCAAAGGCAGCGCATACTGAAGAGTAAAAGGAAACAAACTTGGAGACACAGGGAAAAATTTAATTGAAGTGGGCAAATTAAAAATAGGAGCAAAAAAAAAAAAAAAAAAGGAAGGAGCATTGAAATTTGCTGAAGTAGGAAATGGAAAGCCAATGATGGCTTCGAAGAAAGCAACTTGCACTAAACTGTAGATCACTGAAATAGGCACCTACTGATTCTTTACTTTCCGTAACAAGATTTCTGCACCCAATCAGCTTTTGATTTCTGCACTCAACCAGCTTTTGACAAATTCTCATTGAATGCCTCTTGGGTGCTAGACATCACGAAAGTGAGAGAGCTATGTTGGAGTGAATGAGAGCAGAATGAAGACCAAAGTGGTCTTTATTCTCAGGGAATTTATATCCTAGTAATATTCATTTCCATTAAGTTTTTCTGTTTTGATTCAATGTCTTAGGTGGAAAAGTTCTCAGGAAAACTGGCACCTTCATCTTTCTGGGTTTGTAAATATGTTTGTGTTTGGCTTAGCTTTCCAAGAAGCTGGTACTTGAAGACACAGCACCTCTAACCTAGGAGAAGCCTTCTCTGTCCTCTTCAAACTGGACAGGGGCCCCTCAGCAGTTCGCAACACCCATGCTTCTAGATAGTATTTAGAAATAGCCCACTCTCGTCATGTCTACTCTCGGCATCTGCAGTCAACCTAATCTGACGAGACGATAAGCACCCTGGGGCAGACTCTTCCTTCATCTCTCCCCTTACCACAGCAGGTGCTCAATAAATGTTTAAATAAAATGAGTGAACGGAGGGAATGAATGTGAGTTTTCCTTATCTGAATTTTTTTTTCTTTGGGGCCAATTTTTGGCAGAAAAAGGATACCTCTAGGACAAGGGGGGAAGATAAGTTCCATCTTTATCTTTATGTATGTGATAACACTTTTGAAATGTGTTTGGTTGTTCTTATCAGGCTATTTGGAATGTGGTAACACAGAGCTGGATGTCTTGCCCTAAGGTGATTTAAAAATGACAAATCTTATGCGTTTTTTTTTTTCATTTCCTTAAGAGCTGTAATATTAGCCCACCCTATAAATCACAGCAAGTCGGTTCTGTCTCAATGCCACAGGTATTTCTGCAATACGGACTGTTCAATAAATTATCAGGCACTTATTAGTAAAAACAAGACATTTGATTTAACTCTAGGCATCTTCTTGGAAACTTCTAGCTGAGGTTTGGATTTAAAACACTTTGGATGTCACCCTGAGACTTGTTACTTCCAATTCATTGTCTATAATTCTCTTTGGCAGCTTTGCAAAACAAATCTTGGAAAGTGCAGAGAGAAAGCAGTTCTCTTCCTAGAAAACTTGGAGTCTTTTTAATTTACTCTGGATGCCAAGGACAGTGCATAGAAGTTTTTGTCTTGTTTATGGATTTGCTTGCTGTGTCGCTCACTCATTCTTTTATTTGTTTCTTTAATTGATTACTTATTTCTTCACTGGATTTTCAAAAAAAAAAGAGAGAGAGAGAGAGAGAGAGCAAATATCCTAGGTGGTGGTGGTGTGTTTGTCAAACTCTAGGTGGCGCCCCACAAGGCACTGGTGAGGGTGGGGAAGGAGGGAGCAGGGCGGCTGGGTTCTCAGAATGTAGTAAAACCACAGAACACCCAGGCCGATTCTGAAACGAGGGTGGGAGCTTCCCGTGTGGGGGTGTAAGGGTGGGGCCGGGCAGGATGTGTGCTGGGGTTTCACTTGGAAAAAAACATACATCATAGGGCAATATAGTTTACTTGCAGATTGCTGTTTGAAAAATGGTATAAAAGCACCCAATTTTCGTTGAAAACCACCTTCCTCGCCTGCTGGATTAGGTTGCTGTCGCTTGTGTTGCTTCATTGCACTCCTATCACAATTGTAACGGAGAAAGCATTTCATTTATTTACTAATGATTAACAGGTTTCATGCTTTAATCTCTTCCCTCTGTGGCCCCTAAGGGCCAAGGGGGGTGCTGTGGCTGCCTGGTTCCCTGCCCTGCACCTGGGGCTTAACAGCACCCAGCAAGTGGTGGGCACTCCATAAGTACTTTGTCTAGTTTGCTCCTTTGCAGGCTGCCCTGGGCTGTTCTTTTTACCTATTCAATCCTTTAGGGCCATCCTTTCCCTTCCCACTGCAGCCCTACTGCATCTTCCACCCCCCACTCCCCGTGCCCCTCCCAATCCTCCCAACCCTACCCCTTTACCGACCCCTCACCATCTCCCTCCCATTTATCCTGGGTTTTGAAAGTCTCCAAACATAAACATGGGGGAAACGAGATGTCTGAAAGCAATCTTCCCAATAGATCTTCAAAGTCCAGGGGAAGAATAGTAAAAATCAAGAAAAGGGTAGTTTGGCCAACTCAAAAGAGAAAGTGGGACCTCCCCAAGAGCCATTTCCAAGGGCCTCGTGGCTTTCCCCAGCAGGTGCCGCCCTCCTGGCTTTGCACAGCTGGAGGCTGGAGAGCAGCAGAGGCCTTCCCTCTGAATGGTCTGGACTGGGGACAACTGGCAGCAATCACAAGTGGCTTCTTGGCTCACCCCAGCGGCACTTCAGCTTTCATAAACGGCCCATCTCTGGGTTGCAAGGTTCCAGGGCTTAGGGGTTTCCCCTCTGTTAGAGCCCAACCTGCTGAGCTGATCTCAAGCCAAAGCCATTGGTCGGCCTCTTAAAGGCGAAGGAAGGGAGGAAGGAAGGAAGGAAGGAAGGAAAGAAGGAAGGAAGGAAGGAAGGAAGGAAGGAAGGAAGGAAGGAAGGAAGGAAGGAAGGAAGGAAGGAAAAGAAAGGGAGAAAGAAAGAAAAAAGAAAGGAAGAAAGAAAAGAAAAAAGAAAAGAAATCAAAGTTTTGAGAATTTTTAAAAATATTTATTTATTTATTCATGAGAGACAGAGAGGCAGAGACACAGGCAGAGGGAGAAGCAGGCTCCCTGCAGGGAGCCCGATGCGGGACTCGATCCCAGGACCCTAGGGTCATGACCTAAGCTGAAGGCAGATGCTCAACTGCTGAGCCACCTGGGTGCCCAAGTTTTGAGAATATTCTTATTCATGAACACCTAACATGCTTATATGTTAAAACTCATTTTAAAGTGAATGTGAGCTGAGAAAAAGCTCCTGCGAGACAAGTAGCCTCTCTGCTCCCACCAACGTGATGTGAGTGGAAGACAAGAGTTTGGAAGAATGCATCTCCCAGACACTTATATTATTACGGACCCAAGAAACAAAACCTAAGTCTGGAAAGCAACGTCAAGCCACAGATGCCCAAGCCCTCATGGTGCAGCTAAAGGCTCTGAGGCAAGTGACTTGCTCAAGGCCACTCAGTTCCAGCAACCAGGCCCAGCAACTTGAACTAAGTCTTCAGCCCAGTTCAAGTCCTTTCTTTCTAGGAGCCACAGATTTCTGCTTTCAGTTAAAATAAGTTTTAAACAGACTGTGCGCTGTAAATGCATTTCCTCAACTCATTGTCCGTGTAAAACCTCACAGGGAAGCTAACTTCTGAGGGTGAGGGGAAAATATCGTATCCTTTAAAAAATAGTCAAAAGAAGGACAGCTCACCAGCATAAAAATGTCACATCACCCTGTGCGGAAGAGCCTATGGTGACTGTGTGGGTAATAAAGGAATAACTAAAGAAACAGGTCCCAGGGTGCCGGGCTGCCTAGGTGGTCAAGAGGCTACCTTCCGCTAGGGTCCATGATCCCAGGGTCCTGGGATCGAGCCCCACGTCCGGCTCCCTGCTTGATGGGGAGGCTGCCTCTCCCTCCCCTCTGTCGCTCCTTTTGCTTGTGCTCTCTCTCTCTCTCTCTGTCTCTCTCTCTCTCTGTCAAATAAATAAATAATCTTAAAAAAGAAGGAAAGAAACAGGTCTCAGTTGATTGCACATAGAGGGTGTGCCTTCGAAAAAATATTTCCAAACATTCTCACATAGACAGCATGCATCTGTCCTATATAACCTGAAAATGATTTACCCTTGTGACATCATTTGTGCGAACCTGCCAACAATATGAATGATTTTGTTTGTCTACTGTCTCAAAATAATTGATCTTACATACATTAAGCAAATTAAAATAGCCAGGCCCTTTCTTTGCTGAAAATCCACAAACCTATTTTTTAATTGTGCCTCAGAGGTCAAGAAAGCAGCTCATGGAAGAGTCTAGAATTTGTTTCAACCTATTAAGATAAAACCAAAAAATGTGTTTTTAATACATTGATAAAAAATACATTAAAATATTTGGTATTTTTAGTCAGTCTCCAACTTACTAAAGGGTCCTTTCCCAAAAGTGAGTGGGTAAATGGGTTGTCTGGAATTCAGAGTGCATTTTCCCATAGAAACAATGTCACCCATAGGACTTAGTTCCCAGACTATCCTGAAAGCTCTATTTAACCCATAGTGTAGCACACCATTGAGCGTTTTAAAATTATCAGTTGAAGTTTAATGTTCTTTATCTATTGGCTAAAAAGTAATTCATCAATTTGTCCATCATTTTAAATGCTAACTTATAGAAATACCATTTTTAAGTCTAGGTTTTCTCCATGGAAGATGGATTCTTTTGAATAATTTCTGAAGAAGGTTTTGGGGGGTACTTTCAAGACTCTAAAGGGAGATGATACTAGGTCTCTAGCTGTCTAATTCCATCAGACCACTTATGACTAAAGGGGAAGCAGAGAGAGAAAGGCCCTGGGCCCCACTTCAACTTCTGCCACCACTGAGGTCACAGAACAAGAAATGAAAGAGAAGGAAGGGGACAGAGAGGTTAAATTCTGGGCACATGCATGTGAACACGGAGTACCTAAGCAGTGAATGATGAGGAGGGAGGGAAGGGATGGGACACTGGTCTGTGTTGTTCATGAAGAGTCAGTGCTGGCTTTGGGCCTCCTTGTAACTGTCCAGAAAGTTCAGAAAGGAAAAGGAAAGTGTTAGGGTTAGTCCGTTGTGACCGTATGCACTGATGTTTAGGCTATTCAGTAAGAGGCATTTATTCCTCAGGGACAGGAATCATCTGATTTAGGAAGAACTGGACTCACAGTTTGGACCCATACATATCTATTGAGGATCTAGTGTTCCAAGAGCTGAGGAGAGAGGACCAACTGCAGAAATTATCATGTGATCATGCTTTACTTTATGGAGATAATAGTAGGTAACATTTATTACTTGTTTTTACTCATTTAATCTTCACGATGACTCTAGGAAATAGATTATCACCCCAGATTACAGTTGAGGAAACTGAGGCACAGACAACACAAATGATTTGGCACAAACTCATATGCCTAGTAAATGGGCGGGACTGATATTTGAACTCAGGTAGTCTGAGGACAGAGCTTATGCTCCCAACCATCATGCTGTACTCCGCCCTGACATGTCTCTGGTCAACGTACTTGTCTCTCATTAGCAACTGCTCCTGCCCCGATTCCATCTGGGATTTGGAATGCATTCAGAGAAGTGGCTGTGTATGGAGACTGGAAATGGAAGAGGCATCCAAGGTCATGCCTTTCAGGCTTCCTTCAAATTCTACAGCTACTGTGAAGAAAGTTGCATTCCCACAGAGAACATGTCAGACTGGAAGAAAATTATGACACAAGGTCTCCAAAAGGACCTCTGAAACTTGGATCTTATCTCATACCACAAGCCAAAGCCAGTTTCCTAAATCAAAGAATGAAACAAAGTACGTCTTTATCAAGTATTGTTTTGACATCACTCCCCTTTGTATGACTGGACAGGCACTCCTATTGTCTCTTTAAATAATTTTTAAACACTCCTGAACTTTGGCTTGGAGACCCTCCTTTGAAATGAATTTTCCTCCCTGGACATACTAGCTCATATTTTTTTATTTCAACCTGGCAAAAGTTATTATCCCTCATAAAACTTTACCCTCTCTCTTTTCTAAGCCATCACATAAACCATTCCTCTTGATTATATGTGCCTCTTCTCAAGCCATATCCATTACCCCGTCAACTTTCCATGGAGGTTAATCTACTAGTGAGAATTTAAGTGGACTCCTGGGGCACAGTATTCTCAAGCGGATTGGGCTCAGACTCTGAAATCAGCCAGTCCACGTTCAAATTCGAGTTCTGCCCTGTACTGGCCGTGCCATGTGGGGCAAGCTATTGAACCTATGCCACTGTTTTCTCACCTGCAAGATGAACACGATACTAAGTACTGGCATTGCAGCCATTCTCATGACTGAATGAGATCTTGCCATATAAGGAACTTAATTCAGGGTAAACAATCGTAAACTTCAACAAATGTTAGTCCCCATTATGACAATTCTTTTGAGGGGCAGAATGATTGGAGATGTGTACAATGAGATGTTCATCGCACCATAGGAATGAAAACGGAGAAGCAATTTACGCCCAACCATAGTTCAGTATGCAGCCAGTTAAAAGCCCCGTTCTGAATGTTGGGGACTGTTCAGATTATATTATTGGTGAGTTTTTAAAAAATGAACAACAGAATTGGTGGTATTGGCTAGGGTCGAGGAGAGGGAGAAGTAGACACAAATGTTGCTTAGAAAAAAACCATGGGAAGGGACGCCTGGGCAGTTCAGTTGGTTAAAGCATCAGACTCTTGATTTCGGCTCAGGTCATGATCTCAGGGTCCTGGGATCTACACCTGCATCAAGCTCTGCATTTAGCAGAGCGTCTGCTTGAGGATTCCCTCTCCTCTGCCCCTCCCCCAGCTTGTGTGCATAGGCATGTGCACTTTCTCTCAAATAAATAAACAAATCATGAAGAAAATATACCAAAAAGTAAATTATAATCATTTCCACAGAGATAATGTGTAAGGAGTGTGGATAGGTATTAAGATTATAGATGATTTAAAAAATATATTTTGTATTTTTCTCTGTTTTCTAAATTGTGTCTCTTTTAATAGTTAGGAAAATTATACGCTATTGAAAAATACTATATAAAGTTTAGTCTTCTTTCATGCTCTCTGCTCTCCTTCTGGCTCCAATTCAGACATCCAGCTTATCCTCCTCCTTTACTGCCTTTCTCACTCTACAGATTTATATTTCCTCTGCACAGCTGTAGTTAGTTTTAAATAGCTGACAGAGCCTGTAGTTGGTGTTCAAAATATATTTATGCGGGTCCTCTCCCCCTCATCAGGCTGCATTTCCACCAGGGCATTTTCCCTATGTTTTCTCTATAATTGTGCATGGGATTTGAAAGATCTTTGTCCCAAATGTTAATTGATTGAGGTCATTGTAAATAATTCAGGGAGAAAAACAAATCTGCTTAAATTTATTAGCATTAACATTTAGTGGGAGTTAGGGCTCTAAATATCAGAAATGGAAAGGCTTATAGATCAGCTGGGAATCAGGCCTTGTGCCTGAGACAATGCTATAGTATTTATGCAGCTATTACATTTCCTCCCAGGGCAGAGAAATGTCACATTTCCAAGGCCCCTTACATTGAGGAGGGTTACATGACTAGTTCTGACCAGTAGAATGGGAGGACAAGTGGTGTATGCCCCTTCCAGGCCCTAAGTCGTTTTGTATGTTCCTCCATGATCTCCTGTCTCCCCTGCTGGCTGCTGGCTGCATGGTGCCAGCATGACTCTGACGCCACAACACGGTAGAGTCACAAGATGGGAAGGACCTGGGTCTCTGAGAAGAATCACCCAAGAAAATTACCTAAACAGAAACATCTGAAATGAACAGTGTCATAAAGCCAAAACTTTTATTATATAAAGGCACTGAGATTTGAGGATTATTTGTTCCTGCAATAACTCTACGCTAATAACATGAAATCATATAAATAGTAAAGAATTCAAGATAACATATTCTATGTGTCAAAAGTAGTATATAATAGTGGCTTATTTTTTTCCAAGACCATTTGCTTCTTGCTTTACCCAATCTGTTGTAAATCTTGATGAGTAGTGATATACCTATTGTTGTGTCACGATTTAAGAAACTGAACTTCATCCTTTGACCTAAGCTCAAACCAAGATTTTCTTCTCTTTTCTTTTTTCTTTTCTTTTCCTTTTCCTTTCCTTTTCTTCCTTTCCTTTCTTTTCCTTTCCTTTCCTTTCCTTTCCTTTCCTTTCCTTTCCTTTCCTTTCCTTTCCTTTCCTTCTTCTCCTTTTCTTTTCTTTTAAGACTTTATTTATTCATGAGAGACACAGAGAGAGACCCAGAGACATAGATAGAGGGAGAAGCAGTATCCCTTCAGGGAGCCCAATGAAGAACTGGATCCAGGACCCTGGGGGATCACAATCTGAGCTGAAGGCAGATGCTCAACCATTGAGCCACCCAGGCGCCCCAAACCAAGATTTTTTTACTCCAAATATTGTGTTCTTCCCCTATTGCATGCTGGCTCTCTGCCTCTAGAACTACAAAGTTCAGAGCAGTGACAAATGATTGAATTACCTATACAAAAGAAAATGTTTTGCCTAACTTGCTTAGACAGTATTTATGAATCATGGTTCTATAAGAAGTTAATATATAACCCAAAAAATAAAAGTCAAAGAACAACTGAATTTGGGAAACACTGAATTAAACGGATGTGACCAGAGTTTTCTATGTACCACCAAGCTCTCAGAGCCTTTAGCTTATGATTTGGAAGCTTATATGAACATGAGATTGGGGCATGAGGTTGTCCCTTACATCGACTATGAAACTCTTTTATGGTAAGTTATCGGGAATAGTGGATGCTGGAATATACTTTGAGAAAGATTGTTATAGATTACTTTCTCAGTTCTCCGTTGCCCTCCACTTCCACTTTAGTTTGTTCACTTCCTTTCAGAGTATATTTCTCAGCTACATGGGGGACAACAAAATTCTCAAATAAGCCCATTTAATCAAGATCCAGGGGGCCTTCCAAGGGATTTAAAAACTTACACATATTATTTTTTTTTAGCTTATTCCAAATAAGAACAGGCCACATCATTGCTACTGGAAAAAAGAAAATATAAATAAACAGGAGGAAAAAGAGATCTAAATCAACCAACTTCCATCAATGTAACCAGGGCAGTCAACCTGCGGCATTTACTACTGCGGAGGACTGCTGAGGCAGGGGAGAGTAGGATTTGAGGAAGGATTAGATAATTTTATGAGCGTGACTAACATTTAAAGCTGTGTGAGCTAGAACAAAAAAGATACAAGGAAATGAAGTCTCATGTTCCAGGATGTAAATTGATCACATGTGGAGGGAGGGGCAAGAAGGAATTCCCACCTCGCGGTCCAGCGTGGGATATTACACAATGCGCCAGGTGCAATAGGCTTGACTTTCCCTCTTTATTTTCCTTGTCCTTTTCTCTGGTACATCTGATTCTGGCTAAACAGGAGGTGGGGATATTAGCCCTGACAAATAGCGATTTGATCCCACAGGGCAACTCCTATTGAAAACCAAGATAACACAAATATTTTCAATTCTTCAAGTTGAACCCAGACTGAGTATTTTGTTTAGTGGATGATCTTTTTGTTCTTTTATTAAGGGAAGATCGTTTTATGAGAGCTAAGAATATTTTTATTCCTAGCATGGGAAGAATTTAAAATTCCCAACCAACCCATTGTTCAAGCAAATAAAATGAACTGCAGAGTTTGTGCCAGGTAAGGTAAGGTCATCTTAATTAGCTGAGACTCTAGAGCAAAGATGAGCCCAGTCTTGAAGCGCTGGCTATTTCAAAATACCTCTTTCATCTTCAGCTGAAAAATAAAATATGTTTTTGAGCTGCGGTATTCTGAACTTGGTGATGATTGAAGGCCCTGGAGGAGGAGATGGCAGATTTTATTGGGCTGGGTGGATTCTCACCCTCCATCTCTCTCTGGGAATTTTTGTGAAAATATTCAACTTCAGTGGTTCAGTGAAAAACATTTGGACCCCAGGGAATCAGTGAGAGCTAAGTTTTATAGAGTTAATCTTATCTGGGACCAGAAGAATTAAGAAACAGAACTATGGGAGGCAGGCAACAAAAGGAATAGCAAAACCAACCTCATGGTACAAATAGTTCGTCTTTTCGCTTATAACGAGTCAATTTCTCTACATTATGGTTTTCTCTATTAAAGACTAGGGTAAAGAATCAGTCATATCAGGGATGATGGGCTTTTTTCATTGCAGAACCTTAGTTGACTTTTTCCTCAAGTTTCAATTACTTGGTTGTGTGACAACCCTGCATCCCGATAAAAATTTTAGATATCATTTGTGTCAGAAGGGATTTTTCCTCTTGATACCCAGTAAATTTTCTGAACTTATGGCATTGGCAAACGACTCCACCCTCTGACCCCGTCTTTCCTGGCAGAGCCCACTTCCCATAATAGAAACTTGAATTTTAGACAGTTTTCCAGCCTTATCTCATACCTACGGTTGGCTACATGACTAGATTCTGACCATTTCTAGCTTGGGGGATTCTAAAAAATATTTTTCTTTTTGATAATAGGAGAGGGATATGGGCAGAAGGATATTTTTCCCCTGCTACCCCTTACTTCTTTTCTTTAATGTAGTTTTGATAGAATATGATGGTTAAAAGTGTGACTATGAAATGACAAACCTGAGGATCAAAGGCCCCATTGTAGGATCGACAAGATGACAGGACACAAACATCTTGATGCTGTGATGTTGTCCTTGAGCCACTGTTAAAACTATGGGACTATGTACCTCTTGGTTTCCTGTTGAAGCCACTTTCAGGTGGATATTCCATTAGCGCCCAAAGCCTTCTAATCAAATACATCAGTGAAAAGGTGGCCATGCATTCCAATAGAGCATAGAACCCTGAAAAAGCACATGGCCTGTGGCCTCTGGCCACCTTGAGTCTCTGGTATTCACAGATGGACATTGGCATATTCCTCCTGGAAAAAGGAGACAATCAGGACTTGCTTGACTGCGGTGTGAGACTCCATCGGCTCGTGTTGGCAGGGCCCAAAGCCATGCCATCCTCATCATCACTGGGAAAGCAGCAATCACGTATGTTACAATTCAACATGAGAATGAAAAGGAGGATTCTATTTCACATTTTGTGTAATGTCTCTTTCCCTTTTCTTTGTTTCTTACTTTGACTTTAGACAACGACTTTTACTTTTCTATTTTGTCAAATCTGATGTTACTTACATTTTCAATACGGTAAAGCAATAAAAAAGAAGTTGGCTGATCGACTCAAAACGATGCCAAAAATGTATGTATGGAATGTCAGGACATGCTCTATTGAATAAGCAGAAATTTAGTTAATCTTCAGAGGAATCCAAACTTCCCCTCTCCTCAACATCATCATTGCCCAAATTTCACACCTTCTAGTCCTACTAACTAAGTGATTTCCTAGACTGGCCTGTCTCCCATTCTTCATATCCCAAATTAGAAGTCCAAAACTATTATTATTGAAGATGGTACAACTCAAAGACTTGGGGATAAATTCTGGTCTAACATATCCACATATCCATTTTAAAAATTTGTTTATTTCAGAAATTCCTGTCCTGATTTCTCTTAAGTTTGGTTTTCATTATATGTAAGCAAGGGATTATGATGTGTGCCATATTTTATAATTTAGTTAGTTTGAAGATATGCACCATTTTTCTCCTACATCTTTCAGATTTTTAAAAAGATTTTTATTTATTTATTCATGAGAGACACACAGAGAGAGGCAGAGACACAGGCAGAGGGAGAAAAAGGCTCCTTGAGGGGAATCCGGTCTGGGACTTGGTCATGGGACCTCAGTATCACACTCTGGGCCAGAGGCAGACGCTCAACCACTGAACCACCCAGGCATCTCCATCTGCCAGATTTTGATTAATAGTAATACCATCCTGAGCTCAAGCACAGAATCAGAGCTGATTAGCAACAAAGGCATTCAAAGTTCAGTACTGAAAATAATGCATAGGAAATTCAGTCTTCCAAAGGACAAAAATTTAGCACTCACACCTGAAATGTGTAAGAGAAATTAAAAGCCTACCAGAAAAATGCTGTTTGCAATGCTATGAAGGTCTACTGGGTACTCTACAAAGTACTTCATATGTGAGGGACTTGGTATAATTTGTGTTGTATGGTTTGGGTTCTGTTGATTGTTTTTGTTTTGTTTTGTTTAAAGGCTTTTTGCTTTTGTTTTTCAGATAAAAGAAAGGAAGTTTTTGCTTGAGAATAAACAAGCATGGTTCTGCCTAGCATGACACGTTGCTCCTGGCAGCCAAGTGTGTGTTGTTCAGTGACTGTTCTTTCTTTGCAGGTGTTGATTTGCCAAACTTCATCTTTCTTCTGTATTACGCAGGCATGGCCAGACATAGCCACCTCTGAAAGTGTTGAGAAACCTTTTTGGTTCCCATCAAACAAAAGAAGCAATCCTTGGAAGTTCAACAGCGAAGCCACCATTAGCTGGGTGGCTGAGAAGTCCAACTATGATTTAACATACCTTATTTGTAAAGATTGCAAGCCAGGAAGCTTTCTGCTCTGTTTTCTCTGCTGCCAAGTAGAGGTGGTAATGATGTTTTCTTCCCAATGCTGCAGGAAGGAATGATTATTAAAAGTAATTATAAGTAGATGCTCAACATCAATTAAAACAACAATTCCCAGTTCAATACCAGGAACTCTCTCATTCATTATCGGGGAAAACACAAAACAATACAACCACTTTGGAAGACAGTTTGGTGGTTTCTTAGAAAACTAAATATACTCTTACTATACCATCCAGTAATCATGCCTCTTGGCATTTACCCAAAGGAGTTGAAAACTTCTGTCCACACAAAACCTGCACACTGATGTTTATAGCAGCTTTATTTACAATTGCCAAAAGTTGGATATAACTAAGATGTCCTTCGGTAGGTGAATGGATAAATAAACCGTGTTATTACCCATATAATGGAAAATTATTCAACACTAAAAAGAAAGGAGCTATCAAGCCATGAAAAGACATGGAGGAAGGCTTAAAGGCATATTACTAAGTGAAAGAAGCCAGTCTTAAAAGTTTACACATTGTATGATTTCAACTACCTGACATTCTGAAATAAGCGATGTTATGGAGAGAGTAAAAAGATTGGTGGTTGCCAGGGGTGTGAGGAAGGGAAGAAGGGATTGATGGGTGGAACACAGGGGATTTTTAAGGAAACGAAACGATTCTGTATGATACTATAAGGATGGGTACATGTCATTATACATTTGTCAAAACCCATAGACCGTAACCAATGAACATCCAAAGAATGATCCATAATGATAACTACAGGCTCTGATGTGTCAGTGTCATGTCATCGATTGTACCAAAGCAGAGTATAGGATGTTGATGGTGGGGCAGGCTGTATGTGGGGGGCGGCGGGGGGCAGGAGGGAGCAGAGAAAGTTGTGTGGCAACTCTGTACTTTCCACTCAATTTTGCTATGAACTTAAAATTGTTCTAAAAATATAGCCTATTCATTAAAAAATAAATAAATTTTAAAATCTAAATAAATCACCACCAGGCAGAAAGTTAGTATAATCACATAATCACATATAAATTAACAAAAATAATTGCTGCATAAATGCTTCAGGATTAGGTTTAGCCTTCCGTAACAAGAAAAACAACAATAAAATAGTCACTCAGAAAAGATATAATATTTTCCTCTCATATAAAATAGGTATACAAGTTGACAGTCCTGGGCCCGAATGGTGACAGCATAGAGACTCTGCAGACCTGAGGCTGTCACTTTAACACTTAACTACCGTCCCATGGTCTGATATGATTGCCAGAGCTCTGGTCATTACCTCTGTGTTCCAAGAAGCAGAGATTGAGGAAAAGGAGAATAACTGCATGCTTCCTCCTCTTCATAGAGGCGTACTGGAAGTTCCGTATTATGCTTTTGCTCCTATCTCATTGGTTCAGACACTTCGACAATAGCCACACCTACCTACCTGTCAAGGAATCTGGCAAACTTTTAGCTCTTCAATGTGTATACTCAATTTTAAAAAATAGGGAGAAAGAGAGAACTGCTAAAACTCAGGGCTCTGTTTCTACATAAAATATTAGACAGCCAACAGTCTGACACATTGAGCAACAGTTTTTGTGTTTATTTATTTTTTTTAAGATTTTATCTATTTATTCATGAGAGACACAGAGAGTAAGGTAGAGACATAGGCTGAGGGAGAAACAGGCTCCCTGTGGGGAGCCCGATGTGGGACTCAATCCCAAGACTCCAGGATCACACCCTGAGCAGAAAGCAGACGCTCAACCGCTGAGCCACTCAGGTGTCCCAGTTGCTGTGTTTAAAATGCAGTGCTAGAGACAAAGTCTACAAGGGCATTAGATGAATAGGGGCAATAAACGTGTAAGCATACAGACATCATATAGGGTGGCAACTTGTTAATGATCCGAAGATTTCCAAAGAGGACATGAATATGCCCAGCTGGGGTGATCAGCAAAGGTCTTCTAGAGGTAAGGACACTTTACAAGGACCTAGAGGAATACAGAGAATGTGGATAGTAAGAGCTGGAATTAGAGAGCGAATTGGTAAGAGAAGGGCATGAAAGAAGGCAAACTGTTGTTTGACGAAGGCTATGGCTGCCATCGGCACATAGAATATTCTGCACAGGCACAGACCTGTCCTAGGAAGGAGAGCCTGATGTCTGTAGTTTGGGTACATACCCGATTAGCATCACTTTCTCTCTTCATAGTCTGTCCATCATCTGCACAGAGTGGGGAGTGAGGCAGACAGTTTGAGTATCTCAAGCAAAGGGACTCTTCTTTTTTTTCCTTTTTGTATTTATGATAAAACACCCAAATATATATCCAAGTGGGGATTACCAGTCTGGGTTGTATCCAAGAGACTTTAGTTACCAGAACTATTTCTCATCATAAATCCCCAAACAAGTTGAGTTTTTCACTTCCTCTCCTAATCTGCCATGGAGCACAGCCGAGTTGCTCGAAGTCATCTACTTTTTGGCAGGGACTACAATTCCAAGATGATGGAACGATTCTTTTCCATATACATCATTATTATTTCTAGTATAAATATTTATCAAGCACTCACTGTGCAATAGAGAACAGCTCCTGCTTGGTGGTCTTCCCAGATGAACAAAATAAACATGAGTAGAGGCCAAGAGAAGAGGTGGGAAGAGAACCTCAGCTGGTGGGAAACAATAGGATGGATTCTCCACCCCATTCCCTTTTATTCCTGTTGGATATTACTTGGACTTCCCTGCCATATTTCAGATATGTAAATTATGTGTGCTTTTATTTGTTTAATGTATACTTATAGAGAGCTTACCACATGCGATGCATGATTCCAAGCTCTTTACAGATATTTACTCGTTTGTTCCTCACAGGACTCTTTTGAAATAGGCCCTATTTATTATGCCATTTGCAGATAAGGAAATTGAGGCATAGAGTAATTCGTCCAAGGTCACCAAGTAGTAAAGGTCACAAACAACATTGTCTAACAGAACTTTCTCTAATGTCAGCAGTGTTCTCTATCTGCATTATCCAACAGGATTGCCACTGGCCCCATGTGGCTCCAATTCACTTAAAATGTGACTTGTGTGACGAAGGAACTGAAATTTTAATTTTAATTTTTAATTAATTTTAGTCAGTCTCCACGTAAGCAGCCACATACCTGGGGATGCTCAGTCCATTAAGCACTGACTCTTGGTTTTGGCTCAGGTCGCGATCTCAGGGTCCTGGGATCAAACCGGGATATGGGGCTCAGCACTCAGCAGGAAGTCTGCTTGAGATTCTCTCTCTCCCTCTGCCCCTCCCCCTGCTCGCTTTTGCTCGCTCTCTCTCTCTCTCTCAAATAAATAAAGAAATCTAAAAAAAAAAGTTAAGTAGCCACATATGTCTACCTAGTGGCTTGTATCGTTGGTCCTACAGTTAAAGTCCATGTCTGTACTATTGTGCTATGGTTTCTCTCTCTCTCTCTCTCTGAAACAGAAGGCCAAGAACATAGGGGGATTCTTTTCTAAAACAGAATTCCTGCCTGGTGCATTTGCTGTCTAATTATGATAAACAGTGTGAGACATGAGTGTGTGGGAGAAAATGAGCTAATCACCCAGATGGTGTCATTCCCCATTTATTCCCTGGCTATTGGGGGATGACTGCAATAAAGCTCTATTTCCATTGAAAATGTATCACAATCTGTATCAGATGAGAAGGTCAAAAAGGAGAGACCAGGGGCTGGTTAGGTCATGCACATTTGGTAGCAAAGCAACATTTTAAGAAGCAAAAACATCATTACAGTATCTAGTGTCTACTCAGAAAGGTACAGAGCAGAGCAATGTCAGGGCCAACTTACCCTCGACCCTCACATTCCCATTTTCTCTTTCCTTCCCCGTCCAGATGCTCCTGAGTCTACTCTCTTCTCAAGGCTAAGCTCCAAGGCCATCTCATCCTTGAACACTGCTCTCGTCTCTCCATCTGAAAGCAAGTCTCTATAGCATGACTGCGTCTTGCTCCTGATCGGGTCTATACTATGTCATTGCTCCGTGAACACGAGCCCTCACCCTCCCACTGTACTCAACTCTTTACGGTCTGATTTATCTTTGCTTGGATTGTCCGCAAAACTTGCACAGTTTCTTGCGCACGTTCCAGAGATTATTTTAACTTTCATCTCTGTTTCCCTACAGGAAACTCCGGCATGTACTTTTATTACACCATTGACTGGAAGGTATTGAAAAATTTCAGGTTTTCTTGCATAACTGTGTTCAAGGAACACTGGTCGTTGGAAAAGCATTGGATTTTATTGAGCTACACAGAACCCAGGATGGAAAAGAGGCATAAAAAATGGCAATTAAGCAAGATAGTGAAATTTTCTACAAGTCTCTCAAGCTCAAACTTAAGAGAACACTTTGGAGAAGTTTAAGAAGTGTATGTGAAGGATGTTATGACATTAGGTAGAGTGGAGGGAGGAGCGGAGAGAGGCTGAGATAGAACGAGATCGCTTTACTGGCCTTTGATTTAGTTTAATTGATCGAACACATACACACACAAGGGAGAAAAAGAATGAGGAGATGGTGAAATTGAAACATAAAATACTGTAACAGAAATTACTGCAGGTTGCCCTGAGTAGGAGTGGAAAAGTTTGTTATACTAGGAAATAGTCATTTAAGTGGAAAGATGGTTTTTCATGTCTTTTATGGCTTGTTGTAAATGATTAATTAAATACTCTGAGTGTTTCATTAAAAGTATGCATTCCTTCCAAATTAAAGTGTGCAGAGACTCGTTATAAATAAATTCATTGGGTGAATGAAAGGAGCATTTACTTCTAAATGAATATTACTGGCAAATTTCATTCTTGACATTGATTAAATAGACTGAATTTATTTGAATGTGCAATCCGAACAAATTACAAGGCTAATTGGTTTTCTACGTTAGTGGTTTTGCATTATTTTATGCATTTACAAGTGAGCCAACAAATTTTTAGGATTTTATTTATTTATTTGAGAGAGCACGTGAGAGAGAGCGAGCACAAGGTGGAGAGGCATAGGGAGAGGGAGAAGCAGGCTCCTTACAGAGCAGGGAGTCTGACATGGGGCTTAATCCCAGGCCCCTGGGGTCATGACCTGAGTTGAAGACAGACGCTTAGCAGACTGAGCCACCCAGGTGCCCACCCTGATCCAACAATTTTAAGAATTCACTACACAAAAAAACATTTCGCTGTTGAAAATAAAAGAATGGATGAGACATGCTCCCTGCTTCACTAAGTTCTACCTCACGGAACAATTTTAAGTGCCTACTGTGTGCAAAGCATTTTATTGGATGCTGTAGACAATAGAAAGAAAACTAGGACCCGTTTCTGCCCTCTAGAAGCTCAGAATGTCATAGGAAAGACAGATGCGTAAAATAACCTTAATATAAGACAGACTCAGGTAAGTAAGTGCTAAAATAATAAAGGTACAAAGTGCTTGGGGAGTGTAAGAAATGGGGGGATTAAGCCTGATGGGGAGAGGATCAAGAAAGGCTTCTTGGAGGAGGAAGGATTTGAGCTCGGCCTTGAGAGAGGCTCAGAAGGAGAAGAGGAGAGAAAGGGTTTGTGTGGTCTGGGTGGCTGGGTTGCTCCCCAGAGAGGTTTGCAGGGTTTCTCTGGACAATTTTGAACTGTCACGTGGAAGAGACGTGTGACACAGAAAATACACAGATCAACTAAGAACCAGTCTGCGAATGTGGCTTTGCAACTTCAGAGAGAGAAACCATGTCAGGCTGGGGTGTGGGCTGCAGAAGTGACAGGTATAATTAGACATTGAGCAGGTCCACATTTTTTTTTATTAATAAGTTTGTTCTTCTTATGCATCGGCTCGTGGGCCTAAGAGGAACCTTAGGAGGTTACCGAGGTTGCCCTGGACTGTGATGTTTTTCTATGTGGTTCCTTTCCCCGTGGCCCCATAATATGAGCTCCTCAAATGCCGGGACCACATCCTTCGGGTTCTGCGTGAGGACCAGTACAATAAAATACAGCGGTGGCATCGATAGAAAAGGCCTCGCAATAGCACTCTGGTGTGGCTCCGGGTGGCTCTCTCGGGCTGGCTCTTTAGTCTGCCCCCACCGTGTGCCATCTCCTGTGCCAGGTGAAGGCTGCCCCTCACACGGATCCATGTTGCCTCCCTACCATCCTGCTTTAAGAAAGCTCATCCTTATCCAGCTACCACGTAGAAGCCTGAGTTATGGAATGTCAGGTCCAGAGGAGCTATTAGGAATAATCTAGCCTGTCCCCTTCATTCTTCAGTTTACAGTAGAGGAAACAGAATCTTGGGGAGAGGCCGCTTGCCTACAGTCACACGGTGAGCGATTGGCTCACCCCAACTGGACCCAGAACGTAAGTCTCTGAGTGTCCCAACTTTCACATCAGTCTCTTCCCCCTGCACCCAAGTGGCTTCCTTATTTGCATCAATGGATGTGTGTGTGAGAGTGTCTGTGTGTGAATATTTCCACGAGTTCAGCTCAAAGCATTCAGTACGATCATATAAAATAATGTATGCTAAGCTAAATAAGTAAAATGCATTGAATCAAAATCCTCCCACTTGCAAAAACATTAGAATCCTGGGAATTTCTGGAGATGCAAGAAAGCTCAGCCCCCAGGACTTGCAGTATAAACACTGTGGCTAATTTGTTGAAGTGAGATGCCATTGATGATTCTCCCTGCCTTGAGAGATGACAGGGCTCCCTGATGGAACAAAGCAGATTGCTGGGTGAGGGCAGACTGCGCAAAGTGATCAGGAAAAGACAAGACATTTTACTGAGACAGATAATCCTTCTTGAAGAGGAGTTGGGGGAAAAAAAGACAGCTAAAAAGGCATTCCTCCCAGAACGTTTGCCTTTCAAAGGGCAACCATTTCTCTAGCTCTGCCTCTGCCCCCAGCACGTTGGACAAAAGTTGGAGCAAAGCTTGGCAAAGCTAGTTGTTCAGTTCTACAAAAGTGATTCTAAGAACACTCCAGGGGCACCCTGATACCTGACGCGTGCATTTGCTCCATCAGAGTTACCCAGGAACAAAATTCAACATCTTTACTTTCTAGCCCTTTGTTCTTTTCTTTTCTTTAAGTGTATGCTTACGAACAAAAATGATACCCTGCTCCTCCCCTTATTTTCTTGTAGAGGAAAATGTCCACAGGCCTCTCTGTAGGAGACCCTCACTTACCTGCAAGAGTTCTATCCTTTTGAGGTGGGGTTGGTTTGAGGTTGTCCTTTTTCTTTCCCTTTGCTTTTTAAATTCTATCAATAGCGGTGGAATAATTTAGTGACATGGAGTATTTTTCTATTCTTTCAAAAATGCTTCCTTGTTTCCAGCCATTAGTACTTTACTTCTATTGCCAGGTATTGACTTTTTCCTGCTGCTGCTACGTAAGAATGGTCAAGCTGATGTTAGAACGAAAGGCCACCTTGGCAACCCTCTACTTCGTTGTCCTCGTTTTTCTGGATGCAGGAGTACCCCGGGGATTACTAGGCTGCCCAAGGCTCACTCAGGGAAGGAGGGGACGTGGTCTGGCCAGGACTTCCCTCTCTGTTTCTACTCTTGCGCTCTTTACTGCAAGATCCTTCTGCCTTCGTTAGAACAGCACTTTAAATCATACTCCCCCTAGGAAATATGCCTCGCTTTGGGTTTTTTAGTGTGCTTACCTTCGAAGAAGTTTTAGAAAAACCTCAAAATGCCTTCTAATTCTGATGTTAATGAAAGGTGGAATTATCTTTCCATTTTTAAATTCCAGTGAGGAAAAAAATAAATAAAAAATAAAATTCCAGTGAGGAGAGCCACTATTTTTAAGTTCATTATGTTAATTTGTGACTATATTACTCCGCTTTTTAAGGCACTAGTCCTAAGTAACAAACAATCCCCAGATCTCAGTGGCTTTAGCAACAGATGCCCACTTTGGGCTCATGGGTCTGTGGATTGGCAGGAGGCTCGGTTTCAGGCTGTGGGTTGAGTTCGGGTTTGCTCTACCTTTCTCTCATTCTGGGACCAGAGGCTGATTGGGATTTGATCGTCTCACGCAAAGGGTGAAAGCCCAGGACAAGCCAGTCCACACAAGCACGATGAAGCCTGTGCTCCAAGTACACCTGCTCGCATTGCATGGGCCAAGGCAAGTCACATGGCAAAGCCCAAAGTCAGAGATGCAAGAGTTAGATGGTGAGAGGTGTAGACACAGCCAACTATTGTAGGGTGGGTGTGGAAGACTGAGATGAGCATTCCAATCTAACAGCTTGGCAAGTTAAAAGAGAAAGGAAATACTACTGTTCTCCAGAATCAGAAATTAGACTATTGAGTTCTCCAGGATGACTAGAACAAGACAAAGCCTTATTTAAAACATGATTTTCCAAATGCCTTTGTTTTTCCTGTATTATTGAGCACAGGGTTAATATTCAATAAATACCTGAGGAATTAAAAAAAAAAAAGTGTCCACCCAAGGAGCTGCTTCTTTAATTCATTCAGGTATCCATTCGCTCAAGGAATATTTATTTAGTGCTACCGTGTGCCGGGTACTATTTGTGAGGCTACATTGGTGCACAGAGGAGAAAAAAACTCTACCCTTTTGCCCCTTTGGAGCTATGTCCAAGCAAGAACAGACAAGCAATTTAAAATAAAATACAAAAAAAAAAAAAAAGGAAAGAAAGAAAGAAAGGAAGAAAGCAAGAAAAGCACACACACAAAATTAAATAAAATAAAATACAAATAATGAGTAAAGCTTGTAATATGTTAGCATTTGATACGTACTTTAAACAAAGAATAGGCTAAAAGTATTAGGACTTGGGGTGTGGGGGACCATCTGTGATTTTTCTATAGAGTAGTAAAGGGCAAGTCTTACTGCAAAGGTGACGTTTGACCAGAGACTTGGAGGAGGTAAGGGGTTTCCACTCAGTTTTCCCTGTAGCCAGAGTTCCATAGTGGGTCCTCAGAGACGATTTTGAGTGTTGAGTGTGGAGGGCAGCGCTTGGGGGGACAAAGAGTGGAGGGCTCAACAACCAGAGCACTCTCCATTCAAAATTTACATTTAGCCATAGATTTCTTTTTAGGAATATCTTGCCATTAAAACAACAACAACAACAAATATTTTAAAACACCGTATTCGATTGTAAATGCATCAAATATCTGGATGAAGATCAAATATCTTCATCCAAATATCTGGATGAAGATCTTGAATATGAACTCTGAAAAGTTCATTACTTATAAATATTAATGGCAGTTCACTTTTGTGATAGTCAGCTACCCCTTCTCTCTCTTCTCTCACTATATTTTCCCCTTGGATGATTCCTCTAGTCCCATGGCCCTGAATACCATCAGTATCCTAACAACTCCACTTCATATTGTCTCTGCCTCCCTCACTTGACTCCAGACCACTTGGGTAGCTCTGATGGCAGGTCTCAAGCTGAACATGACCCTGGCTTCTCACTCCCCGCCCCCCCCCCACCTCTTTGCTGTCCTGGTCTCAGCAAATGCACGATTGCTTGTCCTTTTCTGGCACCCGCAGCTCCACACCCAACTATGTCTTATACCCTCCCACTTCCTTCCATCTCCGCTGTCACCCAAGATCCATTATCTCTTGCAATGACTACTGTTATGGCCTCTCAGCTGGTTTCCCTCCTGCTCTCAATTGATTGTCCATACTATCATCGGTCATGTTTTTAAAATCAGTAAGTCGTATCATGCCATCCCCCTCTAATGCTTTACATGGCAATTCTGATGAAACACAAACTTTTTACCGCTGTCTACAAACCCCGACAGGACCTGGCCCCTGCATACGTCTCTCATCTTTTGTACCTCTTTCTTCCATACATACTGCTGTAACATGCCATGCTTGTCCCCACCTTAGGGCCTTTGCACCTGCTGTTTTATTTGCCCAGACTGGTTTGCTCCCTTCCCACACTCCATATTTTCATGTGATTGGTTCCCACAATTGATCCTCAGCCTAGGTCAAGTGTCTGCTCTTCAGGGAAGCCCTCCCAAACCACCCAGTCATTCTTTATCATGTCAGCCTTCATAATACTTATCACTCTGCCCAATTATATTGTTAACTTATTTGTTTGCTTGATTGTCTCTTTTCCACCACTAGAATGAAAGCCCCCGGTGCAGTAGAGATTTTGCTGATAGATCCCAAGCACCTGGAGCAGTGTCCAACATATCGTAGGTGTTCGAAAAGTATTGACCAAATAAACTATGACTGATTTCATGGCTTTTCAAAGATAAATGTTGCTAGGAAGAGACTGAAGAAGGCACCAGAGCTCTGAGTGCTGTGGAAGTGGTGGTTTGGGGATAGGGATTTGTGGCTTCACAGAAAGGTGACAATGGAAAGGAAATGGGGAGTTAGGAAAATAACTTTTTTTGTTTTGGGGGGTTTTTAAAAAGATTTTATTTATTTATTCATGAGAGAGAGGAGAGAGAGAGAGAGAGGCAGAGACACAGACAGAGGGAGAAGCAGGCTCCCCACAGGGAGCCCGACGCAGGACTCATCCCTGGACCTGAGCCAAAGGCAGACACTCAACCGCTGAGCCATCCAGGTGTCCCTAAGAAAACAATTATGTTTTACAATTATAACTGGGTTTGGCCCCAGATTTTGGTCTTCTTGACATCTCAGATCTCCATCTATCTGTATCTGTTAGGTTCTTAAGATTATGTTAGGAAAATTCACACTGGAATACTTAAGAAAAAGAGAAAGAAAATCAAAAAAAGAAAGAAAGAAAGAAAGAAAGAAAGAAAGAAAGAAAGAAAGAAAGAAAGAAACTGAAAGATCAAGGGAGCAGCTCCTAAGCTGGAAGTGAAAACAACAAAACCAGATCTTAATGTAAGAACAGCTTTAAGGACATGAGGCCAGAAATAAATGGACCTTCCTTCAATACACTGAGGTTGAGATAGGAAGAGTGCAATGATTTTTCATTTTTTGACACTTTATTCAGGTTTTACTTTCAGGGTAAGAGTGTCTGACACAGCTTGAATCCTAGGCCCACTCCTGGATGCAGGCATGGAGTGAGCCCCGCCATCATAAACCCAGTGGACTGTTATCAGAATAACAGGTAATGGATACTGGACAGCAAATACAACAGCTGTCCACTCCATTCCATGAAAATACCATAGGGTGAGGTGTTTCATTTTAGAGGGTTATAATCTAGTTTCCAAGGAAATAAAACTAGAGGTCACTTATCTCAATGAAGGAAAGTATTATTGCTTAGAAAATAAGGCATCCTTCCTGTTGACCTACAAAAATCGAACAGAGCTATGTTTCTAGACATGAGTTTTCTCTCCTGAGGCCCATTTTAAGATCAGTGTCTCTCATCTTCTGCAAACTGTGAGCTGCAACAGAGCCTCTCCTACCTGCATCAGGGCACCTTCCTGCCCACAGGGTTTCCTCTGTTTTCCCCGTCTCCAGATTTCAAAGCAACTTGAACAACAAATTTAAGCAATAAACAAAATAGCTCTAACCATAAGCCTTCATAATACTTAGTAATTCTCTATCAATTCTCCCAGTTCCTACAAGTGTAATTTTGCGTGTGCACATTAGGTGAGAGTGAGATGATGGGGAAAGGGTAGAAAAAAAAGGAGAAGAAGACTTAGGGATGGAGTCTCAACAATGGAAAAGCAAAGAGGATGTCCCTACAGTGAAAACATTTTACTTCCCCCCAACAAGTTCATGAATTTTTGCTTCGTTGGAGCTAGGAGATTTTGAATTGTAAAGGAAGGTTGGAAAAAAAAAAAAAAGTAAAGGAAGGTTGGCCACGTAAATATTCACTTTTGTATCAATAGATGTATAATTATTTGTGCATTATTTCTTCAGTCAACTTCACTGCACTTGCTCTAAGCACACGTGAGTGCTTCAGATAGGCTTCCCCACCCTCATGAAGCTGACAGGGTAATAACGGGGGCCACAAAGCAGGTGGAAATACCAGAGACCTGAAGGAATATTCTTTGAGGTGGTGTGAGGGGGAGGCAGTTGAGGATGTCATGAGTTCATGTCAATGAAAGAGAACATGTGGTCTTCAGCAAAACACTGGGCTTCAAGGGAGAGAATTCCATACTTGCCAGCAGAGAGACAAGTATGAACTCAGAAAACAAAAGGTTTTCAACCAAGAGGAAGAGGAGTTAGGGGGTCCTCCTAAGTGCCACTGAGAACAATTGAGTAGAGTGGAGAGGAGCTCAGATCACAACCAAAGCCAAGGCAGGGCACGGGAAGGAAGAAACTCTCTGCTGGGATCTGGAGCTGAGTGGGAAGGCCCAGGAGCAAAAACCAGGAGCAAAGCCTGGTTTTGTGGAGACTAAAACAAATACATTTTTAAAAAGATTTTATTTATTTGAGAGAGAGAGAGGGGGGAGGGAGTGGGAGAGTACAAGCTTTGGAGAGGGAGAAGAAGGCTGCCCATCCAGCAGAGAGCCTGATGTGGAGCTCAGTCCCAGGATCCTGGGATCATGCCCCGAGCCAACAGCAGCTGCTTAACCAACTGAGCCACCCAGGTGCCCCTGAAGCAAATTCAATTTGGAGGGCTCTCCGTAAGAACGAAAAACTGAATACAAAATAAGTTTTGAAAGCGAATATTTTATTTACAAAGAGAAACTGGAAACTGATACACTTTCATACTTGTTTTCCCAGTTTTTATTTTTTGGGAGTATTTTTCTTTTTGGCTATTCATTTCCTTATATGAAAATTACTTTGTTGTGGTATAATTCTCTAAAGAGGGAACAGAAGAATAATCCAGCCTTTATTCTACTGTGAATGATTATTTTAATTAATTCAGTGGGGATAGTTTTGACTAGATGTCAACCTAATCAACCTGTGGCCTACAATCTCATCCATCTAAAAGATCAGAAGGACTGTTCACAGATTAGCGTCTGGCTCTGTGTGTTTCACCCCTTGTTCCTGCTCCAGAGTCTCACACGCCTCTGGCGCCCATATGGCCTGGTGTAGGGTATCTTCTTACCATGATGCCCTATTGTGTCAGCAGACCAGTAGTTTTGGGAATATTACTGGGAGCCATTCCAAGCCTAAGAAGACAAAAAATTGTTTACCTCTACATAGAATTGTCTGTAAACCACAAAAACATGTCCTACTAAATCCAAATTACACTCAATTTTCCCTGAGCTGGATGTCAAAAATACCTGTGGTTACTCTAACATCACTGAACATGAGGGCAAGTATGACAAAGTGGGAGCTGATATAGAAAGCGATAGTGGTGTTAACCAATTGTAGGAAGCTCTTGTTCTTTCACAGATGCTATTATCTGTAGGATCATGTGAGCATGAGTGCGTGGGCCCCACTCAGGACCTTACCAGATAATTGTGCAAAGGACTTTAAAACTCGTCAGACCCTGGAGTAGGCCCGGTTATTCAAGAAACCTCAGAGTAGTGCCCTGATATTCAAAAACCACTCAGAAAAACAAGAGGAACTATAATCCAAAGTGTTAAGAGCTGGGAAACAGTCTGCTACCTACAGGGAAAGAGAAATAAGTGAGGTTTTGGAAAGGTTCATAGGGTTTCAGCCAGTGCCCAGATTAGCTTCCAGGATCTGCACTTGTAAACTGACTCACCTGTATATAACATGTCCCTGGGGACCCTGTATTAGTTATCTATTGCTGCATAACAAATTACTCCAAAACTTAGAGACTTGAAACAACAATAGACATGTATTCTCACACAGTGTCTGTGGGTTGGGTATTTGGGAACTTAGCTGCATGGCTCTGCCTCAAGCTCTCCAATGAGGTTGCAGTTATGTGATTGGTTGGGACTAGTCACCTGAAGGTTTATTTTAGGCTGGAGGATCCTGTCTCTCTCATGCCTGGCAGGTTAAGCCTGGTTGTTGGCAGGAGGTCTGAGTTCCTTACCACAGGGACCTTTCCATAGGCCTGCTTGAGTACCCTTATGACATGATAGCTGGCTTCCTCCAGAGTTTATAATCCAAGAGTCTCAATGTCTTTCATGACCTAATCTCAGAAGTTACACCCTGATGAACAGGCATTTCGCCGAAGGAGACACACAGATGGCCAACAGACACATGAAAAGATGCTCATCATCAGGGAAATGCAAATCAAAACCTCAATGAGATTTCAACTCACACCTGTCAGAATGGCTAAAATCAAAAACTCAAGGAACAACAAGGGTTGGTGAGGAAGTGGAGAAAAAGGAACCCTTGTGCATTTTTGGGAGGAATGCAAATGAGTGCAGCCATTGTGGAAAAGAGTATGGAGGTTCCTCAAAAAGTTAAAAACAGAACTACCCTACAATCCAGTAATCACATTGCTGAGTATTTATGCAAAGAATACAAAAACACTAATTTGAAGGGGTATATGCACCGCTATGCTTAGTGCAACATTATTTACAATAGCCAAGCCATGGAAGCAGCTCAAGCGTCCATCAATAGATGAATGGATAAAGATGTGGAATATACACATACACAATGGAATATCATTCAGATGAAATCTTGCCATTGTAACAGCATGGATGGATCTAGAGAGTATAATGCCAAGTGAAAAAAGCCAGTCAGAGAAAGATGAATACCATTTGAGTACATGCATATGTGAAATTTAAGAAAGAAAACAAATGAATAAAGGGGAGAAAAAAGAGAGACAAACCAAAAAACAAACTCTTAACTCTGTTAAGAACAAATTGATGGTCACCAGAGGGGAGGTGGGTGCTCTTGATGAGCACTGAGTAATATGTGGAACTGTTGAATCACTGTATTGTACACCTGAAACTAATGTAACAGTGTCTATTATCTATACTGGAATTAAAATAAAATAAATAATTAAAATTTAAAAAAATACACTCTGACATTTATGAATAATTCTATTGGCTATACCAATAGGTTATTGATCAGCTGTATTTACTGGGTGAGGCGACCACACAAGAGTGGGAACACTGGGAGGTGGGGATCAAGAGGGCCTTCACGGAAGCTGGCTTCCACTCACCCTTTGCCCTGGAACATAGGTTAATTTTGTATAACATCAGAGCCAAATCTGGAAATACTGTCCTGAAAATAGTCAGAAGAGGCCTAGGATCTCAGGAGTGTGTATGTGTGTGTGCATGTGCATGCCTGTGCATGTGTAAAGGGGGCTGGAGTAGGGGGTCTCTAGCAAGCATGGACAGAAATCTGGTTCACAAGCTGCAAAGAAATATGAAGTGTGAGTTGGTTTTGTAGATGAGCCTCTTGGACATAGAAAAGGAAATGAATCCTCAAAGGCCACATTACCAGTCAGATTCAGAGGGAGGGTTAGAACCCAGGTCTCCTGACTAACCTTAATAATAATGATAATGATTTAAATACAAAAAAGATTTTCCTTTGCAGCAGGCACTGGCCTAAGTTTTCCACAAACACCATCTCCTATTGTATTGGCCTTAGCTAAGGGCGCCAGGGCACCAAGAAGTACAGCAAATTTCTCAAGGTCCCCTTGAGACCTGGCATTCCAGCCAAAGCCTCTGTGCTATCTAATCCTCCTCTCTCCACCCTCACACCCCATTCCTTCCAAGCTTTCTAGTCTTTGAAGCCTGTCGAGTTACTCCCTTCTCGTAATCCTTCACCCCATCCTTCCTACCACACCTTGTCCCAAAGGGGAAGTCTTTTCTTTAGGGATACTTCAAGTGGCCCTGCTTTACAAATTACCGGACATAAGTGAGGACACAATGAAAACTTAAGAAGTAAAACCCGAATTCAAAATTGGATTCTGAACATTCCAGGCATGCGATGCCAACTTGTTTATCTTTTACTGAAATTTAGCCTTAAATTTTCAGAGCACAGCTTTGATCCTCACCCAACCAAGGCCTTCCCAAGCCAACACCAATGCAGCATTGTGGGCTAAACATTGTTCTAGGACATCTAGCTATGTTGACTTATTTTAATCTTTACAATAGTCTTCAGGAGGTAGGACTGCTGCTGTTATCTCCATTTTGATGCAATTTATCAACAAGCTTGCAGAACAAAATGAGTGATTGTTCTAAGATTCAAACACAGGAACTTTGGCTCTTATGCAATTTGCTACATCTTTGTCTCTTTCTTTCTTTCTTTCTTTCTTTCTTTCTTTCTTTCTTTCTTTCTTTCTTTCTTTCTTTCTTTCTTTCTCCTTTTTCTTAGCCTGTTCCTGCCTTGAAGGTGCTCTGTCCATGAAGTCTGAGACTCAATCTTCATGTTTGTCAACATTCATCAGTAGGAAAACTTGAGACCCTGCTCAGGTGATGCCCTGTGCTAAGCACTCAGTATAAATTGATTGAAGAAAATAAACGTGTCCCTGCCTTCCCTGAGTTACATTCTAGTGGAATCAAAAAGACCTCAAACAAAACGATAAATAGATGTATTTAAAGTTTGTAGGTTAATAAATAAGGATACAGCTTGAAATAACATTAAATGTTACAGTGGAAGCAAATAGGGTCCTCTAATAGTTAATCCCAGCAGGATCTACTTAGACCTATGGCCAGGGAAGTCCACCTCTAACTCTGACCTGGACGTCTAAAGGATGCAAAGTCCAAAAATGAGACAAGGGAAGAGGCAGATACAAGACATTTTCCATCCTTACCTCTTCTACAATCCTACTAACATTGAGTATAAAAGTAATTAATGAGAAGGAAGCTCAGAAGACAGAATGGGTGAACAGACAGATACTTGCGGTTGCAGAGAATGAAAACATTTTTGGAGGATAAGGAGTAGAAGGAGGATTTAGCAAAACTAAGAGCGCTGAATACCAAATGCTTGCAAACAGGAGGCGGATGTGAAAGGAGCCATGTCACAGCACTGAGCTCCCCAGAAAAGTCTCAGGAATTGAAGGCAGCTGACTTGAGGCAGGCAGGGATAGAGGTGTGGGAAGGAAATCCAGAGAATGGCTTGAAAATCAGTATAAAGCTCTTTGAGAGGCCCTGATTCTGTCCTCCATCCCACCAATCCAAGTAACTGTCCTTCCCTCCAGCCCACCAGGACTCTAGGGGATTTAAACTGTATGAGAAAGTGAAGTGGCTCCATACCCAGATGCGAGGCGGCCCAGAGGCATAGGGGGAGGTGCGTAGAACCAAGGGTATAAATACAAGTCTATACATTAGGACTTGAGTTCCGATCCTCCCAGCGTCCCAGCCCCTCTGGGTTCAGGTTATAATCCCAGATATCATTTGACTCTTAATTTGTGTGTATTTATTTCTTTCATAAAAATGATAAACACACATACACATATTCATTTTTTTTTTTAAGAGAAGAGGAAAAGCACTCCAGAGGGAGGGAACAGCACATGTGAAGGTGATGACTGGTGCAGCTGGGATGGAAAAAGAAGTCCCTGCGACTGGCAGAGAGCGGGTGAGAGAGGAGGAGCCTGGGAGATGAGGCTGGAGCAGACTGGCCAGACGCTGCAGGACCTGGTGCACCCATCAGAAGGAGTACAGGTTTTCTTTGAAATGCAGCCATAAAAGGGTTTTAAGCCCTGGGTAATATGATCTTATTTAGGTTTAAAGAGTTACTCTGGTTGTATAAAGAATAGATTGTCACATATTTAGCTGGGGCTTCTCATGAAAAATTATGCATCCCAGTACTTTAGAGCGGAAAGGACCTCCAAGATCATTTAGTCCAACCCTTCCTTTTAAAAGATAAGAAAAGTAAGACACAGGAAATTTATGATTTGCCCAAGGTCACAGAGCTAATAACTGTGAGACTTTAAACCAGGAGTTGGAGGGTGATAGATTATACTTTTAAGAAATCATTCTACTATCTATTTCCTTTGGCCAGAAGTGGTGTCTCCCTTTCCTGAACCTTCATCTCACCTTATTTTTCTCTCCTGTGGTACTTACTCACTTATTACCTTGATCGTAGTTCTTTGTGTTCACATCTTGTCTTATCTCCTTTATGAGACTGTAAAAGCAATCTCTGGAGGGCAGGAAGTATGGCCTCTACCTAATGTGGCTTTCTACGTGGTAGGTGTTCAATCAAGATCTTTTTGAGTAGATGGATAGACGGACAGATGGATGGATGGATGGATGGATGGATGGATGGATGAATTCTCCATATGCTATAAATAAAACTGCATATTCACATGTAGATTTTACTCACTCTGATTTACCATTCTACATTACCTCCTAGCTATATTTTCATTCATTTCTTTTAATACAAACATATTGGAAAGTGGTAATTTTTTATCAAATGAAATGAGGTGGCCTAGAAAAATGTCATAATTCTAAGTCAGGCAATTATTTCTCCCAAAATTATCAGCAGGGAGAGCCTCTCCATACTCCCCCCGTCCTGGCTGCACTTATACATTCTTTCTCAACACATGGTCTTTTGGGAATTTATTTCTTATCAGACCTTTTTCTTTTCTTTTTTTTTTTTTTTTCAAGAGATGGTTGAGACTACCCATTAAAAAACTAATAAAGTGTGCAAGGTAAAATGGCGATATCACAGAGAGGAAGTATGTTTTATGTAAGGTAATAATAAAATACTGGGCTGTACCTATGTTGTCTCCAGCAGAGAAATATATAAATATATGAATGAAAACCAATGCTGCCAATAGTAGAGAAAGCCCTGAAGAAAGGCTTGGGAGCCCTGGATTCAATTTTGACTTGTTGAGTGGCTCTGATAATTTCTAGGATCTCTCTCCCTTTCTCTCTCTTTCTCTCTCTCTGGCTGTCTCTCTTTTTTGATATCCTCATCCATAAAAGAGAGATGAAAATATTTGCAACAATCGGTCATAGGTCTAGTTTCTGCTACAACTAAATGACCCATCAATTCTATCAATAAAATCAGTCAGACTGGCTTGGGGGGTAACTATGATATTTTTGGACTCACAGATTTGGCATCCTGCACCCACACACTCATGCACATGTTGAGAATCTTTGCTGGAGTCGAGGTTATGTGTTGTATTTTGGCTCCCCAAGTGAAGACATGAGCCTCAGGTCATGGGACTTGTGATGATCTAAGATCTCCACTAAGGCAGCAGGCATTCAGAAGACAAACATGACTCATTGCGCATGGGATCTCAATCAACTGTTCACAAACTTCGGTTTGAGGGTTGGGAAGGTCTGGAAAAGATTCTAGGGTACAGCTTCATTTGGAAGGGTACAGACTGTTTTCTTTGTGAAGTGACACATGTCAGTGTTGTGAAACAGTGGGAACTGGAAAAGAGGACCTTGTGTCAGGTCCCAGGGAGTCATCCTGCTGCCCGCAGCACACACAGTTCTTGCCTTCTCCTCTAATGTCCCACCGTTCCAATGAAGCCACTGCTGTCAGACCAGTTTGGCTGCTTCACTGGGCTCGTCTATTGCTTTTGAAAGGACCCATCCTAAAAGTGAATGGTCTAGGGTTACAACATTTTATCATTTGCTCATGATTCCGTAATTTGAGCAGGGCTCAAAAGGGCTATTCTTTCACTGGTCTTGCGTGGGGTCACTCACACAAGAGTCTCAAGTGGACTGGAACACCCAGAATAGTCATGGGCCTCCACCAGGGTAGGTGAAACAGCAGGGGACTGGCCTGGCATCTCTCTCCCCCTCTCTCTTCTCTCTCTCTCTTTCTCTCTTTTTCTCTTCGAGTGGTTTCTCCAGCAGAATAGCCCAACTTCATAACAGGGTGACTCACGGCTCCCAAGAGCACAAAAGCAGAAGCTGCCAGAACTTCTCAAGACTTATGCCTAGAAGAGCCACAGCGTCATTCTGTGGTGTTCCATCAGTTAAAGGGAATCACAGGTCAGCCCAGATTTGACGACAGGGGGAGCAGATTCTACATCTTCATGTTAAAGAGTGGTGAAGACTTTTTGGCCATCTTTAATCCACCACAAACCACAGTTAGGTAGTCGGGTCTTGTTGGATAAAAAAGCATCTTGTTATCTGCTCATTTTGCTCCCCCAGTTACAGACACCTTCTGTTTCCTACTCAGATGGTCCACTCTGGAGTGAAGCCTCTACCCGGGGACTATGGCTGCTTCCACTTCTCTGCTTCTCCCAACCAACTTCTCTCCACTCACGGTTTCTTATTATTCATGGGCTCTGCTTCTCCGTGGCATTCCTGCCTTGCAGCTTCCATTGCTGTAAAAGTTAGTAGTGTACAGGAAAGGTCAACAGGACAGGTCTAAGACTGCTGTCCTCAGGATCACCTGCTTGCAAGTTTGACCTTGACGGGCATCTGGGAACTTGGATTTGGGGAGGTATGTTAGGCTTCTCCAGAGAATCATAACCAAAAGGATCCATATGTGTATATGTAGAAAGAAATTTATTGTAAGCAATTTTCTCAAGTGGTTAGGGAGGCTGGCACGTCTAAAATCTACTGAGTGGGCTGTTAGGCTTGAGGTCCAGGAAAGCCAATGGTGTGGTTCCAGTTGGAAGGCCAACAGGTTGGAGCCCTGAGAGAACTGATTTGAAGTCCAAAGGCAGTCTGCTTGAGAATTCCTTCTTTCTGGGGAGGCCAGTTTTTTGTTCTATTCAGGTGTTCAACTGGTTGGATGAGGCCCACCCATATTATGGAAGGCAATTTGCTTATTCAGAATTTGCTGATTTAAATGTTACTCCCATCTGAAAACACCTTCCAAGTTGACACATGAAATTAACCATCATAGGAAGGTTCCCACCATTCCCAGAACTGATAAGAGTGACTCACTGTGCCTAAACTATTTGTACAAGCAATGTGGATCATGCTGAACAGCTGCTTTCATTATTCTCATAAAGAATGAGGAAAGGAATTCCCAGTCTGGAATTTTACTACGTGCTAGGCGGAGAGTGCCTATGTGATTGGTCTCCAGTAACAAACCTGGGTACCAAGTCTCTAATGAGCTTCCCTAGTAGACCATACTTCACATGTGTTGTCAAAACTCATTGCTGGAGGAATTAAGCACATCCTGTGTGAGTCTCCTGAGAGAGGACTCCTGAAAGCTTGTGCCTGGCTTCTTCCAGATTTTGCTCCATGCACCTTTTCCTCTTGCTGATTTTGCTTTTTATCCTTTTGCTGTAATAAATCTTAGTCATGCCTATGACTGTATGCCGAGTCCTGTGAGTCCTTCTGGCAAATTAGTGAAACTGGGAGAGGTTTGGGAGGACCCCCAGCACAAGTAAAACATATTTAAATTCTGTCACTAGTATAAGTCTGTCTTAAAGGTTCATACAATTGAAACCAGGGTAGAAGTTATTTCATATATTTAAGGTCTTATATGAGGGCAGCACTGTGCAGCATGTCATGATATATTCAAAGGAGATATTAGGAACACAAATGAGTGACCAAGGCTTTCCAGAGGGAAGGGAATATTTAAGTAGGAAAAAAAGAGCAAGGAAGCTAGTGGAGCCCAGTGTTTGAGAGTTCAGACCTCCGAGAGACATCGCCAAGCCCAAATCTTGGCTGGACTGGCTACTAGCAAGTCATTAATCAATATGATTTTTAAATTTCCACAATTAGAAGGTGGCATAATAGTAATAATGGCTGTTATTTATTAACTACATACCATGCTTTAAGAACTTCGTGTATTATCTCAACCCTCACAACAATCCTACTAGGTAGGTCTTATTTTAATCTTTATTTTACAAATTCAGACACTGAGGCTCAGAAGACGTCTTGCTAATACCCACCACATTGGGTACTGGGAAGCCTAAGTGAGTTAATACATGCAGTGCCCTTCAATTCAAGGATATTGAATTGAAGAGTGGTAGAAATGTGACCTGGAGACAGAATTTAGAAGGTCTCGACTATTGTTTTAGTATTTACTGTCTAGGGCTGTGATTCTCAAATGGACATATAACAAAGCCCCGGGAAACCATTTGCAGGCAATATGAAATAACTATATATACTCTATTACTGATGATCAGGATAAACGTTTAAGAAGAAAACTTAAGGGAGAGATATCTTAAATATGAAATTGTGAATATTTCACATTTCCTTTCTTGTAAATGAGTGAAACCTTATTATTATTTGATTTTTAGTGGCTTTAATAGATTCAGAGCTCCTGTATTATAAGGACAATGGAAAAAGATGAATTTGGGGGAAGATATATCTGGTTTGGGGTAGAGAATTTGGATTGAAGTTGAGGAAAGAGAACCATTAGGAACATGAGGGAACTGTAGCACTAATTTGAGCATAAAAAAATATACAGGTCTGGCTCAAGGTGAGTTCATGGAAAATGAAAGGACATCAATGAGCAGAAGATCAATGATGAATGGATGGTATTTTGTAGTCCATGAGACTAAGGTTCAAATCTTTGCTTCACTAGTGTCAGCTTCTGACTGCTCTGAAGCTCCTTTCCTCGTTCGTAAGATGGAGTCAATAACAGTTACAGTAGGGCGCTGCTCTAAAGACTGGGTCAGAAGAGAGAGAGCATGTTTGTTGCCACTTGGTACAGAAGCTGTTGTCATTGTGAATGATGCTTGTCTGGGTGTAGCCCAGCCAAAGGTGGCTACGAGGATTTGACCCCAGATGCTGGAGAAAACACGTGGCTCAGTGAGAAGCAATAGGAAAGAGGGAAGATTAATCTGGTCCCAAAAGAAAGATGATTGTTTCACTCTAGGCACATTGAGTGAGGGCAAATCCAGTGAGTTTGCTGTGCTGCAAAGAAAACTTTTAATGAGTAGAGGAAAGTGAAATTATAATCTTCAAAAAAGTGATATTTACATTATTATTTTCCTATGTGTGGCATCTTGAATGCCTTTGTTGCCCTCTTGAATGCCAACTGTAAAGTATGGAAAAAATTTTCAAAGAAATAGAGACCTAGAGCAAAAAAGTGAAAAGTCCCAGAGCCAAGAATAAATTATATACAATTTGTGATACCAGGACAATAAACTGAATTTTGGTAAGTTTAACTGGAATTATTGTGTGTTCAGCCTTGCAATGGTTTTATAAACTAAAAAGTACTGTACATGGGTAGAGATAAATTCTGTGTGACTTTCCATGAATGGTTAGATCACTCATGTTTGAACTGAGAGTACCATTCAGAGTCAGGTAGTGTTGGCTTTGAATACCGGCCCTGTGTGCAAATTTGAAGAAATTTCCTAACTTTTCCAAGCCTCAATTTCCTAATATGTAAAAAGGTAGAAATAAGACCTATTTTACAGGATTCCTGTGAGAATTAAGTGACATAACATTTAGCACTCACACACAATTGGTAATCAATAAACATAAGTTCCCAATCCCTTTGCCCTCCCTACAATGGCACTGAAGCTATTAGTTACAGAAGAAAGTTACAGATATCATTTAAGGTTTAGAACCATATTCACAATCTGGCTTTTCTCTTAATCGATGGAAGATGATATACAAAGAAATATTCTAGTGAAGTCTGGACTGGATGGCTAAGTTCAGAATAGAAGTCTTACTAAAAACACGTTACATTGAATATTAGCAAAGCACACACCAGGATGTACCTATGGATTTATTATTTTAAATTTTGATGCTTTATACGTCCCCTTTTCAATCTTCCAATGAAAAGCCATTATGTCATGTAAAATATGGTATTGGAAATTCATGGATTTGATTGATATCCCATTAGAAAATGCCAGTCATGTGTAGGGAAACGTAATGAAAATACCACTGACCTAATGGCAGTCAAGTCATTTACTTTTTTTGAGAACTGGCTTCATGAATGGAAACACACATCATGATGGTCTTGCTGCCCTGGCAGATCTGATAAGAACCCTTTTATTCCATGAACACTATTGTAGCACCTAGAACTTATCTCTGGTTCTCCACCTGGGTGTGCTTGTGCAATACGTGTCTTTCCCTCTGGATCATAATCTCTGTGATGGAAGGAAACACATGTCTATCTCACTGCTATTTTCCTAAAATCTAATGCAATGCCTGGCACCTCATAGAAACACAATAAATGTTTGTGGAAGGATGAAGAAAAGGAAGTAGGAGGGAGGGATCTAATATGGTACTTGGCAATGCAGTCAGCACTTTAAAAAAGCTTATTTAATGAATGGAGTAAGTCACATTTCCTGTTTTTCTTAGTCATACCTTGTAGGACAGAACAAATGTATCTTAGTCCTCCAAGCCTCCAGGCAAATGCATGAATATTAATGAAAACTATAGTAATATTATAATACTACCTAAAACTTTATCAAGTACCTACTATGTGCTAATGTATTAATTCATTTACCTGTCAAAATAATGCTATGGAGGGCACCCAGGTGGCTCAGTTGGTTAAGCGTCTGCCGTGGGCTCAGGTTGTAATCCCAGCATCCTGGGATCGAGCCCCACATCAGGCTCCCTGCTCAGCGAGAAGTCTGCTTCTCCCTTCCCCTGCTCTTGCCCTCTTGCCTGCTCAAGCTTTCTCCTCTCTTTCTCTCTCTCTTCCTCTAAAATAAATAAATAAAATCTTTAAAAACAAAAAGTAATGTCAAGGAAGAATTTCCATTTGACAGATGAGGAAACCAAGGCCCAGTGTGGTTTCATTAGTTTATAAGGTAGTTAATAGTGGCAACAGGATTTAAATCCAAATCCTGCTTGCCTCTTGATTACTTTGCACACCTCCGTAGGGCCTCACCAGTACCCTACAGTGGTTTCTAAGTCTCCACTCAGAGCACAAGAGCCAGGGTGGTCAGACATCCTGTGGGCAGGCTAAGACAGGCCACAGCTGCTTGAGCATATGGAGACCGCCCCTCAGGGTCCATGTAGCCCATGTGCAACAGGTGTACTTCCAAGGCCACAAGAGCAGAACCAAAGAGACTTGGGTCCGAAATGAGCACTCAAGAGAAGCAAGGAAATTTTGTCTTCATAAAAGACCAAAGCAAACACACATCTAGAAAACCAAAGAACCTAGATCCCAAGGATCAGGAAGCTATGAGAACAAATGCACTCCTGTAAAGAGAGCTTGGGGGATTGCTGTTGGGGTCTCAGAAAACAATAAAGGCAGAAGATGATTGAGAAAGTGCATTCAGAAAGGACTTTCCACAAAAGACATGACTCTTTGTTCTGCCCCATTCCATCCCTATACCCATATACCCTCTGTCCTTTTCTCTGTCTCTCACATATGTGCTTGCCCATATATACGTGCTTCTCCAGACACATATGCATGTGCTGCTACGATGTTCATACATGCCCAGGTTTCTGGGTTCCGCTCTTCATACAAACATCTTTGGAAAACAAGGTTAAAATGTCTGGATCGAGGATTGAACAAAATGACAGTGCTTATGTTTCTGTCTCCTTCATCTCGAAGGCAATAACACGTATTCCATTTCTTTTTTATCCCCCTCGCAGCACCTATTACTAGATACCATATGCTCTGCACGTACTTGGCACTCAATAAATGCTTACTGAATGCCTGACTTTTCCCGTCTCCCCCACCCTTTCCTTCCCACCCCTACAGCATTACTTTAAAGATCTGCTGCAGAGCTGGGGGGAGAGGTTTAAGATCCGTTTTGACAAATAACCCTTATGGGTGTTTAAAGCCAAAAGATCGAATATTTAAAGCAGAAATATGAGCTGTGACTTCATGGGTGTTCTGTGAAGAGATGCATAAAGCTGTACAAATAGATAGCCTTTCAGACAGGACATAACAGACCCAGCTTTGTGCATTTGCAAATATACAGAGGAGAAGAGCCCCAACTTCACTTTGAACTCTACATTTCCTTCTGAAATCAGTTTAAATACATAAGTGAAGGTAGTTAAATCTTCTATATTTTTAAAAGGAGATCTTAGGAATAGTTTTGGCTTTAAAAGCCTATGTCATCGATTCATAATATAAGAGGTGACATTAAACCTACCCCTCCTTACTCCTCCCACCCTCAGATAGGAAAATATAGGCAAAACAAGACTGGATTCCATGAGAGTGATGGGAGCAAACTGATTGCTGTAAAAAGGGGCTTTGAGACTCCTAGACATGAGATCTTGGTTCTGGGAAGTCTTGGGGAGCCAAAGCAAGGATCTGGGGTCAGCAGTTGCTTAAAGAACCACAGCAGATTCAGAATCACACAGTGGCTCTGGGAATGACCTTGTGATGATGGAGCTTAGAATACAAGTCTCAAGAAAGAAGGGAGCATGAACTGAGCAGACTCAGCACCCAATAGGGTCCACTTTCTACAAAGGCTATCCAGAGATCCTGACTGCTTACGTTCATATGGCAGAAACAAGCGTGTGTCCTGCCTCTGCTCTGGCTCCAGCTGTGACCATCCCATATTCTCTTAAAGCAGTTGACATGGGGATTATAGCTCTTACACCTTATTCTATGTTCTAGAGGTGAATTCAGGGAGACGAGGCTATCCAACATGTACTCTTTTTGTTTTAACTGAAGTACAACTATTTTGCACTGAGCTATGTACGTCTGGGGGTGAAGAGGTTACCTGGAACTAAGTCTGTAAGATAGCTAGACTCAAATACACTTAACTATCTAGCAATCAAAATTAAATTGACCTTAACCCTTGGTTACATTCCTAATTTTCCATTGCTAAGATCAGAAGTGTACCCTTTTTCCAATTCATCCTTTGTTTCCACTTCTTATAGATTTAAAGTAGATCAATAGCCCTGGATTCTATAGAAATTATATTTATCCAAGGTGACTGACCAGGTAGTAGAAATTTGGATAAACAATATCTCATTTTCTTAATGGTGCTTTATAGTTAACAAAGTAACTTCTCATTTCTCATCTCATGTGATTCCCCTCAAAATCTGTAGGATGGCAATTATTATTATAATTTTACAGGTAAGGAAATGAAATATCAGAGAATTGTATTCAACTCTTCTTTCATTCAATAATTACAGTTTGGGATCCAATTATACGTAGACATTGGGGAGACAAAGATGGAAAGAAATGTATTCATGACCTGAAAGAGTTCATGGTCTATCATACGGAACAAATAGGTAAATAAAACATTGATAGTGATATGTAAGGAGTAGCACATTGGGCAGATGTACAATGATTGTGAAAGGAAGAAAGAGTTACCAAATGTGCCTGGCTGTGAATGATTAGTAGTCTTCTAAAAGGGGGTCTTAAGAAAAAAAAAGTCTGTGAGCACAGAAACCAGGAACGGTATGATGAATTTGAGAATAGCAAACAGGTCAACATGGTTGTGAGTACAGAAAGAAGGAAAATGACACTGGAAAATGATTTCTTTAGGAACGTGTTGCGAGGGAGGACTACGGAGGTTCTGGTTTGGTATGGTGGGTCAGTAAAACGAAGTCTTCAGGAACCCAAGTTTATTGATCTTATTTCACCACCATGGCCTCCATTTCCAAGATCTCTTTGTGGTTCAGAATGGCTACTCCAGATTCAATCATGGCATCCACATTCTGAGCAGCAGAAAAAAGTAAAGGGAGATTCGTAGAAGCTGACATGGAACGTTTCTGCCTACAAACACATTGGTCTGAACCTGGTCACATGGCCACATCTACTGATGAAGACTTCCAATAGGTTCTGTTATGATGACCAATGGGCTCAGTTTTAAAAATGTGGTGACAAAAAAAAAAATGTGGTGACTTTAATATGGGAAAAAAGAGAAAATGGAATTTGGAAGACAAGTAGGAGTATCTGCCCCAGAGTAGCACAAATGTCTGGAACCATTGCCATTAAGTTTGAACTTTGTCCCCTGGCCAATGGAGAGTCATTAAAAGGTTTTGACCAAAAAAAAAAAAAAAAAGGTTTTGATCAAACTTCAGAGACCCATATGTGAATATATTGTTGAAATAGATGATAGGCTGGAGAGGATGAGGGTGGAGACAGAGGGTAGAGACAGAAGGACCAGTTAGGAGGTGATTATGGTGATCCAGGTGAAAGGCCATGGAGGCCTGAATTAAGTAGTAGGGGTGGGGGAAAAAAAAGAGATGAGTAGGGCAAGGGGTGAAGAAAGTTATGTGGCATGCTATTGAGTAGGAAGGAGCAGGATTCAGGCCCCAAACTCTAAGACCGGGTGCTTGAGATGCATCTTTCTAAACCAACATTATGGCAAGCTGGACTTCAAATTCCCACAAGTCCTTCACAGCCAAGGTGTGTTGTAAAAGTCAGACACCGTGGTCCAAGTCCAGGAACTGAAGACTCCCAAAGCAAAAAAATATTTGTGGCAGGATAATATTTTGAGATATTTTTCACTTTCTCTTCCTGCATTCAAGCAGGTAGAAGACTCTGGGACAGTCTTCTTGTCTGTGGGAGGCCTGAGACAGGACTTCCCAGATTTGATTTCCAAAAGTCGCAGCACATGCAGGAGGAAAGAATTTCAGGAAGGAGAGATTTCAGCCAGACTGAGAAGACATTTTCAGACTTGGGGAAGGAAGATGGGTCTACATTCTCTCCTGGCATCTCCCAGAGGACACGGTTAGAGATGAGGGTAGATGGCCAAGAGGTGATCCAGGGGGGCTGGATCCAAGGCCTGGTGCTCACCAAAGATTGCTCTACCCTCAGCATGGTGCAGGAGGACCAATATGAAGGGACAGGATGAGCTGGGATAATCTACAAACCAGAGAAAACTGAGCACAATATGTAACCACAGCAAAATTCTAGTTCTCAGTTAAATGACCTTCCAGAAAGGACAGAAATTGTGACCTCGAGGTTACAATTCATTGATGTATGGAAATTTAGAAGTGCACTGAAATACTGAAAACAAAGTTTAAAATGTCTGAGAAATAAAAAAAAGGATAGAAATTCATAACTGCAACCCTGCTCAACAGTGGGACCTTCTGTGGCAAGACTCTGTAGCTTCAGGGGTGGGCAGTCAAGAAGAGCTCCAGAAGATATTTTGGGCACTGTCCTTTTCCTTAATTCTGATCCTATATAGAAACAACTTCAGACTAACGTCTATGTATACCCATCTCCATTATTGCATATGTTTGAACTAACTCCAAATCCCCCCTCAGAAGACACTCCAGCATTACTGAACTAAATATTTCAGGACAAATGCACATCGTGTTCATATCTGGGAATATCCAGAGAATATTCTAGTTATAGTCTAATTTTCCTCTTTACTAATGCAAATCCTTAAATCAGGATCTCTGCGTATGGTGTTTATCTAAACAATCTCATGTATACAAAACCCCAGAGATGTTGACATTGTATAGAACAAGCATGATTTGCAAAATCAGTGGGATCCTTCTATTTAAAGCAAAATCCCCTGGATGTGGTCTGAGCTTGAAAAACAAGTTCATTATATTTTCTTTCTGAAGACAATATGTCAAACATTAAAAATGGTTATACATCAGAAGTTTGGGGGGAAAATGTCAGTCCTGCAAAGAAGGAAGTATATTTCATGTAGTAGGGTTGGGGATAAATGGCAGTGTTGTAGAAATCAGAGAAAAATCTATGCTTTTTGTCCTCCTTTTCTATTTTGCCTACTGCAAGTCCCTCTGATCCTATTTTTGTTCTATTTAATTTTTTCCCTGCCTTCAAGTAGTTTTATCTTAAAATATTATAATCCAAAAAGAGTGGCAAAGGAAATTCAACTAAAAAATAATGAAGCCATTCATGGTTCATGTGCTCAGACTAAGCTGTATTTTTGGAAGAGTTGCCTTTTTTTTTTCTAGAAGTCCAATGTATAAATTAAGTTGCATCAAGGCAAATCAGATTATTCCCCAGCCATTTGTAGCATGCAATGTTTTATGTGACTTTTTACCCTCTTATTCAATAAAACAATACGTACTTGTATGGCAGCCAGATGAAGTGGTGATTCACACTCATCCAGGAGATGCCAAGTACTGTACCTCCTAGAGGAAACACACTCACCCATGTGTAATGAGACTGCTTTGGATTTCCTGAAGTGATTCAGCATTAAATGGAATCCAATTTAATGCTGAACTAAATATCCGTAGATGTTACCAATCACAAGATCGGATGTACTAGAGTTCCGTTTGCCTTTGTGCAACTCCCACTCATTTATTACAAGTTCAGAGATGCATCCTTCTTAGGTCGAAGTGGAACATTTTCACTTAAGAAAACTGATGAAAGAATCTGGCCTGTTTCTTTTTATTTTTTTTAAGATTTTATTTATTTATTTATTTATTTATTTATTTTGAGAGAGAGGGGGTGGGGGGAGAAGCTTTAATGCTTAAATTAAATTAATGCTTTTAAATGCAGAGAGAAGAGTAAAGATTTGATGTGGTGGCACTAGGGAGCCACAGAGAGTCCTGAGTGCAGAAGCAAGAATTTGATGGACAATCAAGTACACTCCTAAATTATACAAACATGCTGCTTGAGAAATCCAGCTACTCGATCCTTTGGAGACAGTAATGACAACAGAGATTCTTGGACTGCAAGGATGAAATGATAAGAACAGGAATGAAGATGGGGAGGGGAGCGAGGCAGGAGCTACAGGAGCTAGTGTAGGCATGGCCACTGCAGGGCAAAGAGAGACTCATGTACAAGCTTCAACTGGGTCAGTGAAAAAATAAAGTCATTTGGATGTGTTTATAAAGCAGTCACCGGAGAACTTGAATTTATTCTCTACAATAAAGTGTTTCGTCCTTTAATCACAAAGTGTTTTGGAAGATTAGAATTTCAACCTAAATTATGAAAGTGTCAAAACAAGGTCTACTGTAAACGAAAGTTGGGGAATCTCAACTAAATGGTAGTATTTCCTTATGAGGAAAGGGTAACACATGACAGTCTCCATCCTTGGCCATCTAGTCCCTAAACCAAATCAGAGCTCTGTCAGCAAGAGAAGGTGTGGAAATAGCTATAGGATACCAACCTACAGAATTTACAAGGTGTACCCTTGTATACACTTGCGTAGAACAAGCTTTGGAGGCTAAGTATCAACTTCTACAATCCCATGTAAAAACTGGCCATTATGAAGCTTAACCCCCCACTCTGATATGTGGGCACATGGTAAACTCCTTGTGGAAAAGGTGGGGAAAAGAGAAGTTTTCAGAGGAGAAATCGACCAACTGACAAACACTCCCTTATCCAGGTGATCAAGGTTAACATCAATAGTGCTTTAGATACAGGTCGATAGTATGTACCTTTGATAGAGTATAATGAAAATGGCACTCTGTCTCTAATCGTTTTCCTCCCCCAAACCTCCAGGCTAATCACAAGCAAAATGACATTCACCAAATCCAGTTGAGGATGTTCTATAAGACACATGACCGGTATTCCTCAAAATTGTTAGCGTCATCAAAAATAAGGGACATCTGAGAGACCCGCACAGCAGAGAGAAGCCTAAGAAGACAAAATAACTAAATATAATGTAGTAGCCTGCATGAGATCCTGCAACAGAGAAAGGACATCAGGTAAAAGCTAAGGAATATTGAATTCATGGACCTTAATTAATACTAGCGCACAAATATTATTTAATTAATAAGGACAAATATGACAGAGGAAATTGGACACGAGGCATATGTGAACCCTCTACTATCTTTGCAACTTTTCTATCAATCTAAAATTATACTAAAGCTAAACATTTGTTTAAAGATTTATTTATTTTAGAGAGGGAGTGCGCAGGAATGGAGGCAGGGACAGAGGGAGAGAAACTCCAGCAGCCTCCCTGCTGAGGCTGACCCAGGACTTGAACTCACAACCCTGAGACCATGACCTTAGCCGCCATTGAGAGTCAGACACTTAACTGACTGAGCCACCCGGGTGCCCCTAAACATTTCTTTAACTGACCTTTGCTTGAGCCCAATAAGCAGAGCTTGCTCCCTTTCCCTTTCGAAAAATATCCTTGTTCAGAAGTTTCTGCTATTAAATGTGGGGAGCCTGTGCCTATGCAGACAACTTGACTAAACTGCTTTTAGATTGAAGTATTTTCCTGTTTCTCCAGAGCCACGTATTCATGAATCTTTGCAGCAATCCCTGAAACTGAGCTGCAATCAGAATGCTAGTTCACACAGCATGCTACCACAACCTATGGAGTGTAACTTCTAAAATTGTAAGAGGTGATTGCATGGCGTTCCCTCTCGATTCAAATGCACACGAGCTATAGATATTTTGCTTGTTGCCCTACAGAGCCTTACTGATGAAAGATCAATGGTAGACAGCTATGTGACTGGCTGGACCAGTCACAACAGGAAAGGAAAGGCTGTAAGAACCAGCCTCGGTTCCCCACCACCATCCCACACTCCGTCTCTGTGTTAGTAAATGTGGATATAATGCTAAGACCAGGATTATAGAAGCTCTCCCTTCTGTGCTTCCAGGAGAAGCCTCATGAGACGGGCCCCTGTAGCACGAAGGGTACACTCAACACTGGAAATTCTAGTGCCAGTTCAAACTGTAAGATAGGATATTTCCAATGACCCCAAAGTTTGAATTTCTAATTAATGTACAGATACAAGATATCCTCTGGTTCTCTAATTAGGAAATGCCTGGAAAAGAATGTAGATACAGCCATGCTGTGTTATTTGGAGAACTATCAACTCATTTCTTTTCTCTCTCTCTTTTTTTCTTTCTAAGGATTTTGAGAGCATTTAGATAAAGCCTAACAACACTTCGAAGATGAAAGTCTGAATTTTTTTGTTGTTGTTTAAATGGAGACTATTAGGAAAAGGAAGTTATATGAGGTATTTTTGTCAGACTAATTAACTGTAAGCCCCGAGCCCTTTCTGCATCAGGGACCACGAGTCTTATGACATTTGGTACTTGGTGTGGGTTGTGTAGGAAAGCAGCAAAATCTGAGACAAGAGAAGCCTGCAATTTAAATGTGATAAGGAAAAAAATACTTAACAAATTCTGATGGCGTTTTCCTCCTCATATGGCACCAACGCAGATGCCTGAGAATATGGTTAGGCCAAGAAGGCTAAGTGAAAACGTAATTAAAAAGGCTTCAGGGGATCCCTGGGTGGCGCAGCGGTTTGGCGCCTGCCTTTGGCCCAGGGCGTGATCCTGGGGACCCGGGATCGAATCCCACATCGGGCTCCCGGTGCATGGAGCCTGCTTCTCCCTCTGCCTGTGTCTCTGTCTCTCTCTCTCTCTCTCTCTGTGACTATCATAAATAAATAAAAATTAAAAAAAAATTTACAAAAAAGGCTTCAGACATTAGATCTGATTCTCTAGAAAAAACAAATACAGATATATCTGTGAACTCCTGACATATGGAGAAGCTCCATTTTAGGAGCTTCTAATTCACCTTGGGGAGGGGCCTCACTTTATTGAAAGCCTTCCCTAATGGTTGAATAACTAATTAAAATAAATGCTAAGAGGTCCTATCTTGAAGATTACATCATATATGAAGGTGATAATCTTTGAAAAGATGGAAGTAAGAAAAAAGACCTGGCTCAGTTTTTAAGAATCATAAATTCTATATAACTTCCGAGGAGTGTGAGTTCTATAAAATAGAGAGTAACAGCTACAGAGGTTGAAGCCCAAGAAATAAATGAACCAAAACAGCCTGAACAGAGCAGATGATGAAGAACGGATGAATGTGACACAGGTAGGTTTACCACAAGACAATACTGGTCTCAATGGTACCAGGAGCTTCTGGGTGGAATTCAGAGAACCCAGGAAGAATGGAGCACATAATTTAAGACTGAATTGTGACTGGTATGGCCTTAAAGAACTGTTTTGCCAGCAATATATGCCCTCTAGTTGAGTGATTGTGGTCTAGGGGATTACAACACTCCTGAAAGGCAAACTGGCATTCCGTAGTTGGTCTGTGGGTTAATCTGGAAGGTAGATGAAGCAAGGATATGACATGTCCTCAGTGGGCTCTATCTGAACCAGAAATTCTGTCTTCAACATTTATCATTTGTTGTTGGGTCTAAAGTAGCACAGACCATTAGTGAACATACGTCTATCAAAAAATCAGAAGACCAGTGTAATAGAGCAGTTGCAGACTATTTAAAGGAACTTGTCTCAGTTTTTCTGGTTGATCAACTAAGAAACGGTATCAGTCTTTTATTCGATTCCTAATGAATATTGTTTTTTTTATTTAAAAAGATTTTTTTTTTAAATTTATCTGAGAGAGAGAACGCATGAGCTGGGGGAGGAGCAGAGGGAGAGACAAGCAGAGTGACCGCTGAGCTGGGAGCCCCCGTACCGGGCTCAATCCCAGGACCCCCAAATCATGACCTGAGCCGAAGGCAGACAGTTAACCTACTGAGCCACCCAGGCATCCCCCTAGTGAATATTTAAATTAAATAATCAACACAAATAAAAAAATAACAAGTAAGATGATACTTGGTAAAATTTAGATTTATAAAGTTTGTCCCAGAGACACTGCATTTATTAAATAAATTGTTCCCTCTCTCTCTCTCTCTCTCTCTCATACTAGCAAAGACTGAAAACCAGAGAATCACTAGGATGAAGAAGCTGATGGATGAATCAAATTTTGTAAGTATTTGCTCAGAGAAGAAAGGATTGATCCCTATGAAAACTTAAATAAAATTTGAGGTGGAAAAAAAATAACTCTAAATGGTTTAACTGATCAGGGAATTAAGATTTAAGGAAAACTAGTGTAGAAAACGCCTTTCTGGCAAAAATGCATCAATGTTGTTACCATTCCCATTTAAAGGGTTTATTCTTATCATCTCAGCTCAAAACTTCCTCAGGGTCAAAGTGGTGAGAATCAGACATAATCTGCGACATCTCAATTTGTTGTGCGGGAGTCAACGATTCCATTCACCTCCCAGCTTGTGTGTGTGTATTGTTCCTTCTGTCTGGAAGTCTACTCTGTTCTCATACTCTAGGAGAACCCCAAGACTTCTGCAAGACTCCCATTACAAACCTCATTGCCAGGCTGGTCTTTGCTGACCTCCGGGCAGAATTAATTCCTTTTATCTTTATGTTCCCTTACGGACCTTTTACAAATATTCTATGTATCATGTCATTATAATTTCATGTCTACATGGTTATCTTACTAGATGCCTGTAGGGCATGGCTTCTGTTTTGGTCCTTTTGCTATTAAATCTCTGGCACATAATAGACACATCATAAACGAACGTTGGATAACTGAGTGGATGTGCAAGTGAGGTCTCCATGTTACCACTCAATAAGTGGAATCACTTATTTTTTATTTCTGAACAAAATCATCAAATCTGCACTGCAACTTTCCAGATATACTTAAGAAAAAGTGCTTTGCTCTAAGAACTATTACCAAATCAGTATAAACATGTATTTTGTGGTATTTCTCTCTTTCTCAGCACCACCACCCTCTTTTGCACCTCTAACTTTATCCACAATCCAGAAAAGTAGGGCTAAGTTTGTATAGGAATCCACTCAGGACTCAAATGGCCAGTGGAGGAGCTCCTCGTGCATGTCGGTGGAGGCATCCCTAGAGTGTGGGAGCAATTTCTGGGAGGTCCAGAGGTTAGGTCAGCCAAGGGCTTTTTCTTTCCATCCATCCTCAATTTGACTCTGGATTCAGCTGAATATAGTTAAAGGATTAATTGCCCATCATTTTGTTCCCTAAATTAAGAGTCATTGTGGTAAGAACCAAGCGTAGCAATATGGGCCAACCACAAAAAAAAAAAAAAAATTACTTTGTAAGTTTCAAAAGATTTTCACCAAATTACTGCTCTGTGCAAATGATGTTGGGGGGATAAAGTTTGTTTGAGAAACATTTTCTTTTGTGACTGCAATAAGGTATGTGTACCCCTGCTGAGATATGAGTCACATCCCCCGTGATAGGAAACTGTGGCCAGTTTTTGTGGGTTTGGGGTTTTGTACTAAATTTTCAATGCCTCATGTTTCCTATGACTGATGAATGGATCATCACCTGACTCATAGACTCTTGCTACGGCTGGCCAAAGTGTAGCTTTTAAAATTCAATAATGTGGCACCCTACTGCTCTTGGTTTTAATATGGAGGGAGAAACACCAGAAACATATAATCATTGCTTTGAAATGGACTTCTCTGAGGTCATCTCTTTACAGCCTTTGGCAGGATTATAATCAAACTGGTCTAGACTGGTTTGTAATTTTTATTTTAAAAGACCTACAATGCCCCTTTTTTGGCTAAGTTAAGTAGATGTCTTAGTCTGTTCGAACTACTAGAAAAAAATACCACAGACTGGGTGGCTTACCAATGACATTTTCTAACAGTTCTGGAGGCTAGGAAGTCCAAGGTTGGCTTCCTTGTTCATAGACAGCCAAGCCTTCCACCTGGTGGAAGGGGGGAGGGAGTTCTCCTGGACTGCTCTTATAAAGGCACTAATATCATTCATGAGGACTCCACCCTCGTGACCTAATCATCTCCCGAAGGTCCCACTTCCAAATATCATCACCTTCTTGTTCAGATTTCAACATATGAATTTGGAGAGACTGAACATGCAGACTGTAGTAGTGGGTAGACAATAAACATTTGTGTTTTTTCCAGATGAAGGACATGCCCCCTCAACTTTAGCCCTCCTGAAAGCAAATATTTTTTATCCATTTATTCAACAAGTCTTCATGGGATGAATAAGTGTACCCCACTTGAGATAGGCAGAGCTGAATTAAGGTGAGTCCCTTGCACTCAAGTAGCTTAGAGCGTGATGGGGGAAAAGATGCAATTAAATGTGGCAAGTACCATGATAGAGGTGTTCCCACAGTGCACAAAATGAGTAAGGGCTAGACCTGAGAAAAGGCATGTCCAAAGGCAGGAAGTCAGGAGAGCAGACCTCTGATCAAAGGTCAGTTCGGTAGAGCTGAAGTACAGACGATAGACATTCCTGGGGAAAAGTGTGAGGGATCAGACTGGAGACGGAAGCCAAGAGCTAGACATTCAAAAGTCCTATGTCTTTCTGCCGAGATCTTGAAGGAGCCCTGAAAGGTGTTAGCAGAGGGGTTCAATGAGATAATTCGCATAAGTGTTAAAGAAAGATTAGATGTAGGTGGGCAGACCAGCGAGGAGCCTATCATGATAGAGAGTCTGAATGAAAACCGGTCAGTGGGAACAGACAACAGGGGAAGGGAGTAGAGTTTGTACAACAGATTATTGACTCCAGACTCGGGTTTAGAGTCTTGGTGATCAGACTCTTAATATTGGAGCCCAACTCCCTGTCCCAACCCCAGGGCACAATTCTTGGTCCTCTTCTTTTTTTCTAGATATACTCACTCCCTTGGCGACCTCAACCAGTCTGTGATGATACCCAAACTTGTATCTCCAGCTCACACTACCCTGAACTCTAGACTTGAAAATCCAAATGGCCCACGTATCATCCTACTTGGATGTCTAATAGAGATATTAAGCATCCCATGCCCCAGTCACGACAGGAGGACACCCTTGAAATCTCTTCTACTTGTAGTCTTCTCCATTTTTGTTAATAGTAATTTCACTTCCAGTCGCTCAGGTCCAAAACTCCGATGTAACCGTTGACTCCTCTTTTTTATTTTTTATATACTTCACATTCAGCCCACGAGCTTATCCCTCGGGCTTTAACTTGAAAATTTACAGAGGCTGACCACCTCCCAGCACCTCTACTGCCAAACCCTGACCTATCATAATTTCAGTCCTGGATTATTAAAATAGCTTCCTTATTGATCTTCTGGCTTCTTCCCATGCTCCCTGCATGCAGTTTATTCTCTGCTTAGCACCCAGGATGATTGAGCTCCACCCTGTCAATGTTTTATCTGAAACTCTCCAGATATACGGAAAATTTGAAAGAGTAGTACAATATAAGATGTCTTTTACAGTTTGGGTTTTTTTTTCCTGATCCAGGAGCCAATCAATGTTTATGCATGCATTTGTATATCTTTTTAGTCTCTCTTAATTGAGAACAATTTCCCATATTTTTTAAAAAATGACATTCACTTGTTCATATAGATTGTCCCATAGGTTCTGAATTTGTCAGTTTCCTCATAGACGGTGTTGTGTACTTTATGAAGTACATAAGTGCATCAGATGGAGGGGCACATAATATCAGGTTGTCCTAATATTCATGATGTTGTTTGATGACTCGGTTGATGTGGTGACCCACCAGAGTCTTCCTTTGTAAAGATGAATTTCCTATTTGTAATTCTTAAAAAATTATGGGGTGATATTTTAGTACCCTCCAAATACCTAATTTACAACCACCTTTAACCCAATGTTTTTAGCCTATATTTATAACCCTTCCTAGATTACGTACAGGATATTGCAAAATGGTGATTTTAAAAATATCCCCACTTTTCTATTTTTTAGCAGGCATGTTGGTAAAAAATTGCCTTCCCTATTTCTTCTTTTTGTTACTTTCTCTGCACCACCAACTCCCCTGCCTACCACATTTTTGCCCTTCTCCCTCTCTTCTCCCTTCTCCTCTTCTTCCTCTTCCTCCTCCTGGTTCTCCCCCCTTTTCCTCCTCTTTTTTCTTCTGACTTTCACAGAGGACTGTTAGATTCTTTTCAATTTAGTGTGTTATAATCAATTACCATAAAATGATATATTTAAAATGAATATCAGATCACATTCTATTCTGCTACTGAGACCTCATCCAGGACTTCCCACTTCCATTTACAGTGGAAGCTGGAGTTTCTATGTTGGCCTAGAAGATCCTGCAGTATCTGTCCCCAGTTCCTCTCTGGTCTCATCTCATCTTGCTCACAACAGCTGCTCACAACAGCTCCACCTGTCTGGTCTCTTGACTATTCTTCGAATATTCTTCACATGCTCAGGTCTTTGGCCCCCCCAGGGCCTGTCTGGAATGCACCTCCCCAGATATTCACATGGTTTCATTCCTCTCCATCTTCAAATATTTTCTCAAAGCCACCTGACCAGATATTTAAACATTTTTTAAAGTCAATCTGCCCTGCTATACTTGATTTTATCCATCAGTCTTACCACTTTCTTATATTATTTATTGTTTCCCCCAACTAGAATACAAGTTCCTCGAGGATGGGAATATTGTTGGTTTTCATTTTGTTGCAATAGTACCTCTTCAGTTAATCTTTACTGACTGGATGGATATGTGGTTGGGATGAAGGGTTGAAGGAGAGGGAGATGCCCATTTCTCAGGTCTGGCTGTCTGAGATGACGGCACTCTACTCCCTGAAATAGGGAATACAGAATAGCGAACACAGAGGAGTGTTTTTGGGAGCAAACTTTTAACAAGTTGAGTTTTGGGTGCCTGTGAGATTGCCATGTGGAAAAACCCAGTAGGAAGTCAGCTAGACCTAGATCAAGTGGGTACACGGGCTATGAAGTAGTTTCCAAACACCTAAAACAAAGTCATGTCTAAATTCATTTTAAGTGAATTGAGCATTACTGAATTGAATTAATATGGATGGAAAAGCTAAGAGTCTTTCACCTCCCAATCTGGCATGCTAACCAAGCGTGGGAAGAGAGCTATTAACACTTTCCTGAGTCTGCTAGGTTTTGAACTGCTCGACTCAAAGACAGCACTAAACACCTGGTAATAGTTCTAACGGTTTGTCAACAAAGCTGAACCTGTTAGTCTTCTAGGGTGATAACTGTTTCTAGTAGTCTAAAGACTTGGTTAGAGACACCTGCATCCTATATAGAGCAATTAGTGCTTAAAAAGTGTCGTTTTGCTAATGATCTACCAGTGTGCTAACCTTTGCAATTCCTTTAGTCAAAGTATAAGAGAAGCAATATCAAAAATCTTTTCCTTCATTAGGTACTACTCTTCTCTCTTCCTTGCTGCCCCTTTATTTTCCCAAGCCTTGAGAAAGTCTCCAATAGACGATGGGCCATAAGAATGAAAAAAGATTTTGTCTTGTGTGTCATCACCAGTGTTGACAACACCAATTCTAAAATACTCAGTAAATTTTATTCAGCTGTATATCAATATCCACTTTCTTGATTTCTGAACCACCATTCACATCTTTGCTCTGCCCCCCAAAGTTCAATCTCCCATCTCTCAACCAAATCCTGAGCCACTCTATGGCTATGAGAACTCATAGTTAGAAGTAAAAGTAATGACAAGGGAAGGAGAAGTTTGCAGTGTGAAATTGTCCATTGCAACTTTGGATGTAAGGGAAATTTAAATTTATTCCAACATCATAAAACTGGACACACATCAATGAATTGGAATGTGAATCTTTCTGGATGATTATGGAGGATTTCCATATTAGCTTATAAACTCTGCCCACACGGTGGATCATTCCATTATAAACTCCTAGAAGTCTTATTTTCCTTTTGAGTGGTGGTACATAAAGTAGATGCTGTCATTCATGTTTTAAAGAAAAGAGATCAAAAAAAAAAAATAAAAAATAAAGAAAAGAGATCAAAGTGAAATTACCGTATATATTCCAGCAATTTCAGAAGATTTTGACATTATTTATGACAATGACAATACTGATGGTGCGCTGATCTATAGTACTTTGAGATAGTGGTGTTACTAAGTTAAGGACACTATCAATCAGAGGAGCCTCCCTTCCCCTTTAGATAGAAGAAAATAATTAGAGTCTTCAGTGGTCAACATTAAGGTCAAAAGTGAATGTATATTTTACTTATCCATTGTTTTTATGGCTCTCTTTCCTTTCTTCTTTTTTTTTTTTTCTTTCTGGAATAGAAAGTGGGGACAGAATTAAGTTAGGAAGGCAACTGGCATTAACAGCACCTTCTAGAGTAACAATAACAAGATGGCCAGATCATAACAGCATCAACCACAGAAGTGCAGAGCCACTGATATTCACTTCAGTGAAACTGGAAATTAACTGGTTTAGACCCCAGTACTGAAATAAACTCTTGCTATCCTGACCTTTCCCAAGGATTTAATTTTCTGGGTCATCCGTGTGTGTGTGTGTGCCTGTGTGTTTAATTCTGTGCAGAATAGATTTTATATGTAGTTATTACTAACAGGAGATACATGGGTACATGGATGCCAGCCTTTCAACTGACGGCCTTATTAATGTGAGTGTTAATTCAGCAATAAAAATTATTTATAATGGACTTTAATGAAGTCATAAAGCAGAAAAGAATTAAGAAATATGACAAGATATTTCTAAATAATTTAATACAGTCAAATATTTCTAAAATAGCAAATCTAAGATCTAACACCTTAAAATTGAGAAAGGATATCTAGGTATGATTTTTATTTAGATATGCAAAATTAGAAAGATTGTAAGTGGCTAAATAATTTTTCTGAAGTGGGTGGTTACTATTTTGTATATATGGTATTTTACATACTTTCCATTCATTAGCCCATTCATCCTTCTTAGAATTCCACAGATGCCCAGGCTCTTAAACTTAATGTCATTGACATAGAGGTGGCAACTCCTGCAAACATCCCATCTGCTTTCAATAAGAAACTTGATATTCTTTAGGATTTATGGGTGGTGGGAGGGGGTTGCCTAAAGTGAGGTTTCAAAAATGGCCGGAAAATCCTTGTAGGTGAAACCCATATTTCTTTGACTGTTTTAGCCCTACATTTATATCTAGACAACAATAAATGTATAGCAATTTCTTTGCCCAAACAAAGCCAAATTACAGGTTTCTGAGGAGTCCAGTGTATATACTTATATACAAATCTTTTGAAGAGGGGGGGTGTTGATGACAGATTGAAAATATTTTTAGTTTTATACTCATTGGTACGTATACAGAAGTTCCAGATAATAATGATAGCTGTAGACCTTAGTGATTGCCCAAATTGACTCTGCCTTCCCATCCTCTTTCTAAAGTCTAAAATGGTTCCACCTGGTCTCAGCTGAGAACTGACCCCGGAGTTATGATATGGGAAGATGAAGCAGCCACTTTGTAACCAGGAGGAAAAGGTCAAAAGAATCACAGACCCTGACCTTTACATTGTAGAGGCACGAAGCCCAGGCCAGCAGTTACTGCTCTCCAAACTTCTAATTGTATTAGAAAGATAATCATCTCATTGTTTCAGCCAGTGGAGGTTGAGTTTTCAATTATTGGCAGCAAAACACATTCCTATCTGAACACACCCAGCTTCGTCTTCACACTCTCAATCTGCATTAGATTTAGACTGACTTCTTCAGCTTTAGAAAGTAGGCCTAAGTCTCACTGGATCAATCAGCCCTAGATGTGCAATGAATAAAAGAGGGAATGGTTGGCCTCCCTGTCTCTCTGCAGCGCTTCTTTTATTGCTCGTGTGTTCCAGTCTAACCCCAACACAAGTCCAGGGACCCAACAAGCCTCCTCCAGACTCTTGATTTTAAATAGCTGGTTCTCCGAAGCCTGCCTCCTACCCTTCCAGCTCACTTACTCTGACGCCTCCCATGGCAGCTGTTCTCCACTCCAAGGATCCCACCTCCTTTTCACTGCTCATCTATCCTAGAGTTGTTGCTCTATTCACGACCCTTCATATCTTCACTTCCCGTCTTCACTCAGTTTAGATTCCACTGTGTGTCATTGCAAACACCCTCAACTCCCTTTGTTCTCTCTGTCTCAGTCATCATACTCTCCTGGTTAAAATAAAGCAAAACAAAGCAAAGCAAAGCAAAACTAAAACCCGACCTGACAAACCCAGCTCCCCTCCATCTCTGTGCATGAACCCATGCTACACATTGCTGGGTAAGATCCCACCAACAAGACCTGCTTTGAAATCATGGCCCCAGATCCCCAAATCACTGCCCAGTGGTTCCTACTTCTTCCCTCTTAACTTGCTTTCTTGCTCTTTAGGTTAACATTGAAAAGTTTCTCCTATCACCTCGAACTTCCCCCTGGATTGGTTGGTGTCTCACTTGACTGAGGAAAGGAACTCCATCGCATTCCAGTGGCTTATCTACATACTGACACATTTATCTGCCCCTAATAAGCATTCTCCCTGCTTTGGTAGTAGAAGAATCATCTCTACAACTAAATGGGGCAAGAAGCCCCTTCACTGCTGCTCAATACTACCCCTTTTCCCCTTCTCAGGGCCACTTCTTTGCCGGTTATTTCGGCTTCTGTGAGTCACAAAATTCTTTCTCTCCACTGAATTATTTCCATAGGCCTCCATTAGTACCACCTTCTAATAGTCCTCCATTCAATTAGTCAAACATTGACCCATTTCTCTGCTTCCTTTCAGAGCGAAATTTCTTCCAGGACCTCACACATGCCATCCATCAGCTCTTTGGGGACCTCCACTCACCCATCCTCAATGCTCTTCCACCATTCCCCTGCAATGATTCTGGCCACAGTCCCCGATGGCTTCCATGTTGCTAAGCACATGCTCCAGGGATGTTCAGAGCACTGAATGCAGTTGATCATTTCTTCCTCCATGAAACATTCTCCACTTCTGGCTTTGATCACATCACCCTCTCTTGTTTGTTTTTCTCTCTCGCTGGTCCCTTCTCAGTCCCTTCCAGTGGAATCTCATGTGTTGCATGACCTCTAATGTTGGAGAGCTTCAGGTTTTGGTCTTCAACCTTTGTTTCTATTTATACTTCTTCCCTAAGAAATCACACTACCCTCGTGGCTTTGAGTACCACCTTTATGCTGCTGGTTTTCAAATATTTATCTCCAACCATGACCCCTCCCTTGAGTTCCTGATATTTATAGTCAATTTCCTATGCAACAGCTCTAAAACCCACAGATCATACAGAGCAATTCTCTTAATTTATACATTGGATCTTTTAGGATAAAATTCAGTTTCTTTTCCTGGGCGTATAAGGTCCTGTGTGGTCTTGGTCTCCCTCCCTCTGCAGTCTCCTTCCTCCCATTTTGCCCATTCCTCCCTGTACTTTAAAAACCACGTTCCCTTTCTAACCCCAGGCCTAAGCACCTATTGTTCTCTCTGCCTAGAATGTGCTTTCCCCACATCTTCACACAGCTGACTTGTTATTATTTAGCTTCCATGCCAGTTCATCACCTCAGAAAGGCTCCTTCACAATGTGATCTCAGCTGGCCTTTCCCATGATTTCCCATCTCATCAGCTTTGTTGTGCTTGGGAAGAACTGTTCGTAGAACATAGAACTATTCACTGTTCATAATTATTTTATTTGCTTACTTATTTATGTTTGTCTCCTACATCCAAATGTAAGCTCTGTATCCCAAGTTCACTTCTGGATCCCCAGTTACTAGCATAATGAGAGTTCAAGAAATTGTGTTTACAAATGAATACCATACTATGAAGATACAAATATTTTTTGAAGACACATATTTTTTAAAAAATCTAAAATTCCATAATATTATAAATAAATGGACCTTCAAATTATCTAACTCAATTATTTAGTCTACTGATGAAGATGCTGAGACTCAGAAAGATTAAGGGACCTATCCGAGTTCATAGACTACTTTAAGACAAATCCAAGTCCCAAATCCAGGCTATGGACTCTCAGTCCATTCCACTTCCTTTTGCCCGATGATGATACTCATTTCAAGCTAAGACTCTTCAGTTGTAAGCTAAGGAAACTGACTCTGGCTAATTTAAGGAATAAAGGAATTATTCCTTGAATTAGGGGGACATCCGCTATCCCAGGCTTTAAGAAGGACAGGCATTAGATTGGTTAGTACACAGGTAACAGGCATTAATAGACCATCTGTCAGAATGCCGAAGTTGGGATAAATGAACTCTGACCTTTTCCCTTCATTGTGTCAATCCACTTGATGGTCACGATCCCAAGAGAAAAATAAAACAAAACAAAACAGGAGAATCCCAGTTTGGGTCTTGTTCCCACTCCTTAGCTCAAGTATTGGTCCTGCCAACACTGCATGTGATTATGGCTGGGTGATTTCCCAAATGGAAATGGAGGTGCTAAAAAAAAAAAAAAAGGAAATGGAGGTGCTTTTAGCAGAAGAAGGCAAGCTGGATGCTGGGCAGACAAAAACAACAGATGTCCTCAGTACATCATCATGCACAGCTGGTAGGAGCTGTGCTTGACGCCAAAACATTGGCTTCATGACAAGCCCAGTCCCCAGGTTAGTATTCTATGTTTCTTGAAGTTATTTGGTGATGGCTCTCTTTCTGGTGGGTTATGCAAATATTCCCGTGTGAGAATTTTCCCACAAAGGCCCAGGAGGCAGACAGTAGGGCCTTCTGTGGTGTGAACACTGCCAGCCGACACCGTAGCTCTTGCTTGCTGCATATTTTGTTGTGTTTGTTCCTGTTTGCCCAGGGGTCAAGTTGCTATGAGTGTGGAATTTTGCTCCCTCTCTCTCTCTTCAAATGAAGTAGGCCTGAGAACTATATTGTCAGCTGTTGAGAAGAAGGTATGTACATTAGCCACATTTTCTGCTTGTTAATGATGCTCCACAGCTAAATTAAAGAGACTGCAAAAAGTAGAAGCATCAATTCATCAAATATATATTAATCCCTAAGCAGGGATTAGGATTACACTGAAGAGAGACAAGAGCAGATCCTTGCCCCTGTTATATCTTCCTTCTTCCTGACACCACCATTCTTCCCTTTCTGTTCCCTCTGACCCCCACCACAGCTGACAACCACCAATGCAATACCTGGGTCACCCTCCATCTGTAATCTGTTTCTTTAGGATTTTTTTATGGAGAAAATGTAGAGAGAGGAAGACAGAAATGCCATGGAGGGCTTTGTAAAGTAGGAATAAAAAGTTAAAAAAAAAAACAAAGTGTCTTCTTGCTCTAAGCAAATCACTAGTCATACTAGGATCTGAGATTGAATCTCAATCTAACCTCCTCCATTATGAATGGAAGATGCCCACCATCTTTCTACTTGTCTTGAGTTTTATTTGCCCTGGGCTGTAAGGTGAGGTTAACTCCGAGGCTGTTGTAAAATAAACCCCAGTGCTTCTGGGGACAGTAATGGAATCCTATAGAAAGACTAATTGAAAATCAAGAATGATGCAACTACACACAGAAACCAAAAAGAAACAAAAGCATGTATAGCCAGACAGTGTTCTGAGATGCATTCTGAAAACTCAGAATTAAAGTTGTTTAATTTGGGGGATCCCTGGGTGGCGCAGTGGTTTGGTGCCTGCCTTTGGCCCAGGGCGTGATCCTGGAGACCCGGAATCGAATCCCACATCGGGCTCCCAGTGCATGGAGCCTGCTTCTCCCTCTGCTTGTGTCTCTGCCGCTCTCTCTCTCTCTCCATGTGACTATCATAAATAAATAAAGAAAAAAATATTAAAAATAAATAAATAAATAAATAAATAAATAAATAAATAAAGTTGTTTAATTTGAAATGATATAACATAGAATATAATCTCATTTACCTAGGGTATCTGGCACTTGACGAAATACAATACACAAGAAATCAAACTAACATAAAGATGTCTCTGTTCTGCTCCCTATATGGGAGAAAATCATGTGCGAGAAAGACATATGCTGTGTGAATATAAACTGCCCTTCTTCCCCCCTTACCGGCCCCCTCCCCCACCCAACATCCTGGCCCAAATACATTGCAAGGTGTGAAGCAGGGGGCTCTCATTTAGGGGCTAGAATGGTCACCTAGTGACCTTTAGGATTAACTCGAAGATAGTCTTTTCCTCTATCACCAAAAAATATAAAAGATGAGGCCTCAACAGACAGAGTGGTGCTCTAACTGGGCAACTTAAAGCCTACAGTCTATGTGATAAGATTCTTAGAAAAGTTACTTTCAGTCCCATTAAGACAACACATGTAAAATGTCAGACACAAAACCATAGGATCGAGGACTCCGAGAGCCTTTGGAGGCTTCATTGCTTGAGACTAGGTATGATCTCAGTAACAGAGTCCAATATATCTATTGTCCTGGCTATTGTGTGAATTACTAATAAAAATTAATATTTACTGAGTACTCATGCTAGGAACTGTGTGAGTGCTTTTACATGGGTCATCTCATTTGTATTATATGTTGTTAACACAACACTATGAGTAGATACTATCACTGCCCCAATTCTTGAGGAAACTGTAACTTAGGAAGACTAAGAAACTAGACCAAGGTCACACAGCTAGTCGGTGGTAGAGCCACAATTCAAACTCAGAGCTTGAAATGAATATTACATGATAATGTCACCCCCAGAGAGTCCCAGTGTTTTGAACTTGAAGCAGGTCCTCTGTAGGCTTTGTTCAAAAACTAAGATAAAATGGTAGTGCTCATAGCTTGTTGAATTTTAAAATGTTTCTCCTGTCCTTTTTATCTTCCTGAAATCACAAAAATAGTAAGTGGTATATTAGAAGCTGTACAAGAACCTGTTTTAATCACCTTTCTGTTTACCTCATGCATTAAGGGAGGGATTCCTGCCTTAGGGTTCTGGATGCCTTAGGGCATCCAATAACAGACAAGGGAAGCCAACAGCAGTTTTGTTAGTCACATATAGTCACTGCATGCCATTCAGAGGCATACAGAGCTTGCATTTGGGAAGAGAGTAAATAAGAAAGGGCTGTGAGAGTCAGGCTTCGTTGTATCAAGAAGGTAGGGTGCCTACCAAAGGATATGATTGGCTTCTTTGACTAATCCTGCAGATTGTCAGGTATCTGACACCTCACCCTGCTACTCAGGAGTAAGCTGGAAATACTGTGACCTGCCTAATAAGGAGACTTGTTGGGCTAGGGGACCTTATCCACGGGATCAGGTAAAGAAGGCTCTTCTAATTTTACCAAACGTCAAGGCAGCACGTAATATTGGACCTTAGTTTTAAGGCTGACACCATAGCCTCTCCATGAAACACAAACAGTTGAGCCATATAAGGAAACTACATGAACAATGATGCCTGGTTGGAAAAGACTAGTGTGCACTGGGGTGACTAAGGCTATGGGCAAAGGAAAAGTGTTAGACGAGACTGGCTGGCAGCCAGACTTTGAAGGCCCTGAGATCCCACCAGAGATTTTTGAACAATCGAAGAACAGGACTCAATACATGCCTAGGAAAACCCAACCGTGAAAAGGACGATTGGAAGGGAGGAGAGAATAGAAAAAGACAAAGTAGATTACTGTTTGTCGAAATCATGACAGTGAGAAATCATGAGCATTTGAACCAGACAACTGGTCCCATTGTGAAAGAAAAGCAAAAGAGAGAGTCAAAAGAAATTATAGTGTCCCAGACCACAGGAGCAATCAAATGATTGGCTGTGGGGATTAAGGGAACAAAAGAAATTAAGAATTAGTCTGAGATAGCCGGTCTTTTTTTAAGGTTTTGATATTTCATTTATCACCTTTTCTTTTTGCATTCTTTTTGATTTTTAAAAGTAAATCTTGCACTGAAACATTTATCTTGATTCTGAGTGGATCTGTTTCCTGTTGCTGCTGTAACAAATTACTATACACTTAGCTGCTTAAAACAATGGATAGATTTATTCTTCCATAGTTCTGGGTGCCAGAGGCCTGAAGTCATAAGGGCATTTGGGATTACAGTGAGGACCCTCTGATCCTCCGATAATCCAGATAACATTTGCATCTTATGATCTTTAACTCAAACATATCTATGAAGTCTTTGTCATATAGGATAACACCCACAGGTTCCAAGGATCGGAATGTGGGTTCTGGAGAGGGGGCTCATTTTTAGCCTGCTACACTGTTTTTGTTTTTGTTTTTTAATGTCTATTTAGATTTTGCGTCTAAGGCAAGTATCTGCCCTTATTATCCTCACCTTGCTCCTGGCCCTAAATCACCTGGGAACATTGCTGATTCTACTTACAGAAATAGGAAATGTCAAAAGAAAGAAAAGGAAAGAAGAAAAGAAGAAAGAAAGAAAGAAAGAAAGAAAGAAAGAAAGAAAGAAAGAAAGAAAGAAAGAAAGAAAAGAAAGAAAGAAAGAAAGAAAGAGGAAAAGCAAGAGAAGGAACTGATTAGGAACACTTATATTGCTTAAATATTTAAAGCACACCTACGATTGTATTAGACACTATAGTGTGCAGTTGGAGCATAAGATCTGATTTTTATAGTCCTTGGATATGTCCTCATTTTCTTAGAGCCAAATGGAACCCCACTTTGGCCACAGAATGGGATACTTCGTATCTGCACCTAGAGTTGAGAAGACCCTGCCCACCATTTATCTCCCCTATTTGGAAACAGTACCAGAACTTGCTTTGGGGAACTACTCTCAGACCATGTGATGAGATGGTCTCTATTCCCAGCTCCAGGCCCAGCACCTATGATGCAGGCCTGGCCCATCAATGGAGCTGCTTCTCCCTAGTGACAGCACAGCTCACAAACATGCACATGCCTCAAACTGATGCAATAAAAATGAATTCTGGAATTTTGGTGGGAACCACTGCAACAAAGTACTCGGTTTTGCTCTCAACTTCTATCAGTGAATACGTGTCCCTGGAGCCTGAAGCTAACAAGGGAAGGCAAAACTAAGACTCAAAGATCCCAAAGACATCATTTAAGTCCCTAAATCAAGTCACACTTGAAGCCAGATTTACCCCTAGGCTTTCCAATTACCTGAGCCAATAAATTTCTGTTATTGCTTAAGCAAGATTGAATTAGATTTTTTTCCTGTTACTTAAAACCATAACTGATAGTTATATATATATATATATATATATATATATATAACTATCTTATACATGTATAAATTATATATATAAAGTACATATATATTACATGCATATAATATATATATATATAATTTTAAATATTTGGCTGCCCAATGGAAATGATATGGTGCATGGTGCAGGAAAACATTTTAAACTGAAGTTGTAGTCAAGGGACATCTGTGGTTTATTTGGGGAGAGTGTAAACTATTTCATCTTTTGACCAGGAATGTCACCATGGTCATGGAATTTGTTCAGTGCCACAAAGGGAACCCAATGTTTCCTCTTGAGGAGAGAGAACAATCTGAACTACAGAAAATGCACTGATTGAGGGCCAACAGGGAATTAAAGAAAAAGGCTAGAAATGTCACTAGGTGATCTTGGGCCAAGCCAGCGGAGGTAGCTGACTTAGAGAGCAAAAGGGAAAGACCACGGGGCATTCAGGACTAGGACGAGGGCAAGAGAAAGCTGGTCAGGAATGCAGGGAAGTAATAAGGTAAAAAATACTTAGATCCCATTCCCTGGACTCATTCCTTCCTTGAGTCATTATGGGCTTTCTTTACAAAAATACCAAGGGCTGGCACCGTGCTTACCATTTACTCTCGTCTACTTTGTGTTGTCCATAATTTTTGTTGAAATAAAGGAAATTAACACTACAGACGTCAAAAAGACAAACGTAATTGAGATAGTAAACGAACCACTTTCTCTTCATCATTCCCATAAGTACCCTTAGTATCTAGTAGGAATGATGATGATATCAGCGCAAGGCTGCGTGCGTTATTGCTACAATGAGGAAGAGGGAAGGCTTCATAATAGTCCCACTTTAATCACCTCCTCACAATTTTACATTTTGATGTCTGACATCAAGAGAGGCCTTTCCAGTGCAAGATTAAGAATGCTGGGATCCCTGGGTGGCGCAGCGGTTTGGCGCCTGCCTTTGGCCCAGGGCGCGATCCCGGAGACCCGGGATTGAATCCCACATCGGGCTCCCGGTGCATGGAGCCTGCTTCTGCCTCTCTCTCTCTGACTATCATAAATAAATAAAAAATTTAAAAAAGAAAGATTAAGAATGCTTTTTTAGAAAAATAGGAAAAGTCCACTGGCAAGACAGCTTCTCCACCAGAATAGTAGCCCTCTGCCCAGGAGAGTCTACGTTTTCAGCAGCAATTTAACATTTTGCCTAAATTTTTCAAGCATCTCCCTAGTTCTTTCTTCTTACCTAGTGAAGAAACGGTGTATATGTTGGACGGAGGTTTTTTTTTTTTTGTATTATGTTAATAAGATAACATTTCTACTAATTATGTCAATGGGCTGCGATAGTAGGCAAAATAAAACCCAGTGGAACTTGTTTTTAAAATTATAAATAAGTAAATGAAGAGCCTATGAAGATATTAACGGTTTCCTTGATCTTAAATTTTCAAGTATTATTCAAAGCTCTTTGGGGTCCATAATCACAGAATTCTATAGAGTTACTGTTACTTCCATTTGGCAAGATTCATGTCAGTTGTACAGTGTGTGAGGCTGAACAAGAAAGAGAAGCAAAGAGAGAGAAAAATTGGCAGCAGCAGAAGCAAATCACCTTGGTCTTGGCCTTTATTTACATGACTTAGGGACGTATGAGGGACAGCCAGACCAGTGAATGAAAATAAGAGGTGGCCTCTTGGAAGAAATCCAGATTCTCTTTGATTTAAAGGAGTCAATTCAATTTACCTTGAAACAAAATTTATGTACATTAGAGGTAAAAACATTAAAGGATAAGATATGCGATCAAATTTTAGGAGAAAATTCAAGATTCCCAACATGGCATTACTTATAAATACACAATACGTGCGTTCATACATACAGACACACTGTGCACGTCCTGATGAAACAAAAAATGTTTATACTTTTTAGACCAGTTCCAAAATTCACTTAGGAAAAGTTTTAGAAGATCTTAGGGATGAAAACTCTAATAAATAAGGCCTAATTTTCCCAAATATCTTTATTCAAGGGCCATTTGACCTGAATCACACAACGCGTTTCGAGCTTCGAAACTCTTGCAGTGCATATAATTTTTAATTGACTTTTCTTTGGCAATATCAGTATGTTTGTATTATATTCAAGGGACTCCCTCTGCTGTATAACTTAACACATGAAAATTCTTGTTTTACTCCTTTACCAAAGTTTCCTTGCAGCTTGATGGATAAGGTGTCTAATTATGGAGTACTGTAGAAGGCTTTGGATCAAATCATATGTTTTTATTGAAAATGAGGTCATGTTGGGTTGCGTGATATAGCTAAATAATCAGTTAACTATTTTTCCAAGCCAAACACAGAGTAATTAGGTTTAGTAACATGGCTTCCTCCCTAAGATCCATAACTCAGACATGGTGGTTTGAGAACAATATGGGTAGAAATTGTCTATGTTTTTCTTGGACACTTAAATGAATGGCATTTTTTAAAAGACTGTATTGTAGGTAGAATTTAATTTCACTTTCGCTTTTACCTCACGTGACATTGCCTGGGAGAACATTTTCCAAACAATCACATAAATTATGTGGCCTCAAAACTTATCACTCAGCTAGTAGAAGTCATGTTATTATAGATAAACAATGAATTGGGGGTGCTGGATAATAATTTAAACAATGATGTCCTTAAACATCCACTAGAACATTTTGATAGTGGATTTCCAAATATTTCGTGGAAGTATTGATTTCAAATGTAGAGTCATATTACTGTGCTCACCCCCACCCCCCCGTCCCAAAATCCCTGAAATGTTCTAGTTCCCATACTCTCTCAATTCCAAATGCTTGTGTTTCTTGTGTAGCCGGAAAACCTAGCACGGTGCTCAGGAAATAGGACACTCATGCCGTATCTAGGTCCATTTGTTTACATTTTGTCAAAATAATAAACTTAGTTCAGTCAACAGCTTTATGTTCAAACAGCCCTTAGGTTTTCACTTTTTAAAGTGCAGGATTAGGTGCGAGTTCTTAGAATATAGGTAGAAGATGATTCCACTGAAGAATTAGGACTCTGCTGTTTCTGAAACTAAGGCCACAGCTTCTTTCAAGATACTAGAATTTGCTATTTCATGGTGTTGGACGGACATGCAAAATCTTTCGACATGTTAGCTTTGGCCTATTGGACTCTCTTTCCATTCCACATTTCTGCCCCTATAGAGTATTATACCGTGTACCATGATGGACTCTCCATATTCATCCGAAGTTTACTACAGATAGGACTTCAAAAATATGATATTGTCAAAATTGTGCTGACTGTGGACTCCCAAGGCCTTTTGGGGCATCCACGAACAGCTGTATCGAATAGCCTGACATCTGTGAAATCAAGGGTGTATTTCGAATTTAACTTTCAAACCACAGAATCCAAGTAAGCAAAAACTGACCATGTGTTAAAAACACTTGAAACTCTTCCTCTTGTAACTGTTTATCTACATTTTTAAAACTCTGTTTACATGGTAGTAACAGCTGTGTTTAAAAGGGACATGACAGAGCAGACTAATTTATAATGCAAAACTCTATTCTAAAAAAAAAGCTTATGTTTGAAAAAACACTTCAAAAGAGGGCAAAAATGATTAAAATAGACACAACCATTTGTTTAAACTATGACTTTCTCAAGAAAAAACAGCCTAATGTAAACTGGCCTATGCATGTTCCAAGCAGCTGTTCTGTGTAACGCCTCTAACAAAGTTTTTTCTTTGCGGGGTAGGCAGAGAGAAAATGAGCAACTGACCCTCACAAAAGGTCATTGCCATTTAAGAAACAGCACAGATCTAAGGATGAAATATTAATTTTTTGGAGGGTGCCAAGTTCGTTAAATCAGGAGCTGAGAAGGAAGCCAGTGACCATGGCTAGAGCGAGCAATCTTGCAAGTGAAAAGTAAAAATATCACACTCGACCAGTATTTGCTCATTGGGTTTCTGCAGAAAAATTGCAAGACTTTTCAATAAGAAAAAAAAGCCCAGATCAATTTTTTGTCTATGTTGTACCGTATATCAGCTAAATTTTCTTTTTACTTTTTTTATTTTATTTTTTTCCCAAATCATCAATGTTTGGGGCATCCCATAGACATGATCCTCAGGACTCTTCTTTAATGTTCCGTTGATTTCATTGTTTCATCAGTTTCTCTTGGTGTTTGACACTGTTGACCACCATCTCTTTTACAAAGCCCTCTCTTTCTTTGGTTCCCATGATGCCTTTCTGTCGTCTTGCCTCAATAGGATAAGGGCTCCAAATAGTAATTAAATTCAGTTAAAGGAACATGACAACAGTTCCATTTCATGCATGTGACTCTGCTGAATGATATTTCCAGGCATTCCTAGCACAGTGCCTTGGAATATCATTGGAGTTCAAAAAAGTATGGTTTCCTGTTCCCTATGGAGGATCACCAAACTCTCATGTAGCTTTACCTAATGAGTTAAACTAGATGAACGTCAATTTACTCATTCACTTACTCAAGTAACAAAGCTTTTAGGAACAATTACTCTGTGCCAGGCAATATTCTGGACACTGAAAATACACTAACAAGTAACTAGAGTTTCAGCCTTTTAGAGAGAGAGAGCTGAAAAAGAAAGAGAGAAAGAGGGAGGAAGGGAGGAGAGAGAGAAGAGAAGAGATGAGAAAAGAGAAAAATAGGCAAGAAGGACTCAGAAATGACAAATATAAGGTAATAAAACAAAGCAGAGTATGAAAGAGAGAGGTGCTCTCTTGGCTGGAGCCTCCGCAAAGGCCTCTCTGAGTAGGTGGAGTCAACAAAGAGATCTTCAATGATGTTTGGGATTGTGCCTTGCAGATCTGGGAAGAGAACACAGCAGGCTGGAGAGCCAGCAGGACACAAGCCATAAGCCCTTGAGTAGTCATCCAAATCAGTTTTTCTCCAAACTCATAATGCAAATTAGCGTGGGAGGGGAGAGTCTATAATATTAGTGTGAATCCTAATCATTCCCTGGGTTTCATTTATAAAACAGGCAAGATATATTTTGGAAAAGTAAACTAAGATGAAAGTAATAATTTCCTGTTAGTAAGATGCCCTAAATACATTCACTTAAACAGGGAAGAGTCAGCTAGATGATTTCTATTTGTGTCTATGTCTGTATTTGCATATATCTCTATTAACATTATCTATATCTTTATTTACACCTGGATATGATATATACTGTGGGTATTTCCATACCTATGTCCATCTACTTGTCTAATCAATACAGAACTGCATATATGACCTACTGTTTTGCTACTGTTTTGATTAACTTATTTCTGAAAGGAGCAAACTGTCCTCCTTGGAAACTCCTCAAAAGTAGAATAGATTACTTTGGGTATATCACATGAGTATCTATATCTGTATCTGGCTATACTTAACAATTGTATTATGGCTACCTAGATTTTATTGTAAGCATTCTCAAACACCTTTACAAACCAACTGGATCAAACATCTTCAGCAAGTTGATTTTACTCATAAAACACAAGTGGGGGATTATATTTTTTACTATCTTGTAAAGAAATGGCCCAAAAAAAGGCTCCCCAAAAGTTAAATTATTAATTCTAAACAGTATACAAAATCTTTATTATTTGGAAAAATGTGACCACTGCTTTATCATTAAGGTTCCTCTTGAAAAGAACCACCCTCCCTCCATCCCCAAGCAGAAATTGAAGATGGGTTACTGATGTCAATGCAGTCATCTCCAGGAGAGCTGACATGTCCATAGACTTTTTAAAAATTTATGATATGTAGGGACACCTGGGCAGCTCAGTTGTTTGGACACTTGGTTGGCTCAGTCGGTTGGGCATCTGCCTTCTGCTCAGGTTATGACCCCAGGGTCCTGGGATAGAGCCAGTATCTGGCTCCCTGCTCAACTGGGAGCCTGCTTCTTCCTCTCCCTCTGCCTGCCATTCCCCCTGCATACTCTCTCTCTCTCTCTCTCTGTCAAATAAATAAATAATCCTTTTGAAAAAGCTATGATATGTAAATTCTATTTTAAGAGAGTCGCAAACAAGAAGAAATATACATAGCTTTGTCTATATTTAGGGTCCCATAGTTTTTATTAAAGTACAGTGCTATGATGCTTTGTAAAAAGAGATCCTATGTGTTCTGATGCCTGGAACTGATATTTATCATTTAACTCCCTCATACTCTTGATTTTATATTGCAATCATAAAAATCATAAGATGATGAGTAATTTTTAAAGCAATTGCATCAATTATAATAAAATACATGTCTTAAGGCCTTTAAAAGCAAGATGGTTACAATCCATCATCCTACATTAAAGGAATCATTTGAAATGAGTCTTATGTAATCAGGATGACCTTATGCCTGATTTGTCCGGGACACTTCTGGTTTATGTCTATTGTCCGAGTAGAATAGCAGTGCCTACACTGACTCTCAAGAAAGTCTTGGTGAACTATGGTTATTCTACATAAAATCAATTGCAGAATGGCTACAGTGAGGAAATTTTTATAAATTTAGTGTTCGGTCTGGAACAGGAAATACCACCTGTCACTAAAATCTGGAAAGTAGGGTTGTCACAGTACATAATATTCAATTATTTAAATAATTCCCTTCCTTTGGGAACCAAAGAATCAGAGTAAGAAAAAAGAGCTGGAGCATAGAGGTAGCTCAACTGCCACACCAGCACCAATATAATAACAGCATAGACACACAAATGCAAGACAAAGGCTTTACAAGTTCACTCTCGTTCAGGAGTAAAGCAAACAGCACTGATTTCTCTTGCTAAATTGAACTTTAATGAACTAGTAGAAATTTGGGATTTGCAGCAACTAATTATTTCTACCATATTTATTCTAGCAGGAGAAGTAGCTATTAAGGATGAACTACTTCTCAAAGATTGTGTTGGTCCCATGAATTAATCTTCTCTGTGGCATGTAGCATTACCCCAGGACACGTTCAATTGCATGGGAGAAGATAGTTAAATAATTTTATATTTCTAACATTTTCCAGTTCTATACTTCCCCAGAAATAGAATTGTTCTTTAGATCAGCATTTGTGTTTAGTATAAAAAAGGGGGTTGATATTTTTTAAAAGCAAGAGTGCCACAAAATTTTTGGAGAAAATCGAACTCATTTCCTTACAGCAGAACTTCTTGGAACCTTTCCCATTTGATACACACAGAAGCAGAAGAGAAATAGAGTTCACGAGGCATTTTTCAAACATCTTTGCCCACTGATCTCTCCTTTCAAACAGCGTTCTGCTGGTCCAAGGTCTGTTTAACACACTGTAGGAAATGTCTCCTCAGAATACTGCCTTATTCTTCACAAAACTACAAGGAAAAAATATCTAGCCTCTCTTTAATGGTTTTAAAACAATTTGAAAGTACAGTTATGATGGCGCCGAGGTGACTCAGTCGGTTAAGTATCTGCCTTCAGCTCATCGGCTCAGGTCATGATCTTGGGGTTCTGGGATTGAGCCCCCTGCCACCACCACCCCCAACCTTGCTCAGTGGGGAGTCTGCTTCTCCCGCTCCCTCTACCCTTCTCTCCAACTCATGCTCTCTCTCTCTCATAAATAAATAAATAAATAAATAAATAAATAAATAAATAAATAAAATCTTTTAATAAAAGTACAGCTATGAACAAAAGATTACCAGAAAATGCACTTATATTTATTTGTTCATTTATTCTACAACTATCAATTGAATATCTGCTATGTGCTAGGCACTTCTCTAGGCGTTGGTATTATAGCAGTGAACAAAACATGCCAAGTCCCTATTCTCAGGGAGGTTACTTTCTAGTGCGAAAGAAACAAGAAGCACACACATCCACAGCTCCTTGGGAGCTTCACAGATGTAATCTGAAACCAGCCCTCATACAGAAGGCGTAGACAGAAGAAAGAGGCAGGCCACTCCAGATTGGTAGGGTGGCAGGTTTAAGAAGCAGGGAGCTTACATACCAAATTTGTGTTGGGCGACTGAAAGACAAGTAGATCACCACTCCTGTCCACCAAATCTGAAAAGTTTATAGAAAGTACTTAACTGGGTTCAGTCCCATATTACTGCCCAGATGGCCTCAGCACTGTGTCACTATCTCAAGGCTGTGTCCTTGGGGCAGACTCTGGGAGTGGGGAAGGCAAGTGGAACCCACATTCCAAGGATAGGGGTGGGAACGAGGAGCTTCCCATTGCTGGAGTGCAGTTCACAGGTCAAAAGGCAGTTGTATCTTCTCAATGACCTCCCCCAACGTGCACAGATATGTCTGGATGAGTGATTGTGTTGAGAGTGTTAATAGTGTGAGGATTTTCTTCTTCCTGTTTTTGAATTTCTTCAATATTATAACAGGGCATTTATAAATGTAATGCGTTATAATCAACAGCCAAAAAATATTTTTTGTGAAACTTATCAAACTGATCCCAGATTTAATTTAGAAGAACAAAGAGCCAAGGAGAGTCACAGTCGTTTTGAAGAGTAAGGAACGTTCTCTAAAATATGGAGGCTACCCAGTTTTCAGCCCAGGGATCGACAAATAAACTAATGGGACACAATAAGGAGTCTAGAAACAAAACGAGGCCTACATGGAAGCTTGATGAATGGAGAAATGGCCCTGAAGATCAATGGAAAGTGATGGATTATTCAGTAAGTGCTGGGACAGCTGGCTTTCCAAATGGAAAAATAAACTGAATCCCTGCCTCACGTCATACCTCTAAAAGGAATTTGAAGTGGAATAAGAACAGAACATAAAATAAAATTAAAATATACAAGAAACCTTTAGGGGAAAAAAGGTATAGAATATCTTTATGACCTAACTTTGGAAGACTATCTTAAGGTTTAAACTGAAATCATAGGGACGCCTAGGTGGCCCAGTGGTTGAGCATCTGCCTTTGGCCCAGGACATGGTCCTGGAGTCCCAGGATCAAGTCCCACATCAGGTTCCCTGCATGGAGCCTGCTTCTCTCTCTGCCTATGTCTCTGCCTCTCTCTGTGTCTCTCATGAATAAATAAATAAAATCTTTAAAAAATAAAAAAATAAACTGAAATCATAAAAAATAAAGATTAAGAAGAACAACTGTGTTAAAATTTAGTACTTATGGAATCATATGTATAATTAAAATAAAAAGCACAGATTGAGAGAAGATATTGTCAATGCACATCACTGGCAAAGAACTGAATACATGCTCCAAACCAATGTGAAAAAGCCAACCTAACAAAGAAATGAGCAAAAAATATAAGCAGATTATTCGGAGAAGATAACATTGGAACAGGCAATGAACATCTGAAAAGATGCTCAACCTTATTAGTAATTAGAAAATTGCTAATTTAAACCACACAGAAATACCATTTCATACCTATCATTTTGGGAAAAAATAAAGTTTGACAATACTGAGTGCTAGTGAGGATTTGAAGCTATGGGAACTTTTATCTTGGTTGAATAATAACGTCTAGTGACCCAGTAGTTCTATTTCTGGACCATGTGGAAGTCGTCCCACGTGAGCGCAATAGATGTAGGTAAAACTGCCCAGAGCAGCACTGTTTATCCCTGTGGAAGACTGGAAGCAACCTAGATGGTCACTAACAGACATTTAGTAGAGCAAATATATAAATTTTGGATTAGTCATTCAATGGAATATTCTACAACAGAGAAAAAGAACACTGCAGAGCTACACGTATTGACACAGATCAATCTCAAACACTTAACTTCATAGGGAAAAACAAGTTTCAAAGAAATACAAAAAATGGTAAGTCTCATAACAAAGATTAACTTATGCAAAACGATACTATTGCTTTACTAACATATCTTTAGGCTGTTAGGAAAGAGAGTGAATGACTGATGTTGGCATTCCCTCAAAAGAGTTTCGGCTCACACTATATTCATCTTTGGTACTTCTAAGGTCTCCCAGGGTACCAGTGTTTCCTTTTGGGTTCCTCCAATTGACAAAGCAACAAACATTGAGAACCACACATTGCAATAGCTAAAAAAAATACCCTAAAATGAGCACACCGAAAGAGATTGCAACTTTGTTTCATATTTCATTCAGCATCTTACATTTGTATATGATTATACATGTGTGATTATATGAGTGTGTATATGTATATGTGTAATCGTATCACTCTCTTCCCACAATATCGTTGCACTTAAAGCTCTTACAAACATAAACTTTAAAATTTGAATTTTCAGAGACTAAAGTTCATCCAGGAAACCACAACCATCTTAAACATGCCCTTCCACCCTTACGTAACAGAGTTAATCTATAAAATAATTCTAGGGCTGAGTGACCTATTAGGTAGAGGCCCAACAGCAGGGTGGAAATTGCCAAGGATTTGGGATAAGGAGCCCGGAGTTTAGAGCTAGCCCCACCATTCCCTGAGGGTGTGAGCTGAGGCAAAGGATTTAATCTCTGTGAAATGTTTCCTGGTCTATAAAGTGAGGACAATGATAGTATCACTCTCACCCTTAATGAGGATTAAGGGACAATATAGGAACACCAGCACGTGCTTGGTAAATCACAAATTCATTTTGCCAAAACCAGTAACTCATTTCTGTACCAGCGGAAGGCAAACAATCTTAACCACAGGAAACCTGCCATAGGAAGTATTTGCTTTGGTAGCCCAAGGCAAGATTAGCACTGGAAACAATAGCAAACAGTTAAAAAAAAAAAACAAAAACAAAACAAACAAACCAAAACCAAACCCCAAAGAAATGCAAATTGAATTCTGGTGTTGAGACTACCCGAACTGCAGGGAGCTTCAAGGAGGCCCTGGGTCTGGGATGATAAATGACTTGTTTCTGGGTCTTGAGGCTGGGTGTTTAACCTGCCTACATGCTTGTGAGGAAAGGTCTTGTGATACCAGTCAGGACTGGTATCACTTTCCATGTGGCCACAGGGTTTAACTAGTTAGCAGCCAGGGGCCCTTAGCAGCTACTGTATTAGTCTCAGAGCAGCTTGTCCTAGACTGTTGTCCGCAGCCTCTCGATCCCCATGAAGTAGGAGTATAAGCAATCTCATCTTTGCTTTGGGAATATCCCAGCATTTAAATTTCCCACGTCTAAACCTCATCCACAAATGGACTGACAAAGGTGTTAGGATATTGTTCTTGACTCAGCATAGCTTACTAGACCTTGGGGCAGGTATTTTGGCTTAAATGTAATCCACTTTATTTGCTCCCTATTTTTTAAGCAGCTCTCTTTAATTCTCTGTTTTAGTCTACACAAGGTTGAAATAACTCCATCCACCTGATTTTATAGACAGTGTATACCCTGCATCCTGCTCGGGAGTGATGTGGACCAAGACTCCCTAGTACAAGGCTGTGCGGCTAAAAAATTGGGAGGCTTCAACAACACTAAAAATGTTATGCTGAGAGTTTTGTTTATAGTGAAATGTCCTGTCATCACACCCTTTTCATTAAGTAGGTGCCGTGGTATTTGTGTCTACACAGGCGGTCATTACCCTGTTGAGGATAAGAGGATCCTGAAATTTAAGGTAACGAATGCTCAAATAGAATCAATCCTATTGATAGGTGTAGAAACAAAAGAGCCTCACATTTACATTACTGCCTCCTTTTTTGTTACGGGAGGAAGGCGGGAGGAGCTAGTGCGCATGAAGAAGGGATTGTTTTTGGTGGAGAGGAGCCTAGTATTTCAGGGAAATAAGAAAGTAGTAACAGATGTAAAGTCAAGGTGAGAAATGGCGCACACTTCTCCCTCCTTCCTGCTTCCCACTTCAAGTTACATTCCATCTGGAAGACTTTAGACCCTTCTCTAACATTTGAGTTACTGAAAATAAACCTGGGAATTGGGGTCTGCTTGCCCTCTGGTTGGGGCACTAAGAATTAGGCCTTTCTTAGTGTGTTCCTGTGATTTACTTTTATAGCCAAAGCTAAGCATAATTCAGGCACCTCATAGTACATTATAGGTCAAAATATATCACCCACTTCAGCTTTCTACTTAGAAATCATGCGGCCGGGCCTCCCTCCCTCACACCACCTACCAGCTAGTTTCCCTCCCTCTGTCTCATCCGGTCTTCCAGAGCTGAGACCAGCCCGACCCTCCATTCCAGATGACCCAAGAGCTACTTTGACAGCTCAGGTTAAACAGATTTCCCCTTCCCTGGACCTCAAAGGGTCTCCCTCCGCCCACCAAAGGGGCTCAGTGCTGGATTCTGACCCAACTACATTCCTCCTAAAGTTCTCTAGCGCATCTCATTCCATCCCTAGTCCTCATTCAGGCCATTGCAGCAGGAAGCTTCCTTTGATCCTGTTCCTAAGCAGAGCAATAGGATCTCCCCTGAGACCCGGGCATGATCCTAACTCCAACCTGGTATCAGACCCACGGAGTGTCCTCTGTTGTTCCAGGCCTTCTCGGATGGACCCAGTAGTCTTGTCCATGGGTCTCAGCTTGGCTATTGGGGACGTGACCCAGTAGAACAGTTTTCCTGCTTGCCTATGTATTTCCCCCAAGACTCCTGGTTGCTTCACTCTCCCAGTCTTTAGAACCTTATCTTGAACTGTGCTACCTCGTTCTTCTCTCTCCCTACCCACCCCACACACCCTTTGGGACCATTGAGTTCAAGGATTATGACTGAGCCCGGTGTGCCCCTCAGACACCAGTTCCCACCAACAGCCATCCTTCCTAGTGGGGGGGTCAGTGCCAAGCATGTGCCAGCATACCTCGTCCAATATTTATCCAACAGAAATGAACAGTGGCAGCAGTTATGTGCCAGGCGTTGTCCTAGCTGATGAAGAGGCAAAGCAAGGCAAGTCCCAGACCTCGAGAGGTCCACAGCCTTCATCCCTCTCTAGTAAGGCCAGCATTCAGAGATACAGCTTGTGAAACTTCCCTTTCACCAGGTCACACAGCCCATGTGTTATGCAGATACAATAACTACAGGGTTTTCCTCGACCGGAAACAGAGTGTCACCTCAAGAAACCTTTAAATTATTGTATAGTACTTTTGTCATTAAAATTGGAAGTACCACATAGGATTGCCTGTGTACTGCAACATGGAAACAAAGGAGAATGTATGTGTTCAGAGGCTAGATGAGAATCGCCATCTCAGTGCTTCCAAGTCCATAAATCTGGATCATTGATTCTCAGCAGAGGCGGTACCTATGGAGGGCATTTTGAAAATTTGTGGGGGTATTTTTTGTTTTTGCAGTGATTGGGGGATACTCTTAGCATTTGACAGAGCGGGTATGCTAGATGACCGACATCACAGGGGATAGTCTGCCCAAGGAAGAAGCTGAGTCTTGTACAACTTTTATATATATCCCACCAAATGGTCGCATAGATGAGAAATTTGTTCATAATTATCTGAGCCTGAAATCTAATACAACTTTGTATATAGACACAAAGTATTTTCGTTTGTTTGTTTTTAAGGTTATATTTGTTATTTGAAAGAGAGTGAGCAAGATAGTACACGAGCTGGGGTGGAGAGCTCAGAGGGAGAGGGAGAAGCAGGCTCCCCACTGAGCAGAGAGCCCCATATGAGGCTCCGTCCTAGGACCCAGGGATCATGACCCGAGCCGAAGGCAGATGCTCCCAACTGAGCCACCCAGGTGCCCCAAGACACAATTTATTTTTTAATAGTTTTAATATACATTAAATTTCCAGGAAAGCAATCTATCCCATATATCTAAAAAAATGTACTTTCGTTTAGAATGTCAGCAACAGTAGTTTGCCATTTTGAGAAATCACATCCAACTGCTGTGGTCTTCAAGGTCTTTAGCAAAACCCATATGGCAAACTAGTTTCAGTCTGCCTTTGTAGCTGTCACCAAAAATTGTACCAAAAAAGATCTGGGATATCTCTCAGTGAATTCAACATCAAGTCTGATATTAGCAGAGTCACATAAAACAAAATTCAGACTGAGTCTCATTTTAAAAAGACTGGCTTGGGACACCTGGGTGGCTCAGCAGTTAAGTGTCTGCCTTCTGGCTCAGAGCATGATCCTGGAGTCCCAGGATCGAGTCCCATATCTGGCTCCCTGCATGGAGCCTGCTTCTGTCTCTGCCTATGTCTCTGCCTCTCTCTCTCTCTCATGAATAAATAAATAAAATCCTTTAAAATTTTTTTAAAAATAAAAATATAAATAAAGAAATAAATAAATAAATAAATAAATAAATAAGACTGGCTTATAAGATTTCATTCCAAAAATTTTGAGTCAGAATCCTAAGAAATTTATGTTGTGAATATTATGTTTGAAAGTAGAAAGAAAGAAAGAAAGAAAGAAAGAAAGAAAGAAAGAAAGAAAGAAAGAAAAGAAAAGAAAAAAGCAAAGCAAAGCAAAGCAAAGCAAAGAAAAGAAAAGAAAAGAAAAGAAACTGCTGATTTGGAGATTGTTTGCTGTTTTTCAGTCTTACTCCCACACAAGTTCTCTACAAACTCTTGGAACTACACTTCTTTTTCCTAACCTATGTTCTATTCCTCGTTGTCCATCAAAAAAATACACCCTCCAAGGACTTTTAAAATATTAGAGACTGAATACATATCTTTCAAGATGGGAGATAAAATTTTCTTTGATAATGCCGCGCACCTGGGTGACTCCTAGGGGCACCTAGGTAAAGAGTCTGCCATTGGCTTAGGTCATGATCCCCGGGTTGGGGGTCCTGGAATTGAGACACACTGTCGGGCTCCCTGCTTATTGGGGATCCTGCTTCTCCCTCTCCTTCTACAGCTCCTCTTGCTTGTGCTTTCTCTCTCTCTAACAAGTAAATAAATGATCTCTAAAAAAGTTTTTTTCTTTGCTATTTTGTCATTATCCTAACCCATGTCATCACACTTGGAAATAAATTGGATTTTCCACTTGTTAGGATTCATTTTCTCCTTTTATTATGATATACAAATATAGAGAGCCTCTTATTACTTGTCTTAACACTAGTGTTCATTCTCATATCTATTTGTACTTTCCTTCTTTAATTTTTCCATACTTCCCATACCATATGGTTTCTAGTCTTCTTAATACTGGGCTTACTCATTATAAATAAGTGCAAACACGTAACTACTTTATTATCGATGCCCATGCATTTATATACTGAGACACATGTGATTTTTATCACGAATTACTTTCCTTTAGTTCTCTTTTATTCAACAATTCAATGTTGTATTATAGGTTAGTAGCTTGTATTATTTATGAATTTTAGTTTAGAATAAATAAAGAAATTGTTACAAAAAGGGGGCATTAGATTTGATAGTGTTGTTCCAATTGCTCTAGAGCCAGCACACAAAAAGTAGTTTTATTCTGAGAATAGCATCCTATAAGTCAAGAGTGAAATTCAGAATATTTTACAGCCAATCAATGCAAGCACCAACAAATGAAAATGGACCCTGTCGTAAACAGCAAGTACAGCAAAGCCAGTGCCCACCAGCTAAATATCAACTTTCTCTAAAGAATCCTAGTTTATGATTGTGACCCAATTCCAGCATGGCACCATTGCATTCTCTCTTTCTACCTAAATCAGTGGTGCCCAGGTTTTGTTTGAGATATTCCTTATGCATTATATCATTTGCTTCTTTTCTAACTAGCTCTATAAATGTTTATTATCTCCAGTTTTCTTGATGAGGATAGTAAGAAATTAAGAAATGTGTATAAAGTCACACAGCTAGCAAGTAGCAGAGCTGAGATTGTAACAGAGATATTCTTCTGATTCTTAAGATCCAGATTCTTCCCCCAGCCCAACTCACACACACCATTTCCAGTTCTTTTACATACTCTACAATGGACAGTAGAAAAGCACAGATAGTGCTTGATTCTAAGCAGCCCTTTTCACCAAGAAGCAACAAATAGTATAACAAAAGGATTAAAAACTATCTTTAAAAAAGTGGGGTGCCTGGTGGCTCAGTGGGTGAGCATCTGCCTTTGGCTCAGGCAAAGTGGTTGAGCATCTGCCTTTGGCTCATGATCCTGGGCTCCTGGGATCAAGTCTAGCATCAAGCTCCCTGCAGGGAGCCTACTTCTCCCCCTGCCTATGTCTCTGCCTCTCTCTCTGTCTCTCATGACTAAGTAAATAAAACCTAAAAAAAAAAGTATCTGGTTAGACGTTGCCAACATGGACCTTACTGCAATTTACCAAGCATAAAAAGACAGTTGCTTACAATTTCACATGTTCATGTAATCTCCTATCATCCACTCCAGTTATGGTAATTAAGAGGAAATGATACTACCCTGCAAGTACTGATTAAATTCATGGTCTGTGAGCTTCTTGAAGACAAGAAATCTTTGTCTTCTTGACTCCAGCCCTAAGCACAGAACCTACTACAAAGTAGACATTCAATAAATGTCTGTTGTTATCATCAACTGATAAAAAAGTATCCTGCAACAAACTATCTGAGAAAGGGTATGCAGTTCTCTCATTTCCTTGAAATCCTTGCCTTGAAATTGCATAGATTTGTCTTCCATAAACCTCTGACTAGATTGGAGGGACCAGGAGAGTACCCATGCACTCACTCACACTCCTAAGAATTGACCGCTTGGGCATTGAAGTACACTCAGCTGAAGGATTATTTGCGAAATAACTATAAGGATGAATCAGTAGCAAGGTAGTTGTTGGGTAAAGAGGCTAAAAGAATAATTGCAAGTCCAGAAAGGAAAGAAAAAATATAATATTCTCTCTATATGAGATTCTAAGCTCTACAAATTCTGCAACTCTTCATATGTGGAGAACATTATTTCTTTTACCAGGTTGTTTAGAAGTTGGTATGTACTTGGACAGAAAGAGAAAATAAATTCATAACATTGGAGGTTTGCTAAAGATTGTTGATGAGAAACTTAAGTCTGATTCAAGATAATGAGGTAAGAATATAAGCTCCATGAGGGCAGGGACCATGTCTACTTCTTTTAACACTATCTCCCTGTTATCTAGCACATAGTCTGGTACTTTTATATATTGGATGAATTAATGAGATCATTTAAGATGGAAGTCTGACAAGCAGTGATGGTATACTTCAGGACCTTTAATGGTATTCAATCTTGAAGAGTGGACTCCACAGATGAGTACAGTTGACTCTTGAACAACACGGACATTAGGGGCACCAATCCCCCACACAATTGAAAATCAGCATATAACATTTGACTCCCCCAAAACTTAACTACTAATAGCTTACTGTTGACTGAAGCCTTATCAACAACATAAACAGTGGGTTAACACACATCTTATATGTAATATGATTATATATTGTATTTCTATAATAAAGTAAACCAGAGGAAAGAAAATGTTATTAAGAAAATCATAAGAAAGAGAAAAATACATTTACAGTACTATAGTGAGTGCGTTTGTTTTTTAAAAATCCATCTAGAAGCAGACCTGTGGGCTTCATAACTATGTTGTACAAGAGTCAACTGTAGCTCAGAGGGAGTCATCATGAGAGAATGAAGTTACTGTGATGGTCTTCTCAAGACACTGTGCAGAGAGGGCCCATAGACAGTTGGAAAGTTCTGGAACTTGATTTTAACTCATTCAAGTAATAGTTCCCATGAATGGTAGGAAGATTTTATCTCCACCCCTGAATCCCTCATAAAGAACCCTTCAATGTGCTCAAGATATTATTTCTACTCGGATGGAAGATATTCTTAAAATAATGAACTGTCTACTCCATTAACTTACTCTGGACAGGGTGCAGTTCAGAAGGATCAGGATCATCTGCCAGGAGGCAGACAGAGCCACACAGAAGATTGTAGCATAAGAAGCTTGATTATAGGCATTAAAGGCTGCCTCACAGGGCAGGAAGCAGGGGGAAACAAATAAAAGAAAGGAATCTGAGGGGTGCCTGGTTGACTCAGTCAATGGGGCATGCAACTCTTGCTCTCATGGTTGTGAGTTTGAGCCCCACATTGGGGGTAGAGATTACTTAAAGATAAAATCCCTGGGTGGCGCAGCGGTTTGGCGCCTGCCTTTGGCCCAGGGCGCGATCCTGGAGACCCAGGATCGAATCCCATATCAGGCTCCCGGTGCATGGAGCCTGCTTCTCCCTCTGCCTGTGTCTCTGCCTCTCTCTCTCTCTCTGTGACTATCATAAGTAAATAAATAAAAAAAAAATAAAAAATAAATAAAAAAAAAGATAAAATCCTTTTAAAAATAGAAACAGAGAAAGAAAGAAAGAAAGAAAGAAAGAAAGAAAGAAAGAAAGAAAGAAAGAAAGAAAGAAAGAGAATTTGAGAGGTCATCACACGGAGGAAAATGGAAGACCTGTGATCCATGCTTACTCCAATTGATTACCCACGTGAAGTTCAATCAGTCACCTGGCTCATTGTTCTTATCTGGAAATGGGGAGGCTTCAGCAGATTATCCCCAAGTTTCTTCTTTTAAAGACCATGGTTCTAAAAGGTTCTCACAACCTAAGTACCTCTCTGAAGTTTTGGTCTCTCTCCTGCTACTAAGGTCAGACAAGCAGCATATTGCCCATTTGGAAAATCAGATTCCTTTCTCTTCAAGTCAGTGAGTGAATAGGATGTGCCCTTTTGTTTCTGACATCTTTGCTTCTGTATTTCACAATGTGACAGGTGAGTAGGGGTGGGAAAGGAAGAAAGTCTTTTCATAAGGGTGTCTTAGCGAAATACTAGTGTGCCCGAAGGGAGAGGGTCTATACTCCACAACAGACTCAGTCATGACGTGTATAGATCGTTGGTACCATCTTTCTTCAAATCTCTCTAGAATCACTTCCCCTAATTGTTCTATGTAATTTCAGATATTTAGTAGGTGGCCATCCCAAAGATTTTTTAAGATAGTTTAAAGAGCCAACATTTCAGCACTGACAACTACCACTGCTTGATTTAATTTCTCATGAAGGTAAGAAAATTCTATTTTGGAAAGAGAAACTGGAAGTTTAGTATAAGCGCTGCCGAAGTGAGCACGAAACACTGGAAGTTTAAACTGGAAATTTTTAAGTATAGGGTCATCAAAGAGGGGAGCTAAATAAAAATCATGTCAAAAATATACTAATTTTAGGGCAGCCCAGGTGGCTCAGCGGTTTAGCGCCGCCTTCAGCCCAGGGCGTGATCCTGGAGACCTGGGATCGAGTCCCACGTCGGGCTCCCTGCATGGAGCCTGTTTCTCCCTCGGCCTGTGTCTCTGCCTCTCTCTCTCTCTGTCTCATGAATAAATAAATAAAATCTTTAAAATATATATATACTAATTTTAGAAATACATACTCTTTGATTTGTGTTATATAAGCTACAGATTGCAAGCCAAAAAAAGGGCCGAGCAAAAGTGTCCTTCCAGGTATGACTGCTTCAAAAGGGATGGAGTGTCTCAATCTAACGATCTGCTCTGTGATACAACTTCTTTTTTTTTTTTTAATTTTTTTTTATTTATTTATGATAGTCACAGAGAGAGAGAGAGAGAGAGAGAGAGAGGCAGAGACACAGGCAGAGGGAGAAGCAGGCTCCATGCACCGGGAGCCTGACGTGGGATTTGATCCCGGGTCTCCAGGATCGCGCCCTGGGCCAAAGGCAGGCGCTAAACCGCTGTGCCACCCAGGGATCCCTGTGATACAACTTCTTATGCAGCCCAGGTTTTCTAGGTATATCAGCTATATTCCTTTTTTTTTTTTTTTTTAAGATTTTATTTATTTTTTTAGGAGAGACACAGGGAGAGGCCGAGACACAGGCAGAGGGAGAAGCAGGCTCCCTCCAGGGAGCCTGGTGTGGGACTCAATCCCAGGACCCTGGGTTCACGACCTGAGCCGAGGCAGATGCTCAACTACTAAGCCATCCAGGTGCCTCGGCCGTTTTTCTAAGAAAAAAAAAAAAAAAAGGTTAATTCTACAAGTGGTTTACAAAGCCAGTTAAAGGAAAAGTGATTGTATTATAGTTTCCTGCGACTGCTGTTACCAAAAACTTGGTGACTTAAAAAAACCAGAAATGTATTCTCTCACAGTTCTAGGGGCCAGAAGTCCAAAATGGTTTTACTGGGTAGAAACCAAGGTGTCAGCAGGGGCTGCATTCCCTTTGGAGGCTCTCACGAAGAATCTGTTTCCTGGCTTTTTCCAGCTTCTAGAATTGAACTCATTGCTTTCCTTAGCTCATGACCCCTTCTTCCATCTTTATAGCCAACAGTGTCGCCTCTTGCTTCAGTGGTGACATTGCCTTTTCCTTCTGTCTCTCTAATCAGCTCTCTCTCTTTTAGGTATACTTAGGGTTGCATTTAGAGCCCACCCTGATAATCCAAGATTACCTCTCCATCTCCAGAACCTCAACTCAGTCAGATACACATAGCCTCCTTTTTCACACGTGGTATTTATCACAGTTTCTAAGATCAAGACCTCAGTATTTTGGGCGTTGGGGGTTCAGCCCACCACAGTGATAAATGTGTGACTTGACTAGGAGGCTGGTGGTTTAGGGTTCCACTTCCAAACTGGCATAAGGCAAGAGCGATTGTACTAAGAATTGAGACCTCCCAACTTTTTAAAGTAGGTAAGCATAAAAAACAACAACAACAACCCAGATAAGTGAACCAAAAGGCAGCAGTTGTCACTTTCTATAATAACCTTAGGTCATCATCAGCATGTAGACTTTCTCATCTTGAAAACAGGAAGGTAGGCACCAGGTATGTCCCCCATCGTTCCTAATGTAGAAATAGAGATATCTGTGACGGGCTTGCAGTCGTTGGTTGTAATTGAGGATGCAATCATTTCTTCCTCTTCTTGTTCTCCAAGGTCAAGAATCTCAATAAACGTACCATCTGAGTGGGCTTGAGTGTTTATATCTTCCTGAGTGATGGAGGGAAAGGATGAAAGGATAGGTAGGTCTGATTTCTCCTCCCCTTCAACTCAACTATCACATGATGGTTTCATGGCTTTCTCACTCGCTCCCATTTAAAGACATTTTTATTAAATGTAGGTAATAGTCTATATTACTTAAAACGTAACATAATACTATATTGCAATATAATTTAAATTTAAAATTCTTCTTCATTTCAGCCTCTGCTGTGTAAATCAAATTGACGATGGGCTAAGTTAACTGAATGTTTGGAGGAAAAGAGACTTTGTGGAAAAGCCAGTAATTTCTTGCTGTTTGCAAGCTCTGCCTAAGAATGATTAAAAATAAACACTGATGCATACTCCATCAGTATAAATGTCATAGATCCTACCAACCACTCTTGAGTCATACGGGATTCAACTTTGGTCATTTTAATTTTATAAATCTCCAAGGGGAAAAATTAAATAGTCGTTACTATCCGATGAAAACGATGATAGGAGTTCTCATTATCTGAACTCTCTGGGTTAATAGAATGCAAAACAGACTCGCTGATCTTACAGCAGAAGACCTCTGAATTCCCTCCAAACTCTAAATCTTAGGCTTCTCTGCTTTTATGTTTGTTGACAAAAGAATAAGAAAAAAAAAAAAGCCAAGATCAGCGCACATTTCTCCTTTGTGTGTGAACCACTTGTCTTAGTTTTGGCCTGGAATGCCCACTCCTGGAGACAGCTGTTGCCTCCTGTGTCACATTCTTGCCACCCTCTCTACACTTGCAGTTGAGATCGTCACTGATATAGGGTGACACACCTGGGAGCCACAGCAGTTCCCAGAACCCTGATTCTAAATACCAACCCAGCACTCTCCGAATTGCAAGGGTTTCCTTGTAAGGTGAGACACCCTCTCTCCCGGAGGTTTGTTTATTTTGCAGTGAGCAAAGGTGAGGGACTCCTTTGTGAACCATTTGCCTGGAATTTAAGCGGATAGGGTTGCTGACAGAGTGCTGAAAATTCATCACAGGGTGGATTTAGCGTTTTCTTTCTCTAAGGGTGGCGTCCCCTCCCTTCTGCCCCGGGGCCAGCCTTGCCATGGGGACTGAGAGCTGAGGATCCCTGTGACAGCTCAGCCCAGGCCCTGCTGACCGCTGTTGCCATCCGGCCAGCTCACAAGGGTTCCCTCACCACGGGTTTGTTTGGAGGGCTCGCTTCCAAACCAAAGATTAAAATGCCTTTTCTCTTTAATAGTCTCACTGAACACTGTTGCTTGTTAATGTTCAGACACTAATAGCACTGGAAAGAGTCGTTGCTTGTGTCAACTCATCAAGTAGTCTAAACAAGCCTGCTGGAGGCTGGCCAGCTCTGGCCAGTCATTGACCACAGACACGATCTGGAAGGCTATTACAACTTGTGCAAGTGCGAGGTAGCTCTGCTTCCTGTCTAGCCCACTTCCCAGGGATTGTCCCCAGAAGCGCTGGACTGGGGCTGGGGGTGGGGGGTGGGGGGGGAGGGTGTGCAGCTACAGACTTAAGATGTGCCTTATTTTTTTCTCTAGCCCCCAAATTGAGATGTGTGTAAAAGCTTCAGAAAAGCCAGAAATGCGAGCATTATCTGAAGTGATGCCTGGCAGCTGGAAGTTTATAATTTAGTTTTGTGGTTAGAAGGTGCTGATAGCTTTTGTCCTGCTTGTGTTTTTGATGAGTGAGCGGATGGATATGTAGGGTTCCCTTCTTTGGAGGACTGCGGTGCCTTTTCAGAGATATCGCTAGTCTTCTTTGGATTAACCACATTTAGCCCAGCCACATGCTTCCTTTCTGCAAAAAAAGAGCTTTCTGATCATTGCACATCCTCGAATAAGATGTATGCAGGGAAACAACAACACAAAAAGATGTATGGAGAAAAATCTTCAAGTATGCCCCTCAGGCAACCGCAAAAGACAAACTTAAAAAAGCTCAAACGATTATACTGAAAAGAAAAAAATGAATTAAAAAAAAAAGATTACATTGAAAAGTTTTTTTGCAGGATTGTGCTTGCTTTCTAACTCTGGTACATTCCTCAGGAGGGGAAAAAAGTGGGTGTATCTGTTACACCGCATACAAGATCCAATTCTTGTCTCATTATTTATTTGAGAACATTTCATTAATCACTCAGTCTATGCCAGGAACCATGCTAGATATCAGGGATTCAGAGATGAAACAACACGGTCCTTGGCCCCAGGGAGCACATACATTTGAAATAATGTAATTGCTCTGATGGAAGGAGGTAGAAGGCACCCAGGAGAGGATGTGGGAGAAGCAGGGGAGACGTGATTAAAGAGATTGTATTTGAATGGAAACTGAAAGGACTGTGGGGATCTTTCAGATGAAAAAACCAGGATTGGAGGGAGGGGGGCTCAGCTGCAGCCAGACTTTCAGGGGCACGGAGCAGGAGCAGGGAGGGTTACCTGGGGAAATCCGGGTTGTCTCCCGCCATCACATCATGGCAGAAGATGAGGCTGGACAGAAGAGCTGGGACCAGGTCATTCAGTGCCTCGTAAGTCGATTTTAGAGTTCACTCTTCACATAATGGCAGGCGAAGAGTGAAAAGCTCTGAACACAACAATGACATAGTCAGATTTGTTGGTGGAATAAAAAAATCACTTCCGAAAACTGAACGCATGTACAAGGGGTCTACTCACCACCCAGCATCTAGTCACTGAGGCTGGTCAGGACAGAGAGAAAAAGATACCCGTCTCCCTGTCCATCTGTCTATCTCTGTCATGAGCCATAGTGGGTTTAAGGAGCATTCCAAATCCTATCTCCAGGCTTTTAGAGATCGTTGGGAAATGTCCAGGTGTCCCTCCATTCTGTCGCTGTCTAGTCTCCGTCTCACTAATCCTTTTTTTTTCTCTTGCTGCTTTTCCCCAACATCTTATGATGCCTTGCTATTTGAGCTCAGTGATCTGAAGGCTTTTCAAAACATATTCAAACCCAGAGGAAAGTCATGATAATTAAAACAAGATGATACTGGTACAAGATTGGAAAGATACATCAATGGAAGACATAGTTGATTCAGAATCAGACTCTAGTATGTATAAAGACTTGCTACATGAGACATGAATCATCATACATCTTTCATGAAACGGTGTGATTAACACAAATGATTAATAAACAACAGAGAAAGTTTAATTTCACAAGTAATCGAAAAGGCTAATGAAAACACAAATCAGATAAAATACACTGTTAGACATGAAAATTCAAAGTAATGCCCATGAGGTGTAGATGAGAAAGGCAGTCTCTTACTCAATGAAAGATATAAACTTTTCGGGAAAGCCTTTTATGCTTTGAAACCCTTTTAAAAAATATTTATACCCTTGATCTTGTGATTTCATTGATAGGAGCACATTTTAAGAAAAAACTGAAGTATTAGACGAAGATTTATGTACAAAAGCGCTCATTGCAGCACTATTTATGATATCACACATTCTAAGGAGAAGTGATTTATAAAATCAATGATACCAATAGTCACTCGCTTCCCCAGAAGTAAATATTTACTGAGCTCCTACCACAACCCAGTGATCAATTTATGTCTTGTAATCTTCCCATGCTACAGAGAAGGAAACTGGGCTCAGAGGGGTTTGATAACCTGCCCAAGACCATGTAATTTTGGCGCCTACCCAGATCTGACGTCAAAGTCACGTTCTTTCCATTACATCTCACTCCTTCTATTTATAAATATGTATCAATTGTTTGCTTAAAAAATATCTATAAGTAGCTTCATATCTCTCTCTGTTTTCCCAAACTTCCAGAAAACTAGGGAGTTCCGCCTTCGGATTCCTGGGTCAGCGGGGAGGGGAGGGCCAGTGCCTACAGTCTGAAGAGTCAATGAATTCATCTGCCGTTTAGATCATTCACTTCCCAGGAAAAAAGACTGAGCCATAAGAATGCAATGTTCCTCCTGAGAATCTTCTGTCTCTGGCTCCTGGAGCAAATCCTGGAGAGATGAGCACTTAAGACAGTGAGGACCTCCCAGATAGGATCCGTAGTAAATATTGACTGGTCCCTTTACGTTTAGTGTTTACAGTTATTTATAGGGCTACCTCTCTAGTGGCTAGCCAGTTTCTCAGAGTTAAGGACGCACAGTACTGTCGGTGCATTGAACATAGAGAGAGTACACTGTCTAGTGGCAGAAGTAGAGGACTACAGTTATTTCTCCACAGTGAAAGTCAGTGGCTTGACTCAGTCCTGAGAAGAGGCACTGGTTGGCTTCAGTTTTTGTAAAAATGGAAAGTGGAAGTAAAAATAAACGCCCAGCCCCACAGGATCAAAGGTCCATTTGCCCATAGTTGCAAATTGCCAAGAAACACATTCCAGGAACACCAAGTGTGGATGGTCAACAGAGGGGTCAGAAGATAAATAACACTGTTGGCCTCCTACTTATATCTTCTGACTTTGAAGGTATTTGGCACGCTCGTTTTCATTATTATTACAGAGCAATATGTGACTCTGCTATCTTTAGATTCAACCATTGGCCAGTTGCAGCTTTGGTCTTCCACATGGCAGGAAGCAATAGAAAGACCCCGTAAGAAAGTCACAGAGAACTCTCTCTTTCCCTGCCTTTTTCTCTTTGTCCACGCCTCTCTTTTCCTTTCTTTCCACAAGGAACAGAACCGTATTGTGTTCCTTTAAATCCAAGTTAACACTGTTTATAAGACTAACCAACATGTCAGGTATAATTAAGAAAAAAAAAAAGTACGGTCAATTAAATGACACAGAACTGTTTTAAAACAGAATTTCCATTTTGTTCTTATTAGAATTCACTTAAGCTTCTTTAGACCTAGATGTTTCTTTATCATCTATTGTTGGCTTGCATACGTAAGAAAGGAAAATACACACAAACTCGGTCGGTGAAGGTAATCCTAAAGCTGCTTCATTCGGTGTTAATTCTCCTTACTAATTCTGCAATTCAGAATTTTTCTCCACACACGATATTGTTCTCTGTGCTATCAAAAATGTTGTTTTTGCAGCACAAGTGTGCTCCACCATTATCTCTGGATTTTCTTTCAAGTCACAGACACCCATTTCTGCAAATACTGGTAATTGCTTGATCTCAAGAGATCAAAGGAAGGTTTTTAGACAACAGCCAGAATTCATATTTCTCTCTCAGATTATCTTGTAACAGTTTGTTGACTAAAATATGGAAGAGTTGCAATTATCCAGTTATGCTTCCAGAATGTCAACCAAGTTCAAGGTTAGGGGAGCAAAGGCAAAAACAATTATGTTAGGACTTCCACCAGGCCAACCATGATTATTTGATACCATTATTGTAAGATTTCAAAGATGTTAAACTGTAAGTAGGTAAAGTGAGGAGGTGGGGAAGTGTATCCTAGAACCGATGATGTAGTTTGTCTGCAATTCCCACTGCATACAGAGCACAGGGTATAGATTTGGGGTTAGATTCAGGGAGTTGTCATCCGATCATTACTTACTCCAAGTTTTGGTGTCTTCTCATAGTGTGCTCTCACCACGTCCTGCGGAGGCCCCGGACAGCGCTTGTAGGCTGACCCAGTGTCTTTAAAGGGTGCTGCTAAACCACTTCTGGTCTCCAGAAGCCGCGTCACATAATAAGAGCCTAACTTTACATCAACATAGTTTTCATGTTCTTCCTAACATTTCTAATTTATAGCAATTAATTTTTTAAAATTTTATTGAAGCTGGATTTGCCTACTAATGAACGATTAATTTTTAAAGAAATAGATCCATCTCAAAAGGAATCGAGTTCCTTTGTTTTTCTTTCCACTCTAAAGTTTGAACACATCAGACTGTATTAGTCTTCCGTGAACCCTAGCAGGGAATCTGAGCCAGTTACCTGAAAACAGATAGGTGGGAACCTGCTTCTACCTTTCAATTGAAGTGAGGCCAATTCGTATGTTGACTTCATTGGGGTTACATTGGAGGCATTGTTTAGCTGGTTATTCGTACAGGAGCATGAAAGGAAATCCAAAAGGCAGTAAGTGGCACAGTGGCAAATTGTTTTATAAAGAACAAGCGGTCCCCAAATTGGATAGATTTGTGTAGGATGAGGAGGTAAGGGAAGGACAGAGAAGAGGAAGAGGAGAAGGAGACCAGAAAGTGAAAATTATCTCCAAAGAGATAAAATATTTGAACAATGGGCATTCTCATGACTTTCAAACACATATTATATTTGGAATTGGCTTTATTTTTAAAAGCCCCTTAGTGGGGCACCTGGGTGGTTCAGTTGGTTGAGCGTCTGCCTTTGGCTCTGGTCATGATCCCGGGGTTCTGGGATCGAGTCCTGCATAGGGCTCCCTGCTTAGCAGAGAGCCCGCTTCTCCCTTTCCCTCTCCTGCTCCCCATGCTTGTGCTCTCTCTCTGTCTCATTCTCTCTCTCTCTCTCTCTTGCTATCAAATAAATAAGTAAAATCTTAAAAAAAAAAAAGAAAGACCCTTAATTTTTAGGAATAAGCTACTACATTGTGGTAAAACAATAACACTCAGATCTGCTCCATAAATCAGAATGAATTTTGGTCCAGAAGCATATGATATCTTATTGTGGTCAACTGTTGTTTCATTTTATTACGGAAGACTTCCAAGTTCAAGACTGAGCATCTGACCAAAGCCAGGAAGCAAAAATACAAATTTGACATGCTTCACGTAAGGAACAAAAACAACAGAAACATTAGACTCCTTATGTACAGACTATATCTTAAATAATCTATAAATAGTTTTGTGAATTCATTAAATTTTCAGCTAAAAAATATGGAAATGCATCATCGTAGTCCAAAGGTGTCAAAAGGGATGTTAATTATAGCCACATTTACCTCCACTTCACTTTGTATTGATTCCACATATGTCTCGTGCATTAGAACTGAACATTTTTAAATGCAGCCAAGAGTTTCAGTTTTGCATTTAACAAAATTTCAAATCCAAAGCCCATGGAGACATTACCTCTTTTTTTCCACCTAGATAAACACGTAGGAAACAGGTTCTTTCTTCATTCCGTCCTTTTGTTGTTAGACACTGCTAAAAATACTAAATGACATTTTCATATTCATATTATCTCCTCATAAGATAACATGAACCATTTCATACTACCTCGTGCTTGGTAGTAGTTTCCAGTCTAGCTGTCATTTTTCTGATTAATCTTTTTTTTTTTTTTTTCAAAAAGACCCTTTGGACAATTACAAATAGAAAAGAATGTAACGAAATTAGCAAGCTATCTGTATTTCAGGAATATTCTTAATTTCCCTTCTCTACAGTCTTATCATACAATAATTCTTATATGAGCTAGATGAAGCTGAGATAACAGGTGGACATTGTGTCTGCCATGAGCAAACAACAATATATGATGAGCCTATTAAACTTAGACCAGGCTTTCTGGAATCACCCTGGAAGCATCAAAAAGATCTCAGAAGAACCACCTCCATTACCAAGGGCCATTCATTCTCCTTGGCACCCTCAGGTCCTGACTCATAGCTGGAAAAGAGACCTTAGGATGCTTTGGGGGATCCAGAGTGGCCCTGGAATCCAGGCTGTTGATCCTAGGAAGAAGAGGAATATCTTCCCTGAGGATTCCCATTTCATCATTCGGTTAAGCTCCAAGATTTTTTTTTTTTTAAAGATTTATTTATTTTAGAGACAGAGAGAGAGAGAGAAGAGAGGAGGGGCAGAAGGAGAGGGAGAGAGAATCTCAAGCAGACTCCCCACTGAGCACATAGCCAGACTCGGGGCTGGATCCCAGGACCCTGAAATCCTGATCTGAGCTGAAATCAAGAGTTGGATGCTTAGCACATTGAGCCACCCAGGTGCCCCAAACTCCAAGGTTTTAGACAACCAAGAGATGGCCTGAGGTTATGTGTGCGCCGGGGCTCCCGAGCATGTGCCATCCGTGGCTGGTCCCTGCGGAGAACCCCCACATCACAGGAGAGCTTCTGCCTCCGAGGGGAAACTGTAACTTCCCTCTCCATTTGCTGACCAGTTCCTCATGTACCAGCCTTCTCTGAAAAGCTCAAGTGTTTCACAGGCCCAGTATAATTAACCCTCCCAGATTCTTCCTCTTTTTTTCTGCCTTTGTAGTACGGAATTGCCTTAATCTTTCCTTTCCGTTCCTCCCTATCTGTTGACATTTTCATCTCTTTACTTTCCTCTTTTCTGTATTATTCTTTCTATCTGGATGCCATGACAGGAAGCCTGACCAGAGGAAGGCCAAAATTAACATATGAGGACCAGATTGAAAGATGGTTGGAAAACTTATAGAGAGAGAGTTTAACAGACCTTTTGGGAATAGGTGTAATCTGCAGTTTGGGATAAAAAGAACAAAAAACAAAACAAAAAACCAGAGGAAGAACATTTGAATCTCAAAGTTACTTTGGAAAATATAAGGATTAGAGGGGTGTGTGTGTGTGTGTGTGTGTGTGTGTGTGTGTGACCACAAACTTTATCTTTCCTAAATTCTGAGAGCAGCCAAGGGATTAGGACTAAGCAACAGGAATCCAAGCGCTTATTTTGGATCACTCAGTGTCAGCAGCAGAGATGAGCCTAACACACAAAATCTGTGAGAACCATGTTCTGTAATTTTCTTTAAAGACCAAATAACCAAAGGGAGAATGTTCAGTGGGCTCTCACATTTAATCTTTATGAAATTTGTTGTTGAAGCTGTCTTCTTACAATCATCTTCACATTTTCATATGCATATATTTTTAATCCCTTGCTGCGCTTCACCGTCTTACAAGGTAAGCACGTTATTGCTTCTTTCCTTCATAAAACCACAAACTTCTTATTTCTGCAGACGAGAAAACTGAACTGCTTTTATTTGTAATCCATTTCTGAACTCTCACTAAAGCATGAACCCCTGCATATTACCACGACCCCAACCTCCTTGCAAATTACTTCTCTTGCCTGAAGAAATAAATGAAGAGTCTTAGAAAAAAAGGATTAGCATTTTCAGAACAGTGGCATGAACATTTCATATTATAAAACTGGAAGGCAGGAAAGGTAATGCCGCTCTGGACATCACTGCATACACAAAACATTCACCATTTTTACCAAGGTTTTCCATAAATTTGGCTTCGGGGCAAATTCTTGTCTTTTTCTAGGTGAAAGGGAATAATCAAGTTAAAACCATAAAAGAATTCCATAGTTTCAGCTTTCATATCTAGAATGATTGGAGTCTGAAATAATGAGTTCCAAAATCAAGGGTGCAAATTCTCAGAAAACCAAAACCAAACTAAAAATGGAAACAAAAGAAGAGGGTCATCGAACATTACAGCAAGTCAATTCTCCAGTTTTGCAATTTGCACTCCCTTGGAACTTTCAGATTTTACATAATGTCACATCCAGCAGAAGTGAAATCATTCATCTGAGAAAGAATTGTACAACGTCCAGGAATGTGTAACAGGACCGTTGACTATCTCACTAAGCTTAAGTGTCAATGTTCAAAGTTTGATCAGATCTGTTCCTAATAAACCCATTCACTATCAATGAAAACTTTTCTAGGAAAGAAGTTTATATAGTAAAATATGTTTTAAAAAAACAAGCAAAACACAACTCTGATCCTGGGAATTACCATGAAAAAGCAATCCAGATATTGATATAAGGTGAGAAACATACCTGAAAAAAATGTTTTTAATTATAGTTGACATACAATATTATATTAGTTTCAGGTGTACAACATAGTGATTCCGGATTTATATACGTTACCAAGTGATCGCCACAATAAATCTAGCTACTACCTGTCACCATGCAAAGTTGTTACTATATTTTTAACTAAACTCCCTGAGCTGTACATTGCATCTATACCTGGGAATTCAATAATGTTTTACTTCTTTGCTTATCAGCTCCACTTACATTAACAAACGAATAAAACACACCCTGCCCTTTTCCTCAATTAACTTTCCATTCATTCACAAATACCGTGGGCCTTGCCCTGGAATTAGATCTTTCATTCTTTAAAAAGCCTGCTTGACCTGTGAAAGTTTTCTTCGACTAATCAAGGAAACAAAACAAAATGTGAAATAAGCTCAAAAGAATTAAGGCTCTTCCCGTAGGATAAACATGGTCTCTCATCACAGACAGTTCTACCAACCCCTGGGATTGTCCAAAAAGGGGAGATTTCCAAATTTAATTTCCCTCTTAACTGACAGTTAACGAATCCTATAAAAAAAGCTAACTGGTTACCATATGAGAAAGAGAAGGGGCGGGTTGGGGAAGAGAAGCATGAGATTTGGACGGAGTTAGACCTCTCTGCTAGGCATCCCTATCTAGTTCTTCTGTTTATAAGGAAGGAACAGCTGTTAATGAATATCAGACCAAGTTAAAAGCCAAAAATCTCTGTTTCTAGGGTCAAACAACTCATGGGCCTTTGAATATTAAAACACACACACACACACACACACACACACACACACACAACCAAACAAGTTGCACGATCAATGTTATGCTTTAAATAATCTACTTAAATAATCTCAGAGTTGTTTCAGATTTCATTCCTCGAAGTAAAATGAAATCCAGAAACATACGTTTTCATCAAACAACTTGATATGTTTGTAACCTATATACACACCAACAAACAATAAGCGCATATACAGATGTCTGATTTCCAATGTTTTAATATTATATGCACCTGAATCATTAAATTAGAGGAAGTGCTATAGGTCTATTTTAATAGAACATGAAATAAAATCTTTATATACTTCAAGCGGTTGGGATTACCGGTATAGAAATTGATAAATAAAAGCTTAAATCGTCTCGAATCACACTATGTCATCATTTTACAGGCTCTACATGTTTTCCTTGGAGAGTTAGGAGAGCGGATGATAAGCTCCTCTAGGAACCGTGGGCGTCCCGGTATAATAAAGACAGAGCAACCTGAGTGGGAACTGTGCTTGGCTCTTTTAACCACGCTATTTATCACAATAATGAAACTCTGTCAAAAGCAGTGGTCAGGACGATGCATTACACAGCTGAATCATAAAGCATGGTTACCACCAGCACCCAAAGACCTCAAGACTTTGGCCACTTCACAGATAGGCTAGACGTTTGTCCTGCCTTGTTAGGGACGCCTCTGCACTCTCTCAGCTATGTTTACAATATTGCAGTGCTCCCTTGGGGGGCCTGTGGGAAGCAGTTGGGCTGCATCCAAGGGGATGGTCCCAAGCAGAAGGAGAGCCAAACCAAGAGGGACCGGAACATGCCATTAAAAGTCCTAAGAGAAGGGAACCCAGAAAGAAGACCAGGAGACCATGTGTGAGGCATCTTTTGTGCCCCCCCCCAGGGGGCAGGGGGACAGGCAACACAGGGAAGGAAGTCAGACTCGGAGGGGGGTTTGATCATAAACTGGAAAGAATCTCCAGGATTAGGTTAAATGAAGACATTCAGCATGTGGGAGAGACTGAACGGTTCTTTTAAACCCTGGCTGGGCTAAGGCAACTAGACAACACGAAACTCTTGCATTAGCCCTTAGATATGGTTTGCATTACCAAACTCTCTGGACACACAAAAGTCCTACAAAGTCATTGTAAAATATGTTTTACAACATATACAAAACTGTGCAGAATTACATAAACTCTGGGGGCCCCTGGGTGGCTCAGAGGTTGAGCATCTGCCTTCAGGCCAGGGTGTGATCCTGGAGTCCCGGGATCGAGTCCCGCATCGGGCTCCCTGCATGGAGCCTGCTTCTCCCTCTGCCTGTGTCCTGCTTCTCTCTCTCTCTCTCTGTTTCTCATGAATAGATAAATAAAATCTTAAAAAAAAAAAACTCTGGATATGAACTATAACATAAAAGTCCCACTTTTTCCCAACCCCATTACTTTTCCCAGAGGCATTCAGAGTTAATCGTTCTATGAGCACCACACACACACACACACACACACACACACACACACACATACACACACACGCACAGTCCGGGATATCACAGTCTCCTCATCATGTTAATCCAGACAGATCTGCCTCCCCCTGCTAATGGTTGCACCTGATTTTGAAATATCAAATCCTGTACTGGTTTAACCGTGCCTCCCCACCCCTCCACCCCGACCCCTCACATGTCCTTCCCTCCCCAGGTGTTCATTCACTGGGTTTCCACCGTCCACCCTCAATCCAGCCCCATGTCAAACACATGGTTCCTACGAAGATGGAAAACACCTCCTCTTTGTGTTCAGGGCTCAGGATCGAGTGGGGGAGGCTAAGACCGAGTTGTCCTACGCCATCTCCTTGCACAATGTACGACAGTTGAAAGCCACCTTTAATCCTCTCTGCTCTGGGGCAGGGTGTTCACAGGAAGGGAGGAAATAAACACATAAATAACCGGTTGGCAGCCCCGGATGGCTACCCGGTGCCTGAGCAGGATAGACTAAAAGCCACAGGAGTTCAGCAGAGGGAGCGAGAGGGCCTCCCGCCCCATCCCCTTCCTGCAGCACCAGCAGGTCAGTGTCCCCGCAGCAGTGATCCCACCTCTGCTCTTCCCAGAGGCCTCCTGTGACCCTGCGCCCTTGCCTCTTTCCCCCTCCGCTGCAGAAATGCCTTCACCCATGTCCCTGTCCCACTAGATGAGGTCACTGGGGAAGGGGTGAGAACACCCTGGAGCTGCTGTCACAAGGCCTGAGTGTGAAGCCTGCTCCTGTTGCTTTCTTTTTTTTAAGATTTTCTTTTTAAATTCATTCATGAGACACAGAATGAGAGAGAGAGAGGCAGAGACACAGGCAGAGGGAGAAGCAGGCTCCCTGCAGGGACCCCTATGGGGACTCGATCCCAGGACCCCAGGATCACATTTAGCTTCTTCATCGCCAACGGTTGGAGGCTGCCCACCTCGGCCAAGAGCTGGGTGTAGGAATTCGATGAGATAATACAGGTGGACGTCCTTTGTTAACAGCCAGGCCTTCCCCGAGCCCCAGGTCCGCAAGCATCCGTGATGCCCACACTCACGTGCTTGTCAACACACCCAGGGCTCCCCTGAGTGACATGCCTGTAAGGAAACCAGGATTTGTTTTTGACTCCGAAGGACTGCTAAAGTTTTGAGAGGAAAGTGGGGGAGAGGCATGAGATCATGTAAAAGGGTTGGAGGGTCGTTGGTGTGTTGGGGAACAGCAAGTCATCTGATGGGCTGCAGTGTGAGGCTGACCAAGAAGGAGCAGGAGCTCACAGTGGGGGGGGGGGGGGGGAGGGCTCAGCTCCTGTGAAGGCCTCCAAAGGCTGGGCCAGGAGGTGTACCTTAGGGGCCACGGGAGGCGTGGGAGCAGAGGGCTGGTGGGATCAGAGAGAGCGAAATCACCAATTGACAAAGGAGGCTGGTTAAGGTGAAGAGGCTCCCTGGGAGACCAGGCCTCGGCCAGGGGGCAAAAGATGAGTTCCCCAGGGAGCCAGCGCCTGCCAGGGGAAACAGAGAGGGATGGAGGTGGCTCAGGCAGATTGGCTGGGAAATCACTGGCTGGATTCTTCTGGGGTGCTGATTGAACTCTGGGGAGGAGGAAAGAAACATGGATGAGAAGGTTTGATGTTGGAGGGTGACCTGGGGTTGGGAGAGTGAGCCCACTGAGGCCCAGAGAACAAGGGGGTTGAGGGAAAGTGCACTCTGGGATGTGATGGCAATAGAAGAGAACCCAGAGAAGGTGGCGGGCCATGAACCAGCCAGCGAGGCAGCAGCCTACGGGATGGGTAGCGCCCCCACTTTCCCACAAGCCTCGCTGACTCAGAAGCTGGGTAGGAGCATACGTTTACATTCCCTGTGAGCACAAAGTGTACCCAGAAAATTAATAGTGAAAAGTGGACTCGAGAAGAATCTCAAATCTTAAAGGAACAAACAGTTTTCAGGAGCCCACTTATTAGAAACAATTGACTTGCTGATTATAATTTATTCTCAGCTGTCTCTTCTACTCATGAAAGAGTTTCCTTCAAAGGATTTGGCTTAGAAACTTTATTAGCTATGTTTCAATGACCGTATATCCTTAAAAGGAATCCAGATGCATTTCTTTACAAATAATCTTCAATTCAGAATTTTACCAGTTCAAACTCACTTTGATTTCTGATATGTTTGAATAAATAAAGCTATGTTGCAAAGCTAATCTGTTTCCTGAGGATTGGAGAAATAACTTGGGAATCCATCGTAAAGCACTGGTCTCTGGAAAAACCCAATACTTTGCAGCCAGATGCCTCCCAAAGCTCCATCACTGAGAAAAATCCTTCATTTGCATTATTCACCAAAGGAAACGAGAATTTCTCCCCGTTGTCAAAACGAATAGAAATTTCTCTATTTTATGTGGGTTTGCTCCATTTCATCTTATGATCTGCTATTACCTATACTGAAAGCAGCAACAAAATATAGTTCACCATAAAAACGAGAGTCATTTAAGTATAAATGAGAGCTTGTAATGGAAATGGATTCTCACATTGGGACACTAACTAGCACAGGGAAAAGTCAACGGGCTAAGCCCCAGACTTTAACATCTACAACTTTATGTTGCCTTCCTTGTTATAACTACCGCCACCATTCAAGAAAAGTATTTTCAAGGACTCACTAGAATTTTTGTGACTTTTATAATTGATATTACATAATGAACCTTCTTGTGAAGTTACCAACATAGTTGAAAATAATCGTATAAGATCTTAATACGGTATACAGTTGGGGTGTTTATTGGACTCAAGAGCAGCAAACATGTCTGTTGAGGGTAGTGAAAGCAAACACTTTGGAAACAATCCTTCCACATATGTAATGGAGTGTCAAGAAATTGATGGTCTTTTTGACCAGTTTATTTCTAGCAGCCACTGAGACTAATATCTAATGTCCTTCTTCTTCTTCCTCTTCCTCTTCCTCTTCTCCTTCTCCTTCTCCTCCTCTTCCTCCTCCTCCTCCTCCTCCTCCTCCTCCTTCTCCTTCTCCTTCTTTTTTAAGAAAAAGAAAAAAGTGTTCCCTGTAGAAATCTAGTGAGGTCTGCTGAGGATAGAGGAACATTGGCACGAAGGTGTGCCGAGTGAGTGAGAGCCATAGAGGTCTCTGTCTTTACTCCATATGGTCTGAAGTGAGATGGGATTTCAGATCGTGGCCCGAGATGGCCAAGGATCTCACGAAGCTCCCGAATGAAAACTCCAAACTTTTGCATCAAAACCTCAAATGCAAAAACAAAAACAAAAACAAAAACAAAAACCCTCAAATGCAGGCCCAGTTCGCGGAGAGGTTTGCTGGAGCTCACAAAATTCCGAATGAACCTGCCTCAAGTCCTAAACTAGGTAAGGGCAATTTCAAGTGAACTTGAGGTGAATTATGGTTTCAGATGGCAATCAAGCAAAACTCAGTTTCAGCTGTGTTTCTGTGTAAAGTAAGGGTGAGAATCAACATAAGCCAGTAACGTGTGGCCCCTCTCAACTTCTCACGAACCTCATACCAACAGAAAACATGAAACCTCCAGCCTCTCAAGGTCACGACATTTTCGTAACAGGTGGGCTTTTGCCTCATACAGAAGTAGACACTAGCCACCACGCTATTTCAGGGGCAGGGGGGCTTCAGGATTCCTGAAACAAAGGAGGAAGGCACTAATGTTCTGAATGTGTTTCATATGTGCTGGCAAAGTACCTCATCCTATCCTGAAATAACACTTTGTGCTGGTAGCTTGAACAGAAACTCAGCGCGCTGGGTAGACATTAGACATTGTTCCGAATCCTCTAGCTATCAGGATACATACTTAGTCTCCCATTTCATGATTAGAGAAATCAAAGGGGCCAAAATTCTGGGTTATTGATTTTCAGGCCCAGAATTATGTGCCCACATGGGTCATTTGAGCATCAAACCTGAGGAGTTCCTTGACCCTTCCCATACTTGTCCTGCCTGGGCTGTCTCTTTAAAAGATCAAGACAATAAGATTTTATAACTTCTTTTTTTGGAAATATTTTTATTTATTTATTCATGAGAGACACAGAGAGAGAGAGGCGGAGACACAGGCAGGGGGAGAAGCAGGCTCCATGCAGGAAGCCCGAGGCGGGACTCCATCCCTGGACCCCAGGATCATGACCTGAGCCAAAGGCAGATGCTTAACCACTGAACCACCCAGGTGCCCCAAGATTTTATAACCCCTAATGCTGTTGTGAGTCCCCACCGAAGGCGGGACAGAATTTGGGGAGAGGATTGAGGAACTGGCTCTTAGAAACAGAATTGCTCCTGGGGAGGCAAGAGGAGTCTGTGTCCTGGCACAGAAGGGAAGCAGGGTTGCCAGAGCACGGAATGTTTATTGACTTGAAGGCACGTGTGTGTGCACACTTGTGCATGCGTGTGCTTGCGCACATGTAATGCATGTACACACGCGCAGGAAAGTTAAAGAAAGGAAAGCAATCACACTGCTGTGGCAGACATAGGGAGAGATTGAACTACAAGAGCCACCGTGATTTCCCTAAGGACAATTCAGGAATCACCTGAGATCTTGTTATGGCCGGTGAGTGTGTTGAAGGATGCCGGGATCCCATTAGGCACAAGGGTTGGTCCTTCCACGCCGCAAGACACCTTTCCTTTGTTGCCATCACGACTCATATTTTTTGCTTCCTCCCTCCCTCCCTTGGTCTAAGCGGCCCGGCCAACTCCAGGAGCACAGATACAACACACACTCCCTCCCCTGCCCATCCCACCAGTGTGTTCTTCATTAAGAGTGGGTTTGGGAGAATTTGAACAAGCACAGGTTGAAGGACTAGCTTAAAATTTGAAAGTTTAGGCTCTGAGATCTCTAGGGGACCCCATGACCTACCAGCCTTTCTGAGTTTGAAGGAGCCCGAGACAGAACAGCTCACAAGTAACGGAGGACATGGGCTGTCTGCAATCTCCCTGAAGGTGGGGAGGTGCAGATGCCATTCATAAGCTAGATTAATTCTGTCGTCTCAACATATAAGCACAACTAGCGTATCTGGCTACAGAAGGAAGGTAATACATTTAACTCTTGGGGCAAGGTTCTCAGATTTGGGGCACGCATGTGATTTTGTGGAACTTTTCAAAACAAGGATCTCTGGATCCCACCCTTGGAGTTCTGACTCATTGGGTCTGTGTTGGATCAATGGGACCCACCGCTGGGAATTCTGATGTCCGCTTTCCATAGTGAATGTGTTCCTCCAGGCATGCTCAACAGAGGTAGGTCTCCACTAGTGTCTTCATTCCATTTCTCAAGAGGAAAAACAATTCACTTACAATTCTAAAACCGAGCAAGGAAAAAGCAAGCGTGCTCTTGATCTTTTAGCTACTTTGGAAAAAGGCAATCAAACATGGCAATAAAAATAGGGAGAGAGGAAGTCAGCACCCATAATATAAATTTGTAGGGAGTTTCTCTTAATAATTACCTTTTAAATACATGATTTACTTTCATCATCATAACCGTTGATCATGGCAACTTGTGAGATAGGAACTATTATAAGAGTTGAAGAAAATGAGAAGCTCAGAAAGTTTATGTGGTCAGTTCAAACTAGTAGGTGACTAGTCTTACAAAAATGTGAATAAATTAAAAATAATAAATAAATAAATAAATAAATAATAAATAAAAATGTGAATAAATTATAAGAATACAGGTAAAAATGACAAAGGGAGAAAATAAAATAACATCTTAATGGAATGCACTTGCACATGTTTAATTTGTATGAAGAACGTCACAGTGAACAACCAGAAGGACCCTCAAGTCCTGCTTTCTTCCCGAGCTAGTCAAGAAATTTCTAAACATTAAATGGGTATTCGAAATACAGTCTTGAAGGAATAATGCTTTGCTTGGTGACTTGTTACTATTCAGTAACATCGTGTTCAAGAAAGTCTTCAGATACTAATGTCCTCCATCCCCCCCATCGCCACTGAAATCTCATTTCTTCCTTCTAGATCTTTTAAAATGTCCCAACTCTAGGGTTCCAAGGGTACCCCTTAAATCACAGAAAAGGATTATTAGCAATCCTGAATTTCTCTTACCAGGGTCATTAAGTTACCTTCTTTAATACTTTCAGTTAATGTAACTTTTCTAATTCTGGTGGTGCTCTCCTCTGAAATACCTCAAATTTTCATATTCTTCTTTAAAACAGAGAGGCAAATTTGACTTTTGGTCTAATGTTAACAACCTCATGCCACAGCATCATCAAGGCTATTAATGCTACAGGTGCAAAGCTGTCCTCTCCAAAACAACACTGTTTCAGTGATGTCTCTGAATTTTCTTACATCACTTACTAGGAAACATATTTTTAGTTAAATTAGTGCCAAGAAAAAGAATGTCAGGATGGTATACATGGTGTTGCTTCAACATTTCCTCTGGTTGCAGGAAAATTAAACAAGTTTCACTATTGTACTTTATTCGTTACAAGAAAAATGGGTCTACATCTTATTATCATATTTATGTGGTTCTTCATAAACTAAAATTTCTTTGATTTCTTTCCTCCTCTTTTCCGATTCTTCACCTGTTCCCCAAATCCAGCTCACCCTACAGGTAAGATTCCAGTTTCTGAGAGAAAGTGATAATGCCAGGTAAATTTCAAATTTCACTTTTCCCCTACTTCTGTGATATACAGCACCCCACTTCAGTGCTTAACGACTTTCCTTTTTGAACAGTTTCCTCAGCAATGAAGCTTTACTTGAAACCTAAAGGATTAAATTGTCGTATTTCTTTTTATCAGCAAAACGCTGATTAGCCATTTTTCATCTTACAGGTACAGGGCTCCATTAAAACTGGAAATCATTACATTCAGTAAATCGCACAGAGTGTTCTTTGATAAAATGAAAAATTAATTACAATTTCTTTTTCTTTGTTGGGTGAAACATATTTTTCTAAGTTTCGGCTTTTAAGATGATATCCCTTGTTGGGTTTTGGGGTTTTTTGTTTTGTTTTGTTTTGTTTTGTTTTGTTTTGTTTGGTGAAATCATTACTCATAGGTAAGACTGCTTTTCAGAGATGAGACACAGTGCAGCTTACATTCTCTGATGGTCTAAGGGATGCAACAACCCTCCACAAACCTCTAAACATCACAAAGTAGGACTCGAGTCCACCTTAAGTTAGCATATTCTCCTCTGTGGGTAACATTTGCTACTGGGGGAAAAAAAAAAAAAAAAAACCCTGACCGGTAGAATTATCAATAATCGCGTTAATAATGTTAATGAGACCCTACAGTTAAATGACGGAGACAATTAGTTCACACCATTTTGGTTTATTTCTTTAGCAGGGAGCATTGTTGAACATGTCAGTCCCGAGAAACAGAAACAGCCGTGAAGAGGCTTAACATTACTAATAAAACAATCAGTATCAAAATATTTTATGGAACAATTTGTCCGTGTTCATCCACTCATCTGTCAGCTCGATGATTTGCTTATTATGTGAATTAACTCCCTAATCGCTCTGAGATCGGATTCCCTGACACCGGTTAACTGCTCCCGAGCCGGGCTCCGTCCTGCGTCTGGGGGCGAGCGGCCCACCTGAGCGCGTCTGCGGGAAGCGCGCACCTGCCGCGGGGGCGGCTCGCGGGTTAGAGCCGGGCCGGCCGGGGCCCCCACGCCGCTTCCCCGCCACTCTCCAGCCCTCCCCTCTTCGGAACGGCGGGGTTTTGGTTTTTTTGTGTTTTTTGTGTGTGTGTTTTTTTTTAATTTTTATTTATTTATGATAGTCACAGAGAGAGAGAGAGAGAGAGAGAGAGAGAGAGGCAGAGACACAGGCAGAGGGAGAAGCAGGCTCCATGCAGGGAGCCCGATGTGGGACTCGATTCCGGGTCTCCAGGATCACGCTCTAGGCCAAAGGCAGGCGCCAAACCGCTGCGCCACCCAGGGATCCCCTGTGTTTTGTTGTTGTTGTTTTTGGTTTTTATGGGTCTGAAAATATAGATATTCGTAAATTGCATTCATTTCATATTGCATCCATTAAATGCAAATGTCAGTCCTCAGGTTGCGCGGGTTTGGTGAGGGTCCCACGGTCCGGCGCGCGCGGGCGCAGCGGGGCGCGCACAGGGCTCAGGCAGCTGCAGCCGGACAGTTAGGGACCCTCGGCTCCGCCCCCGACGAGCCTGGGCGCCAACGCCGCCGCCGCCGCCGCCGCCGGGGGGAGGGGCTCCCCTGGGGGGACAGCCTGCGGGGACACCCTGGGGGGTCCCGGGAGGCCGCTTCGGGGGCAGCGCCCACCCCCAGCCCCCGGCTGCCCGCGCTGCGCTCCCGATGCCGCGAGGTCCGGGGTCCCGGGCGGTCGGCGGGGCCCGGGGTGGGGGGCGCGGGGCCGCTCGGCCTGCACCTCCAGGTGCCCGGGGGCGGGGGCGGATGGGTGGGGGTGGGGGTGGGGGTGGGGGTGGGGGCGGGCCGGGGGCAGCGGCGCACTGCGAACAGCGACTCCGCAGGACCGGGCGGGGGGGGGGGGGCCGGGGGGGAAGACACTCAAAAGCCATTTTATTTTTATTACTATTTTTAAAATTTATTTTATTTATTTATTCATGAGAAACACAGGGAGAGAGGCAGAGACCCAGGCAGAGGGAGAAGCAGGCTCCGTGCAGGGAGCCCGATGCTGGACTCGATCCCAGGTCTCCAGGGTCACGCCCCGGGCTGCAGGCAGGTGCTCAACCGCTGAGCCCCGCAGGCATCGCATACAAAAGGCATTTTAAGCACCGGAGCAACCAGTGGATCATTCGCGACACCTAAGGAATATTAAGGAGCCGCAGCCTCCACCTGCCCCCGCGGACGTAACATTATGTATTTGTGCTCGCAGGTCAGCTTGTCAGCCTTTCCTTTATAAATTCTGCACACATACACACCCTCCCCCATCTCCCCACCCCCATCCCCAAGGCCCGGGATTCAGCCAGTGGGTTAAACAACAACACCACCCCCCCTTTAAAAAACGTACAGCAGATTTCTATTTGTAGGAAAATCACAAAGGGCACACACTCCTACAAATTGGTATTTAAACCGAATCTTCTAGGAATGTGCTCCAAAGTCTGTCCATGCCCATCATTCCAGATGAATAAGCCTAGCGATTCTGGAACGTGAACTTCTCCAGGACAGAGATAATTTTGGAAAGGAACAGAGTGGACCTACTGAGACCCATCCATTTACTTATCAGAAACTTTATGGCTGATCATAATTGGAGAACAAAGCAATGCAAGGAATGTCACATGCTCCTTAGATCTTGGTATCCTGTCTGGGCAAATATCCAGGGTTTGACACTACAGAGAAAGGGACAGCAGATTCCCAAGGGTAAATAGCACATGCAAAAGAACCTTTGAAAGAACATCATTCAGTTGGTGGGTGAATAAGTGAGCGAGTGAGTTATTTTTCATTCAATGAATATTTGAACCAACTTCTGGTAGAAAGGACAGGAAAGAATCGGGCAAGGAATAGAATATGAATAAATTCAGGGCTCCCACCCTCACAGATCATCCAGTCTAGTGATTGGAGACTGGAAGAAAGTTTAAACAGTGCAGGAGGTAGAAAGTGTAAATGCCTGAAGATAGGAGCTAAATAAAATCTTGGGAGTTTGGGGAGGTGGGATCCCTCCCAGCTGAAGGACTGCCTTTTATTTATTAAGCTCACTCTGGCCAGACTTCAGCTCTGTCCTGGGCTCCAGGTTAAGTGAAGGAATTTGCTAGAGGTTGTTTCCCCATAAGACAGTCCTTGATATGGGTTTAGCATGCTGCCTCTTCTAGAACCTTCTGTATGTTCCCTTCCATGAGCTTTAAATCATCACTCTCTTCTTTTTTAAGTTTCTTGAACACTCATTTTTGGGGTCAATTCCTATAAATTGAGGCTAAGCTGAGGAGACACAATCAAATGGAGTTAAAAGTTATGAGTTAAGTATGTTTTACTTATTACTTCTTTCCAAAAGGGATATGGGTGGTCCATGACTAAAAACACCCCATTTCAAATAAATTGGAAAACCAAAATAGAAAACCAGAAAAGAAAAGGGCGGAAACTTGAAATAAGGCAACCCCAAGAGTTAACATGATTAGTGAGATCAAGCTTCAGATTTGGCTCTGAGCTCCTTAGCAGCCAAGGTAAAGAAAGAAAAACAAAACAAAACAAAAAACCTTAACTGACATCAATCTTGCTGTTGAAAAATGCAGAGAATGCCTATTTTCAAGTGAAACTAAGTTATAAAAGACACCATGTGGTCTATCCTAAAGGGCACTGAGGAATGTAACAGGTAGTGTCCTAAGAGAAATATTATAGAAGAAAAAAAAAGGGATATCACAGCCCTGTTTTCTGTAATAACCTCCCATAAAAATGAAGACTTGGGTAAAGATGAGTCTTTGTAGACTAAGCTTGTATAACTCAGTGTTTGGGGGTTCACCCTTGAACACTAAGTAACATACCCACGAGGCAGTCTTCTCTATATAACACTCCTCTCAGCTGGAGCCAAATAATTTAAAATTAAGATTATTCCCTTTGGCAGGAGCCCAGAGTGTTGGTATTACTTTGGACCATAGAGTACAGATTTACGGGCTTTGGATAACGACTGCGCAAATGCTAAGTTTGTCATCCTTCTACTAAAGAGGCAGAAGCAAATCAGTGTATTCACACCAATGAAGACCACCCGAGTTTTCCTCAGAGTAGGCTGCAGGGCATCTCGAGGGTGAGCCAAAATTTTCCTTAGGAAGTTGCTTTGAATGTGCTCCAGCACTTGAACAAATGTTTAATTGAGTCCCTAGAGCTCCACACTGTTTTGGCATGGAAAATATTTCAAAGCTGGTGTTTCGTAATCACCCACAGTGGCTGGAGGAAAACATCAGTGGGACAGCCCCAGCAGCCCTGACCAAGGGACTGAGCTTTCTGATGGAACTCCATGGATGAGTTCCTCGCAAAATGAAGCTGAATGAATGGAGACTAGGTCCCGTAAACAATTGGCTTTAAGTTTACTAAAGTGAAACCATTATTTTTGACAGCTGTTAGATACCGACAGCGACTACTTTTTTTGAGGCCACTTCTGGTTCGCGATAATAAAACAATGTCATCAGACCAGAGGAAGATATTTATCTTTCTATTTACTATAGCAGGGGAGCTTTTAAGCCAGAAGGGAGATCATCCTGTTTTATACCCCTCAAAGGGTTGTTATCTGATCTGTTAGAAGACTGTTTCTGCTTGTCTTGATTCTTATGGGGGCCGTTGGAATGAAAGGAAAAAAATCTTTTTATTGTAGTAAAATATACTGCCCATAAAATTTACCATTTAACCACGTTTAAGTGTACAGCTCTGTGGCATGAAGTAGATTCACGTTGTTGAATCTCCATCCATTTCCAGAAACTCTTCATCTTCCTCCATTGAAATTCTGTTTCGTTAAACACTAACTTCCCATTCTTCCTCCCCCAGCCTCTGGCAACCTCCATCCTACTTTGTGTGTCTGTGAATTTGACTATTCTAGATAGCTCACATAAGTGGAATCAAACAGCATTTGTCCTGCCGTGACTGACTTTTTTTTTCACTTAGCATGATGTCTTCAAGGAGAATATTTTTTTTAAAGAACATTTTTAATGAATAATCCACGTGGCAACCGTACATTGTGGTGCATAACCAGCTCCTATCCGCGCAACAAAGAGTTGATGGAACCTGCAAACCATCATCATTGTTCTAGGCGGGTTTCTCCCCAGAGAGATAGGCAATGTGTCCTTGCACGCTAAGAGAGAGCAGCTATGTCTGTAACCTACTTGCTCTGTAGATAAAACATCAGCCTGAGAGGCTCAGAAATACAGAAAACTGGAAAAAACTTTCACAGAAATTAATAAGAAGTATTGTTGGATTTACAATGCAACAGATTTGCTGCAGCGATTTGCTGATAGATCATTATGAGTGCAAACAGGCAAGATCCTACCAGAGGGGTTGTATGAAAGGAATAATTTGGTGAAGACTGGCACACATCAATCAGGACGGGCCATAATCAATTCTTTTATTTTTTCATAATCAGTTCTGATGGTGTTTCAGTGATCTGTTGTTGTGAACAAATATCTCCCAAGCCCAAGAGTTTAAAACAATCCATTTTACTTTGCTATTTTGTGGGGCAGGAATTAGGGGATGGATCACCTGGGCAGGTCTCTCACGGGGCTTCTTACATGGTTGTGCTGAGATGTCAGGTGAGACATCCAACACGACTGGACAGATGATATTGGCTTTTGGTTGGGAGCTTAGCCACTGCATGTGTCCTCTCCAGCATAGCAGTCTTAGGGTACTCAGGCTTCTTGCATAGCAACTGGCTTAACCTAGAACACACATTCTGGGAGAGCCAGGGGGAAGCTTCATGATTTTTTTTATGATTTAGCTTCGGACATAGTAGAGTATCACTCTTGCCGTCCCCTATTGGTCAAAATAAAGTCTAGATTTGCGTGGAGCAGATACACACTCCACCTCTCAATGGGAAGAGTAGCAAAGGATCTGTGGCAAATTTTAAAATAACCTCCACCTATAGCAAAATATTTCCACACAATTATAATCAGTGTTAATCAGCTGTGCTGTGGCAGGATGAGCTTGTAGGACCAAATCCAAGAGGCGTCAAGAATCTAGAAAATTTTATATAGCAGTTCTGCGACTTTAATGACCTTTTCTCTGTCTTCCTCACTTAAAAAAAAAAAAAATGTGATGACTGTAGCTCCAGCATCCATCACAGACCCTGAGGCAGTCTTGGGAATGGAAGCCACCTAATATGAATAGCGGAACAAAAAAGGTCAAAATGAGTCATTGATGGCTGTGGAGCCACCAAATCTGACCTGGACAGCCTTTGCCAAAAGGGAAAAAAAAAAAAAAAAAAGGTTCTGTCTTGTGTTAGCCAGTTATTTCTGGTCTCTGGGACCTGAAAACAATCTCTAAATGCTACCCCTTTCAAATGCTCTAACTAGCTTATAGGTTAGGAGTCTAGAGAGACTTGGGAGAAGCTAAGTTGAAGATTAGGATGGTAAAGAAATGGACATTTGCCACATGAAATTTATCCATTTCAAGCAGCAAAATGGACTCTTAAGTATCTAAAATATCATCCAATAGTTATCGATTGAGTGTGGAAGAAAGACAAGTAAATAGTCACAACCCTGAGCAATAAATGCAAAAAAAAAAGGAAATATGTGTAAATTATTGTGGTTGGACAGCTAATGGGGTGATTCATTTGGGCTGACGGAATAGTGAAGTTGCAAGAGGTAGTGACGTTTGGGTTGGGTCTTGAAAGATAAGTAGGAGTTTATAAGGTGAGTAAGAAAGTGGAAGAACATTCCCAGTAGATGAAACAGCATGTGCCAAAGCCTGGAGGTGTGAAATAGGTCCGTGCTTTGTAAGCCTGAATATAGTCCAGTGTTTCTGGAAAATATTATTTTGAAGAGTTTGGATCCTTGAAGGCAGTCAAAGCCAGATTGGAATCCCAGCTCTGCTACTTGGTAGCTGGAGGGCCTTGGGCAATGGCTAGTCAACACGAGACTGGACATCATGGTAGAGAAGGAGGGGGCTGCTGAAAGGAGAAAAGCAGATGTGGGTTTTTGAAGATTACTCTGATGGTAGCCCAGGGGATGAATGAAGGAGGGTGCCAGGGAGGTCAGAGACAGGTTAGGGCACAAGACACACTGAGTGCCTCTGATGTCTCCACACTGAGACACTGATGGCTCAGCAATGAGCAAAAGCAAAATCTCTGCCTTTGTGGAGTTGATTTCCCTGGGAAAACAGATAATAAACAAAAAAGCATATCACTCTATGAGGTAAGTGCAGAAAACGTTGAGTAGAAAGGGAAGGGGTTGACTGCTTTATGTAGGCTGATTGGGAAAGGCATCCTGAAAGGAGACATTCGAGTCAAGAACTGAGAGATGAGAAAGAACAAATACACATCCTAAAGGGGGGGGCAAGCTTCACAGATTTGAGAAGGAGCAAGATCAATTCGCCCAGAATAGGGACGGTTGGGTGGCTCAGCAGCTGAGCTTTCGGCTCAGGGTGCGATCCCGGGGTCCTGGGATCGAGTCCCACATCGGGCTCCCTGCAGGGAGCCTGCTTCTCCCTCTGCCTGTGTCTCTGCCTCTGTCTCTCTCTCTCACTCTCTGTCTCTCGTGATTAAATAAACAAAGTCTTTAAAAAAAATTTGCCCAGACTAGAGCCATAGGGGCCCAATGTGGTAAAGCTGATGGGAAACTGGGAGGTCCTGACAAACTGGAAAGGAAGTGGGAAGGAGAAGAGGAGATGGAGCTTGCCATTTTTACAAGGCTTTATGACCAGTTGGATTCCGGCCGTGAGGAGAGGGAAGGAATCTCGTGTGATTGCCAGATTTCTGGATTGGGCAAATGCATCACAGTGTTAGTGATGGAAAAAGGAAATACAGGAAGGGCACCACACAATGAAGTTGGTTTTGGACCTTTTGAGCCTGCGTGCTGATGGAAATCCCAGTAGAGATGCCTTCTAGACCTGTGTGTGTGTGTGTGTGTGTGTGTGTGTGTGTGTGTGTGTACACTACATGTATTACAGGAGGGAGATGTGGCCCAGAAATAAAGGACTTTAACACTTTACTGAGCTATTCATCGCAAAGTTTAGTCACTCATTCATTCAACTAATATTTTTTGAGAGCCAAATCCTCTGCTAGACCTTGAGCATATAAAACAGACATAATCCCTGCACACATGAAGCCTTCAGGTGGGCAGACAAAAAGCACATAAACAACAGAATAACAGTAATTACCACTTGAAACAGGGTTCATAGGAAACAAACACCATGTGGAGAGTATAGACTGTCCCAGGAGGAGGACCCTCGGAAGTTACATTCAAGTGGAAACCTAAAGGATAAAATGAAGCCTATCCTGCACCTCCTGAGGAAGAGCCTGCACAAAGACTTGACAAAGAAGCCACAGAAGGTAAAGGTGAAAGGTACCTGCAGTGAATTTGGCAAAGTAGGCAGAGGCTGGGTCATACAAGTCTGGTAGGTCATGGTACAAGAGTTTGAACACTTGTTTTGTTTTGTTTTGTTTTTGAGTTTGAACACTTGTAAGAATAGCAGTGACAGGATACAATGCATGTTGGTTGTTGTTCAACAAACCATCTTGTGTATTCCCAGGCATGGGAGAGGGGGAGGCAGCAAAGGAGAGAGGACAAGGAGAAGCCAGTACACGAGGCTGTTGCAGCAATCATGGGGGAAAATATGGCTTGGCTTAGGGTAGGTCGCAGAAGATAAAATTGGGATTTTTTTTTTTTAGATATATTTTGAAGGTAGAATGATTAGGATTTGGTGGTAGATTAGGGGAGGAGAGTAAAGAAGACAGAATTTTTAAAATTACTAATAGGTCTCTCCCTTGCCATTTAGGTGCTTAGCGGAATTATTTATTTTGATGGGAACACTGGACAGGGATATTTGCCATTAACCCAATTGCCTATTGAAGAAAAGAAAGCAACTGCTCTCCTCTCTCCCAAGTGGTCTGTCCCTAAATTTGCCAAATGATAAAAGGAATTAAAAAAAAAAAAGTGAAAGGCATCTGACCAATTAAGGAAATGAGTATGCAGTTTAATTTCAAATATTCAAGAAACTATCATTTCATAAACCCTGTTAACACATTCCCTTTTTAATTTCAATGCCCACTGGCTACAGTACAAGGAATTTGACAATTTTGTTAAGGTATGCTGAGTGCTGCAACGCAACCGTTCTGAAACAAACACCAAGAGGATTGACTGCCTTCAGGAGCAGAGAAAGGAAATGAGCTTCAAGTTCCCTGTAAAATAAAATAATGACTAGTACATACTGCTCCCAACCAAAAGGAGAAAAGCAATTTTTTTTGGTTGTTGTTGGGTGGTCAGTATTTCCGCCTCCCAGAGTTTAGAGGTAGATGGGTGACAGGGAAGAGGGGATTTAGTTCAGATTTGGAATTCGAACTGTCTCTAGTCCAAATTTGAAATTTTAAAAAAAGACCTAAAGGGAGGTGCCTCTCCACTACCACAAGCCTTGTAGCCAAAAGCACCTCATCGGGCTGTAATATGCAGTAATACAAAAAAATCAAACACCTTACATGCAGCTCTAAGGACACAGATTTGAACTCTGACTCAGCGACAGAGACCAGAGGGCTCTAGAAATGCCTTTATTTATTATTTTTTTTAAGATCTTATTCATTTATTTGTGTGTGTGTGTGAGAGAGAGAGAGAGAGAGCACACGGTGTGGAGAGGGAGAGGGAGAAGCAGGCTCCCCACTCAGCAGGGAGCCCCACTCTGGGCTCCATCCTAGGACCCTGGGACCATGACCTGAGCGGAAGGCACCCACCTGAGCCACTCAGGCGCCCCTAGAATGCTTGTTGAGCTTGAAGAAAACGGCAGATAATTTCTAAACGCCTTTCTGTCATCTGTTCTGTTCTCCTCCTTCCCTTCCATGTATCCACCTTTTTGTTTTTGCTGCTCAAAGCGTCTCGGTGCACTTTTTCCTCTATTTTAAAACTGTTCTGAGCCAGTGAATTTTAGGGATGTCAACCACCTTGCAGCCCAAGGTTCTACCTTGAACATAGAGAACCTAACATGGAACCGGCTGTCCTTTAAAGGCCCTTTCACAGCCTCCGACTGTGTGTATTTTGCTGGCTGGGGTGGGGTGCCCTCTCCAACCCTACACACACACACACACACACACACACCCTCTCAGATGTAACTCTCACTTCTAGGTCAACTAATGTTTTAATAAGTCCCTTTGAACAGACGTGACCTGCAGATTTATGCGATGACCCCATCAGAAATAATCTGGGGTTGGGCAAGAAGGCCGCCCCCTCTGCAGGAGCGCCTGTACTGCGTCTCCAGTTAATGAGCCTCGCTCTGGGCCTCCAACGGAGCGCGTCCCTATCCGTGCCTGCAAGGCTGGGGCGAGAGCGCTAAGGAGCGACCCCCCGGGCGCCCGGGGCCCTCAGCACCAAGGCAGGGCCCGGAGACCCCGGCCGCCCCCGCCCCGCTGCCCCGGCTGTCCCGGCTGTCCCGGCAGGGCTGCGGCGGGAGCAGGTAATCGCTTCTGTCTGCGGCGGCGGCGCGCCTGACCCTCCCTGCGGCGACCCGCGGTCCGGCTGGAGCTCGCCAGCTTCCCATTGGCTCGGGGGCCGACGCCGCGCAGTCTGGGGGGGCGGGGCGGGGCGGGGCGGGGCCCCAGGCCTTGAAAACCGAAGTCGGCGGCCCCGGCGCTCGGCTGGCGCTCGGCGGGCTCTCCCTTCCTGCGGGTCCCTGGGCTCGCGGAGTCCGGAATGCGCGGAGGCCCTCGGTGCCCTCGTCGGGGGAGCCGAGCCTCGCTCCTCCCCGGGGGCCTCTGCCGGGGCACAGACGCGCCACCCGCCGTGCCTGACGCCTTAGGGCCCCAGCCCGCGCCCGGGTTACAGACCCCCCGCCCCCGCCCCCGGTGTCCGCAGCCCCCGACCTCCCACCCCCCTGGGCGCGGGCTCTCGAGGGCCCGTTCCTCAGCCCACCCGCAGCCGGCGACCCCCTATCCACGCGCCCAGCAGGGCCATAGCCGCGCTGCAGCCTCCTCCGGCCAGCTCGACCCCGCCCCCTCCCCCGCAGACTCAGCCCCGCCCCCTCCCGCACCCACTCGCGCCTCCCCCACACTCATCCCCACCCCTCCCCCGCACTCAGCCCCGCCCCTCCACATGCTCGCTCCCGCCCTTCCCCCCCGCCGCAGACTCAGCCCCGCCCCCTCCCGCACGCGCTCGCCCCGCCCCTTCCCTGCAGACTCAGCCCCACCCCTCCCCGCACTCAGCCCCGCCCCCTCCACGAGCTCATCCCACCCCTCCCCGCACTCAGCCCCGCCCCCTCCACGAGCTCATCCCACCCCTCCCCCGCACTCAGCCCCGCCCCCTCCACATGCTCGCTCCCGCCCTTCCCCCCGGCCGCAGACTCAGCCCCGCCCCCTCCCGCACGCGCTCGCCCCGCCCCTCCCACTCCACCGCGCCCCTCCCGCACAATCTTCCCCGCCCCGCCCCCCACAGTCTCCCCCCCCTCCCCGCCCCTCATACCCAGCCCTGCCTCCTCCCTCCGCACACTCCTCCCCGGCTCCCCCGCACACTGGGCCCCGCCTTCTCCCTCCCCCGCCCACACACATCCGCCCACACTCCCCGCCCCGTCACGCGTGCACCCCTGCCCCTCGCCCTCGCCCCCGCCCTCCCCCCCGCACCTCTCCCTCACCGCGTTCAGCGCTCGGCCCCAGCCCGCGCCCGGCGTCGGCCCCTAGCGCCGCGATCGTGGGAACCGGGCGGGCCCCCCGCGGCCCGTCCCCCGCGGGCATCCGTCTCCCGGCGGCCGCCCCGACTTCCAAGGCGGCCTGGCAGCCGGGGGTGCCCCCCTCGGGGCCGCGGGAAGCTTGCGGTGGACGCGTGTTCCTGGTGCCTGACCCTCTGCTCCAGCAAATGAGTCTCCCCTGGAGCTTAAGCCATATTTCCTTCCTCCTTCCTTCCTCCAGGTCGGACACCCCTCATTGACAGGCTCTAATCCTCGGATCGGAACTCCTTCTGCCTGGAAGATTTGGCCGGCTTTTCCTTTGCTCTCGGCGTTCCTGAAAAGCCAATTCGTTCTGAGCCGCCCTGACGGCGGGGCTGGGGGAGGAGGGCCGCGTCCAACCTCGGGCACCACCTGGGTGGTCGCCTACCGTGAGTCCCGGACGGCTATTATTCTCCCCGACTTTATAAAGGCCGTTTTGCATAGAATGGTTAAGGAAGCTTAAGTCGTTTATCTTGGCATTGATCTTGCAGGGATATAATGACGAGTTTATATTTATTTATGAGATTTTTTGAGAGCAAGGGGTGTGTTACTCAGTTCCATGGCTCAGATCCTAGCACGGGGCCTGGCAAATAAACAGCTGTGCATTCAATTAGGTTGCATTCAACTGAACCAGCTTTTTGCGTGAAGCTTTCCAAACACCATCAGAGACACTTAAAACGTCAATATAAAGAAGAGAAAAAAGGAAGGGAGAAAGGCAGGAGGGGGGCAGGGACTCGCACAATAATTTCAGATCCTTTGAAAAAAAAAAAAAAACAAGTTGGGGTTAGATCTCCAAAGCTAAACCCAGGTCCTACACAACTAAGTGAAAACACAGAAGCTCTAAAACCTCATTAAGTACCTCACATTCATTTTGTTTCCCAAGCCAACCATGCCCACCCTCCTCAATAGGTAACATTCTCTGGCTGTGCATTGTCTTTATTGCCTTTCTGACCCACCTTCAGACTACATGTAAGTGCTGAGCTGAGAGGACAAGGCTATGATAGACACAGATTGTTCAAATCTAGAAAATGGTAACTACTTTTTCTTCTTCTTTTTCTTTTCTTTTCTTTTCTTTTCTTTCTTTCTTTCTTTCTTTCTTTCTTTCTTTCTTTCTTTCTTTCTTTCTTTCTTTCTTTCTTTCTTTCTTTCTCCTCCTCCTCCTTCTCCTTCTCCTCCTTCTCCTTCTCCTTCTCCTTCTTCTTTCTCCTTCCAGTTCCTGGGCTTTTATCCCACTTAAAGAAAGTGCAAAGGGTAACATAACCAGATTAGCTTTTTACAAAAAATGATAGCAGTGTGGAGACAGTCTGCACCTAAGAGCAGAAGAACCCTCTGCTGGAGCTTTAACGAACATAATATAGCCTCCTACTAGTGTTCACAAGATCAATTTTTTTCATTCAACGATAAATTTGGGGCAACCCGGGTGGCTCAGCGGTTTAGCACCGCCTTCGGCCCAGGGCGTCATCCTGGAGACCAGGGATGAGTCCCATGTCACGCTCCCTGCATGGAGCCTGCTTCTCCCTCTGCCTGTGTCTCTGCCTCTCTCTCTCTCTTTCTGTCTCTCTCCCTCTCTCTGTGTGTGTCTCTCATGAATAAATAAATAATAATAAAATCTTAAAAATTTTTTTGAGATACAGCCATTTTGAGATATATCAGTCTTTATTTTAACTGCTATACAGTATTCCATTAAATGGATAGATCAGAATTTATTTATTCATCTTCCCATATGGACATGCAGAGAACCTTGTTTTCTATTAAAAAGCGATGTAGAGATGTTCCTTGAACTCATGATCTCCTTCTTTGCTCATGAGAGAGTCTCTCTTACTTTTGTCCCTAGAAACAAAATTGCTGGGTTGTGGGGTTATAGATCTTCACCTTTAGTAGATTTGCCGAATTGTCTTTCAAACTGGTTATAATGGTCTGTGCTCGTGTAGGTGTATCAGACACCTATTTCACACACCTTCAACAAAACTTGGTATTATCAGGCTTTTCCGTGTCCCCACCCAACAATCTCTTAGACATGAAATGGAATGTCTTTTTTTTTTTAATTTATTTATGATAGTCATACAGAGAGAGAGAGAGAGAGAGAGAGAGAGGCAGGGACATAGGCAGAGGGAGAAGCAGGCTCCATGCACCGGGAGCCGACGTGGGACTCGATCCCGGGTCTCCAGGATCACGCCCTGGGCCAAAGGCAGGCGCCAAACCGCTGCGCCACCCAGGGATCCCTGGAATGTCTTTTAATTTACATTTCCCTTAGTACTCATTCAGGTCGTTCAAAATTATCTAAAACAGCATTGTCCACATTGTCCAAGAGACCTTTCTGTAATGGTGGAAATGTTCTCCCTTTCATGAGCTTCTCTCCAATTTTTGTTAGTTCCCTAAACGACATCAGTTTGCCTACAAAGGAAATGTGTTCATGTCAACCCAAGAGCTTTAAAATATGACAAAAGTTTACATTACTTACAGCTTGTTGCCTATGGGCCACACCAGATTATAAGCTTGCCAATCAAGGGTACTTCACGTAGCCCTGCTCTGTATTTCAACTCCATTTCCAGCCCCTCGGTCCTAGCAGGTCTCTGCTAAACATTTCGCTCATCTCTAAACACACCATATGCCAGCTCATCTCTGAGCCTTTGTCCATGCAGCTCTCTGGGGTTGCTATGCCTTTTCTTCCCTCCCCACCAGTCATGCCTCTTTGCTTGTGTGTCTCTCCTACCAGATTGAGCTTCATGAGAACAAAAGAGGATTTTGGTTCATTTCGTTGTTGCATCCTTAATACCTATCGTAGTACAAGCCGAATAGCTGTGAGGCAATACCTGTTTTTTGAATGCATGGAGGAATTAATGATTGAATAAAATGTTCTGGAAAAATAATTGGCCCAAAGCAGAAAAATCTAAAATACAGTATCATAGCTTTAAAAAAATATCCTCTGCCTTAGTCCTGTGGGGATGCTTTGTAAAATACCGTAGACTAGCCAGGCTTATAAACAACAAATATTTATTTCTCACCATTCTGGAGGCTGGAAAGTTCAAGATCAAGGCACTGGAAGATTCAGTGTTGGGTGAAAGCTCACTTCCTTATAGATGGTGCCTATTTGGTGTGTCATCACATGGTAGATGGGGCAAGGGAGCAGTGGAGGGCCTTTTTAATAAGGTCCCTAATCTAATTCATGAGCAATCCACCTTCATCAACTAATCATCTCCCAAAAGTCCCTTTTATAATGTCATCATGCTGGGCAATAGGTCTCAACATATGAGTTTCAGGAGAACACAGACAGGCAAACTGTAGCCCCCTCCTGTCAACCATAAACTGTAGATATTTTGAAATAGTCACTTCTTACATCGATTTGTATTCTCTTCTACTGATCTTCTCACTTCTTTTGAAGATTAGTTTTGTTCCTATTAGCATAACAAAGAAAATAATCCCTCCCTCCAACCTATCAGTTAGGAATCATTCAGTCTCCAAGAAACAAAGAAACAAAAATAAAACAAACAAAACCTAATGACCAAATATTTTTTTCCAAGTTACAAGAAGCATAAGGGTACTGGCACAGATTTGGGGGCATCTCTGCTAATTTCTGACTTTTCCTCAGTGTTACAAAGTGGCTGCTGCTCCTGGTACATGCACATTCGATGCAGGAAAGAAGAAGGAAGAGGCAAAGGCACTGTGACCATCCTTTTAGGAGAACTGCAAAGCTGTTCCCGCAACACCTCACCACAGCAGATCTCCTATGATCTCCTGGGCCAGAATTGGGGAAATGACCATTCCTAGCTGCAAAGGAGGTGAGCATCACCTTCACAATTATGAGCCAAAGCCTGCAACCAGACACACTGCCAGCAACACCTGGCAAGTACCATTCCGTTAGTGAGGAGGAAAGGAGGGTACTGGTTACTTAACTAAGCATCTTCCATGAAACATGATCCCGACATTTAAACAGAAAACCAAATGTCTGGTCTAACCTCATGTTCTAGGTGCTTCTATTTCACCTCTCAGAAGGCATAGAGGCCTGAAGGCTTAAAAGATTCCAAGTTGTATAGGACTTAATGGATTTGACCAAGGGCTCTGTTTGCTCTTAATATGAAGGAAAAGTAGGAGCAGGGCAGGAGCAGGGGAGGAATGAAATGGGGATAGTGGGAAAGGAGAATTTTAAAATTAGACTCCATTAGCAAGCTGCCTGTAAACTAGGGCTGCTGTTTCAGATGTCCCTATGGTGACCCACTGCTCACAGAACTGGAAATTCAGCATTTTCCCTCGTAGGATAGCAGACAGTCTACCCAAGTCAGAGAGGAGGACGGCAGTGCTGCAGCGGGGGAGGAGGAACACGGGAATTAACTATCAGGGTTCACCGCCTATCCATCTCTATTTCAAGTGCTGTGGCCAGCTCCCTGAAAACAAAAGATTTGGGTCAGATCCTGGAATAAAGCGATAATTGATGTCAGCTTAATGCACTAAGTGGCAAGAAACCCATGAGAGGAAATCTGTGGACATACTAGACTACACGACGCTATACTATATCCTTTCTGTAGCTTGCCAACAGGATCATGGAGAAAAATGAAATAAGAACACTATTTCTTGATAGTTTCAACAAGATATGGAACCTTCATTGTTGCATATATGACCTATATGCCTAGCGTGAACTTTGTGTCTTTCTAACTATCCAAGTTCTAATCTTCTCTCTGGAATTTACTTGTACAACTCATTTGTTCATTTTTCTTCTAAACAAGTAACTGGGAGGAAGTTCCATTTTTAGTTAAGTTTCCAGCACCATAAGGAAATCAGCTCTTGAGAGTTAGTTTGGAAAATGATGGTGGACACTGTGCTACATGAGTAATGATTTTTAAAATGGTTACATTTGCCCCATATGAATACGTTGATAATTTCTTTTTTCCTTTCCCTTTTTTTTCTTTTTTAATGCTTATTTATTTATTTTAGAGAGAAAGAGAGGGAGTGAAAGTGTAAGCGGGGAGAGGGGCAGAGGGATCTCTCCTTGAGATTCCCTGCGGAGCCCAATGCAGGGCTCCATCCCACAACCCTGAGATCATGCATGACCTAAGCCAAAATCAGGAGTCAGATGCTTCATTAACTGAGCTACACAGCCACCCCTCTCTTTACTTTCAAATGTACTTTAAAATAAGTATATAGACACCTTTTAAAGGAACGCAGCCTATTCTAGTCTCCCTATAACTGATCATCAAAATTGTCCCGCTTGCAATTAAAAATTACTAAGTACTCAAAGGAAGGATGCAAAGAAGTGGGAAAATTTGACTCCTAGTCATGAAAAAAACAGTCAGTGGAAATAAATGATGGAATTGTGTGGCAAGGACTTTAAAACATCATTAGAAATCAGTGAATCAATGGGAATTATCAGCAGAGAACTAGTAACAAAAAATGAAAATTCTAGAACTGAAAACTATAATATGTGTACTGAAAAAGTCAGTAAATGGGCTTAACAGCACATTGGCATCTGGAGATGACCAGTGAATCTGAGTACAGATCAATGGAAATTATTTAAATCCACAGAACAAAAAAGAAAAAACAAAATTTTAAAAATCTAAAAATGTATTAATTTTTTATTTTAAATTGGATTATTGTTAACATATAAGAGAAAAAAACAGTTTTTAAAAATGAACAGAGCTTCAGAGCATGCTAGCAAAATATCAAGCAGCCCAATATCTGTGTTAGAGTCTCAGAAAAAAAGAGAAAGAACAGGGTAAAGAAAAGTATTTGAAGAAATAATGGCCAAAACTTTTCCAAATTTGGTTTTTCAAAGGCATCAAAACAAGCAAAAAAGTGATCTTCAATCTACAATCCAGGAAGCTCTGCAAACACTAAAGGAGATAAATACAAGGAAAACCACATTTCAGCACATCATTGTCAAATTGCTGAAAACCAAAGACAAAGGAAAATCTTAAAAGCAGCCAGAGGAAAGAAAATAAATCAAATTATTATACAAAGGATGGCTTATCTCTCATCAGAAACAACAGAGACAGGGACGCCTGGGTGGCTCAGGGGTTGGGCGTCTGCCTTCGACTCAGGGTATGATTTTGGGATCCAGAATCGAGTCCTGCATCAGGCTCCCTGCATGGAGACTGCTTCTCCCTCTGCCTGTGTCTCTGCCTCTCTCTGTCTTTCTCTCTCTCTCATGAGTAAATAAAATCATTAAAAAAAAAAAAAAGAAACAACAGAGATATAAATGAGTGTATCTAACTTTTATCTAACTTTTATAATATCGAGGGAGGAGGAAAAGAATGGGAAGGAGGAAGAAATGAGTAATGGTGTGGCAGCCAAACAAAAACAAAACTTCTGGCTGTGCTCAGTGAATTTGAGAGTACTCTGTAGAAGCTGCTTGGTTGCTATAGCTAATTAGAGAATATAAAGGAAGTAACAGGAATGAAGCCCTCCTCTCAAGGAGCTAATAATGTGACTGAATCAGCTGTTAAAAAAAAAGAAAAAGAAAAAGAAAAAAGAAAGAAAAAAGAAAAAGAAAAAATATCTGAGAAAGAAGAGCTAGAAAGGTGAGCTAGAGTGGCTGAGGAAGGCTATGAGGACCAGGTTGGGGAGATGGTAATCTACGTGGAGAATACAGTCAGATGGGGAGAGAAAGGCGCTTAGCAGGGGAAGAGCACCAGCAAAGGTGGCGGAGTGAGCGTGGTACCCTCAGGAATCTGATGAATCGGACATCGATGGAAGTGGATAGTGAGGAGGAGTGCAAAGGCCAGGGATCACGAAGCTGTATTTTCCTCCCTATCTTCCATGATTACCTGTCTGGAGCTGCAGGTAGCCTGGGCTAGGGATTGCATGTTGAGGCTCTCAAGTCAGACTGCCTGGATTAAAATCCTTTCTTCAACACTCATTAGCCAGCTGCTGAAACAAGTTACTTCACCTTTTGCGGTTTTCTCTTTCTTCACTTGTTAATGGATCGTAAAATTGTGTCACAGGGATGTAGTGAAGATTGAATGCAAAGACAGGTGTAGAGCTCTTAGAACAGTGCCCAGAATACAGTCAACATTTGGTCATGTTTGCTATTGTTACGACATCAAGTTCTCGATAAATATTTGTTGACTTACTAGTAGAGGGATTGGTGGTATTAGCTGAAGCAAGAGTGGTTGTCCCAAACAAAAGCTAAAATACACTTAAGCACTAGACAATCAACCCACAAAAACAGAAGCCACATACGAAGTGATCTTGTCACCTCTAAGTCACCAGTCGCATTCAGATGGTGTGAAAGAGATGAGCAAAGCAACAGCATCTCACTGGGGAAGAGAGGTTGAAGACACTGATGTCAAGAGAGAAACTCTTTAAATATGGGAGACCTTAAATCTAACTCGAGTCAAGTCATGTAATTTTTAAACATCACTTGGAAAACAACTATACAAACCTAGATTTATTGCTTACAGTCACCTCTGAGCAAGAAAATAAACGCTTTTCCCTTTGCAAGTGAAGACGTTAAAATGAAAATTGGCCAATTACTATAATTGGATCCTCCAATTACTATGAAAAGTTCCTTTATTTCCTAAAGTCATGACCAATACAGACATAGAAAATTGGCCATTTGTTACTTCATTCCCTTTTGTAGGAGACAAGTATCCCCCTTGAAAGAATACTTTCTAAACTGAGGCTGCATGAGAGAACTCAAAGGACTTTTTAAAACCACCCCTCCCCCCCACCCCCCACAGTGGCAGCATCTACTCACATTCAAGTTCTGTGTTGCTGATAGTTGTGATAGGGCTGAAGCGAGTGTCCTGAAGCTTATTAGCAGGTGTTTCCAGCAAAGAGCTCTAGCTCATGACATCCACCACCACCCAAATGAGAATTTAAACCAGGGTGGAGGACTTACTCAGGTTACCATCATCTTACCAAAGGACGAAGGACGAGCTTGTACTTTTGAGCTCTCATACGTCCAGCCAACTGATACCCATCTACCAATGAGATTTTACCTATTTTTCAAATATATTGCATTCTACAGAGGAATTCCTAGTTGGGAGACCCCAGAATTTGTGGGACTTTCTGGAAATACCACCATTGACTTAAGATGAAAAGTAAATTAAAAAGTGAGGTTCTGAGACCTTTTAAAAAATATTTTATTTATTTATTCATGAGAGATACAGAGAGAGAGGCAGAGACACAGGCAGAGGGAGAAGCCGGCTCCATGCAGGGAGCCCAATGTGAGACTTGATCCCAGATCTCCAGGATCATGCCCTGGGCCAAAGGCAGGCACCAAACTGCCAAGCCACCCAGGCCTCTTGGTTCTGGGACTTCATAAAGTCTGGAGTGAATAAAAAATTTGGGTTCTAACAGTTTAACTTACTTCCCTCTCATCTTATGAACGAGCATGTAAGTCATCCCAAGGTTTCAAGAACTGATCCTATTTCTACACCGTAGGTAAGTCATTGATAAGCTTTATATTGAATCATAGTTTCAACTTATTTGTGGAAATGTTTGGAGATAGAATAAGTGTTCAAAACCAAAATCAAATCACCAATTTCCACAAGACTTTGAAGATAGAAAAGGTGTGTTGTAGAAATGAATATACTTCTCTCCTTGCAGTCCAGTCTAGGGGCAATCTTTTTTTTTTTTTTTCCATTTTTTTAAGATTTTATTTATTCATGAGAGACACACAAAGAGAGGCAGAGACACAGGCAGAGGAAGAAGCAAGTTCCCCGTGGGGACCCAATGTGGGACTCGATCCTAGGACCCCAGGATCACACCCTGAGCTGAAGGCAGACCCTCAACCACTGAGCCACCCAGGTGTCCCAGGCTAGGGGCAATCTATTAGCAATGTCTCTCAAGCTTCTTCCACCAGAACTATGTAAGCTATGTGGAATTTTTATCAGGTACAGGAGAAAGAAAGTGACCGATAAGCAAACCCTTAGAATAGGCATATTGACTTTGGCAGGGGCTACTGCTTTGTTAGCCCTCAAGTTACATAGATTGACCAATTTTGACCCAAAAGCATCCATACGAGCTAGAAAAAAAATGGCTAAAACTATCCAAAGAGATTCTGCTGAAACACTAGCAGAAAAATTCTAAATTATCCACCATCTCATTGAGATGAGCCAGGCTGGTCTGGGCACCGTACCTGTCTCCCCATCCTTTCTTTCATCTTCTTGCCCAGACCACTTAGGACACTTGGCCATCTGACACTTGCTATAGTGTTCCCACTGGAGCCTTTCCTAACAGTGCTGTCCCAGGAATCCCAGCACAACTCTTCCAGGAATCAGGGCATAGAACTCAGCATGAGTGAGGGGAACGTATAGTGGCGCAGTCACCAGGAAACCCAAACAGGCTTCAGCCATCAACTTAACGTCGGAGATGTCAATCGTAGGCTCCACCGTGAATGCTGGTGGGCGTGGAACTTTTATTTTGCCACAAAATGTAATGCCCTCTTGGCATCCAGACTGCCTTATCTTTGGGAGCAGGGTCACAGCCCGTGATTTAGATATGGAAACCCTCATTTATGTCTAAACTCTTCATGCTTTTTTAAATAATTGCTTGAATCTGCCTAACAGCCAGATTCCCAGAGACAAGCTGTAGCAGGATCCCCTCTTCTCTAATGCACGTGCAGTCTTTTCTTTATTTAAGGAGCCTAATCTCTACCTTCTTACACAGGCCAGCCTCTCACTTTCAGTGCTTGTGAAAAACACAGGGTATTTGTCTTTATGTAAAATGATGTCAGGCATCTGAGCCTTTAATGGATTTTGAGCCTCCGCAATCCTTGGGCGGTGTGGTGAGGGGGGCGGAAGAAGGAGGGTTGTGTGCTGTGAAATCATGTTTTGAATCCTTCAGGTAAGAATTTTAATGAGAAACAACTGTCAAAGAAGCTCATTTTCTGAATTTGTACCACAATTTTATTTTGAAAAATGAGTTTTTGCTAAAACCGGCCAGCTTTGACCAGAGTGGGGAACGGGGGGGGGGGGTGCTTTGAATATCTGAGCAGAACTGAAAAATAAGGGAACACTCTTAAAGAGAAAAGACATGCTCCCTCTCTAGTGAAGAAACAGGAGAACTTTCAGCCACCCCACTAGGCCAGTGTTTTCCCTGCTCTGCAGCACTCTTGTAAATTTGTAAATTTGCCACAGCTCACTTGTAAATTTGCCAGGGTGGCAGGGACACATGACTCTTGGCTGGGAGGCCTGCCAGCTATCAATCAGAAGCCCCCAACTCTCAGGAGGGAGAAGGGGGCGGGTGCCCAGAGACCACCCTGGGTTATATTTATTGGGGGGGCGGAGGCGATACTTGCTGGTCCTGATAGCAACTCCCGCTAGACAGATACAGCCCACGTTGGAATGTCTTGTTGAGAATTCCATCAACTCCCCAGTATCAGACCTCGCACCTTATAAAACAAATCCTTATATTATAACAAAGGTAAGTGCAGCCTTCCCTATCTGGCCCTACATGTCACCTGATCTTTCAGGTTTGTCCATGCCTGAATCCATCTCGCCAGAAACCCCTTGTTTATTCTCAGTAGGCAGAAACCCATAATTCTTACTCATTTTATCGATTTTCCCTCTGTTCACAAATCCCCCTTCATTCCTCCTGGTTCCTGGTTACCTCATTGTCCCTCGGCCTCCAAAGAATCATCTCACACCCGCAAGCCAGACAGATTAATGTCCCTATTTCCCAAGATGTGTGTTTGGTCTGACTCCAGCTGACCACTGGGATTTTGAGCCATGACCCTATCCTGAGGGAAACTCCCTCTCTTTTTATCCTAAATTTATGCATATTCCTGAGCCTCAGTCTGAGCCTGAAGAAAGAGTCTAACTTCCCAAACATTTCTAAGCGGAAACTTAACACTCTCTTATCATCCACAAACCTCCCTTGAACCTTTGAACCCTGAAAGGGAGCGCAGGCCCTCTTAGAAATTTGGAATGATTTACATTGCATTATTAGGGAATTTTAAGTCAATATTTCTTGACCTGGGTGATTCATGCAGTGAGTTGATTGAACTCAGGTATAGACGGGATGAACTGGCCTCCTCTACCCCATTGTCACGCCCACTGAACAGGCCACAGAGGATCTGCCATGACAGAAACTCAGCAAAGGTGGCCAAAAGGTGGGCATAGGGAGTACAGAGACATCAATAAGTATTTTATCCTCTTGAGGAAAGGAGGAGAGAGAGAGACAGAGAAGCAGTTCTAGAAGAGCCTACTACCCTGATTTCTATATTAGATATGCTCTTCCAGCCCTAATGGTTTTATTTGGCTTATTTCTCTAGTTTTTGAAGAAGCAATCAGAATGATATACTTCTTGCTTATAAAAAAAAAAAAAAAAAAGTTGTTGGTTTCTACAGTCTTAAAGAATCCAGGATAGTTTTCAGAGAAAAAGTTATATGAACATATCATATGTTAGTTTTATTGACATTTGTGATGCTGCAGAATCATACTCATGTCATGAAATTCACCACACTCATGACTTTTATGCAAAGAAACACCGAGAATGAACAGGTGCAGTGTGTTCATATCCGGAGTATTCACTGTCAAAATACCTGGGGTGCTCTCCCACTTCCCTTTGTTCTCCCCTTCCCTCCTGTTTTCCCTCCTTACAGTCACTGCAACCAACCTTACAGTCATTGTTCAAAACTATGATGGGATTCAACACAATGTTTTGATGTTGTAAATAGATGTTATGTTCTTGGTTTGGTTTTCTCATTCCGTTGGCTGGGGAGCTTAGGATACAGCAGTGAAAGCAATGCAATGACTAGAAATGCTGGTCCCAGGGGTAGAAGGCTAAGGAACAGGTCTTTAGGGGACAAGAAGAGGTGGGAACAAACTGGGTCAGGATCTTCCTTTCTGGAATTCCCTGTACTGATTGACATGAAAGATGGTGGCACATTTGCTCTACTGAGGATGAGCACAGAGCATCAGCATATGCCCGACTGTCTCCACTCGTGGGAGAGAAGAGGTATTTTTTTACAAGACTGGTGTTGACAATGTTATCATTTAATGTAGACGCAGCGAACTATCCATCAAATTTATGTCTGCGCATACCTTTCCTTAAATTCAGGTACCTATTTGCCTTCCTTGCATCTATTTAATAAAGCGGACTTGTCATCTCAAAAAAAAAAAAAAAAAAAAACAACCCCACAGATTTTTGAAACTATACATTCAAGGGTCACGTCAGCGGGAAGAGATGAAGCATATGAATTTTTTTCTAATATACTAGACAATGGGGAAAATCAAACTAAGCAGGTTTTGAGTCTTCTTGTTTATTTATTTATTTATTTATTTATTTATTTATTTTTAGTCTTCTTGTTTTTAAATGAATTGTCCACTTCATGGCTGGTTGTACTTTCCAAGATGGCTGCAGTGAGGCCGCCCATGACAGCTTCGCTTCTTATGACCTGAGGTTGACACTCCTCCGACAGAGAGGTACAGTGTGTGTCCACTCCTTTCCAACATGAGAGGGCCTGTGACCATGATAGAAGTGACACGGTGTGACTTCTACAGAGAATCCGGTATCTCCCTGATTCTCTTGAAACACTGTTCTTGGAACCTGCCACTGTGCTTTGAAGAAGCCAAGGAGCCACAGAGAGCCGCATGTGGGTGTTGTAGCTGACAACCCGGCTGTGGTCCCACCTGTCAGACGATACCACTCACCAGTTGTGTACATGAAGGAGCCTTCAGATGATTCCAGCTTGCAGTAGTCATCCCCAGCATTTGAGCTATCCCAGCTTACGCTTTGTGGAGCAGTTGCTCCTTGCTGACTCCCACCCAAATTGTAGGTTTGTGAGCAAATAAAAAAGATGATTGTTGTTTTAAGCCACTAAGTCTGGGGTGTTTTCTTATGTACCAATAGATCACTCCAACCCTGAACTTTCCCCTCCCATTGGGAGTTTGCTGTTGGTCCTATAAATATCACACATATAAACATCCACATACAATGAAACCATCTAAGCCAGGATCTTGAGTCCCTAAGATTTAGCCTCAGGAAAAAGTGGAAGTTCCATGTAAAATGAGTACCATGGACTAAGAAAAAAAAAGTGTAAGAACAAATGCAGCTATCATTAATAAAACAGTGATGGTTGCCATTCCTGATTCACCACCCACTGCTTCTGAGTAGAGATGACCTGGGAAATGCTTCTTGACGGAGATTGTTGGTCTCAAAAAAAATCAAAAAGGAATTTCAAGAAAGAAAGATGGATGGGCTAGTAGAAGGTGACACGAGTTAAATCATGGACTTGGAATGAATCTGGTCTTTGTATCACAGAATTCCAGAACCTCAAGATTATATGAGGCCAATTAGACTTGGTCTAAATCACCACTCTCGTTGAATTTCTGAGCCCCATGTGCACTGTACTTGAAAATTTATTGTCTGGTTTCTGCATAAACATCTTTGATGCCATGGGAAGCCCCCTTAACTTCCTAAAAAAGTGGCTACTAGAGCCTTCTTGCTGCAACTTTAACTTTTTGGTTTTATTGTGAAGTTGCATCCTTTGCAGGAGGTTTGGTTCTAAAGCCAACACGAGGCCACAACTACATATGGCCAAAGTCAGTCTTGAAAGTTCCTCCGGAAAGCACCTCAAAAATCATTAGCCTATGATTCCTCAGCCAGTATTCCCTCCAGTGTCAGAACTAATCACTTTGGTTGAGAACCAAAGAAAGTAGTTGGCTCAAATATAAGAGGTATGTGGATTTTTAAAATCCATGTATTTTTCAAGGCTAGGGTTACAGTCGGACTGGGGAGATGTTTATGCTCTGGTACTGAGATGGGAGATTCACACCCTGTCTCCTGCTCATTTGGGGCCACACATATGCCCATTAACTGGGATAGCTGCAGGAGCCAGCACTATTTAGATCATATTATTTCCTTTAAAAATGTGATTATTTTTACAGAGCTCATGTAATTGAACTTCTGTCCATTAAACACGTATATGGGATGATATCACTGGTGAATCATAGTTACCAAAATCTTGTTTATTCATGAGAGACACACAGAGAGAGAGGCAGAAACACAGGCAGAGGGAGAAGTAAGCTCCTTGCAGGGAGCCCGATGTGGGACTCGATCCCAGAACCCTGGGATCACGACCTGAGCCAAAGGCAGATGTTCAACCGCTGAGCCACCCAGGTGCCCCTATAGATACCAAAATCTTAAGTCTCTTTTATAATCATGAAATATTTAAAGATGTAGCAAATAAAAAGCAGAGACCCACAAACTCATGACTGCCAGCAATAGATGTTAGCTTGCCTTGTTTACCTCTTCTTTATACATGTTTTTCTTTTCCTAGGTCTCCCCCATAGAGTATTTGTGCACCTATATAAGCATACTGTCAAATTCCTGATTCAACAATTATTTATTGAATTCCTACTGTGTTCTATTTGCGGGTCTTAGTTTTGCGACTCAATTGTGTAATGTATCAGTTCAGCCTCACATTATTCACAACTTTGCTTAGAGGGCCTTCATACACAACATTCAGTACAATGAGTGGAATAGGGTTGATGAGAAGCCCGGTGACCCACCGTTATGACAACCCTCTCGATTGGCTGAGGCTCATTTCTGTGGTTCTTTGCCTTTGCTGATGCTGTCCCTTCTGCCTAGAATGGCTTCTTACCTCCTTCCATCTGACTTATATTAATTAACCATTTGAGTCTCGGTGGCACCTGCTCCAGGAACACCTCCCCATTATTATTTGCAAAGATAGGTGCCCCCACCTTTGCACATTTCTCTGTCGTAGCACTTGTACTCTTGTAATCATTCTCCTCCTTAAGTCCTTTAGAGGCAAAATGTCCTCATATTTATCTTTATGTTCTTTACTTTTATCAGCATTCCAGAACTTAAAAAGTCCCAATTAATATTAGGTGCTCCAGAATGCTTGCTAAGTAAACATGTAGGATTAAAACAATGGAGTCAAACCTTCTTTCCTCTCCTTAGAGGAAAGCTTCCCACAATACTACCAATTGGTCGTGTCTTCTCACCATGGAGATTTGCTATCCCGAAGGACAACCCATTCCTTGTTTGAACGGTTCTAGATTTCAAAATTCTTTTGTCATATTAAGCCCCAAGGCAGTTTCCTGTACCAACACTATAAGGTCTTGTTATAAATACATTCTTTTTTTCTGAATGTCAAGGAGTCTTTAATGGTACTCACTTGGGTAACTAAATAGTTGTTAATGAATATGTCTTACACATAGTTAACCAGCAGAACTGAAGAAATAATTTCAATGCTCAGAATTGACGCACTTTCTGAGGCATCCCATTAAGGATTTCTACCCCGAATTCTTTCCAGAAGCTAATTGGGGCTGGGAAGACCACAGGGCACAGGTGTTCCATGTTCCATACAGCTCACATTCCTACATAAACATGCCGCTGCTTTCTTGAGCATCTCAGGCTCTTGGGTGGTCTTAGGGCTGTGTTAAAAGGGAAACAAGTTGGACTTTTCTCTCCTTGCTAATCATCCGGGGACCTGGTTAGCATACAACTACACTGTACTCTGGAATCTTTATTTCTTGAGTCCCTGAGTTCACACATGAGGAGAAACCGAAGTGCCTAAACCTGGCCCCAAAACTTGATTGAATAACCAACAACCTGTCAGGAAAATAAAACTGGGAGAAACCAGTAACTTTCCTGCCAAGTTTGATGCCTTCCTATAAACTCTTTTATATATATATATGTGTGTGTGTGTGTGTTATATATATATATATATATAATGTTGATCATACTGTTGTTTAGTAAGTGCAAGCCATTGACACTTTCCCCTCAAAATATGGAAGCCAAATGCTTTAAGTTTAGGCTTTGTCCCAGAGTTGATAAAATTTTATAAGAGAGCATTCATTATTCCCTTGGTATAGAATGTCAGTGCTTCTTGTATGCCAGAGACTGTGCTAGTAACTTCACAGGCCGTACCTAATGTAACCCTATAACTATCCTGAAAATAAAATACTATTATTCCCATTTTATGGATGAGGCACCAGAGGCTCAAAAAAAAAAAAAAAATGAAGATACATACCCAGTGTTTCAGAATTACTAAAGCTTCAGAGGCCATTCACATTCATATTGTTCTGAGTTCAAAGCCTGTGTGCTTTATAAAACCAGGCCATGCTCCCCCTCCTTTTCAAAATCAACTTCACTGCATCATCTTCCACTTGGAGTTTAGCTCTGTCTGTACTTCTTCGTCCTGTGTTCCTGCATCACCCCTTTCATCTGCCTGTGGTTGGGGAACATCCTCTCAGGACAAGGTTATAACATCCTTGCTGTATCAACCTTAGCTCATTTTGTTTTAAAATACTGTCACCCTTAAGAATACCTGGGATATAGAAAGATGATGGCAAATGCATGTCTGATAGCTTCTCTTTTTTACCTCCACCTTGAGTTGCCAAGATGGGAAGTGGGGGGTGGGGTGGGAGGAGGTGATCTCTACTTAACAGTGCCCAACAGAAGTGTTTAGTAAGAAAACCAATTTGCTTTAGAGATTTTGAGTCATCTGGACCGACTTTAAATTTTTGAGTCATCGGGGATAGCTTTCAGTACCGTTATGAGCATTTTATTCATATTATCTTGGCTTTTTTTTTTTTCATCTCCAGGCCCCATAACACATTATTTAGTCCAGGGCTCGACCAAATCTGACCCACTGCCTATTTTTGTGAATAGAGTTTTAATGGCACACCAATCAAGCCTGCTCGTTTACAGATCGTCTGTGGCTATTTTCACACTACAAAGCCAGAGTGAAATAATTGCAACGGAGCCTGTATGGCCCACAAAAATCTAAAAATATGTACTTTCTGACCCTTTACAGAAACACTTTGCCAACCCCTGCTTTAGGCAGAGCAACAAAACAAAACAAAACAAAACAAAATAAAAGAAAAAGCAAAAAACCAAAAACGTATGGATGTTTCAGTCCAACAATGAATCTCTGTGTCTAGACTAGAATGTGGAGGAATTTGGACTTGGATGGCTGGACTGCATGCAACATCTTTAAAGACACTTGCAACCATGCACTTCAAGGTTTTAAAAAATCAGAGATAGATAGATAGATAGATAGATAGATAGATAGATAGATAGATGGACCAAGATAGCAGATGTGGACTTGGAATACAGTGGTTATGTTAAAAATAGGCCTTTCTGTTTTGCTAATTCCTGCTATGCTGTTGCTCAACTATAGCAAACTATGTATCCAACATGTTAGTGAAATCTCGAATTGTCTCTAAAGACCTTTAAGGCTGAATGCATGGAAGTGAGCCATATCTGATTATATTGACATCAACAAGTACCTGAGAGAAGTCTATCTACATAATTGTACCATTTTGCTTGTCGGGGTTTATAAAATATTATTCATATCTTCAATGAAAACTCCCTCCAGTCATGGAAGCTTGTAATTATGTGAACGTTTTATTAATGTACTGATTGACCATCAACCTTACGCCGACCGCCGCATAGAACAATAGAGGAAATGTGGTCTCCGTCTTGGAAGATGGTGCCACTTGGTTCTTGGACACTCTTCCTTTGCCTCGGGAACTGTTATAATGTTCTGCTTATTTTTTAACCTATTTCCCAGTAATTAAGATGCATGTCTGGGGATCCCTGGGTGGCGCAGCGGTTTGGCGCCTGCCTTTGGCCCAGGGCCTGATCCTGGAGACCCGGGATCGAATCCCACGTCGGGCTCCCGTTGCATGGAGCCTGCTTCTCCCTCTGCCTGTGTCTCTGCGCCTCTCTCTCTCTCTCTGTGTGTGACTATCATAAATAAATAAAAATTAAAAAAAAAAAAGATGCATGTCTGAAAAAATTATGTACAACGTCAAAGTCCCAAATCCTTGGGATCTAACGCCAACTAGATTCCTTTTTTGCATTTGTGGGAACTTTGGTTTGCATTTTAGTTAGAAAACCCATCCTTTGAAATTATAGTATTTTTAAGTCTTTATTTTAATTCCAGTTAGTTCACTGAAATTACAGTATTTTTAAGCCTCCGAAATTCCCTGCAGATCTTCATTTGGCTCACTGGTTAGTCACCTGGTCTTTTAACTTGGGCCAGACTTTCTCTGAATACAAGAAGGATGATGAAAGTAGATGTTTACAGGCATCTGATCCCTATATTGCTTAAAATCATCATGTGCAAATATTTTAAAAATATTATCTTGGTATATTTTCAAGCACCTAGCCTAGGAGATATAAAGACTGGATTCAATTGTTTTCTGGTTGAATTAAAAAATCAAAGTATGAGTAAAATAATAGGAAGTGTAAAAACTCCTGTAGGGTGTAGAATGATTTGCAAAGGGAGATAAATATCTAATGATTTGAAAATTGGAAAGAGACCTTACCTTGGAAGGAAAAAAAGACATGATGCCAGAGGAGAAGAGATTTCTTTTCATGTGTGGACACAGGGAACGGACTGTGGGTATGACCCACCAGGAGGTCAGAGCTGTGTGCACAGGACGCTCGCAGAGTGCCATTGTGAACTCACTGATAGTGTGTTTCATAATTGTTCTCAAGTTGGCCAATGTATGAATGTTTTCTCTTCTGAGTCAGTAAAGAGCAGAATTTTCAGCACCTATTTATATCGTATTTCCTTTCGTTACCTCATCTATGAGCATCTAATAAAATATTTTTTGTTAGGTACTTAAAAAGTATTTATTGATGAATGACTTCACTGTTTTAATTAGCTCATCAGTTTGTTTTCTGAAAATAAAAAAAAATTGAACTTAGACTTACGGGCAAGAAAATTCTGGGGAGGAAATTTGTAAGTTCTAGAATTGTTTAAAGAGTATTTATGCAACGGTTCTAGATAAATCCATTACTGTTTATTTCACAGAATAATTTGTCAATAAATCAATTCGCCCAATGACTGCTTTGCCCATTTAATGATTCATAATTTTTTTGACAAGTAATAAAGTAACAGGACTTTGTGCTTTAGTCAGTCTACTCAATATACAGCTTTCTTTGGAGAGAGATCATTTCTTGGACTTTTAACCATTCTGGTATTAGGCATGTCACCAGTCTCCAGGATTTTTAAGTGGTATGGTTTTTATCTTCCAATATATTTTCAACCCAGTCTACTCCTTTCCTACTTCTCATAATTTATAGATTTTCTTTCTCTATGAGAAAGGAAGGAATTGGATTATAAGCAATTAACTGGGAATTTTTTTTTACATGGATGGCAGGAGGACTTTGTGTGCATGTGATATAATGAGAGTGTGAAGACGCAAACATGCTCATGTCCAATAGTTTTAAGCTTGGAATTCTTTTCAAGCAATTGTGTTAATAACTATAAAACAACAAGGCTTTAGTGAAACAATAATATTGAAAAATTGGTCTTTGGGCAAATTGGTACTTTAACAAATTAGTACTCAATGTCTTATCATTTGGCTGATTTTCCACACTGGTCTACTTCTTGTAAAATCTCTTCCTTGTCCCAAGAGAAACTCTCTTGTATAGATTGCTGACAACCATTTCATCTAGAAGCAGGTGGATTAAGCTTCTGACATATTGTTCAGCCCTATAGCTTTAAAGTAATAGATTGTCGCACCCTATATAAAGGGAAAAATCTTTTAAAGTGTCTTTTTTTTTCCAAGATTTTATTCATTTTTTTTGAGAGAGAGAGAATGAGTTGGGGAGAGAGAAGGAGAGGGAGAAGCCGACTTCAGGCTGAGCAGGGAGTCTAACGCAGGGCTTCATCCCAGAACCCTGAGATCATGACCTGAGCTGAAGGCAGATCCTTACCTGACTGAGCCACCCAAGGGCCCCTTAAAGAGTCTTTTTAGAGAATGTAAGGAATCTTTTCAGTTATTAAACATTTTAATGTGATAGCATTAATAATAAGGCTTCATTTTATTGTAAGATTTATTTATTTACTTGAGATAGAGAGAGAAAAAGCATGAGTTGGGGAGTGGAGCAGAGGGGAAAGGGAGAAGAAGTCTCCCCACTGAGTGTAGAGCCCAACGTGGGGCTGGATCCCAAGACCCCCAAGATCAGATGTGGGGCTCGATCCTAGGACCCTCAGATCGCACTCTGCACTGAAATCAAGGATCAGCTGCTTATCTGACTGAGCCACCCAGGCATCCCAAGGTTTCATTTCAATCCCTAAAAGAGCTCATAACTCCTAGTAGGAGGTAAAAAAAGAGGGAACGGCGCTATGTATAACAAGAAGGGAGACAGAAGAACGGTATATGTAGGGAAATGAGACAAATAGCTTAAGGCCACAGGGACAGAAGAAATATGCCCAAGGTTGTAAAATGGCACATGGCTGCTAAAGTTTGATGGTGCTTCTGTGTATGTGGGTGTTTATCCTGGTATGAGACCAAGAACATCATGCGTGTTAAAGACAGAAGGTCCACCCTCCCAAAACACTCAACCATCCTAAAATATTCAGCAGCAAATACGTGATAATAGCTAGAAGCAATTCCCAGGCTTGCTTTGTTGCCCTCACCCTACCCAGATACCTTAGCAACTGAAATGGGGATCTGAAGACTATAAGGCCGAATGTAGGTTCTGACATTCCAGCCACTGGGCCAACTCTACTTCAACAGCGTTTTCAGTGGCAATAACCAGAGGCGGGTGACAACAGTGCACTAGAATTGACTATCTGAATAATGGAAGGTACTAGACGTCATCGCCAGAACACTGATCTACATTCTTTTCTGTTAATAGGACCCCTGGCATCTGTGAAGAAAAGTCTGTAGGGAGAAAAATCTCCACTATTGCTCTACCAAGTTTCCTTTTGCATCTTGTACCAGGTGTCCAAGGTTTTAAATGGAGCTTTACATTCTTTAAATATTAAAGTGTTAGCTCTCTTAGTTTAAGTATTGATGCAGAGCCTAGATTCCTCACCAATCTGCTTTCCCAACACAAAACAACTAACTTGAAATCCTCGGAAGTTCTTCTTGGTGGGAGTCTTTGTCTTTCCATTTCTTTTTTCTTTTACCTCCTCTTGTTTTCACTGGATTGAATTCATTCTTTCTTTCCTTGAAAAAGGGGCTGCATCAGGCATAGTGGATCAGGAAAAGGTTTTTTCACCTCCACAATATAGGTAGCAATACAGACATCTGGCAGCAAGGAGGTATAGAAAAACTCTTCATTCGTTTTGTTCCCCCTTTCTGAAGGGAGCCATTGCTTCAGGTAGAGGGTACCAGCTGGCATATTTCTGCAGGCATTGGTCTCTTTCAAGAACTCCATTGGTGATCAAACCAAAATATTTAAAAGAACATTCCCATAAACAAAAGCATGGTCTGCATTCACAAACCATTTTCAATAAGATCTCTTTCTAGTCAAGATTCTGACCATCTGCTTGCCATCTTATATTTTTTAATATTATTCTGTCAAATATAAGCTCTGTCAATGCAGGTAAAGGAATACTTGAAAAATCTGAACATACACAAATCAGTGGGTCCAGATGACATGAATCCTTAAGTCTGGAGGGAATTAGCTAATGCAGCTTTGCAAATAAGGGCCCAAAACAGAGCAGCTTCACAATAATATTTTACCAAACCACTCTCCTTTCAGGAAGTACACAGGTAGTAAAACATACAATCAACATCCTCTCTGGCTCTCCTGGCACATATCGTTACCTTGGACACGTTACCATTTATAAGGCCGTACACATGAGCTTACTCCAAGATACAAAAAAGTCGACATATCAACAAGAGAGCGCAAAACACAAACAAAAATGTTTTGCAGGATGGTGTTTTTCTAAAGACGATAGAGGAAATCTGTAATGTATTCTTTACTAAGGGCAGCTTTTCAAGACCTAGAGAAGGATAAACCATCTACAAGATGGAGCTGAGGAGTTCACGCAGACATCTCAGGACCAAACGCCACAATGACCCCAAGCGTGGCCTTCTTTGTTACGTGGCTATGAGATCATGACCACAGGCCTCACACGAGCCAAAGCAAAGGAATCTGGCTATTTCTTCTTGGATATTATGGTAAGTTAAAAACGGCTTCAGGGATCTCTGGGTGGCACAGCGGTTTGGTGCCTGCCTTTGGCCCAGGGTGCGATCCTGGAGACCCGGGATCTAATCCCACGTCCGGCTCCTGGTACATGGAGCCTGCTTCTCCCTCTGCCTGTGTCTCTGCCTCTCTCTCTCTCTCTCTCTCTCTCTGTGTGACTATCATTAAAAACAAAAACAAAAACAAAAACAAACGGCTTCAAATTCTTTGACACTCCTTCCATTGAGAGACCGGGCCTATTTCCTTTGCCTTTGGTTCCGGGCTGGCTTCTAACTGCTCTGACCACCGAGTGTGGGAAGAGTAATGCTATCCCAGTTCCAGGCCTAGCCTGTCAAAGGACTCCCACCCTGGCCTCTTAGAGCGAGCCACGGGGGAGCAACTATGCTAGGAGTGTCATGTTGTGTGGAAGCCCAAGCTCCTCTTGATCCACAGACTCACGAGCTTCATAAAACCCTGAGGTTTCACATCCCCAATTGAAGGTGGTTTGTCATGCAAAAAGAGAAAGAACTAGGAGGCTCCCTTTCTACTTCGGGAGCCCTCACTCTTGCCCTTCTATGTTTCTCTACTTCCTTCTTCCTATTTTTTCCTTAACTCTCTCTATTCCTTGCTCTTCTCTCATATCCATTTCACTAAGATCCTTAGGCACACTTTTATGACTATTTTGTTTGCAAACGAAGTGGCATTTTAGTATTATCCCCCCCCCCCCCCCCCCCCCCGGTTCATTGCTTTAGAAAAGGTGAGCTGGGCTTAGAACTTTGTTTCAAAAAACAAAACTCGTCAATTATTATTTTAATGTAGCTGCCCACAAATTTTTGTCAGTGGCTCAGGACTCGTAAACAACTCAATTACAAATATGAAAAATTGGAAATAACTTGAGTGCGTAACAAAGTGATTTAATACTGTGTGACTAATAAAAATATGCTCTCCTGGCTATGTCAGTACTCTCCCTCCCTTGTCTCTGAATATGCTCCCCTCGCTAATGCTGGTCCATTAACAAAAGTCCTGGAAGTGTGCCTCACACGTACGACATATTTCCCACGTCAGGGCCTTTGCACGTGCTATTCTGTCTGGAAAATTTCCAAAAATCCACACAACTTGCTCTCTTTCTTATTTCAGGCCTCTGCATATGGGTGAAATCTTTCTGACTATTGTGTGTATAACATAGGACTCCTTTCGTTCCTGACACTTCCTAACTCATTCACTCTGCTTATATTTCTCCTGCATGCTTATCACCATCTGATATGTTGTGTATTTACTCACACATTTGTTCACCGCCTTCCCCTACCAGATTTATCGGCTCTACCAGTGCTGAGACTTGGTGTGTTTTGTTCACTCTCCCCAGCATCTTCAATACTGCTTGGCATGTATTTGTAGAATGAATCAAGGGAGCAGGCTGGGCTGCTGAGACCCAGTTAATTTCTTCTGCTGCTGAGCTACTGGTAATAAATGATCCTAAGAGAAAAGAACAGGTTATGAAATGGTGTGGCATACTTATACACATGCTTTGCAAAGATGTGCTAGTCTCAACTGGATACATAACTAGAAAAGGAGGAGATTCTCATTTTGTCAGCCAGATGTAAAATTGGAGGAAGCCTTAGTGTGCCAACACTTGTGACGGAACAGCACAGGGGTTACTAAGATGATGGCCTGGGTTACGGATGCCACGGGACCTAGGAAAGGAAATGAGGCAGGACATGGGCTGAGCCAGGCCTGGAAGAAACGCCAACTTTCCTATCCAGTAGCTATTTCTTCCTCTGCCTTACCAACAAAATCCTGATTTCATTTGGAGGAGTCATGGGCCCAGCCAAAAATACTCACTTTCTTGAATTTCCTTGCAGTTAGGAGTCCAGGTAAAAAATGCTGGCCAATGAAATCTGAAGTGAGGGTTTCTAAAAATAAAACAAAACAAAGCAGCTTTTACTTTTCTGATATAGGTACAGCCCTGCCATAGAAGAGTGTGAGGCCTAGTGCTACAGCAGCCGTCTTGTAGCCATGAGGCACCAGACACGAGGCAAAGGCTTTCATGTAAGTATGGTAAAAGGGAAAGACAGAAAAGAGTCTGATTCCTGAAAGGATCATACAGCTGCTGTGCTATCTTCAAACGGCTTCATCTGCATCTCTCATTATTGCAGCCAAACATGATCCTAACAGGTACTTAAGGGGCTTAAATTTTTTTTCATTCTTCATTCAACTTACCATTTTTCTATAATGAGCGTACACAATTTGTATAATTTGAAAAAGCAATATGTGTATGGATGTGTGTGTATATATATACTTGAAGGTGATTGGGAGAAAAACTTTTACTCTAAACCTGAGGCAGGAATTCTTTTTTTTTTTTTTTTTTTTTTGCCCCACCTACCCAAAGAAGGGAGAACAAGATCCTGAATTCCTAGACCAGCCATGCTCCTTTCTGTCACCTCGTTTTATACACAGAGACTGTGCCAAATATTTGGTGCTGGGATCTCAAATCCCTTTGTAATGGTCAGCTTTGGAGAACTGGCCCCTGCGTGATGTGGACAGATTCTGTGTTTTCTAGCTAAAACAAACAGAATTTTCTTCTTCTTGGTCTTCTGGTAGCAGAATAACATGAATTTATTTATTTATTTATTTATTTATTTATTTATTTATCTATCTATTTATTTTTATTATTTATTTATTTTTTAAAGATTTTATTTAAAATGAATTTAAAAAGAAAAAATAAACGTATCTCAAGCTTAGAGCAAAACTCAGCTACTCCAAAAGCCCCCTCCTTCCTTTTTGCTTAGGCTGAGCCTGATTGCTACTTGGCTGAAGTTGGGGTGGTCCTAACTGCACAAACACTCTGTCTCTAAAAGAGAAGTTTGGGATGATACAGTATGCACACCTCTCCACTCCTCCCACTGAACAGTCTCTTTGTAGCATCTCAGCTCAATTGTGAGGGTCTGATTCTTCCTGTGGACGACGGTACCTACTTATATCCCCTGGGCTCTGCTTCTTCGTTCTATTTACCTGATTGAAATTTGAGGAGGCCCAGTTAATAATATACCTGCTTTCCCTCATCGAATTCTGGACGAAAGGGTGAGGCAGACAAGAAGACAAATTACATTCTTCCTAATGAAGCAGGTAATGACTGTTTTCTGCATCGCCACCGTTGGCTTCCAGAATGAAGACAGATCTACCAACCCAATCGCAGCTGCCATTTGGCAACCATAACTCCTCCCCCAGGAGGGGACCTGCTCCTGTCAAACCTGTGATGTGAAGAAGCAATCAGCTGTCTTCTCACAGATCGGTAGAACCTCAAAATAAAAGGAAGAGGAAAGGTTGGTCAACGCATGCCCAGCTTTTCCTTCCAAACTCATCAGTCAGACTGAGGTACCCTCCGTCCTGTTCACACTCCTCCTAGGCCGAGGTGGGTCTCCCCGGCTTACCCTGCTGCATTGCTGGACAATATCGCCCACAGGCTCAGCTCCTGCTCTGGGCAGGAAGCTCACTCCAGGGTGGCATTCTGTTGGAGTAGCAGATGCTCCAACTGTCTTTCCCAGTCTTTCCTGGACAAAGGCTTTATCTCTTCCAACTCTGCCCATTCATCTCTATACCCTTTGCATCAGTCAGGTCTCAGTCTAAAGATCTCACTCTAGAGAAATACTCCTTGGATTAGGAACATATGAGAAGACATGTGGTGTCCCTCCAGCCAGCTCCCGCTTCTAGAATTACAGAGGAGAAAGCAGTCTTTTTTCTATAGTTTTGGAAGTAGAAACTTTATTTTCAGTTCCTAATCTAGAACACAGAGTTCCTAATCTGGTTCTACCATTTTCTTACTCTGAGACTTTGACACATGGTTTGATCTAAGATTTGTTTTCTTTATCCATAAGGAGGCAGTGTTATTCGTATCATGGCTACCTTGCGGAACATTTCTTGTCGGTTTTCCCAGTACAATGCCCAACACATAGGAGGTAATCAAGAAATATTGGTTTCCAGTTGCTATCTCTAATCCAGTATAAGAAAAGTAAAGGAAGTTTCTCTCCGAGAAACTGTACAAAGGTAGCCATTTTCAATTCCATAACTTCTTCCAACTTTGGGATAAGATCCTCCTCTTCTGTCTGTAGAAATCATGCATCCTAAGTAAAAACAAAAAAAGCAAGCTGCTCCTTCTTATTCCTTTCCAGAGCCTCTATGGAAGCCAAGCATAATCCAAAGGCAATAGCTCTCCCAAAGTCAACAGTCAACAGGGTTGCTGGAGAACACAGTGAAAACCCTTAGGGACAGTGATCAGTCTTCCGAGTCCCACCTGCCCACCCTCGTGTACCCTGGTAGGAAGCAGTGCAGAGGACCAGGCATCAATTCACTCTACTCTCAAGGCAAAGGAGGTGGTCTAAGCCACAACTGCTCTTTGGAAAGCTTATTTCCAGGTTGGTAATAGTTTTTTTACACACACCATAACTATCCTGATTCCTCACCTGTGAATGAACAGCTTGTAGGTTCCTCCGTGGCTTATGTTTTGGATGCTCGGCAGCTAGTCCAGCGTGGAGGGCAGTGGGCTTTAAGTGATGCTAAAGTGAAGCTTTAGTAAGCTAAATGAATGGATGAATGAGTGATCTAGTACCAAATATCTGATCCAAGGGGCTCTTGTATCAAAAGCATCATAGAAAATGCTGTGTTGTGATTATTTTCTGTAAGTGTATTTTATTTAAAATAATAATTTCCCTCCAACATAACGGAGGGTGAACTCTCTCTGTACAATACTTCTGTCATAGATTTTTGTTTATTCCCAGACGCCAGAGCTATCTAACCACTTCTATTTGTCATGAATAACCTAATCACAGGCCATCTCAAGTGCTTTTGTGTCCTTAAAATAGTATTTTCTTATTGGTCTGCCTCATAATTTCAGAGATGTTTTGATTTCATTCTAATGAAGTGGCTTTAGTTTCAATGTTTGTCTTTCTCCCAAGAAGTCACAGCTCGAATCTTCTTGTGATGTGAATTCTCACCCTTTAATGTATCCGTTGCAAGTTCGGGTGCTGGTATACTATATGTGACTTCTTAAAGTAGGGCACACCTGAATTAGTTTTGAGGATAAAAGGAATACAAAGAAAATTGTGAGCACAACATCTGATATAGTTTTACTTGCAAAGCTCAAATTTTCTGAATGGGATCAAGATGGCAGGGCTTGAAATGGGGCTGAAGGGAATAAGAGAAATATGGTAAATGTCTCCGTATCTGAAAGCCTAGTGAGGAAGGCCTGACACCGTATTTCCTGGTGTATTCCTCCTTAAAGATTTCCACATCCATACACACACATTGGAGAAAGCAAATGGAGAATTTCCCTGGCTCTTCCCTAGGATCATTACTGTCCCATACATTCTTCTGTTATGTGATAATGGCCACTTTTGCCAGCATTCGCTGTTGAAAGAGGATTTTGCTTTGACTTAACCAAACAAGAAAAGGGACCGAATTTAAAAAGCAATGAGATTGTGCTTGCTACTGGGGGCAGCTCTGTCCTCAAAGCTCAGGCCTCTGGCCCTGCAAACACAGCTCATTCCCTCTTCGAGCTCTGCTTTGTCCTTTTACCCATATACCACATTTTTATCCAGTACCTGCTGGAGGCCAGGACTGTGTTAAGTCTGTGTGTACAGTGGTGGGGGGGATATGAGGGGTCCTCCCCCAACTTAGCTCATAGTCTGAGGAATGGTTTGATTCAGTTAATAAGTCCCACCAGATCACAGAGCCAGTGACAGTGTCCAGGCCAGACACTAACTACCACTCAAAGCGATGCACATAGTTGGTCCTATATTTTATCCATTATTTGTCTTTCTAGAATTTCTTCCTTAGAGCCACATGGAATAAGGCTTATCTCTCTTCTGCCATAAATTTCAGGTTTTTAAAACAGCCACCTGTTCCTCCGAGAGCTATCTCTTCCAGGCTAAGGAGACCCGGCCCCTTTAGCACTGTGACATGATTGCAGTTCCCCAAGCCTCTGCAGTACTTAGGTTCTGCTGCGAAGTCACTGGAAACCTAACCGGTAATGGTTTAAACTAGGCCCGAGTCTATTTCCCCGTCTAAAAAGACTGCGGGTGAGAGATCTAGGATGGGCTTCCAGAACACCATGGAGCCAGGCTCCACCTGGCTTGTTGACCTTCTGGACAAGGCTTCCATTTCAAGATCTGAGTGGCAGCACCAAGTGTGAAGCAGCAGGACAGGGCAAGGGGGCAGGAGGACCTGTGTGTGCATGCGCACTGTCCCTGAGGAAAGGTGCCCAGAAACTGCCACTTCTCCTTATATCTCATTGACTCAGACTTAGTTAGGTGCCTGCACCTGTAAGGAAGAGAGACTGGGGAATGCGATGATTCTGGGGAGCCATATGCCTGCTAAAATTTGGAGGCACTGTTGCTTTAGAAGAAGGGGTAACAAAATCTGGGGATAGCCAGCTGTACTTAGGACATCGTCCCATTCCTCTCTCTGGTCACTCTTCAAATGTTGTGGCCAAAGCTGAGCAGAACTATCACTGCTCCTTTTTTTTTTTTTTTTTTTTTTAATGACACACCTTAAAAATAGGGATTTGATTTCATCACACATACATTCAAGTCCTTTTGCTTTTCTTTTCTTTTTTTTTTAAATAAATTTTTATTTATGATAGTCACACACACACAGAGAGAGAGGCAAAAACATAGGCAGAGGGAGAAGCAGGCTCCATGCACCGGGAGCCCGACGTGGGACTCGATTCCGGGTCTCCAGGATCGCACCCTGGGCCAAAGGCAGGCGCTAAACCGCTGTGCCACCCAGGGATCCCTCCTTTTGCTTTTCTAAATCAAATTTGAGCCTTCCCTCACCATCCCGATGAAAAAAATCACTCCTTGCCATCACTATTTATGCATTAGTATTGTCTCTGTAGGGTCACGTAAGGGTAGGATTGAGAAGGTATCACCTGGGTCCTGGAGATTGAGGAATCTGCAGTTCATCTTCAGGGCATCATGGGTCCCCAGCAGAGTTTCATTATCCGAGTCTGTTTGTGGTCCATGTAAAGACAGGAGGCTGTCCTCCTTGCACACCAGGCACGGGCATTAGGGTCTTTGCCAAAACTGGATTGAAGGCTTTGAGGCCTGGTGCCCAGCTGTCCTTGGTGCCCTGTGCAGACATTTGTTTCTACAACTGTTAACTCCTCAGGGTACTGCAAGGTCTCCTCTACCATCTTCCTGGCTTGCAGAACCTACCGTCCCCAGGGCCAGGCATTTCTACCTTTACCCTTCACGCGTATCTTTTGATTTCCTGAACTCTGCGTCAATAGTCCAGGATCATACTCCTGCAGGGCCCTTGAGGAAATTAATTTTTGCCTCTTTTTGGAAGCTCGTGGTGGAAGAAAACTCTGGCATCATTCAGTTTTTGTTACTGTCCCGTCTGTGTTGTCTTGTTTTGTGTACTCTTACTTGCCCTTGTACAAAATATTTATGAATGTCGTCTCCGATAATCTGAACCATTCTCGCAATCACATTGTATTGCTGACCAGTATCAGGATTGGATTCCTCTGCTCGGAATGGATACCTCACTAGAGGGAGAGCTAGTTAAGAGTTTATTTTCTCACATAAAGGGGGCCCCAAGTAGAACAATTCCAAGATGGTTTAGAGGCTCTGTGAGTCATCGGGGGCACATTGTCCCCTTGATTTTCTTCTCTGCCAACCTTACTCATGTCCATCATCAATGACACAGTGTGGCCACTAGAGCTCCAGCTATTACATCAATGTTCCAGGAAGGAAAAGGGGAAGGGCAAGATAAAAAAGAGCTACCCCTCCTACATGAATCAATACCCTTTATATAGGTCTCTTAAAACTATTTGCCAGGATTCCATTTATATCTCAATGGCCAAACCTTTCTTTACGGGAGGCTAAAAAATATAGTCTTAGCTCAGCGCATTGCTGTTCCAAATAAAATCCAGATTTTATTATTAATGAAGAAAGGAAGTGAAACTAATCTAATATTGTGTGTTCACTATACTTCGATAAAATTTTTTTTAATTAAACAAAGAAAGAAGGGAAAATGGAAATGGGTAGGCAAGACAACCTCTGCCTACAGCATATTATGGCTAACTCACGTATGTGACCTCTGTCTCATACTTACAGAGTTAGATATTTGTACCCAAGCAAAGGACTGTAACCTTTATCTTATTAGAAAGTCCTCATTTCAGCCTATAAACAGCTTTTCCTTTTTTAATGTTTTTGAAAATCTCTTTAGCTCCAACATACTCCTTATTCTTCAGAGCTAAATCCTCTATAAATAAAATTTAAGAGAGCCAGCTGCTGAAAAGCTCTTTCTAACTTTATACCAGTTGGTGAAATGATGGAGAAATGGTAATAATCTATCCCCAAATACTTTTCTCTGATGCCTTCAGCTACAAAGATTTCCATCCCTTATTCTATACTTTGACATTTTTTTGAACACTTTGCTTTTTCTCTTTACAGATACTTTTCATTCCTAGAAAGATGTAGCTTTTATTTCAAAGAAAACGTTGCTAGTTCATGTTCCCTTTCTTTCATTTGCTTAAGATAAGTGGCCACGTCATCAGAGTATTACCTGCATCCATTTTAATACTGCTACGTTCATATTCCCCTTGTTCAGAAAATCTTTAAACTGCAGTAAGAGGGATCCCTGGGTGGCGCAGTGGTTTAGCGCCTGCCTTTGGCCCAGGGCGCGATCCTGGAGACCCAGGATCAAATCCCACCTTGGGCTCCCGGTGCATGGAGCCTGCTTCTCCCTCTGCCTGTGTCTCTGCCTCTCTTTCTCTCTCTCACTGTGTGCCTATCATAAATAAATAAAAATTAAAAAAAAATAAAAAATAAACTGCAGTAAGAATTATTTTTGCAGCATAAATTATGCCTGGTCAATAGTCAAGTCTCCCCTCCTTTTTGAGAGCTTTGGAGTCATCTTTCTATATGTATATCTTCTTTTCAATTAGAAATCATCATCTTCCGGGTAGGAATATTTGTTGAGCAAGGTTTTGTTTTGTTTTGTTTTGTTTTGTTTTCATATTCTTGGGTTTTTGTGGGTTTTTTTAGCTGAGAGTAAAATAATTGTGTCACCGATCTTCATATTTGAAAGTTTTAAAAGACATGGAAATAATGGCATTACATCAATGACAACAAAAGGATTCTTTGGAACCTTAAAAAGAGCACTAAATAGAGACAGAAACAGATCACGATTGGTAATTCCAGTCCCCCTCTCTTGAGTCCTTATTCACAAAATATTCTTTCAGTTCCTCTTCTCCCACAATAGGAATTGATGCGCCTTTGCAACATTTTAAAATCTGTGCACTCTCTGTTGAGGGTAAAGGGGCCCAGCCTTCTCCCTGAGGGGAGGGGAAATTCTTTGCATTCCTTCCTGATGAATCAGACACACACACACACATACACACACACACACAAGTCTTGGTTTCTTAGTGGCTCTTTTGTGGGATGCCCTGTTCCAGGCTGAGATCCACAGGCACGAATTCTGTCACTTATTCCCAGTGTGTGTTGGGCCTCAGTTTCCTAGCCTGTTAAATAAGGATAGTGGCATCTACTGCACAGTGTTCTTAGGGTTTAATGAGATAACACGAGAAACATCTCATAGAGGAGATCCTCAGTAGGATGTGATAAGGATGATGAGCTAGTCATCTGCTTCAACTTTCTGTGTTCCGAAGTCAAATATCCTTGTTTGCAATGTGCTGCTTTGTAACTATTATAAGAAATCCTGAGCTAACCTGGCACACCTGCATGCAACAGGACACACATTAGCGTGCAGTGGAAGGGCTGGAGAAAGTATTTCGTGAATGAGTTTCCTGTGCCAAACATTGTCCAGATGCTAGCACTTGTTTTTCTCACAATAATTCCATGAGTAGGATTGCCCTCTACTTTTGAGGAACACAGGCCCAAAGTACGTAATTTAAAAAGCTAGCAGGTGCAGGGTTGAAAGGGGGTGTTCTCTTTGTCCATCAGGGATTCGTGCCACATGGTAACAGAATTCCAAGATGGACGCCAAGATTCCCACTGCTCTGAGGTTCTGCATTTTAAGGGATCCCCCCCTCAAGTATGGATGGAACATGTGGAGAGGCTGGTGTAGCCATTCTGCTGATGGCAATTCTGTTGTTGGAGACTCCATCTTAGCAGAAGTCAGAAAGAATTGGCTGCTGACTTTGAAGAAGTAAGCTATAGTGTTGTGAGTGGGTCACCTGAGTGAGGCAGCCAGGGCAGTCTTTAGTTGCTTGAGGCAACATCTGGGAAGAAACAGGGATCTCGGTCTTACAACCTCAAGGCACTGAATTCTGTCAACAATCTGAATGAGCTCGGAAGAGGATCTTGAGCTCTAGATGAGAACCACAGCATGGCCCATATCTTGACCTCAGCCTTGCGGCAGGAAGCAGAGAATCCAGATTTGTCACGTCATCGGGACTTCTGACCTGCAGAAACTGTGGGACAACAAATGAGCATTGGTTTAAGCTGAGATTTGTGGGAATTTGTTACACAGCATGGAAAACGAATACATACTCTCTCTGTTAGATTTTGCTGGACCCAGAGTCAAGAGATAGGAGCATCAGACTCTACTTGCTGTTCTATCCGCTATTAGCCCAGAGGACTGAGCCAATTCTTTTTTTTTTTTTTTAAAGATTTTATTTATTTATTCATGAAAGACATAGAGAGAGAGAGAGAGAGAGAGAGGCAGAGGGAGAAGCAGGTTCCCTGTGGGGAGTCCGATGTGGGACTTGATCCCGGGACTCTAGGATCACGCTCTGATCCAAAGGCAGTTGCTCAACCAATGAGCCACCCAGGCATCCCTGAGCCAATTCATTTTTAAAGAGGAGCCAATAAAACACAATTCAAAGAGATAGATGCATCCCTGTTTATTGCAACATTATTTACAATAGCCAGCTTATAGAAACGGCCAAGGGTCCACTGATAGATGAATGGATAAAGATGTGGCATACATATCATATGTATACATACATATACATATTATAATACGTCATACATATCATATGTATACATACATATACATATTATAATACGTATCATATGTATAACTTTATATATGTATACATATACATACACACACACATATATATAATTCTGCCATAAAAAAGAATAAAATCTTGCCATTTACAACAACACAGATGGACCTAGGGAGTATAACGCTACACAAAATAAGTCAATCAGAGAAAGACAAATACCATATGATCTCACTCAAATGTGGAATTTAAGAAATAAAACAAACTAGCAAAAGAAAAAAAAAAGAGGGAGAGAGAGAAAACAAAAAAACAGACTCTTAACTACAGAGAACAAACTGATGGTGACCAGAGGGGAGGCAGGTGGGGGAGATGACGATTAAGGAGGGAACTTATCATGATGAAAAAAGTAAAATAAAATAAAGAAGAGCCGATAATACTTGTCTTTCCTACTTGAAAGAGTGGCTATGAAGCTTATCTGAAATGGTGAACATGAGTGTCCTCTCTGTTGGATATAAAGTACTATCCAAAGGTGATTTTCAAAAGGTGGTATTCAAAGGCAATATTTAACACCGAGTCCCCTGGAGGAGAACAACCAATCCGAAGGGAGGGTGGCCATAAGTCAAAGTACCCCCTGGGAAATACTCCGTATAAGGCAGATGGAAAAGGTATTTCTAGCTTTGACTATCAACATGTGGGAGCTCAGAACAGTGTCAGGCAGGAGGAGGTCAAGTTCATAAAGGAGGTCCTTCCATTCAGCAACAATCCTCTTCTGTAGGTCTCATAACTTTGCTTTCACATTATCTTCTTTAAAGTCAACAACTATCATGTCAACAAGTTCCTTCTAAAATTTATGAAAAAGATCCCACTTCTGGAGAATGAGCACTCCTTCTCTTCTCCCGCCAACTTCTCAGAAACAATGGTGTCGTTAGCTCTTCCCCTGGTCTGCCCAAGCAAAGTGAAATGAAGATTATTTAATGCTCAAATGTATACTATTGAATGAGAAATGAGAGGTTGTTTCTTTTATGGTGTCATTCACATTTATTCAGTTTGACTGCGTAGATGCAAATTTTGACCTCCAAGTTCTATCTTTTGCTTGTAGGTATTTTGGGTTTTTTCCTGCAGGTATTTTATTTCCTAGGCTTTAGCTTCTCAAAGTGTCTCAGTTGCCTTAGTGGCCTAATTGTGCAGTGGCATATTTAAAAGTCATTATTTTCATCATCTATTAAATGTAGCCCAGAACAGTTTAAAAAATTGGGTGAGGCATTTTTGCAAAAGCATTTATGGTGTGGGCTGCCAAGGAATGTGCAGCTGCAGGAGCTTCTTTGTCTAATCTCAGACTTTTACTTGAAAATGTATTAAGGGTGGATACCTGTGAAGAGGAACCAATTTGATCTCCCAAGAACTGCAAGCATTGGCGAGAGAGACTCATGCTTTGTTTGAACATGCTGAATCTATTGATCCTGGGAAGTGTTAGCACTTACAGAGTAGCCCTTTTATATTGAAATGAGCTCTCTTAGTTTGGACTGCACCTGCTATCTTGCTGGTTTTTAACATCTTCAGCAGTGGTGTCTTGGTAAATGTTTAACAACAAAATGGGGAGGGGGGGGTGGGGGGTGGGGGGGGTGGGGGGGTGGGGTCACCTGATTTGTTACATTTGCCAATTTCCTTGGTGTAAATACTCCCACCATAGCTGATTTCTGGCTATCACAGTGATCACTGAATGCAGAGTTGGGAAGAATTGGGCAGTGGCACGCCATCCTATGTTATTTTTACTATATAGAAACAATAGACAAATAATCTCAAAAGCAGATAATAAAAAGAAGTGAAATAATTAGAAAGTAACAACCGTTGAGTGTTTGTTACCTTTGAAAAATATCTCATTTATTTAATTGTAGGTTCATGTCATTTAAATTTTAATAATGGCCATGGCTAACAATCAGCTCCAGCATACCACTGAGACTAAGTCAAGAGATTGACTATGTTACTAGATGATACAATTAGCATCGTTCTGTTTCAGTTTTGGTGGAAGTAGAAGTCAAAGAATAAGGCAATTGGTTCCAAGTACCCCATGTTAAAATATGAGTTAGTAGACCACCCATGGTGGGACTTGCAAATGGGCCGAACCCAAGTTGGCCAGCATTACCTCCTTCTAGATGGGCTGGAAGAGGTGGGGAGAGAATTTCCTTGGAAAAAGTTGTTGGATTGCACTTCAATGCACACAACAAGGACTTCAAGGGGATGTCTCAGGGGAGCTTACGAGCACCCATCCCCCGAAGTTTGGAAACATAAGGACTCTATCTGACACCCACAAAGAACAGTAAGTGTAAGGGCTGTGGTTGTGGCCACTCCACTGTGTCTGATCACAGAGTAAGGAGGACTATAATAGACCAAATTTTACTTCCACTGATAGTAGGGAAAGGTGAGGGGTTTTGGAGCTCAGATGTGGACAGTGTAAAAGGAAGCCAGCTTGGGGTTGCCTTCGAGGGGATCTTACTCAATAAGCACATGATGACCTAGAGGGGTAATGTGACCCTAACAGAGGAGTAGGTGCCCTCCAAGGGGGCAGTGTTACTCAGACAACTGTCTATGTCAAGGTGAAGTCAGTCAGAGGTCCCTGGTGAAGGATAACTGAGGAGCCCACGATAGCCTTGACTGAGAGAAAGAATCAGCTTGGAGCATCTGCCTTCCTGGACCAGCAATGCCTTCTCGAAGCTCTTCCTGTCCTCTTCTCTATCCCCTGATCCAACCTTACAAAGGTCAGAAACAGCAGCCAGAGGGAAGAAAGTAAGTGAGGAAAAAGGTGTAAAACCAGCAGTGCCCATGCCCAACTAAAGTCTACATAGAAAGCTTTAAATTGGATTAAAATGATTTTTACAGTACACTAGACTAGTAGGCATAGGATTATAGACTGAGTCTTTTTAAATGCCAAAATGAAGGACTATTTGTTTATTATCCAAGAGCAGTGAAATAGCTAGATAATATTTCATCCTGGGGAGGGATGAGGAGGGAAGGGTTCCAAAAGTCAAATTTGAAGAGCAGTGGAAGAACAAAGCTAGAAGTTTGGTTTCTCCTTATAACCCATTGATGTGCAGTCAGTCAGTCAACCAATTACAAATGTTTTTTTGGAAGATTTTCTGAATACGTTCAGATCTCCAATATTCCGACCAATTGCTACTTAGAAGAATGAAGTCACATTTGTTTGATATGAGGCCTTTCTGAGGACAAATAACAATAAAAAGCTTACAGCCCCTTTGGGAATTAAATTTTGAAGTACTCCACAAAGAGTTGAGAGCCAAGCTTGTCATTCTCAATTCTAATGGGTAAATCTTTGTCTCCAGAAGAGAACGGGAAAAGGCCAGCTGATTTATAAAAGTCAGAGTGGCTATAATGTACTATAGTCTCTTTAATGCTAACATACTAAGGAATTAAAAAGGGAACATTAAAATACCTAATTATTTTCAGTTACAGAACCCTAGACAACCAGCTGATTCCTTCTGGGTTGCTGAAGTTATTTTTGCTGTTGTTGTTTGGAACTGTACAGAATGCACAGCCATAGAATTCTTGCTAAAAGGAATTTTCACTTATACTCACTCAATATCATGAATGTAAATGTAATTATAGAGTGGAGGGAGTTGTTCTGGGGGATGGGCTGGGAACAAGTGTAAAAGCTCCCAGGGTCCATGAAATAGCCTCACTAGCAGAAAGAAAACTATACTTGCAACAAGGACCAAGCCCAGAAAATTCTTGCAGATTACTGGGCACTGAGGCCACACACTCTCTTCCCAGGAGGGATGTGTTACCAAGGTAAAGCCTCCCCTTGGACCACATTATCGAAAGGACACAGGTCGGTAGTAACAATTGTTCCAGTGACAGAAGCAAGAAGAGGGAGGTGAAAAAGTGATATAACCTCACTGTGAGGCCCCTTTCAACTCACACATATTACACTTTTTGACAGATACTCAAAATGAAATGCCCACGGGGGCTCGAAACATTGAGGAAGAACAAGAAGAAGAAAAGCAGGCAGTTATGAAAACAGGCTACAGCGCAAATACTACAGTAAATAGCTACTGACACCCTGCATCAGTGTGAGGAACAGTAGATTAGGACATGGGGGAGGCATGTGGTGAAGGGACGCTAGCCCAAGCTGGTGCCTGATGACTACGTCATACGAGAAAATGGATCCAGCAGCCAAAACATTCAAGCTTTGGAATGCCCTGATTTTAAAATGTTACCAACTAATTTTATTTTTGTATTATTATTTTTTAAGAGATGGAGAGAGAGTGTTGGGGAGAGGGAGAGAAGGATAGAGAGAATCTTAAGCAGGCTCCATGCCCAGCGTAAAACCAGACGTAGGGCTCGATCTCACACGCTGAGATCATGACCTGAGCCTGAATCAAGAGTCAATGCTTCTCCGACTGACCCACCCAGGTGCCCTCATTATCAGCTATTTTAAAAGTTGAAAACACTGTGTTGACCAAGTGAAACATGGATGCTCTATGATCTGGACTATGTGATCGAAATATCTTTTTGGTGATAGTAATAGCGACGATGGTAATAATTCAGTATCATTCAGATTTTTTTAGAGGTCTTTAGTAGCATCTGGAACTAAGTGATTCACATATATTAACCATTTTATTTACTACTTTAAAGTCTTCATTTATTTATTCACGAGAGACAAAGAAAAAGAGAGAGGCAGAGACACAGGCAGAGAGAGAAGCAGGCCCCATGCAGAGAGCCTGATGCGGGCTTGATCCCGGGTCTCCAGGATCAAGCCCTGGGCCAAAGGCAACGCTAAACTGCTGAACCACCGGGCTGCCCTATTAAATATAGTATCACATTAACAACAAGAAGGGTCGAATTTCACAGCATTCTGTTTTTGTGTTTGAAGAACAAAAATAGTGGACATGTAAATAATTCTAAACAACTGTTCTCAGTTCCTTTTATATCTTCAACTATTTGAGAAGGCACTCAGAATGGAGACTAGGTCAATTAGGACACAGTCTTGTCTACCCTGCTAAGGTGAATATGGAGAACTCATGAACATTTATGGAAATACTTCAGAAATCGGAACTATTTATTAGCTGCCAGAGCCCTGTGCTTTTCATTGCCTCTTGCCAAACAATGCATGAGTTGTGGGAAGTATGCAGGGATATGAGAAAGATACAATCTGTAATTTCTGAGAATCTTTGTAATGCACTATTGCCATTTTGTAGTCTGAAGCAAAAACTCTAAAGAACCAAGTTCCCTCTTTGAGAAAAGACCTATGAAGCAGGGCACCTGGGTGGCTCAGTCGGCTAAGCCTTTGGCTCAGGTCATAATCCTGGGGTCCTGAGATCAAGTCCCAGCTCGGGCTCCTTCTCCTTCTCCCGGCACCCCCCCCTCCACCCCCGCTGCTCACGTTCTCTCTCTCACTCTCTCAAATAAATAAATAAATAAATAAATAAATAAATAAATAAAATCTTCAAAAAAGAAAAGAAAAGACCTATGAAGGCTATTCCACTGAAATATCAACAAATGTTCCTCCAATGGTGACTGAAGTGTCCCATTAGATCATGTTCTCCTAAATTTTACCCATTTTAAACTCTCTTTTTAAACCACACAAAGTAAATTCTCTCTGAAAAGGATAACGTATCAAACGTGGAACACTATTATCCGGTCTTGTTTTCTGGATTTTCCAAAATAGTGCTTAACACATTCACATAAAGTTACTGGAGGGGCATTTGGTTGAGAAAAGATTGAAGAGATGAGGAAGAGGAAGGGAAGGACAAAGGGCTAATGTATGTATTTTACTATTTTCTGTAAGGTCAGTCTTGGATTTCCTATTTTAGGAACTGAGGTCATTATGGGTCAAAAAATTAATAGAGCCATTCTAACATCTACACATGCGCACACATACAGTGTGGACGAGTTTATTCTGGGAGCGGAATCCCATCTCCAGCTGGACCAACAGCAGGGAAACACGGGAACCTTTGGAATGTATGATGGTAGAAAAATCAGTCCTGGGAGCATGAGGACGAATCATTCCTCTTCATCATCCTCAGCCAAGCCCCGAGCAGTCATTGCTCGCCGGATGAAGACCATGCTACTGAGCAAGGCGCAGCCCACCATGGCTGAAAGCCCCCCAGCATGGATCAGATCTGGTTCCAGCACCGGGATGGTTCCTTGTCAGTCTCTGGGCCCACTGGTGTCTGGCAAGGAGGTGGCATTTCAGCTCCATCTCAGGGGAAGTAGACATTGAAGGTGTGTGAGCAGTAGACACAGAGGTCGTGCGACTCTTGAAGGTGGGCCTGCAGCTTCTCATTGGGCAGCTTTACCTGCAGCAGTAGGCCAAGTAGCCAAAGGCAAAAGTGTCCAGAGAAGTGGGAGCATCTCCAAAACCAAGTAGCCAAAGGCAAAGAGCCTCTGCATACCACTTCCGGGTCACGTCTACCTGGTTCCAGGTGTCAATCCGAGTAGTATGTGTCAGCACAGGGAGTAGCTGCTCCTCCAGCAGAGACGTGCAGGCCGAGGTGTCTGCCCCTTGCCCGGCTGACAGATCATAAACAGCGTCGTACTTGTCTTTTCAAAGGTGGGTGACGGTCCTGTGTGGCAGGTACCACGATGACCTCTCCTCGAGCGGGCTGAAGGACAGGCATGGCTCCAGAAGGCCCCGCCAGGGCTTGGTGATCATGTGCACCTTGGGGGGGGGGGGGCGGGGAGCAGCAAATCTGGCATAGGTCAGCACAGCCAGGCCATCCAGGTCCACTGACCATAGCCCCCGACCAGCAGAGCAGGTCCCTAGCTGCCACCCTCTAGCCTGACTTCTGTCCCAAACAAAAATAGTTTTTTTTAATGAAAAGCTTTTTTTTTTTTTTTTAACCTAGCAAACAGTATTAGCACTCTTTGAACGTGTTTTAAGGGGCACCTGGGTGGCTCAGCAGTGAGCGTCTGCCTTCAGCTCAGGGCATGACCCCGGGGTCCTGGGATCGAGTCCCACATTGGGCTCCCCACAGAGAGCCCACTTCTTCCTCTGTCGGTGTCTCTGCCTCTCTCTGTGTCTCTCATGAATAAATAAATAAAATTAAAAAAAAAAAAGAATGTGTTTTTGAGAGTACCTGAGATAACACATATAGGCAAAATCTTGTTTTAGAAGTTTTTGTGGATTTTTCAAATAGTTTCATCATCACAGAACTGAATAATAATGGCTATCATGAAATCTTCACTAAAAGTTATTTTTTCAGTTTGGAGGCCTCGGAGATGAGCCTAGGAGATGTCCATCTCTGGGAAGCAATATTGTTGTTGACTTGCTACTTTGGCTGAAGAGAGGGGGCAGTTTCAGAGACATCTGCTTGGCTATTCCTGGTCCCTTTGATAACTCTGACCTCCTTAGGCCCAGAGGCCGATGGAGGGGTCAACCAGCGACAAGGTGTAGCTATTTCAGTTACACATTTGGGGACCAGGGAAATGACCACCGGGTTTGTCCACAGTCGCAGTGGGCTCACTGAGAGCCACACACAAGCCAGGATTCCACGTATTATTTGGCACCCACGTGATCACATGTGTATAGGTCACCAAGGCAATGCTTTGAGCCTCTGGGTGTCATTGTCCCTTTTCCCTAGTAAAATGGCCATAAGTTAGGGAAGGGCGGTGGAATCATCACTGGGTTCACTTGCTGCGCGATTGCAGGGTCTTTTCCTGGGGGCCGGGCCTCTTCTTTAGCCACTGGGTTACAGGTCCAACAATTGGCTCAGGCTCAGAAACATTTTATTGGGATGAGTGGCTTCAGCCTCCTAGTTATCCATCCTTAATCTCTTTTGGTTTAATGGATTAAGTCATACCCTCCCTGGCTGTCCATCTATTTTGCCCTTAGGGACCCTGTTCTACTAACAACGTCTATAGTTCTCTGAGCATAGACCCCCTCTGTCTGCCTTCATGCCTTTGCCTCCTGTTACCACAATTAGGTCCCCCCCCCAGCGCGGGGAGGGTCTTCTCCCTCCCACTGCTACCAGGGGTGGCCTCCCCTCCACCAGCCGTGGCTTACAGAGGACAGCTACCCTGAACCTAAAGATGCAGGTGCCCCTCTTAGTGGCGTATCCCTGTCGCAGGCGAATGATGCTCCTCCCTTGTTTGAGCAGAAGGACCTCTGGTGTTGATCCCCCTTCAGCGCAGGTATCCGCGGCCACATGCCCATTTCGCTCAGCTTTAAAGCCTCTTGCTGTCCATTGCAGCCACCCTGGCATCATTGCCTCACTGAGTGTTCTCAAGCGCTTTTCTAGGAGCCTCTTGGTAGTGTGCTTGCGCCGGGTCCCAGGGTCCCTGCCAGGGTAGTTAGATCCTCTGTCTGGAGAGACTGAGCGTTATCCAGCCTTCCATTCCACCGTCCTTCATCAACCACTCACCCAATCCAGGCCAGAGCCCCTTAATCTTTCCCTGCCCATTTGCCAGCTCTTTGGGGACAGGAACCTTTCTCCCCTTACTGGGCCCTTTTATGGCCTTGGCTGGATTATACCGAGACTGAATCTGAGCTGTACTGACCTCCTAGCAAGTGAGGGAAAACGCTGGGCCTTACAGGAAGAGTGGGCCCCTTGTGCAGGCTCAGTGGGTTCAGAGGAGTCTGGGAATTCATGATTCTCATGCATATCAATCCAGATGTCCTGTCCATGTGCTGGGGTTAGTCTCCCCCTGCCCCTACCCCCCTCCTTCCAGGGCCCTGGATTGACATAACAGATCTGTCTTGTTTGGGAGCTTAACCTTTTGAGCTCTGCTACTGTTATGATTAACTCCTGTCTGTCCTTCAGCTTTCTCTGCCCTCCTTCTTGGAGATGAGAGGCTCTTCATGCTACCAAGGAGGCTGTCTCTTGGGATGCCTGGGTGGCTCAGGGGTTGGGTGCCTGCCTTGGGCCCAGGGCGTGATCTTGGAGACCTGGGATCAAGTCCCACGTTGGGCTCCCTGCATAGAGCCTGGTTCTCTCTGCCTCTCTCTCTCTCTCTCTCTCTCTCTCTCTGTGTGTGTCTCATGAATAAATAAATAAAATCTTTGAAAAAAATCAAGGAGGCTGTCTCTGGCTTTCACGCTTACGTTTTCAATTTCAGTCACTCTTGGTTCTTTGTCATAATTGGCTTTTTCAGTGTCAATCGAGTGTAGGTATAGCCAACCAGTCCCACCACCCTCAGAGTTACTGTTTCCCACACATTTCTCTAACTCCTACTACACTGCACCAATCAGTGATTTCTGTTCCACTGGGCACCGTTATGGCAGCCCAGTCCACCACTAGCAAGGGTGGTGAACACAACTGCACTACTACTTTGTACCAGAGGATACCTGAGCACCCCCACCCCAGCGATGGAATTCAGATTGCCAGCCAAGAACTCCAAAACTCCATTCCAGCATCCGATTTCTCAACCAGTCCTGACACTAACTGGCACCGGTTGGATGCTCCTTGAGGGAGACTCAGAGATGGAGTTCAAGCTCAAGAGTTTTATTATAGGATCTCTTGGGATCACTTCCCATAGAAGAGGAGAGATGAAGGCAGAGGGAGAAGTCAAACTGTGAGGCAGTCTCAACCAGACGGGCAATTAAATTCCATCGCTGAGGGAGGCGGTGCCCAGGTATCCTCTGCGGGGCCCTCCAAAGCCAGGATGGCCCTCCATGCTTTCTTGAGTTGAGCGGAGAGAGTTAGGTCTTTGTACGCCAACACTGACCAGTCATTGGATGCCGTGTCCCAGGAAAGGCTGACCTCTGAGGGCTCTCTGCTGGCAGCACTCCCGGCAGCTGGGAGAGGAAGTCTTTCATCCCTCGAAGGGGTTCTGGGTGGTGCATCGCAGTGTCTACCACACCCCGTATTCCAGGCCATCTCAGACAGCTCTTCTTGGCTCTGTGAATCTCTCTTTGCAAAGGTGAATATTAATATTAAACATTTTCAGATGTGAGCGAGATAACATTCCAGTTCTGATTTTTACCTCCCAGGTAATGGCCATTAGGTCTCCAGCTTCATCTCCCAGAAACTTCTGGCATTCACGGTGTTGTATACTCACACTGGCGTTCTCTAAACCCACAGTTCAGGAAGAGGACGGTGTCCTGAGGGTCCTGAGGCTGGCTACCCTTTAAGGCCTGGCTCTCAGGTCAACTCCACTGTGACATTTTCCTCTAGTCCCCTGGGTGAGGGCTATTTGCAATCTTCTTTTCTGTCCTGTAAGTGTGTCTGTTAGCATAATACTCAGCGGGCTAAGAGCTAAACCTGGGAGCTCTACTATGTGTTTCTTCTAGAAATAGATAGGAAATGAAAGGAAATGCAGCCTCTTCCTTCCTCTCTCTCTCAGGTCACTCGCTCTGGGAAAAGCTAGTCACTATCTGTCAAAGAAGCCCAAGTAGCAAAGAACAAAGACCTCCCTCCAACAACCTTCTTGGAAACAAGTCCTCCAGCCCCTGTCAAGCCTTCAGATGACTGCAGCCCTAGGTGGCATCCTAACTGTAGCCTATGAACTACTTTGAGCCAGAACCACCGAGTGAAGCTGCTGAATTTTGGAAAAACTTATTATGTAGCAATAGATAAGTAATGAAGACTAAAACCTGTTTAACATTGTATAATCCAATGTCTGACCCAGGACATTCATCCACATAATATTCATTAACACGACAGCCCACACTCTTGTTAGAATGTTAAAAATCACTGTACAACGTTATCAAGTTTCTCTAAAGCTCTGTCTTAAATCTTTAGAAACAACAGTTTTCTTTTTAAATTGTTTTACAATTGATTCCTTTTTTAATTTTTAAAAGTTATTTATTTTTTTTTTTAGATTTTATTTATTTATTCATGAGAGACAGAGAGAGAGAGAGAGAGAGAGAGCCAGAGACACAGGCAGAGGGAGAAGCAGGCTCCATGCAGGGAGCCCGATGTGGGACTCGATCCTGGGTCTCCAGGATCATGCCCTGGGCTGAAGGCAGCGCTAAACTGCTGAGCCACCCGGGCTGCCCCCTGATTCCTTTTTTTAAATTTATTTTTTAATTTTAGTTCCAGTATAGTTAACATGCAGTGCTATATTAGCCTTAGGTGTACAATATAGTGATTCAACACTTCCATACATTATTGGGTGCTCATCAGGACAAGTACACTCCTTAATCCCCATCACCTACTTCTCCCATCCCCCACCCAACTCCCCTCTGGTGTCCATCAGTTTGTTCTCTGTAGTTAAGAGTCTGTTTCTTGGTTTGTCTCTCTCTTTTTCCCCTGTGCTCATTTGCTTTGTTTCTTAAATTTCACATATCATCTACAATTAACTCTCAAAAACAAACAAACCCACTGTCATAATATTACCTCTGGATTTTTCTGAAGACAAAATTTAACATCCTTGCTTTGCTAACATCCTTGCTTTGCCACCTTCTCTTCATTGTTAAGAATAGCTTACTTCACTTTCATTAACCATAGATTCATGCATGGCTTTAAAAACACTTTGCAGTATTTATTATTGAAATGCATTTCAATGGGCCTTATTTATTTTCTGTCAGATTCAAATCATTTATTCAATATTTTATCTAAAATAAAATAATTTGAGAAATTCCTAGAAGTGAGTTTTTTCTCAAAAAAATTCGTTTAATTTATGCCAGTTTTTTAGATGCTCATTTAATAATAAATCAATACTTCTAAATAAAGGATAAAATCAGTAATGCAGGCTTTGTTTTAAAGACATATTCAGATCTATGCCTCATCATATTCAAAGCACGCTGAGGTTAATTAGTATTGTCCTTGGGTGGTTTATCAGAACTTTAGGTTATCCATAATAAACTTGCTTTCAAGTTCAATGCAGTTAGTGTGGAATCTGCTTAATTATAGCTTTTTAGACATTTCAATTTCCTCTACTTAGTTTGCATGAAGACAAGCCCTTTGAAGATCAAATACTTAGCTACCTCCCTACTTTAAGGAGGCTTTGAGAGAGCAAAGATTTTTTTTTTTTTTTGTCAGTTAAGAGAAAGCAGACATTTTCTATCATTGTGTTAAGAGAAGAGCTGGATGGAGAAACTGGATGGGGAAACCAGGCATCTTTCTCTTCGCCTGAACCATGTGTCCTCAGTATGTCTTCATCATTTTCTCTGAAGTGAATATTTAGACCACCAGACACCAATTTTCAAACGTAAGAACCAAACACATTCCAAAGCCAATTGCAAAGATTTTTTAGTTTCATGGCTGTTTTACATTAACCTAATCTCTGATCTTCCCAAATACTTTGAATAATTGAGAAGACCTAACTGACAGTCAAAGAGTACAATTTCTTCATAGTTGGTTAACTTTCTTGAGTTACTTTTCTTCCATTCACAATGAAAATCAGTATCAAATAATACGTATTTCTATCATTTGTGGCTTTGGACTTTGGCATTGCACAGATTCTAAGATAATGCTGATAATAGACAGCAAGAAGTCCATATTAGACTCTTTCCAGGTATCATCTGTCTTGATCCCCAAAACAGTCCTGTGAGATGAGAGATATTTCTAACTCTGCTCCACAGAAAGAAAACTAAGGCTCAGAGAAGTAACTTGTATCAGAGCTTATGGAGGAAAATAGATTTGTCTTGGCATCAAAATCACAAATACTATAGGAACCATTGTAACCTTGTTAGAATAATTTTTATCCCTTTTAAATTAAATTATTAAAATAATCTGTCTATAAGATGTCTTTTAATTGACAGAATTGTTATATATAACACTAAAACAAAGACAGAAAGTGCAGTTTGCATAAAAGATTGACTCTCTTTTCCTGTTATACCTTTACGCACATCAGAGATATCAGTTACACAATCAACTATGATAATTAGAGAAACAACAAATGCCCCAGGGGGAGCATTTTCTAGTGATTATATCATAGATACATAATAATATCTTTATAAGCTAAGCAGGAAAACATTCTCAGAAGCATATTGTTCAGGTCAGTGATTTTACAAGAATTCCATAGGATGAATAGCCCCTCTGTCAGAATAAAAGTTGTGGAGCAAATTCCATTATAATTCTCTTTTCTCAGTCACTTGGAACTTTCTCAAAAAGTCTCTTTCCAAGTGAAACTGTCCCTGGTGGCTGCCTCCCAAATGTGATTTTTTTTTTTTTAAGTTAAAGGAAAATTTGTTTCTCCATCCAAGAAGGAAATAGTTATTCAACCACTTTTTTTCAAAGGCTTTTAAGTATAAATACCTCAAAACTCAAACTTTTAAGTACTTAGAATTTTATGTAAAGTTGGGTAGCACTCAATTACTCCTTTTGCTATATCATATGAGAAATTAGATGCAAAATTCATCTGGAATTTTACAAAGTTCAATGAACTGCTTACTATATTCAGATCTGGGCTAAAAACAGGACTGGTTTTATAGAGCTGCAGTTGGATTGAACTTGACTAAACATTTGAGTCGAGTCTGATTCGCAGTGGTTTATCTACATAACCAGTCATGGATTCAAGATAAAGCATCACAGGCTCCCCTGTTCAGACGTCATTAAAGGCTGTGACAAAGCAGGCAAATCTGTCCCTTCAGTATTTGTCTCTGTGCTTTTAGTAACCTGCCTCTACTAAGAGATGTTTTCCTTGAGGTAAGCTCAGCAGCTGCTTAGAACCTCAGACACCAACATCTCCTGGCCACTTTAAGACTGACCAAGGAAACACCTCCACTCCACTTACCTACCTAACCTGAGAATGCAAAGTACTAGACTTGAGCATGCAAATTAATTCCCAGTGGTTCACACAAGTGTCCTTTCAGAAAATTTTATAAGGTGAGCAGACACAGGTATTTAACTCTTTCAAAGAGCATTTCACCCACAAGTATCTGTTGAACTGGACAGTGTTAGATATTAGTCATCACAACAACAACCACGAATCATTTTTTACCATGTACAAAAGGAAGACAAGGCAGCCAGCAAATCCATAGGCGATGGAAACTCAGCAGTGTTCCGATCACCCAAGCTGTTTGTTTATGCCTGTTACCAGAGCTCTAAAACTAACCTGTACTGCTCTTTGTTGTGGCATCCTATAAGCAACAAAGATCAAATGTGATAGTAAATTATATGTTGTTTTCGATATATTGGTTGGCTGCAAATTATTTTTAAAAACACGGATTAGCAAGCTAGAAATGTTTCTCTTATGTTCAAAAATCTGAAGACAATTGATCTTGGTTGGAATAGCATTCCTGGGTGGCAGGGACCACCTCCTTCTAAGTGATTGCCTTGTGTTGAAGCCTCTGTTCCAAGATCACTTGTTTAGAGGTGGCTGCTAAAGCTTCAGACTTTATAAGAGAACACAAAGTAGGGGTCTGCATGGACTCCTTACTTGCATTTACATTTCCATGGGCTAGAATTTACCTGGCTGCAAGGGAAGCTAAGAAATGTAAAAAAATTCCTTTATTCTGGAAAGCCATGCATCCAGCTAAGACTCAGGACTTCCCTTTTTGACGAAGAAGGGGAAAATGGATATTTTAGGTGAAGCTAACCCTTGAAGCCACACATGTGATTGGTAAATAAAATAAAATAGTAAAATTATAGCAATTGCAAAAAAAAAAAAAAAAGAAAGAAAATAAGTAGGAGAGACTTGGCAAAGACTGAGCTATTTGAATTGGATGAAGGAAGAACATAAAAATTGATGATCCTGGACTATTTCCTTTTGTATTTTACTTTCACAGGGTCTTCTTGGGGGCTTGGAGGTTAAATACCTTGAAAGTTAAGATTTAGCTTAAAGATCTACACATTCCAAAAAAAAAAAAAAAAAGTTCTGCACATTCCAAAACAAAGAGGATATTTGGCAATTAATGAATAAATTCAGATTGTGTAGAGAGCATTCCACATTGAATCAAGAATTGTCCTGGTTGCCACTTTATGGTATGTTCATGCTTAAATATTTATGATCTTCTGGAAAGATATTATTCCTATGAAAATATGTATAATGTCATCCTTGCTATTTAATACTTGGCTTTACTGTACATTGCTCAAATAGTTTAACAACCTAAAATTTCCTTTTTTTCACTACATTTTCTATTTAAACAAGAGAGAAAATTATTCTTGCTTAATTTAACACAGAAAATAGAGTTTATAGTATGCAAGTGATTTCTTTAGGAAATATATGATGTGTAATTTGAATCATCTTTAAAAGGCTGTGGTTAAGAGTATAGATTCCACCATTAACTCAGGATGTGATGTTGGGAAATCCAACTTGTCTTGAGTTTCAGGGTTGTGTGTTTGAAATTTGGAAGATACCTATTTCTAAGGATTTCCATGAGGATTCATAAACTTATATGTGTATACTTGGCATACACCAAGAAGTCAATAAAATTTAAGGATGTAGTACAGAGTAATGTTGTCTATTTCAATTCAACTACTCATAATTTGATACTTATGCTCAGCTTTTTCTACCAAAAGTTTCAAAGAAATTGATTGATAAAGAGATTTCAAACTGAGCTTACCTTTTTAAAAACTTCTAATATTTACGAAACATTATACGGATAATTACATATAAAAACACATATTAATATGCTCTAGTGACAAAGTAAACAGGTGGAGGTTAGAGATAGGTGATTTTGCTGACTGAGGCCTGTCATTCACTGAACCACTAAATTATAGAGTCAACTTTTCTTTTTCTTGTAAACTTCGTCTCATTTTTTTTTTTTAGAATTCTATATTTCTAATTTTCTCTTTGCTGCCAAGGATATTCCCTCCAGAACATTGTAAGTTAGTGCAATGAAATATATCTAAGTCTATATCTTCATCTGCATCTATGTATTTGAAAAGTCTTGCCACTCACATGGAAATTTTGTCTTTTAATAACTCATCAGTGGCCTAAGACCTACCAAAAGAGCTTTGTTCAGGATATAATGAATACATGTACAAAGACTGCTTTAGCTTCCAATTCTAAAGCCCCAGTTGCACTGCATTTGCTATTATGGAGCAATATATTATCTTGAAATGAACTGTGGAGGCACTTTGTTTTCGGTTGTACTAATGTGAAATTTTAGAAAATGAATATATCACAGTGAAAAACTGGAAAATGTGAAACATTGCATCATTTGTTTGCATTTCATATAAACATCAATAGTGCCATTTCCAAAGTAAATATGAAAGAATATTAATTCTGATAAAAAAATAAGTATTGTTAATGAGCCAAGCACATGAGATATTTGTCTTACAGTTTCATTAAATAAAAAAACCCCACCAATAGAAGAATATTGTGTTACCTTTGGGCTCTATTCTGCAATGTTTTACATAGGCAAAACCTCCTCTGCTTTCCTGGGAGCGTGTTTCAATTAAGCATGATGAACATATTTCAATTAAGATTTATATTTCATATGTATTTTTACAGGTGTTAGTGGTTTGATCCACAAATATACTCAAGAGTCACATAGCTGTATAGAGTCCCATTCTATGTTTCTGATAGTGCATACATTTAACTCCAAACGTCTACCTAGCCAGCAGTTGTAGCTGACACGTTTTTTTTTTTGTTGTTGAGGTCATGTCAACATAATGCCAAACTACTATATGTTCTTGTCAAAATGCTGCCAGTTTTTCCAGTCCAAAATCTGAGTGTTGTGTAGTCTCACAAGTCATCTTTTCATGGGAATTGACATTATAAGCATCAAAGTTAACCATTTTCTGGCCTATGGTTGCAGGTAGAGCTGTTTCTGGAGATAAGCACAACGGTAAAGTCAACTCTTTTTTTTATTTTTTTTTTTATTTTTTGGTAAAGTCAACTCTTGTTGACTCACACTGCTGGACGATCTCAGAGACATACGTCATCCCAAACGGCACATGATGTGAAAACCACTTCAGTGGCATGCATTGTTGCAGTCATATTTGAAGGTGTATTCTAAGAATTAAATTTCAAGGTACAGTCCTATCAATCCTATTTGCACCAGGATCTTGAGTTAGTTACTCACTGTCTCCACCCTTCAGGCTGAGGACAAAATATGCTCACAGAGCCACCTTCCTGGCATATTTGCTTTTCAAAGGACTTCTCCATCTACAAAGTCAGTATTTGAGATATCAAAAAACATATAGGGAAGTAGATGTGGGTTTTCACTTGAAAGTATCAAATGCATTCCCTTGAGTGGGTGTGCAGAAGTGTTAACAAAACAGAGGCGTCCCCAAAGACAGAGTTGTCAGCAATCATAAAAGCGTGCTGGCCAGTCTGCTCACAGAAAAGGTTAATCTATTAGAGCCACTGGCTTATACTTGTCCCCACTCTGAGGCAGGAGTATAACAATCATAATATTAGAAGCAAGAGAAATTTATGGTCTATCAGAGGCTTTCTGATGATTCAATGAAAGCTATCATTTGATTTTAGTTTAAGACCAAAAGAGTGAAGTTGACAGTTTTCTTTTTTCAAACTGACCACTTGACTTTTATGTATTAAAACTGCTAAAGTGATTTAATCAATACAACTTTTGACTTTTCTCTGAATTGTGTCTCCTGAGAGATCAAGCCTGAGCTAATAGAGCATGGTACTTAACCCCAAGGTAATCTTTAATGAAGCCATCCACATGGCTTTTCTCCTTGCAGTCATTTCTAATTTCTTAAGTAAAACATTTGGAAGCAACTCAGTGGCATTATTTTCCTCTACTGGGTTTCTGAAATGATTGTAAACAATGATTATTACTAGTGTTTAAGGAGAGCACCTTTTACAAAACTCAACAGAAACTATTCTAGACAAAAAATTTGGTTTAATGACAAGTCTCAGATTAATCCTGAAGCTCAAAGTTCCATTCCCACTGGCTTAATGTTGATTTAGTTTTGCAGTGGCTTTACAGAGTTTAATCTTTGATTTTGTTTGTTTGTTTGTTTGTTTGTTTCATTGGGTTGGACCATGTCCCCTAAAAGGATATGTCCAAGGGACGCCTGAGTGGCTCAGTGTTTGAGCGTCTGCCCTTGGCTCAGGTCCTGATCCCAGGTTCCTGGTATCAAGTCCCGCACTGGGCTCCCCACAAGGAGCCTGCTTCTGCCTCTGCCTGTGTCTCTGCCTCTCTGTGTTTCTCATGAATAAATAAATAAAATCTTTTAAAAAATAAATAAAAAGATATGTCCAAGTCCTAACTGCTGGTACCTATCCACGTGACTTGATCTGCGAATGGGGTCCTTGTAGATATAATTAAATTAGGATCTCAAAATAAGACCATCCTGGATTCATGGGGGGCCCTAAATACAATGACGATTGTCTTTATAAGAGAAACGAGAAGAGATTTGAGACCCAGACACATGGAAGGGAAAGTCATGTGAAGATGTGTGGCAAAGATTATAGGGCCATGAGTCTACAGGCCAAGGGGATTGCAGCAGTCACCAGAAGATGGGAGACAGAGAACAGCTTCTCTCTCAGAGCCTCTGGAAGAATCCAGCTTTGCCAACATCTTGATTTCAGCCTTCTGGCCTCCAGAAAAAATGATTTTTCCTCTGCCTTCGGAGTACAGATTCCCCTGATCACAAAAGCCAACACCAACTACCTACAGTTATAAACCTGACTCAAGAGGAACCCCTGTGTCCTGTGACAATGTAAGTCAGATGACAACGATGGCAATACCTACCATTAACTGAAGGCAGTGTGTTGTTTCCCGATCACACTACGATTCCTCTTTCCATTTCTCTTGGCATGCATAAAGTAAAATGACTTATCTCCCCTTGAGAAAACGAAGAAAGGATGGAAGAAAGGAAGGAAGGAGGAAAGAGTGGTAGGGAGAGAGGGCGCCAAGCATGAGGTGAGGGAGGAAAGAGAAGGAAGACTGAGACAGAGGGAAGAAAGGAGGAAGGAGAAAGAGCCCCGTTGATAGATGGAACGTGGAATCTAGAATGAAAATCAGATAGCTTGGAATACAGGGTTAAGTCAGAGTTTGTCTATCTTCTCAGCTGACTACCAGGTGAATGGGCTCAGTTGCCAAACACAAGATGGACAGCACTGGGGAGGGGGGTGGGCAGCTGCAAGTCCTCAGGCATTTAACTCCCACCCCTCCCGGGGTACCAAGACACAGGTGGGCCCCCTCCAGCAGCACCTTGGGTGGAGATTTAGTGCCATGACAAAGCCCTTCCATGTACTGTTGAAATCCCCACAGCCTGCATCTCTCATTGAGGAGAGCAAGAGAACCAGCCTAAGCTACAACACCGAAGCTTCTGGCTAATCAGAAATCTTCTTTGTGGTGGTATTTACGCTCACATTTTTCTTTTATTTTTGGGTGAGGTCTTTCCTAAAATGGAAGAGAAAGCTTCTTCTCCTTCCACACAGCCCTCTCTCTTCCCTCTTAGTTTCAGAGCTCTTATGGGGAGGGGGACCCCAGGCCAGGCTATCTGGCCCCATGCCACCATGTCCTGCAATGGAACAGTCAGCAGATGAGTACAACGATGGTATTTAAGAACAAACAAAAGGAAAACATAAATCCTGTAGGCAGCAGATATGTGTAATTTACTCTAGTTTTCTGCTTCAACTTTCGAAAGAATGCAAGATCTTAGACAATAGTGAGTCAGAAATAGGCCAGTTACAGCACTAAATCGCCCTCAGTTAGACCCACAACAAAAACACTATTTACAAACATAAGGTGCAGCGTGATGAGATTAAAAGAATGGTGGGTCTAATTTGGCCTCTCCATCCACGATGAACGTCCCAGGAGTGGGGGAAACCTTGCTCCTCGTAGACCCATCATCATAAGCAGTCTCAGCAGACGTTTCAGAAACCTTGGTGTCTACTCAACAGCTAGATTTTCAGCAGTTGACTTGGGCTTCCGGCTTCATCTCTTCATTCTCTGTCCACCCCAAAATTGATGTCAGTAAAAATGTCATTTTGTGACACAAATGTTAGTGAAACTGTCTGCCTGAGGAAAATTAAATATTTGGCACAATGTCATTCGTTATAATGCCTCCATTCTGTAACTATATTTGCATTCCATTCTGTAGGATTCTGACAGCCTGAAACCCCTAAAACCTAGATTTGATCTCTCAAGTCACTACAAATAACTTTCCACTTTTGTCAACCATGAAGTGTGTAGACTGGCCTTCGAGACCCTCCATGGTCCAGCCCAGCCTACTTCTCTGCCTTTATTTCTCACTGCTCCCTTTCATACATCCTTCTAAATGGGATCATTTCAGTCCCACATATGCCCCATGCTTTGCCACTTCTCTCTTGGATGAGCCATTTCTTGTTGGACCTCTACTTCTCTCTCCTTGCTGTCTACTGAGTACCTTTCCATTATGTTTTAGAGGTATTTGTGCTTTGGGTCTTGCTCCTAATCAACTGGAGCCTCCATAGGGAAAGACAATCCACTTTTCTTTCCCTCTCTCCCCCTTATCAGTACCTAGAACAGTGCTTTGCACATGGTAGGCACTCTAGAGCTCTTTGTTGACTGCATACAGGAGCAAATAAATAACAAGTAGATTAAAAGCCAGAAGATCAACATTAAATTATGTAAGTCACGATTTGGGAAGACATAAACAGGGAAAGATGAATTTGAATCACGTGTAAGTTAGTATTTCATGAGAAAAATACTGTCTTCTGAATCATTCCCCTTTTTAACTCACTATTATTTTAAGATTTTATTCATTTATTCATGAGACAGAGAGAGAGAGAGAAGCAGGGACACAGGCAGAGGGAGAAGCAGGCTCCATGCAAGAAGCCCGATGCGGGACTTGATCCCAGGACCCAGAATCATGCCCTGGGCCAAAGGCAGGTGCTAAACTGCTGAGCCACCCAGGGATCCCTTTTTTAACTCAATATTAAGATTTAAGCTGGAAATTCCCAGTAAACCTCTATGTATCCTATAGGTTCCAAAGGAAGTCAGATTAGTAATCAAGACTGTATTGTATTCATAAAATATGTTATCATATCAACAGTAATATAATTTTTACGCCGTCTCCTAGTAATGACAGTTTAGAGAAGTGCACATTTTAGGCTAGGACTGCACCACAAAAGAAATTCTATCCTGCAGCTAGGTAGGAAAATTCAGAGTCCATACTGTGAAGCTTCCAAACACCTCAATAGAATTTCTTCCTTGTGCTACACAATTGCTCATCTGAACATAAAAGATACTTACACATAAGTATTTGATTGAAAGATTTCACTGGGAAAGAAAATACTGAAAAAAAGTGGAAAATAATATACAGCCCTTAAATCAAATGATTGACTCAAAAGGAAGAGCAATTTGCATTTCCACTGGGTGCCTGTTTGGGGGAGGAGGTGTGTGTGTGACCAACTGTATGCTTTCACAGTGTGCTAAGACATGATTTTTAACTGTTGATTATCATTTGTTCATTACCAATAGACACAGGCCTTGGAGTATTAGTAGCAAAAAGGAAGAGAGATAAATTAGTACAAGACAAACAGAAGATCTCCTTTTAATAGGCACGAAGCATATCGTCCTCACCTTCCAGAGTTTCTCTCCCAGTCTCTAAACTCTGCATCCGCATGCCACTCCAAGCTTTGCAAAGGGAATGAAGGTGAGAACGATGAAATGAATGGGGAGAGGACGAACAAATGGGAAGAAAGTGGGATGAGGCAGGAGTGGGGGTCCTCAGGAGTGTTTAGAATCACAAAGACATGGGCAACGGATTAAGAGCTGCTTGAACACCAGAGACAAATAAGGCAATTGTAAGATTTTTGTATCTTGCATGCTGTATTACGCCTCTTATTTCTACCATAATCTAGTAAATGCCAGGTGTAAGTGCAGTTCTAAGCATTTTATATATATTAGATAATTTATTATTATTTTTTTTTATATTAGATAATTTAACCTCATGATAAATCTTTTTGTTTTTAAAGGATTTTTATTTATGTATTTATGTATTTATGTATTTATTTATTTATTCACGAGAGACACACAGAGAGGCAGAGACACAGGCAGAGGGAGATGCAGGCTCCCTGCGGGGAACCTGATGCAGGACTCCATCCCAGGGCCACCGGATCATGACTGGAGCCAAAGGCAGACGCTCAACCACTGAGCCACCCAGGCGTCCCAACATCATGATAAATGGAAATATGTTGGGTCATACAAATTAATAGTCCTTCAGGCAAGGCTTTACCCAGGGCTCAAAAACATGTATTCCCTCTCTCCATTTTTTGCTCTACCGCCACTCTCTTGACCCCAGGCCCTAGCAAGCAGCCCCCTCCTGGCCTCAAGATGACTGTCTACAACTTGGAGCTAAGTACACATTTCCTGTTTAATTGGGGGTTGAGGGCAGGAGAAGGTGGGGGGCAGTGTAGACAAAAGGCCCAGAATTTGTTGCCCTGATTTGTGAGATTTGGTCTTGTGATCAGCCTATGAACCAATCCCAGTTCTGAGAAATGTGGACTTGCTGATTTTTTAAAGCCAATTCTAGATTACTCCTAGGCTGGTGAGAAACTGAAGCAACCATTAGAAAGGGAGCACGAAGGAAATCTTTATAACAGTGGACGCTAACAATGATAAAAAATGGACATAAAAATAAATAAGTGGCTCTTAAAAAAGGAAAGACTCAGAATCTAAAACATTTTTATGATTCAACTTTTGTTAAAAGCTTATATCTTCACCTATATGTGTATACATGTATGCATATGTGTCCCTATGTGTACCCATGTATCTCTACTGAATTGCAAATAAGAAAAACCATCCTAAGCTAATTTTGGCAGATAGGGGCTTTTTGTTTGTTTGTTTGTTTTATTTTTTAAAAGAGAGTTTGGCCAATTCAGAGTATCTGGCATCTTAGCTTTTATCCTGAGAAGCAAGATGTGCCCCATTAAGTATTAAGAGGGAATTCCCAAAGCATGGGTAGAGGATGCTGATGTTGTGCGGCCAAAAAAATAAATAAGTCACTTCAAATTTAAAATGCTCCTTCTCTTCCACTCAGAAATGTAACTTTTAGAAACTGTCCTGCAGCAATACTTGCACACCTGCCTGAAGATGTCCTTTATCGTTGTTTTGTAATAGTGGTAAATGGAGGACAATTTAATATTGTTCAATAAAGGAATAAAAAAAATCAAGTTGTGTTATAATCATACTATAAAAAGACTCTACAGTTGATAAAATGGAAAAACCTTCATGCTAAGTTATTTATTTAAAAATTTTTAATTTTTTTTTAAAGATTTTATTTATTTATTCATGAGAGACACACACACAGAGAGGCAGAGACACAGGCAGAGGGAGAAGCGGGACTCATTCCCGTGGGACTCAATCCCAGGACCCCGGGACCATAACTTGGGCCCAAGGCAGGCACTAAACCGGTGAGCCACCCAGCTGTCCCCATGCTAAGTTTTTTAAAAGCAAGTTGCAGTGCTTGGTGTAATTTCTGTAAAACCAAGCTGTAAATTTGCCTATGTACTTATGCAAATGCTTAGAATAAAGGACTAGAAGGTTATACACCTGCTGTCCCTGGTGGTTGCCTCCAGGAGGAGAACATGTGGAGTTGGCAGGCGGCTATAGAAGGACTTTCAAACATTCATGGTTTGCTCCAAGAAACTGAATTGTGTGAATACTCCATAGTTAGAGTGCATTCAAGAATCGCTTGTATATATTATCAAAGGAAAGATTTTTTTACAGAGTTTGAAAACCTCTGGGCAAGGTAGTGCCACATACAGATAATCTCCGTTTGTCAGATGAAGATTGCCCCGATGAAGGCCAGCCCGCCTCCACAACCACATGTGCCATTTGTCACAGTCCGATCAAGTGAGAGAGGGTGAAGGGTTTATTGCTCCCAGCTCCCGGCCTATGTCTTATTTGCAGGTTTGTGTCTTTGTCCTCTGCTCACTGTGGGAAACCACACCATACAATTCATCCATCGACGGTCGCATAATTCCCTAGTGTTGAGTATATTCACAAAGTTGTGAAACCATCACCACAATCAAGTTTTAGCAAGTGTTTGTCACCTCCAAGGGGAATCTCTTACACCTTAGTGATCATTCATACCTCTCCCCATATTCCACAAACCACAGATCTATTCTTTTTTTTTTTTTTTTTTTTTTACAGATTTCCCTATTCTGTACATTTCATTTAAACAGAATCATACAACATGGGATCCTTGGTCTGGCTTCTTTCGGGTAACATGATGTTTCCAAGGGTCATCCAAGTTGTAGCATGTGACAGGACATCATTTCTTTTTATCACCGAGTAATATACCACATTTTGTCTATCCATTCGTCAGTTGATGGACATTTGTGCTGCCTTCAGGTTTCGGCTATTGTGAACAATGCTGCTATCCACATTCACACACAAGCTTCGGTGTGGATCTGTGTTTTCATTGGTCTCAGCAAGACATCTAGGAGTAGGATTGCTGGGTCGTACCGTCACTCTACCTTTAATATTTTGAGGAATCGCTGACAGCTTTCTAAGAAAGTTGTTCCACTTTACACGCACACCAGCAATGTCTAAGTGTCCCGATTTCTCCATATCCATGTCCAAATTTGTTTTATCTGTCTTTTTGATCATAGTCATCCCAATGAGGGTGAAGTCTTTTCCATATGTTCTTGTGTCTCAGAGAATGACCCCTTATATTAGACTTCGGCTACAGTAGCCCTGCATGATAAAAACAATCTCGCACTTCAGTGATGACTTGAACCACAAGCACCTATTTCTCCCTTATGGGTTTGCATGTTGACTCTGGCTCTGCGGGGCTTGTCTGGGCATTCATTCTGATATACGCCATGAATATTTATCCTAGGGCCGGAGAGTGCTCTTTTCATACAGGAGCTTAGAATCTCAAGCAGCAAGCAGAAATATTCTGTGACCTAAAAATGATGCTTTATTTCTGCTCTCAAGTCATTGTTCAAAAAAATTCATGTTGCCAAACCCAACTTCAGTGGAGCTGGCAAGCAAACTTGGCCTGCAGTGGTGAAGGGCACGAGTGTATAATTTTATTAAGTATGGAAGTAGAGAGTTGGGAACAATAATCCAATCTACTTTACCGTTCAATTCCCTGTCTCCAGTTCTTAACCCCTTTCCTGATTTCTAACCCATTATGAGTTCTTACCCATGATGGGTTACATGTCGCTGTTGCTCAAAATTCTGTGTATCTCAAATCTCAGACACCCTCTTCTTCAACTCTCCCAACTTCTCCATCTGGGCAATAACACCCAAATTCGGAATTACTAGATGATCAAATAATTAAGGATTAGAGAGACCTTCTCCCATCAAGCTTTCTTTTCTTTTTTCTTTTTCTTTCTAGTATTTTTCCCCCTCTTCTTTCTTAAAAGATAAAACCAGCAAAACCCAACTGACTTTATTCAGAGTAGCGATGGATTCCAGCTTCCTTCATTTACAGCCGAGGTTAACCCTGTGGTGAAAATCTGCTTCAGGAAAAGTTTGGTTTATTTGTCATTTTCTTCATCACTTTGTTGTCTAGGATATGGATGTGAAACTAGAGGCAAAGGAGACCATACAGATGAAAGCCATGTGCTAAGGATTGGAGTGCACGGTGGAAGAAGGAACATGGGACACTGATACCATCCTGGAGTTCTCCCTACCTGGCCTGGCCAGTTCTGGGATTTTTGTTATCTCACTGTGTTGCTGGCATCAGTATCTCTACATTAACTACCAAATGATTGAGAAACTTTTTAAAGTGGTAATTAAGATTCTAGAGTCTGGGGCACCTAGGTGGCTCAGTGGTTGAGTGTCTGCCTTCGGCTCAGGTCGTGATCCCAGGGTCCCTGGATCAAATCCCCAATCAGACTCCCTACAGGGGAGCCTGCTTCTACCTTTGCCTCTGTCTCTGCCTCTCTCTCTCTCTCTGTCTCTCATGAGTAAATAAATAAATCTTTTTTTAAAAGATGTTCTAGCATCTTCTCTAAACATCTAATCTTCCATCTCATGATTATTCTTTGTTCCCTCAACCAACTTCCCACCCTAGATCTAGTTTTTGTCTCTCTCTACCCTGTTCTGTGCCCTGGATGGAGGAGATACTGGTGGCCTATGTCCCCCAGCCTATCTTGCTGGGGAGTTTGGCATAAGGAAGCAGAGCAGGAGGAGAAAGAGGCCAAGCATTTCTCTGGCAGTAGTAACAGCTTCTTGACCTTAGCTCCTAGCATATAGCCCACGCTCCAGGACTCCAACTCTCACTAGGGTCTTTATTTTTATTATTTTTTTAATTTGGATTTATTTATTTATTCATGAGAGATACGGGGCGGGGGGGCGGGGAGGGGAGACACAGGCAGAGGGAGAAGCAGGCTCCCTGCCAGGATCTGGATGCCGGACTCAATCCCAGGATCCCTGGATCACAACCTGAGCCAAAGGCAGATGCTCAACACTGAGCCACCCAGATGCCCTCACTAGGGTCTTTAATACCACTTCTTTGCTTACTCCTTTAGGCCTAGGGTGGTAAAGGTTCCCCAGTATTGCTAGTGCATGGGTGCCTCAGCATGCCTTGTTTGTACTTCTGACTCTGCCCAAGCTCTCTACGTGATCCTACGGTTAAGTGTCTTCACAAAACCATCTGCGGTGAATTGTTTCCAGCTGGCATTTAACTAATGCAGTAGAAACCTCTCTTAGTATAAGCATTTCAGGTTTGCATTTCAGTATCGTTTCTCATAATCCTCCCTTTACTTGAAATTCCTTTCCTCTCATCTCTGGGTCTAGCTGTCCTTCAAGGCTCTCTCAAGCAGCAGTGCTCCCAAGTACCCCCCTTAATCCCCACACCATGGAAATCTCTTCTTTCCTTGAACTCACTCAGCACACACTTGAGAGTGATTATCTTTTTCTGCTTTAAATTATAGTGACTTATGTACATGTAACTCTGGCCATTTTTTAGATTCTTTGAAGTCTGAACCCACACCTAGGTCTGATTTGTTTTTATTTTTCTCTTTCCTTTATGTTTCTCCCTGAACTTTACCTCCCTCCCCAAAAGTACCTGAAACAAGACTTGATACCAAATGGGTGCTTTCTCAAAAATAAAAAGAAAAGGAAAGCAAATGGGTGCTTTCTCATTCATTCTTATTATGATTTGTTATTGCTTCTTATTACTGTTATAACAGATGACAGTTACTAATATATTACAATGTATACTTTACCAAAATTATGAAAATGAAGGCGCAGACTAAAATCTCCCTTTAGCAATAATGTAGTAGCTACATTTTAAATATGCAATAATCATATACCTATGATACAAATATAATAGGGAATTTTATTTTTATTTAGAAGTTTTCAGGTAATAAACTGGATCTTTTCTCAATACTTTTCTTGGAGACCAAAGAAAAAAAATCATGTATGGGCAAATGTTGATCTGTAACTGAGGCTACTTAACATTATGAGTTGGAGTCAGAATCCTCAACCTATCTTGTAATCCAGTCTTTTAAAGCTCTATTCTGGCAAGTTCTGGCAATTCTTTCTGGGAGTGGGAATAGATTGAGACATCTTCAGAATGACTTCCACTTGAAGAAAGGGTTCTGGCCTAATCTGCCCTCCTGCTCCAGACATTAACCACAGTGTTCCTCTCTTTTGTCACAAAGTCTCTGCTTAAACATCTCTACTAACTGGAAATCCACTTACTATGCAATAAGATTAAACAATATGTTTTCAAATGCCCCTACGTTTAAAAAGTTTTACCTCAGATCTGATTGAAATATGCCTACCCATTATTCTCTGCTTAAAACAATAAAGAATATGTCTAAATTTACTTCATCAAAATGGCAGTTCTTTAAGATGGTGATCATAGTGCCACAGTCTCTCTTTGGGCTAAAAACCATTTGCTTCAAATTATCTTCATTTGACATATTTGGAAATCCCACTTGGATCACATGTTTTTTTTGTTTTTGTGTTTTTGTTTTTTGTCAAAATCCCTCTTAAAACATGATGCCTAGAATTGTAAATAATTTTCCTGATGTACATTGACAAGGGCAAAGTATAGTGATATTATAACCTTCTCTAGGTATTTAAGAGCCACTTGTGGGGACTTTTGGGTTCTAATCTGGGATATAAGAAACTTATAAATTACCCATCTGTCCTACCAGGTAAAAAACTGAACAAACTGAAAAAACAATTCTTAGATGCATAAGAGAAGTGGGAGTACAGGGTATATCACTGCCTCAAAAATTGAAGAGACAAATGAATATACAGAATCACAACTTCCCAGAGCAGAAATCACTGTGGAGCCAGTACTAGGGTAGGGAAAACTGCACTGTAATTGAAGAATTGCCAATGCAATAAGACAAGAAAAGGAAATAAAAAGTATGCGGGTTGGGGAGGAAACAATAAAACTGTTTTTGTTCACAAAGAAAACTGCAAACATTTGACCAAAAAAAAAAAAAAATCCTGTAACTAATAAGTGATTATAACAAGATTGTAGATACAAAGTTAATATATAAAAGTCAGTTGTTTTCCTATGCACTAGTAATGAGCAAATGGAATTTGAAATTAAACTCACTTTAGTATTTACATTGGCACCCCCCAATATGAAATTCTTAGGTATAAAGCTAACAAAATATGTAGAAGATTTACATAAACTCAAAGCTACAAAACTCTGATGAAGTATATCAAAGAAGAACTAAATAAATGTAGAGATATTCCATGTTCATGAATAAGAAGACTCAATATAATATAGTCAAGATGCCAGTTTGACATTTGGCCTAATAGATTCAGCACAATCCCTATCAAATCCCATCAAATCCCTTGCGGATATCAATAAACTGATTTTAAAGTTTATATGAATAGGTAAAAGAACCAGAATAGTCAACTCAATTTTGAAGAAGTACAACTGACACTGCTCAACTCCAAGCTTTACTTATAATGCTATAAATCAAGACAGTGTGTTATTTACAAAAAGATAGATAAATAGATTAATCAGAGTAATGAACACAGAAATAGACCCACACAAATACAGTCAACTGATCTTCGACAAAGGAGAAAAAGAAATACAATGGAGCAAAGCCAGTCTTTTCAGTAAATGGTATTAGAACAACTGGTCATCCACACACAGATGGAGAAGACTCTCAGCTGAGTCAGTCCCATTTAAAGCACTGTCCCAGAACTACATCCTAAAGATTTGTGATTATATTTCATTGACTAATCTAAAAGGGAGATTGTGAAATGCAGTTTTACTGTTAGGTATATTGCTACTCAACACTGTGGGTGTTCTTTTATCAAATTAGAAGGGCAAAATGGATATGAGCTGGAACCTAGCAATATTAGGTTGCTAGCTTAAGATTAATTTTTTAGTCTTGTATGCAACCCTAGCAATTGCTTTTAAGTCACTTTTTCTACCCTGTACAGGTATATTTTTTGCCCTTTTGAAACTGATTGCATACTTCATATTCATATTCTGAAATTGTATTATGGCTTGTTGTGATCTTTTTGAATCTTAATCTGGGCATCAATAGTTAGCTTTCCCTTCTACCTTTAGGATATATGAACATTTAAAAGTTATGCCAGGATGCTGGTAAAGAGACTACCTTTGAAGTTGATGCCAGCACAAAAGAATGCATAACATTCAATCCATATTTCTTTATGTTTTTCACAAGGATGTCATAAAAATTTTAATCAAATGCTTACTTATTTCTAGGTGTTCTATTTTATCGTATACATAAGTACAGATGTTTATATTTACTGCAGAATAAGAGAAAGCCATTTGAATTGCTGTTATTGAACAACATTCATCAACATAAAAATATTCATGACATATTATTTGCATGAAAATTGACTCTGGACCAGAGTGTGCAGCATGAATCTATATTAGTTCATTTAAAGTCTAGAAGGGGTTGCCTGGGTGGCTCAGTCAGTTAAGCATCCATCCGACTCTTGGTTTTGGCTCAGGTCATGATCTCATGGGTTGTGGGATGGAGCTCCATGTCAGATTCCATGCTCAGTAAGGGAGTCTGCTTGAAAATTCTCTCCTTCTGCCACTTCTCCCCACCCTCTCTCTCTCTAAAATGAATAAACAAATCTTAAAAAAAAAAAAAAAGGTTTAGAAGGACTATTGTATTTGTGATAAGAAAAAAGGATAACTGATAAAAAGACATAGATTCTTCTAGAAGCATTGTGGAGAATGTGTAAGACTTAAGGCTAAGAGAGCAGAGAGAAAAGACATTGGAGTTATCCAAATGAGAACTGGAGAGAGCTCTAACCAAAGTAGTGACGCTGGAGGTGGAGAGTTGACAGATTCAAGAAATATTTAGAAGGCAGAACTGGAGGCACTTGGTGATCACTTGAAGTGGAAAGAGAAAGAGTAGTTAAGAGTGATTCCTGGCTAAGAGTGATTTCTAGCTACATAAATCGCTTCTTTAAGATTATTAATTGGGATAAGGCTAGTTTTAGGGAAAACAAGATGGGTCATCTTCTATTGTTATGCAACAAAGCACCCAAAAATTATGCCTTGAGAACAAAACACAGTATTTATTTTATTCATAAATCTGCAAGTGGGGCAGGGCCCAGCAGGGATCTCTCCTCCCTGATCTATTTACCTCATTTTGGGATGGGTTAGGTGGACCTGGAATTATCTAATTATGTAACCTCTCCCCATGTCCCTCCAGTATGAGGGCTTTAGGAGTTCTAAGATACGGAGACAAAGAGGAGAATGAGAAAGATGGAGGAAGGAAGGCAGAGAGGGAGAGGGAGAGAAGAGAGAGATTGAGGAGGATGGAAAGCAATGCAAGATGATGTGTTTCCATGGCCGCCTTTGCTTCACTATAAGCCCAAAGAGACATAGCAGGTGGGTTGGTGGTTGTGGAGACATTTCCAAACAAACTACATGAGTCATTGTGTTTTGGGAGTTGTCCATGGGATAGAAAAAAGAGGGGAGGTTTATCTGACCAGATCCCTCTTACATCAGTTCTCTATTGTTGCACAGACTTAATGACTTTCAACGTCATTAAAACACCCATTTATTAGGTTACAGTTTTGTAGGTCAAAACTCTCTCTGCTGGGGGTATCACAAGGCTGAGATCAAGGTGATCACCTGAGTTCTCCTTGGAGGTGTTAGGCAAGATCCTACTTCCAAGCTCATTCTCTTTAGCGGAATTCAGTTCCTTGTGGTTCTACTCAAGAGGTCCCCGTTTCCTGGCAGGCTGGTAGCCTGGGGCTGCCCTCAGCAAATAGAGGCTACCCACATTCCTCGCTGTGTTCAAACCAACAATGGCAAGTCAGATCCTTCTTGAGCTCCAAATCTCTAACTTACTCTCCTAAAATCAGCTAGAGATAACGTTCTGCTTTAAAAGCACACATATGATTAGGTCAGGCTCACCTGGATAATTTATCTTCAGGTAAACTGTACTATCTAACATTACGTTACCGTAGGAGTAAAATCCATCATAGATTATGCACGGTGCGTACACCAGGAGCACAAGAAGTCTTAAGGGAGTCATTTTTAACATTCTGCAGGCCACACTTTGCAGTCTTAAAGCTGATTTAAAAGTTCATATTCTTCCAGTTATCCAAAGCTACTTGATAGCATACCTAGACCAAGATGACAGTATAATGTCAATGAGTGAGGGATGGAAATAAAACTATTCCACTTCTGTTCTGATTCCACCACTTTTGTCAAAATGAATATCCTGCGAATCCTGGCACATATTAGGTACTTAATAAATATTTGTTGAATGAACTATGTATCAGATAAAGGAGAATAAATATTTGTAAGGGTAAGTGAAAGGCTTAACATAATAGGTAAATAAGATTTTAAATGAGTAGTTGTTTCAAAAGAGATTTTCTCCAAGTCCAATATGAATTACCTTCCTGAGTCCTAAGAGGACAATAGGTGAGATTAGTGTAAAACCAACTCATGTTTGTTGATTGACTGACCAAATGAGTAGACAAATTCATTTTGTTTGGTGATCTTTGTTTATGGGACTAGAAAGCCTGTCTGACCCCCATCAATAAAATGTTAACTCGCAGCATATATATATTCTTTCTTTTTTAAAAAATTTTATTTATTCATGAGAAATAGAGGCACAGAGACACAGGCAGAGGGAGAGGGAGAAACAGGCTCCATGTAGGGAGCCCGATGTGGGACCCGATCCTGGGTCTCCAGGATCACGCCCTGGGCTGAAGGCGGCGCTAAACCGCTGAGCCACCCGGGCTGCTCGCATATATTCTTTCTTGGTGATCATGCAGGGAAACTTTTTAGAGATTGTTTTTCCTACATTTCATAAACACTAAGCATTTTTTTTTATTTTTTAAAAATTTTTTAATTTTTAAGCATGTTTTAAAAGACATAATTTCTGAAATGTGAGTGTAAGCAGTACAAATGAGTCCATATCAAAACCTTAGAAATATTTTTCAAAAATATGTGTTTACCTAGCACTCTCCTGGGCTTCGATATACTACTATATACGTATATGTGTATACTATGCATTCTGTTCACTAAGTATTAGTTATAATTTTTTCTGTGACCCCCAAATTGACTTCCAAAATATCTGGTTATAATAAATCTGCTTAATTACATACAGAATACACCCATGACTAAGTCAATCTGTTCTAATCTGAGAAAATCCTTAAATTATTCTGTAATTTATGGCTACACTAAAGTACAAACACGATGTGATAAAGTGCAGTGTGAGAACCTCAGTCTCTTCATCACAGATGCATCTTCTTTATTGTCAAAAGAATTATTCAGATATTTTAATACACGTAATGCTTGTGTAGATTACATGTAATCTCATTAAGAGTAACTTTGGGGATGCCTGGGTGGCTCAGCGGTTGGGCATCTGCCTTCAGCTCATGGTGCGATCCTGGAGACCCGGGATCGAGTCTCACATCGGGCTCCCTGCATAGAGCCTGCTTTTCCCTCTGCCTGTGTCTCTGCCTCTCTCTCTCTTGTGTCTCTCATGAATGAATAAATAAAATCTTAAAAAAAAAAAAGTAAGTTTGTCATAGCAATAAATTAGCAAGTACCAAAAGTCTATATTATGAACTGAACTCTACCTACACGTAACTGGTGCTAAAAAGAGGTGTTAGAAATACTACCTGAAAAAAAAAAAAAAAGAAATACTACCTGTCTCCATAAATCTACATATCATTTACATATAAACAAAACACAGTTAGAGAACAAGACATCAGTTGTAAAGGAGTCCAGCTCTCCTAACTCTCTAGCCAGTGGCATTTAAATAGGTTACACTGCAGCCCACAGTAAGAGAGACTTTAGTGCATATATTTCACTGATCTATGGTGCCATATTACATATACCACTAAAATAGAAAAGATACTGGCTAAGATGTGATAAGGCAGTGCCAAGAGAGCCTGAACACCAAGAGAAACACCAATTTCTAAAATATTGAAGAGGTAGGGGGGGAAAAAAAGCATCTGAATACAACTTTTACATACATGTCCTATGCAACTAAAACAGAACTTGTACCTGTGAAATTATTTATTGTATTCTTTTTAAAAAATGACCTGTGAATCCACTGAATTGATTTTACTACCCACTCATGAGCTGACCTGATGCAAACACTGAATCTTATTTCTAATTCATTACCCTCCAATGGATGGGTAATAACATGGTGAGATAAAGAAGTAAACAATAAAAAAAAAAAAAAAGAAGTAAACAATTGAGCAACTTAAACTGAGGGGCGGGGACCCCCCCCAATGTGGATGGAAAAAAAACTTTTCTTCAAAATATAACCATTTAACTTAATAGGGATCCCTGGGTGGCTCAGCGGTTTAGTGCCTGCCTTTGGCCCAGGACATGATCCTGGAGTCCCGGAATCGAGTCCTGAGTCGGGTTCCCTGCATGGAGCCTGCTTCTCCCTCTGCCTGTGTGTCTGCCTCTCTCTCTCTGAATAAATAAATAAATCTTTAAAACACACACACACACACAAACAAAACAAAACAAAACAAAAAACGAGGGAGACAAGGACTCTCTCCTCCAAGACTTTCACCCAACCCAGCTTATGCCCAATCTTTAAAAAAACAAAAAACAAAAAACAAAACAAAAAAACTTAATAAACAGTATAGCACACAGTTTTTTTTTTAAGTCTTGCATATTTTCAAAGATGAAAACACATTGCAACGTCTCTCCTACAGGAAATAAACAACAACAACAACAACAACAACAACAAAACTTGAAGAAAAAAATTAAATATAGCTTCCAGGAATTAAAATCTATAAAACTGATTTAGATTGAAATTTGATGCAACATTTGTTTTATAGTCTTGTGATAAATTCCACAGGGGTCGAACAACCTGATGGCAAAGGGACCGTGGCCTGAAAGCAAGCGGCCGCACGTTCCCTCCCACTCCCCAATATTTCGTGTGTGTGCTTTGCTTACGGCCAAGGATCAATGCAAATCTCACATTTTTTGGGGATCGCCTTCCTGCCAGCCTCTGTGCACGTGCAAGAAATACCCGAGGATGCAACGTACCCACTTGAACCTGGCGGGCTGGAGCCCTCGGGGATTTCTCCTCCTACATCCATCCTCAGCACTTTCGAGTCTTTGCAAAAAAGCAAGCAAACAAAAACAGAGCGAGAGGCCCGTCTCGTGTGTGTGTGTGTGTGTGTGTGTGTGTAAGGACCACGCGCACGGCACAGCGCGACTGGGAGCACATTTTTTTTTTAAAAAAGTGCAAACTCTGCAGTTAGGAGGTGTCACCGCGGTGCTTGGTACGTGGAGTTTGGATCCCTTTGGTGCAGATACCATCTCCCGGCCGGGCCCGTTAGAGCCCTCCCTGCCTCCCGCCCCCGGGCAACTGCGGGGCTCCATCCGGAGGGAGGGAGGCGCTCCCCGTGCAGCGCGGCTAAGCGTTCCCAGACCCGGGAGAAGCTCCGGGTTCCCGCGGGGCACTCAACGTGCAGGGAAGGGTCCCGGCGCTGCACGGGGCAGCTGGAAACCGATTTAAAATGGCAACGCGGACCAATCAGCGCCGCCGCGCCCGGCACACATTTACACGCGCCTCCTGCACAGGCGCGGCGCCCCCGGCTGCGCCCCGCTCCCCGCGCGGGGCTGTAAAGCAGGCGTTTGTATTCCACGGTGGTCTGTATTCGGGGGGCGGGGGACCTTTCTTCCTCGGGTGAACGTTTTCATTTTGGAATCGCTCCAAAATAATTTGGGGCGTGATGTGTGAAAACCCGAACCTCATTTTTTCGGGCGTTGTTTTTTTTTCTCTCCCCCCCCTTTCTTATTCAAGGATGAAAAGAGGTCCCTTTTTTAAATGCACTCCACCTTTTTTTTTTTTTTTAAGTTAAAAAAAAAAAAAACGGACTGTGGTCATTACAGTGCTCACATAACTCAGAAACAGCCCAAGCAATAAAATTAGGACTTGGCAGAGAGGGAGTTCGTAGGGAAGAGGTTAAAGCTAGGTAAAGCGCAGGGAGAGGTGGGCACTTGGCGCAGTTTTGGGGAGCAGGGGAGCGGCGGGGTTCTCGCGGGGGGCGACCCGTCTGCCCTGCGTTGGAGCGCCAGCCCGGAGTCGGGGAGACTTTGCGTCGCCTCTAGGGTTTCCCGGGCGGCGGCGGGGGAGGGGGGGCAGGAGGGACCGGGACCAACAAACCTCACCGAAAGGAGCCGGCGCGCTCCGTGTGCATGTGTGCACATTGTTTGCACGCGGGCATGTCTGCGAAGGTGCGTGCGTAGCTGCGTGCAAGCACGCCTGTGCTTATGCAGGCGTGCGGCTGTGCGAGTGTGGACCGGAGTTGCACGGCTGGGTCGTGCGCTGTGTGATGAGGGCTCTCTCGCGGGCCGAGCACGGCTGGCTGCCGGGGGCCGGCTGCTACGGCTCCCCGGGACCGCGACCTCCGCCGCTCCCCGCAGTGTGGAGGAGCAGGTAAAGGCCAAGCCCCGAAACGCGGCTCCGGGGCGGCCTCCTTGCGGTGCCTTCCTGGGACCGCCGCCCAGGGGATGCCCGGCCTGTCCCTTTAACCCCGCCGCCGGGCGGGAGCACGTGAGCGGGGCTTCGGGTGGCACCCGGGCGCCGCCGCCGCCGAGGCAGTTGCATTTCGAACGCTGCCTCTGGCCCGCGGCCAGGCGCCTGGGCTCGGCGGTCCGCCGGGCCTCCCTCCTCCTCCTCCTTTCCCTCCCGCGCAGCCCCCTCCCCTTTTTCCGCCCACGATTAGAGGTGGGCACTCCCTCCCCTGCACGCCAACCCCGCCGCCCCCTCCCCAGGCGCGCGCGCGCGCACACTCACACACACACACACACACACTCACTCACACATCCCGCTTGCATCCTGGGGCAGGAACTCAGAAAACTTCCAGCCCGGGCAGCGCGCGCTCGGTGCAGGACGCAGGAGCGAGCAGCCGTGCCCTCCGCCCGTGCGCCGCCGCCGCCGCCCGCTCCCGCCCCCGAGGACGCGCGCTGCCCCCCGCGCTCCGTCCTCCGCCGCCGCGCCAGCCGCGTCCCCATCCCCGTCCCGATCCCGGCAGGACCTCCCCATCCTCCTCTTGCCTTCTGACTGCCCTACGCGCTCTTTGCTTTCTCGCTCTCTCGCTCTCTCGCTCTTTCTCTTTCTTGCTCTGCGAGCGCCGAGCGCAGGGGAAGAGGAGGAGGCATTCTTTCCCCGCCTAACATTTCAAGGGACGCGATCCCCTCCAAGTCTCTTCCACTTCCAAGCCGCTTCCGAAGTTGCTACCGGTGACCGCAACTCCGGATCCCACGCCGAGAGGGGAGCCTCCCGGCTGCAGAGCCTCCTTCGCGCGCTCGCTTCCCCCTCCTCTCGCTACCTCCACCGCCACCTCCACCTCCGCACCCACCCGCCGCCTGCAGCAGCGCCTCCTCTCCTCTCCTCCTCCTCCTCCTCCTCCTCCTCCTCCTCCTCCTCCTCCTCCTCCTCCCCTCTTCTCTCTGGCAGCCGCTGGACGTCCGGTGTGGATGGTGGCAGCGGCGGCAGCCTGAGCAGCAGCAGCCTCGCAGCGCGCCGGCTCTCGCCCGCCCGCCTCGCCCTCCTCCTGCAGCCCTCGCGCCCGATCTCCCGAAAGGTGCGGGGCCGGCTCGGGGCGGCGGCGGCGGCGGCGGCGGCGAAGCGGAGGCAGGATGAGCGCACGCGGCGAGGGCGCCGGGCAGCCGTCCACTTCAGCGCAGGGACAACCTGCCGCCCCGGCGCCGCCGAAGAGAGGACGCGGCCGCCCCAGGAAGCAGCAGCAAGTCAGTACGCGGGCGGGCCGGCGGCGGCAGCCCGGCTCGGCTCGGCTCCCCGGGCGCGGGCTGCGGAGTCCTCGGCGCCGGCGCGCGGCGGAGCCCCGGGGCGCCCGCGCGGCTCGCGGCGGGGAGGCGGAGGCGGGGGCGGGCGGAGCGCGTCCGGGGACTTTCGCTATTGTGCGCGGGACCCGGCGGCCGGGGGCGCACGACCCGGGGCTCGCCGGGCTCCTCGGGAGCGCGCGGGGTCCCGCGGGGCGCGGGGGGTGGGAGGGAGGTGCGGGCGGTGCGGGCGTGGAGGGGGGCGCGGGCCGCGCGGGGCCGGGGGCGCGGGGCCGATTCTCCCGCCAAGCGGGGCGGCCGGCGGGCTGCAGACTGGCGCGCCGCCGCCGCCGCCGCCCCCTTGGCGCCCTCCTCGAGCTCCCGGTGGCCCGAGACTCGCGCCCTCGCGACAAAGACCTCGTGGGCCCGCCCGGTGCCCTTCGGGCTCTTTAAACGCGGCGCGGCGGCCGCCGAGGGGTCCCCGGGAGGGCGCTGCGGGGGGCCGGGGTCCCGGCGGGACGGGACTCGCCGGCTCGGCCCGGGGCGCGGCGGCAAGCAGCGCCCGAGAGTGAGCGCACGGTAGCGGGGTCGCTGCCTCGGCCCCCCGGGGCCCCTGAGCCGGGGACGTGCGACGGGCTTCCCCGGGGCGAGCGGCTGGGGGCTGGGAGGCGACGATCGCGGGGCGCCCGGGACCCCGCGGAGTGCACGGTTTTGTCTGCGGATGCAACCAATTAAGCTGCAGCGGGCGCTTGCGGAGCTGCGCGCAGCGCCCGGGCCGGGGGTTTTGTTCGCTGCGAGTCCCAAGCCTCGGCGGGCCGGGCTGCAGCGGGACTCGTCCGTGGAGAGCATTTAAACTCCGCTTCCGCGGGCTTTAAGACTTCCCCTGCGAGCCCGAGCCTTGGAGCGCTTCCTCCACGGCAAATAGGCCGATTAGAAAATAATCCTGGAGCCCCCTCCCCCCCCTCCCCGAGCTGCCCGAGCTGCCCGAGCTGCCCCAGAGCAAGGTGGGGGGGGGTGGGGTGGGGGGGAGATCGAGCAACGTTTGCTTGGCCAGAGCGTTTTAGAAAAACTGAAAGGGTTGTACCTTTTTTGAAATCATCAAAGGAAACAAGCCAATCTGGAGGCCTCGGAGTTTTCCCGCTCTGCCCCAGCGACACTTTAAACCGCGTTGGGAGCCAGTTTTCCACCTCCCAGGAAGGCTCTGCGCCCCCCCGCCACCCCGCACTCCCCACCCAGACCTGTTTACCACCCGTCCCCCCCCCCAGCCCACACTAACTCTAAATTGAGTTACCTGCAAAAAAAAAAAAAAAGAATGCAAAAGAAATTGCAGTGGGAGCTGGAGGTGATTGGAGGTTTTACCTTGAAGTTAACGCAGAGTTCACAAAGAAAGAAAAATGTGTCTCCGGTGTGTTTGCTCCGGATGTGCCCACTGGCGCTTGGTGGTCCCAGAGAAGCTTGCAGGGAGCCTTCCTCAGGTTCTCTAAATACGAGGATGCGAATTTTCATTGAAGACTTCCATGCGTTTTAAGTTAATTAGTCTCATTTAATCACCGAATCCGAATGAAACGTAAATTGGTGATTCACCGCATAAATATTTAAGATCTGGAATATTAATCATCGCATTCTCTTAACCACTTGAGTATTTACTACTTGGCATAGAAGTCATTTAAAGCCTTGCTAAAACCTATTGATAGTTTCAATTTCTCCTTCCCAGACACTTCCATTCTGCCTCCTCCCCCCCCCCCCCGTTAGTTTTCTCCAATCTACCCCCCCTCCAGAAGAGTTTTCTCAAAAGCAGGTTTTGGAGGAAATGCTTGTTTTTATCAAAAGGCATTTAAATGTAGGCTAGAGACCATGCCTCCAACTCCAAAAGGAAGTGGAGAACTGAAGCAATTATCTAGATAATTCAAGCAAAACCTCCCACAACAGATTTATCATAATTATTTGAAAATTTTAGGGAGAACGGAGTTATTTTGAATTGAAGATCTTCGATAATTGCTCCAATACTTCACACAATGTGTTGATCGAGTCATAATTGACTTACAATGCAGATACACAGAGATGATTAAAAACTATCTTTTCAATAGGGAAGATTGTTGAAATATTTATGATGTTAGCTTCATATTTCTGTTGTTTGAAATGCTAGTACAATGAGTAGTAGCATTCCTCTAAAGTATTTATAAGTCGCCAAATGCATAACCACTCAAATTTTACACCTTTAAAATGTGTAATTCCTTCTAGAACCTGCAGCCTTGTCAGCCTTTGTTACCTTTGTGGAGTTGAAACAAGAATCTAGCTTTCAAATGCAAACTAGAATTTCCTTTTGGAATCCTTGGATTAAAAGTATAGTTATTTCCTCTTTCTGTAAACTCAGTACCATCATCATTCCATGTATGCTCTTCCTGAATGTGTTCCAACAGTTCTTTTGAGCAGCACATGCAGAAAATATAACTGTAGAGTCAGGGTCCATTTCTTTCAGACACTCTTCCACAACAGCATTTTTTCCCCCCCACACTTAGGAGCCAACCGGTGAGCCCTCTCCTAAGAGACCCAGGGGAAGACCCAAAGGCAGCAAAAACAAGAGTCCCTCCAAAGCAGCTCAAAAGGTGAGATTTCTCAAGCTAAGTCGTCCCCCCCCCCAACTTTCTCTATGACCACAGGAACTTCCGTCCCTGTAATTTCCCATTCTAGATCCAAACCTAAGGATTTGTCCCAACTGGGTAACCCAAGACTCATTTCCTACCTCTGCTGTGTCTGAGCGAAGTAAGATTTCTAAGCAGTTGCTGAGCATACAAAGCTTAATGAAGATGCTTCCAGTGTTGTTCTTAAACAAACAATCACCAAATAATATGAAACTCAAAACCAGGGGTGGGAGGAGTGGAGAAAGACGCAGTTAAGATCTGAGCCAGTTGTGAAAGAGTTAAAAATAAGTCAAAACTATAGGATTTGCTTGATGGCGATGTTTGCAATTTCCTTCAAAAATAATAAAGATTGATTTGCTTTGTGCTGATGTACATGATTATATGTAAAACCAAATCCTTCCATAAGGTTAAGTACTTTGCCAAATGATAATTAGAAGTAAATCCAATTATGGGATGCTGGAGAAGAAAAATTTCATGAATTCTACAGATTTAAATGTGATGATAAAGTATGTTGTTTGTTTACAGTAAACATGCAATATAACATAATCTTTCAAAATGCCTTTCCATCAGGTGATACAGCAGTGCTCTAAAATGGGGTGAGAAGCTTTTTAAACAAGTATTGGATTTCGATTATTGTGTATTTTGGGGCAGGATAGAATCCAGTCCATTATAAGTTCTTGTAGTTTTATGTATAAATTTTAAAATGCAATTTGAAGCAACTTCATGTTGCTTGTATTTGAGCTAGCAAAGAGGAAATATCTCAGGGTCAAGACATGTTCAGAGAAGCGAAGGTGAATATAAAACTCACTTCTTTTGGCTCTATAACGTAATCCAAAGAAGTTTCTGTATTTTATTTGCAGGGCTGTATATTAGTTGAAAACAGAGGTTCAAGATTGAGCAGTGAATTTTGGTAAATTTTGTGTATACCCTTTTAGTAGGCGTGAGTACGTCACGTACAGTATTTGTTAGAAAGGGTTATAAGATCATCTTTGGGGACTGATGTTTTGTGTGGTTTTCTCTGTGACTGTGGGCACTAACCATGTTAGATGTGATAGTTTTCAGTGTTGTAAACTGCCATAGCAACCAGTGATACATATAAAGTTGTTTAGGGAGTAACTATGAGTTCTTGTCTGTTCTATTTTAATAATCCTGAACAGAGCTGAAGTGAAGGAGCAGATTCCTCATATCTTTAAATACAGCTGCTTCACACAGGGAAGATTTAATTGTGACCCACATTTAATCAATAAACTTTCAAGTAGCTCTAAGTGACCTTGTCATTTAGAGCTGACTGTATATAATCTGGTATTTCTAATATGAATATTTCCCATTTGTTACATTTTTGCCTGCTTTATGAAATTAGCTGAAAGGGGCTAATTTAACAAAGGAGGTTTTAAATGTTGCACAAGTGTGTGGGGTTTACCTAATTTAATTTTACTCTAGTGAAATGGCAAAGGAATATCTTGGTAGGTAGCTAACAGACATTGAAACTCTGATGTAACTGCTCTGAAAAAAATGCATCATCACAACATCTCCCAGGAAGAAATCTGTATATCTCATCATAAATAATTTATTTAAAATTTAAGACAAAAAGAAAAGGAAAATGAATCTTATCTTTCAGATTTCACTGTATTGCATTTTTTTGAATGAGTAAATTGATGCTTCCATCACCTTCTTTCTCTTCATTTTGAAAAGTTTACTACTGGCTAACAAAATCTTTATTGACAAAAGGAAAGCTGAGACTTGTGTCCAATTTACTACCTAAAGCAAAATAGCAAAAAAAAAAAAAAAAAAAAAAAAAAAAATATTGGCCTCCTCCCAAGGAAGGTTTGATTTATTTTTAGTTGCTTTAGTAATAGGCGTTTACAAATGATCCTACTAGGCTACTCATCTTTCTGATAATTCTTCATGTAGATATGTACATTATTACAATTTCTAAAGCAGAGATAGATTTTCTTTTTCCCACAGAAATCTTTCCCTGAGATCTTTCATTCCTCCAGACAAAATTATTTCACACAATTCTGTTATAAAAGTGCCTTCTAATAAAAATGAGTAAATATATTTGCCATAACACGACTGTTACATTTCTTCAGTTTTATAGATTACGCTTCATTTGGAGAAGATAATACTTTGCAAAATAATGAATGACATTGATGAATTGTTCATGGCATGTGTAAACTTAAGGTATTTTCACTTTCAAATCAGTATTTATTGAGTTTGCTACTACTCTATGTAAACATGATTATCAAACATATTTGTTTATCAAACATATATTGTATTCTGACAAAACATGGTTGTTAGGATTTTTGAGAAGCAATCTTTTTTACGAAAGGTTATATTGTTCATAACATGTAAGATCAACATACCCTGCTAGACTGACCAGAATAGATATGAGAAGTCTCCTATGATTAATAAATTGGATATTCTCGTGCAAACTGAGACTCATCCAGATGAAAAATATAAAATAAAACTGGTAAGTATATAGGAGAACAGAGCTCTAAAATTAGAAGAGATGCAGTGGACACTGGAATCCTGATGATGTTGTGTGTTTAAAATTTCTTGCTCCTTGGAGTTTCTTTGCTTACAGAGTTTGTGTTTGGACTCAGTCACTGGCCTTGGGGCATTTGAAAACAAAATTGCTTGTTGGAAAATTAGCAATGTGAAACTTGACAATGCACGCTGCATGTTGCAAGACCAAGTGGAGGACTAGTGAATTAGCAATCACTTTAATTTCAGGCCATAGTCAATATAAAATTGATTTGTGTAATATAAACAAACATTTATGGAAGCACAATTTGTTGTGCTTGGAACTTTTGGAAGAGAAAGGTAATGGTTCTTCAATCTGCTTATATTCCAATAATATATTCCAACAGATTCCCACGGATGACCATTATGTGGCGATTCTAATCATTGCTGAGAAACCCAATCTCTGAGTGCTCAAAATCTGTCCCTGAACCAACTTCATATTGCTATCTTAATAAAAAAAAAAAAAAACAGAAGTTAATATTTTCCTGAATAAATAATTTGTGTGTGTGTGCATGTGTATATGCATGTGTGGCTATGTCTTGACCTTTTAATTTATGTTTTAGATTGAGATATACCTATAACCAGTGGTCTCTCAATTTCATTTTTGTTTTGCTTTGTTTTCCTCTCATGTTTGTGCTGGATGGAAATACTTTGTATTTTTGCATTCTGCATTCCGTTTAGAGAAGAGAAAGATGTAATCTCCTGGTTGTGTAGGGTTTTTATTGTGGCTTTGTAATCATGAGAGAATCCTGGAGGGGCTGTCACTCATTCTCCACTTTATGTATAAGGTCACAAGTCCAGTTCAGCTGTAAGCCTCAAGCTAATTCTTATTCAGGTACTTTCAAGGAAAGAAAAAAAAAAAAAAACCACCTCTTTTTTTCTGAGATTGAAATAAATTTTAATAGAAGGAAATTGCATATAAAAGGATCTCAGGTGTAAGATGGCCCTACTTCATAGGGTCATAGATTTGGTTGAACTTCCTTGACTTTAGGTGTAATGACCAGAGCTAGAGAGCAAGGTACAGAACGAAAATACCGTGTAGGTAAAGTATGTGTACTTCAAGTAATCTCTTCAGGTGAATATTTAATCTGCATCTTCCATTTGCTTGTACAAAAAAGGCCTGGTATTGATTGGACACTATAAAGGCAGATTTGTGCTTTTTTCTAATTGCATTCTTAGAAACGTGGTTGATTTTTTGTCATAAATGATGACTAATGCCAAGCACAGGTATTTTATGATAAGAGAATGTAGGTTTTATTCATCATTTCAGAAATGTTAGAGCGTAGATGCTGAGTAAGGATAAGATTTTTTTTTTCCAGAATATAATAGGCCCAACTGAAAGAGTAACCAGAGGCATCATTATTAGGTAAGTCAGGGAAAGATGGGCATTGCAAAGTTACCATACAGTTCCAGCCTATGGTTTTAGTATTATTTCCTTTGATTCCTGTGTGTTTGAATGGCAGGCAATTTCCACTGGGATTCAGGGCCCTATCTGAGCATTCACATGTATCCAGACAGATGGAGTTAAGGAAAACCTAAGTGTTATCTCCATTATCTTGATCTTTTATGCTGATTTACATGAATAATTGACTTTTCTTTTCCTTCCCCACTTCACTTTGCCACGGAGGACCAAGCCTTGAATGCGTGCATCAGTAAATTCTACCTGGTAATGCCTTTGAATCATCATAGATTATGATCCAAATATGGATGATTCAAAAGTGTTTGAATTCTTTTATGAAGTAACTATATATCAAGGGACCCCTAGTTCGATTTTTCTGGAAGCTGTCATTCTTCTGAACTTACCATCCAGAGCTCCTCATTGCTTTGACTGACCCAGCCACACTGGCTCATTTTTATCTCAAAGTCCCAACTAATCATTCTGCAAAGGAGATAGAGCATCCCCAATTGGGATTATGTTGTGTTTCAGTTCTTTCTTTAGAATGGGTGGAGGCTGAAGAGCATTTTATGTCACTTAAGTCAGACCTCTCTTGTCAGCTCACCCTCTGCAGTTTTCAGAGCTCACCTTGGAACCCCCTTGTGAACCCCCAGAGTCTAGGAGAGTGAATCTCACTCTCCTAGACTCTGAAACTCTCAGTTACGAATTTTTGTTCTTCTCATCAGGAGAAAAAGATTGAAAAGTGATGATGTTTTAGGCTCCTGCTTTGTTCTCTTCTGTTCTCTGTTGTTTTTAAGACACTGGACAGTTTTGAATGGCATCTTCTGATCGATTTAGAGAGGAATGGTGCAGTCACTTTATTTTCTCCAGGGTGACATAAGGGGCAGTTTGCTCAGAAGGTAACCCCTGTGAACTCTTGTATTGGAGCTATTGTTTTTTTTCTGATTCCAAAAAAAAGTAGAGTGATGGTTTAAAGGAGGAGAATCTTAAACTTTGAAATAGCTCTTTCTGTCAATTTGGCCTTGGCTTTGGTTTAGTGTTTGTATAGGTGAAGACAGGCATGTGTAAATAATGACGAGAGTCGACAATAAAGGGCTTCCTTGGGTAAAATGAGCATGAACTACAGTGGACGATAGGATTTGCTTATATTTCCTATTGTAAAATATGCAGTGATGGCAACCCCTTTTAAAGACTAAAAATGATTGTACTTGAAATTTGGAAATCCACAGAACTGGATTGTCAGAAAGGTAAAATGAGAAATCCTCAGTACTTAGTCTAATTGCTCAGTCCAGTTGATTTTTGACTCCCATGCACATTGATTTGCACTGTTTATATATTTAAACGAACAACTGGAAGAAATAAAATGTGGCTTTCTGGACTTGGGTGGCTTGCTCCATATGCTCTGAGCTCTGCAGGCCTTAGTCTACAAATGTATATGCAAAGGTACATGAAAACAAAACAAGTGACTATGCCCAAATGTTTTTATAGCTTTTTTTTAGGTTATTATTATTATGATTATTTTTGATCTGTGTGCAGAGGCGCTGATTGATTTGGGGTGAGTTTGTGCTTTCTAGCATTATCACAGTACATATAAAATGTGATGAGAGCATTTAAAGTAACAAAATTTAATAGCTATCCAAATTTGACCCAAAAGTCAGCATTGGATAATTCTCCTGGTTTCCATTCTCAGCAATTGTCCATGTCCTTACAGGAGGCTTAGAAATGTTTTACTTTCAACGACTCATTTAATTTTCACCCTAGAAGTTTTTCTTTTCTTTCTTTTTTTTTTCTTTTTTAAATTTGCCCATGGCTCTTTTATTTTATATGAAATCTCTCCCAGAAGAACAGACCCTTTATTGGCCTTAAAATCACATTGGGCCTCAGTTTCACAGCTTGTGAACGTGGGCAGTTGGCTTAATCTCACATTTTGTGAAACGGGGCAAGTAATAGCTGTCCTATAGAAGTAAGATAATGCTCAGAAAAATCACTCAGAATTGCGAGGTATTCTTTTTAAGGGTAACATTTTAAAATATGGAGGGAGAGAAAAAAAATTACATTTGAGCACCTACCACGTGCTGGAGCTTTTGTCCGGCACTTTACATAAATATTAGCTCCTTCATCCTCTGATGGAGATAGAATGGTCTTCATTTCACCAGTGAGAAAACTGATCCCAAGATGTAAACTGTGACATGTCTAACGTTCACCTCTAGAAAACGGTGGCACCTGGGCCTGAATTCAGATCTCACTCTAAAGCTTCTGATCTTTCTACTACTATGCACTGTCGGATATGTTGTAAAATGCATATACATTTTTACAATAAGTCCTCTTATTGTGACAGCGTAGTTTATGTTATCTCCAGGAATGTGAAATGCAGGTTAGAAGTCAGGTGTCAGGGGATCCCTGGGTGGCGCAGCAGTTTGGCACCTGCCTTTGGCCCAGGGCGCAATCCTGGAGACCCGGGATCGAATCCCACGTCAGGCTCCTGGTGCATGGAGCCTGCTTCTCCCTCTGCCTATGTCTCTGCTTCTCTCTCTCTCTGTGTGTGACTATCCTAAATAAATAAATAAATAAATAAATAAATAAATAAATAAATAAATAAAAAGAAGTCCCAGTGTCAGGAAACCCTTTGGAGAGAAGTTCTCTACAAGCTTATAAAGAGATTGGAAATGGGTACTTCCTGCAGCCAATACCCCCAGACTTCTGGCCCCCAGAACCCACAGGGCCATGTCTTTGGAGGTCAGAACACATCCAGTTTTCTTATTTGTTCAATGAAGGGTCTAGATGAATTGCTTTCTGAAGTTCCTGCCAAGCTGCAGAATTCTGATGGCAAGAGGGAAATAAGACACACGTGCTGTAAACACCAGTGTTTCTCTCTTTCCTTCCTTCTTCATCCAATAAATGTGTGAGCACATCGTACGTACCAGGCCCTGATATAAGCACTGTTTCCAAGCTTAAGAGTTCTATTTGTTAGGTGGATTTCCTTTTTCAATTAATTTTTCTTTTTAATGTGGAGTACATCTGAGAGCCTGGGGTACCAGACTTCTTAGAAAAAAAGGGGAAAAAATTACATTTCCCACTTAACGTTCTTCCCAACCCTCGTGAACTTGCTTCTAAGCATATCATAAAACTATATATACAGTTCTGAATCGAAACTTTTTTTAAAAGAGGCAAAAATATGAAAAGCAAGGAATAAATAACACTTCTAACAAGATATGTGGTAGTTGCAAATATTCGTATAATCGTGTGCCCATAGTCTGAAATTTCAGTTCTTACAAATGCACAATTCCCAGCCTCTTTCCCCCACCCCTCACCCTGCCACCCCCATAAGCTGTAAATACTTAGAACAAGTTACTGTCTCAATTTTACACGGGTTTGTAGTATAGGACCACATTCCACTCTGGTGAAGGAAAACCAAATATATAACCCCACACTATTGTATATGTTGATGTATTAAAAACAAAACAAGCCTCTGAAATATTTTGTTTGTCTTCTATTGAAAAATAATATTCCGAAGAGCATTAAACACAGGGGGGAAAAAACGTTAAAGCCAGTGTTTTCCTCTGTGTAAAAACCCTGGATCTCTGCTGGTTTACAAACTAAAATCCTAACTTGTTTTGCAGCCTTTGTGAAGTTTGATCAGAATGATTAAATAATGTGGGTTTTAAAGAACAATGAAAACCTCCCAGATCGACGCCACACAGCACAGCTAATGTGTTTCTTGTAGATGTGGACTCAGAAGAGGGTTTCAGTTTACATGTCACACTGGCCTGAAGACCAAGGAGCAAGTTTGCTTTTAACAAGTCCAAGTGATAATTGTGATATTTTGCCCTTTAGTTAATGGTGCGAATTTTATTTTTGAATAGGCTTTTTGTGAGCGCGATGCTCGTTTTCAAGTCCTCTTATTTGCAGGGCTTTCTCTCCTGAGAGATTTGCTTTCTCTGACTTGGAAATGCAGTGAAACCCTTTTAGAAAACAACCTCCTCTTCAGCAGATTTTAGATACGCCCAGAGCACACCTGAAACAGGACAACTGTGCGGAGAGAGCCTGGTGTGGCTCTGCTGGCCTCCAGGGTCGATAGCCTCCTCCTCTTAAACCCACCCATCATCCCTGTGCCCACCAAGGGACTTCTATCTTCCACGTTTGTGTCATGTACTACTGGATAAACCGTGCAGTCTCCCCGTTGATCCCAAAGATTAAATCAGACACTGTCTCTGTATTGGGGAATTTTGTACTGCTGGAACTCCCTATGTACTAGCCAGGGGGTCTCTTGAAAGCTTCATCCTAAAGGTGACAGATGGGTGTGTAGTGGAATATTTGCATTGACTGACCCTTCTTTGAGATTGGACTAACTTGAAGGAAAACCTTCCCTTGAAGACTTCCATCTTGTTGGGAGTCAAGGAACTTGTAGCCAGCACCTCCTGTAGGGTGGGCCCTTGGCTCCTCCCGGGAGGCGTTATCTCCTTTTCACACATGAACCCGGATTAAGGTTTTCAGGGACCTGCCCAGAGTCAGAGCAGGGGTTTGAATCGAAGCTTTCCAAAGTAGAGTCTGTGTTCCTGTGAAGACAACTCCCTCTCGGGGAGACAACACTCAGGAGGCTTGTGGTTCCCTGGGCACCCCTGGCTTTCCTTAACCTCATGCACGCCCTTATAGCTCAAGGGAGGACAGTGCCACTAACCCCTGACAGTAAGTGATTCTTTTGTGGAGCCATTCACCGTGCCCAAAGCTGACGGTTACACTGACCTAAAAGCTACCCGGTTTCCTTCTGTTGGGGGACTGAGCTGAGTCAGCGACCAATTTTAGTTGACTCAAATATCTCTGTAAGGTAGAGCATGTATGTAGGCTAAGAGGGGGTACTATTGTTAGGAGGGGAGGAACCCAGTCTTTAGAGGCCAGCAGAACTGGGTTCAAATCCCAGGTGAGCCGTTTACCGCCTTTGGGTGTGCCTTTCCTCAACTATGTAAGACTCAGTTGCTCATCTGCAAAATGAGAGAAATAATAATACCTACCTTATAAGGTTGTTGTAAAGATTAAAGATTAACACATGTGCTCAAGAAATGTGACCTAACAGTATTAAAGTTATACAGATTTTTGGTGAATTCCTAGGACCCGTTGGAGAGTAATGCCAGGTCAGGGAGGTACTATTTGTGAGAAATCTTGTGGCTTATTTTGTGTCTATCTATCTATCTATCTATCTATCTATCTATCTATCTATCTACCTATCATCTATTTCCATCTATTTTTATAAGACAGATTGAAGAGAGAAAGAGGAGAGTCTACTTGGCAGTGTAGACAGTCATAACAGGTAATTTTAGTATCAGTGTACCAAGTACCTATTGGCTGCTAGCTTAGGTAACAAAAGCAAAATGCAAAACAAGTTATCCTGGCTCAGGTTACTTGTATTTTTGTGTTTATGTAGCCTTGGGACGATTCTCATATATGCAAGAGCACGTACTAACTTTTCTTTACCCTGAAAAATGTAAACATATGTTTTTATAGAAGGATGTGTGTCTTGTGTGTGTATGTGTGTTTTGGTGTATTTGGGGAGTGGAGTAGGGTCCGTAAACATAGGGAAATTACTTTATAGATTATCTTAAAATTTGATTCAAAGGGCAAAAACCAACTTTGATACCAGAGAAATCTTCTATGAAACAAGACAAACGCTCAAGGTGGTTAAAAATATATTCATGTCATGCCTGTGTTGAGTGGGAGCTTCTTGATAATAATATACATTTTTATTAATCATTATCTTTGGCACCCCTAGTTTTCACCACAGGGACAAACATTGATGATTTCTGCTAACCTTTTTTTTCCCCCTCTGCTTTCAATGAACTGATTGACACGTGATGGTTTTGGGCAAGACCTAGGAAGTTAACTATGCAGAAGTGTGCAAACGTTTGGTTTTTTGAAATAGAAGCCTGTGTATTCTTACTTACTTTTGACTTCCATTTCATTAGCAATGTGGGTAAAAGCGCTTTGTACGTTGTAAAACAACATAACAATATTAATTTTCGTAACTTTCGTTGCGAGGTGGAAAGAAAATCATTTAAAAGACCTTCCTTTGCTAAAACACTATATGATTATGGGTAAGTAGGCGTATTTTTTTAAATTGTGGCTAGAACTAAAAGCAAAATGGCTTATCAAAAGGATTTTCATGCATTTCAGAGGAGAGCATTCCAGGGGAGTGTTTGAGGGTGAGAGATGGGTAGATATCTCTGTGCTTCATGTAATGAAAAACCTGGAAGGAAGATCTACTCAAACATGGAGAAGATGAGCCTTCGTGGAGAATGGGATTGTTAAAGCAATCTCGATACCTCGATACCTCGTCGTAGACCAGGACACTCCCACTTGGCATGTGTCCCTTGGTGCAGCACTTAATCAATAATGTCAGATAGGAAGCAATATGACTTCCTTTTTCATTTTGCAGAAAGCAGAAGCCACTGGAGAAAAACGGCCAAGAGGCAGACCTAGGAAATGGGTGAGTAATCAGAAGTAATTCCTGGGCTCGCGCTCTGTCTCTCTCTCTCTCTCTCTCTCTTTTTTTTTTTTTTTTTTTTTGTGGTGACAATTTTCTGTATTTTAAGTGAAAATTACTTTTATTTGATCAATCACATGTATTTCGGACTTCTGGTTCAATGAGTCCTTGAAAGGGTTAAGGCAAGGAATGATTTATCACCGCCCTTTTGCCATTAGGCTCCAGGAGTTTACTCACAATGCTTTTCTTTCCTGGGAGTGACTCCTCTTTCTATCTCTTATCAACATGAAAAGAGTCTCCACTCTTCCTTCAAGCGGGGATAACAATGAGATGACTTGTTCAGTGGGTTAGTGACTAAGGTTAAAGGGTATTATGAAACCTTGGAAGTTGATTACAAATGGTGATAAAACGCAGATGAAATGTGTATGAGATAACTTTGTAACGTTTTCTTTCTTTTCTTCTTCTTCTTCTCCTTTTTTTTTCTGTTGTTTTTGTTTTGTCTCCTTCATGGCTTTGCTTTGGACACATCTCATTTTCTTTTTTCTTTTTTTTTTTTTTTAATAGAATTAGCTATTTTTTTTTTTATTGGTGTTCAATTTACTAACATACAGAATAACCCCCAGTGCCCGTCACCCGACACATCTCATTTTCAAGGTGGCTTGTGTTTTCCCTTTTTATATTGGCTTTTTAGGAAACCAGGTTTTAAGTTTCCAGATGTGTTTGCTCCCCTTAGTGGGTCATTCCTGCGTACTGACGTTAGCCGGAATAGTGGGTTCTTGGCTTTTACGCAAGTGCTCTTGATGCCACAGGCACACACTGTGGCTCCTTGAGGCCAGAAAGCCAGTGATCACTGAAGAGCTTCGTTAATTTTTCCACTTCCAACTTTGCTCCCGTTGCTGCTACATGTACACTTATGTTCTTCTGATCTGTCTTTCCCACTGATGGAGGAGCAAAGTCTTAAAAGTGAATAAGGCCATTTCTCGAGAAAGATAAAGGCTTTCTCTACATGAGGTATCATCCACGATGGGATCTTTGGCTCTCCTTTTCGCTCTCCCCCATTTATTCTGTATGCTTCATCTTTTTTGAAGTGTCTTTGCTACTCTGCTGGATTATATTTTCCTGTTGGTATGCCATTCCTTTCTCTAGAAGTCAGCATTGCTTTCTATTTATACTGTGGTATTGCCTTTCATTTAATTTATTCATCTTGTATTTTTTTTTCCTCTGCTCAACATGTGTTGGGATTAGATTTCTTAGCACAAGGAAATGGAGATGATCTTTAGATTAAAAACACCTCAGCATTGCAGTGTAACCTTAAAGTAGGAGCACTTCATTCAACCTTCTGGTCAATACATGGGTTCTCTCCAAACCTACCCACCAGGCGGTCATCATCTGGACTGCTTGAGTTCCTTAGTGTTAGAGAACTCACTACCTCTTAAGGCTGCCTGGTCTTCCTTGGAAAGCTCTGAGCATCAGAAAATCCATCTATCTGCTTTCCTGTAGCTTCTGCTCACTGTCCCTCGGCCTCCTTCCTGGGAGTATTCAGAGTAATTGTTTTCACTTTTTACTCATGATAGTCTTTCAAATATTTGAAGACGATTAACACGTATCGTTTGTTGTCTTTTGTAGTCTGGATGTCTTCAGTCCTTTCACTTTTTTCTCCCGAAAGGAACATTCTTGTTATTCTCTTCTGAGGATGTTTGTTTTTTAATCTTTTGAAATATGTCACCCAAATCTGAGTATCATGTGGGCTCTGCAATTGGTGGGTTTATCACCTTTCTTGTTGTACAAATGGTTCCAGTTATCTCTGAGTGATTGATCAACCACCCCGAAACTTAATACTGTTTAAAGAAAAAAAAAACATTTTTATTATGCTCATGGATTCTTTGGGTCAGGAATATGGACAGAGCACAGCAGAAAGGCTTGTCCCTGCTTCTGGTTGTCTGGGGGCTTCAGTGAGGGGACTCAAGCAGCTGGAGGTGATTCTAGAGTCTACAGTCTGGAGGCTTCTCCACTCACGGACCTGGAGCTTTTGCAAGATGGGCTGGAAGTCTGGATGCATCGGGGAGTGTCCACTGGAGTACCCCCTGCCCCACGTGGCCTTTCCAGTTTGGTGGTCTCAGGGTAGATAGTCAGCCTTCTGACATACACTCAAGGCTCCCGGAGTGTTCTGGCAAGTGAAGAGAAAGCTGCTTAAGTCAAAAAGTGCCGCCTGCATTCTACGCTAGTGAACATGCTGTTGACTAAGTTGGCATTGGCATGCGTGTCAGATCCGGGTCTGCCAATGTCTAAGCATCAGAACTTTGAGAGGACAGCCTATCCCCCTGAGCTAACCATTCAGAAAGACCTGTATAAACTTTCTAAAATGCAACGTAATAGAAAATGGTAAGTTCTTTGCAGTCATGAGATTAATGTTGCTAAAATGAAATAAAACGTAAGCAAAGACAATGAGAGTAAATGGGCACAACAGCTTCCATCAAGAGAGGCCTCTCTTTGGTCCCCCAGCTTCATTGAGAGATAACTGACATATCACATTGCGTAGCCCGAGGGAATACAAACCGTTGGTTTGGTACTTATGCATTCCAAGGTGATTACTGTGGCAACATTTGTTAACACCCCCATCACCTCACATCATTACCATTTCTTTTTGTGTGTGTGGTGAGACCATTTGAGATCTCTCTTAACAAACTTTCAAGCATTACACACTGTTGTTAACTATAATCAGCATGCTGGATCCCCAGACTTTATAACTGAGAGCTTGTGTCCTTTGACCAACATTTCCTTACTTCCCCCACCCTCCACTCCTGGCAACCACCATTCCACTCTCTGTTTCTGTAAGTTTAGGGTTTTTTTAGATTCCACCTATAAGTGATCTCATACAGTATTTGTTTTTCTCTGTCTAACTTATTTCCCTTAGTGTGATGCCCTCAAGTTCCATCCAAGCCAGTGGCGGCATTTTCTTCTTTCTTGGTTGAGCAATACCATCCAATATTCTTTCTCACGGTTGAGCGATATGACACACACACAGACCACATCTTCTTAAACACTCATCTGTAGGTGGACACCAAGATTGTTTCCATGGCTTGCCTCTTAGCTGGTCTTTCTACCTTTTATCTGTTCTACCTTTAGGGTATCCTATAATGTTCACTAGTCACATCTGTAGATTATAGTCATGTCACTGCTCTTAGAAACTCTCTGTGGCTGCACAGCTAACACTGAATTAATTACACACTGCCCTAGCTCTTTAAGGTCCCCACAGTTCACACTCACCTATCTTTATGGGTTTATTTCCCACCACTCATCTTTACACAGCCCATGTTTCAGCCAAGGACCTATGTGTTGTTGTTTGTTTGTTTTTTCCAGTGGTTCTTGCTTGTTTAAGGGAGATATGGATTCCAGGCATTGGATCATTTTGCTGAATAAGAATCCCGTGTGAGGCATCCACCATAAAAACTTGCTTTCTGGGACTAACTGGGTCATCCTCATTGACTATCGTGATTTCTAATTTTTACTGGCTGTGAGAATGGAAAATATTGTGTAGTGAATGTTACAACTCCCTGATTTGGTCCCCAAAGAAAAGTTGTTCTACTAGTAGAGGAAATAAAAGGAAATTGTGTATTTTTTCTAGACAGTGCGTTTCCTCTTTGCTTGTATATATTCTGTTGGGTAAGTCTGCAGCCAGTCACAGCGAGGCATTCAGTACAGTGGCATTCTTTGCTGGAAAGCCTGTGCTAAGGAAATAAATTATTGCATTTTCCATAGGAAATGGGCTTGTACTTCATCGTAAGTTCAATTCTTTCCAACATTGTCGTTCACCGATTTCTTTGTATTAGAGATATATTTTTGAACTGACTAGATTTACTAGGTATGTGGTCTAAAAGCCAAATTTCTCCCCCTTTATTCTTCTGAGCTGTTTTGTTTTTAAAGTTCTTTTCACTTTTAAAAAGATGTCTTATAAATTTTACAGTGTCATGTAACAGACCTGGAAAAAAATCTCTACTGTGTAACTGTCTCATCTGATGTGACTGGAACCAGCAGTTGGTAGGTTACTCAAGAGTTGATTAACCAAAAGTACATATGTAGATGTGGGGGAGAAACTTGCATCAGTCTTGCTTTGGTGAGGGAATGGACCATCGGCTAATCCAGTGAGTATATTAACTGGATTTTGATTAAAAGCACTTACTTCTGTTGTTTCCTTTATTCTCCTTTTAAACATATTTTGGGTGGAGGAGGCTAGAGGTTAAAGGAAGGAGAAAGAAGTGGGACCTAAACTTTCTCCTTAGAGTTTTATAGGTGGGAGCTCAAGATCTGGATTCAGATGACTTGGGTTCAAATTCTGGCCCATTGCTTGAATAACTGTGGAATCTTGTGCCAATTACATTTCCAGTTTCCTCATCTCTAAAAAAATAGTAAGAGAGGCACATTTTTCACAGTTGTTAGAGACATACATTTCTCATACAGAGATGTATCATGCATGTGGGATGCCTGAGTGGCTCAGCCTTCGGCTCAGGTTGTGATCCCTGGGTCCTGGGATCGAGTCCCGCATCGGGCTCCCCTGGGGAGTCTGCTTATCCCTCTGCCTATGTGTGTGTCTCTCCTAAATAAATAAATAAAATCTTAAAAAAAAGAAAATCATGCATACAAAGGGCTTAATAAAAGGCACAGCCTGTGCAAACGTTCAATAAATGTTAGGTACTATGATGAATTCTACTGTACATTTTCATGTAGTTACTACCGACCGCCTAAACCCTACTTACTTACCCAGTAGTCACACACATGGGGGGAGGTGACAGTCATGCATCAAACTGCCCAAGAACCCTTGTGGTATCATGTCTTTAATGTACTTGTGCTCAATATCATCAAGTTTAAGAACTGCTGATAAATAATACTAAGGTACATTTGAAATCTATTTTCAGTTAAGTTATAGCAGCTTATAAGCCTTTCTTCTAATTGTAGAGATTTGGTGTCACGCGTTGTCCATCAGTTTGAAAAGTATGATTCCTTGTGTGTGTCTCAAAATGCACATACAGAGATGTGTTGGTTTCTTGGAACCTCCATAGAATCCCATTACTCAGTCCTGCTAGTTGAAACAAGGCATTTAGTATTTGCCTTTCTCAGTTTTTGCCTAGGAAGGGAGCTCATCGCGTAACAGACATAGTGATGGAAAATAGTTGGAAAAAGGTCTAGACAATGGAGTGAAGGCTCCAGAAGATGTGAACCTGGAGGATGAAAGGCTCCATCCAGGTGTTACTTAGGGAAGCACCTAGTGCTTCTGGAGGAAAAGAAGCAAAGACATAATAATAATAAAGAATAAAGCAGTGGGAACAAAGATGTTTGTCGGGGTTTTGTTTTCAGAATATCTTTATGAGAAAAGAAATTGGCAACAGAAGAAAGGAAGTATACCCCCAATATGAATTAATGGTTTGTAAAGAGAGAAAAAAAAAAACCCTCTGGAGATACTGAGATTGACCTAGAAACTGAACCAACGACTAGTTGCTGAAGCTTAACTTCTGATTGGTCACTAACGAAGCCCCGCTGGGTTGTTTTTTTTTGGCGGGGGGGAGGGGGGCGGGGGGGGGCAGGGGTGCAGTACACAGATTTAAAAAAAATTTAAATATGCATTTCCATCTCTTTTGAGGAGGCAGTTGTCTTTTAAGAGCTTGTGATGCACAGGAAAGTGATGTAATTTCAGCTGTTGGTCAGACATGTGAGCATTCTAGATAGGCAACAAAGGCTTTTTGTTTTTTCAAGTTTGAAGAAATCTAGAAACTTAAGTGATGATATGAAGATCAAGTACAGGAAATTAAATCAGCATAAAACCTATTACAAACTAGACTGATTAAAACTCTTTGGATTTCTTCTAAAGATCCCAAGCATTAATGCATTGAGGAACCTGGAAATCTGATGTTGAAGCTCAAACATTAGGTTTTCATTTCCATTACTTTTCCCCTCCAGATGTTTGTTCCTTTTTTTTTTAAACTTTTAGCCATTTGTAATTTAACACTTGCTTTGTTTAAACTGAAGTAGAACTTTGATGTTTAGAAAGAAATATCCAATAATGCATATTGCAGATAATTGTAACTTTTTATGGGAGTCAGAGGGGAAGAAATGACTTTGATATAACATCAAGAACTGCTAATGGAGTGTGTGGAGGCAAAACCATTTTCCCTTAGAAACTTGTAGTAATAACGTGCACTAAAAAGTGGAGATGTTCCCCTGCAAGCACATGGTTCTTTGATATGTGCTCCGTAATTTAAAAATGTGTCTTCCGATTCATGTAATGTATTTAAAATTGGTAAGCCGTGTTTTCTGAAATGGTCTCCTTTGCCATATTTTCTGATAAAAATGGAGTATTTTGCAAAACTCTAGTAGAATTCTGTGGGAGAAAAGTGACTTAAACTTTGTTTTCTCTTTTAATTGCTTACTGCAAAATTTACTAAAATGACTCTTTAAAAAATGCAAGATTAAATATAAAAGTACTAAGAAATAAATCATGCTCTGAAGGCAAGAATTGGATTTGATCGTTAATACTTTGATTCAAAATGGACCTCCTTTTTTGAGTATTGAAATGCTATTCTTAATTATTCTGTTAAATGAGGTCTTTCAAAAAAGAAGTCGATCACCTGCCCTCTTTTGTCCTGCGGTTCAGTTGGCAGTTGGGCAAGGCCAGCCTCCTCCATCAGATCCTGACTGTTCAGGACCAGACAGTCATTGGCCCCCAGGTCTACCGCTCAGGTGATGCCACCACAGGTCCACAAAAACCATGTGGTCTTATCAAACATAATCAAGGAAGAACATATTTTTGTCCCACTTGTGATTGAGGGACAAATTAAAGACAGGAGATAGTTCAGATAAATGTCCTGTTTCTCTACACAAAATAATCAGCTCAATAAAATCCTGTCTAAGACAGTTATCCCAATTCCACTCTAAGCAAGTGTCAGGTGTTATGGAATTCACAGAATATGAAATTATACGACAGTAAAGGTATTTAATGGGATCGAGTCCTGCATCGGGGTCTCCGCAGAGAGCCTTGCTTCTCCCTCTGCCTATGTCTCTGCCTCTCTGTGTCTCTCCTGAATAAATAAATAAAATCTTATTTAAAAAAGGGGGGGGTATTTAAGACTTTATCCATACCACCATATATGCATATTTACTTATGCCTCCCCCAAATTGAGTGCTTATGGATGGCAGTATATATTTCTAAAATATTAGAAATTCTCACGATGTATATAAATAAAATCAATATGTTATATATGTCTCTGTGTGTGTGCATGTGTGCATACATTTTTTTACTAGTCAGCATGGGTGAAACTAGTCAACACTTCAAGAAAACATGTTTATTCTGTTTTTAACGGTGGTATCTGCCTTCAAGATTTTTTTTTTTAATCCAGGGCTTCCTTAGTCTAAACTCTTAATATTTGACACAACTATTTAATCACTTTGGGCAGAATTTCAATTTGATGGGATTTAATCAAGCCTACTGTCTCTACTTTGGACTGAAATAAGGACTTCTGTGTTTTGATGAGCTGAATACCTTTGGGCAGGTTGCTTGGTTTACCCCTGCTTTTTCTCCTGTTTAAGTGCATGACAGGAACATTCTATCTGTAACTAATGGCTTTCTAGCATTTAGGGTTGTAAAACACAAGAACCTTATTGCAGCAGCCAACTCTGTTACCGAGGGACTGATTATTGAGTTTGTAGATGATCCAGCCTCCTGTCTCCTTTGCTTTGTTTTTCTTGCACCCCCTGCTGCCTGCCCTGCCATTTCACTACTCATTTCACTACTCATTAGCACCTCCACCAGATGGGGGGGCAGGGCCAGAAAGGGGGTCAGCGCCAGTAAAAGACTTGGTGGGGAAAGAGGCAGGGAGTAATGGCAGCCATAAGGTTTTCAGATTATCTGTCGATTTGATAGATCCAGGCTACCCAAACTCCATCCTCAGGGGTAATCCAACGTAGTCACGACACTGAAATTTGCTTTGCACTCATTATTTATTCTCGTAATAAATGTGATTTTGGAAGCATGATATCTTTTTTTAGGATGTTGTGGGAAGCCAAAGTCTCTTCTTAAATATTTCCTCAGTATCAGTGAGTGGCTGCAAATCAGGCCTTTGCCCCCTGTTCGGATTCAGAAGAATTGCATTAAATCTACTCTTATATTAGACTAAGGTGGTGGAATGAGGGTTCTAACATTCAGGGAGAGGGAGATTGCTCTACGATGCTCAAAGAGTCCTGCCTGTATGTGAGAAGATCATATAGCTAACCCGCGCCCTATGGCCAAGAGCAGCCTGTCATTACTCTGTGCTGTGGTTCCAATGCATTAACCCAGAAAATGCACTTTGAGTGTCTCCTTGAACATAGTGTCCTCCAGGAGGCTAAGCATGTAAGATGAACAACACAGACATGCAAGAAATTGCTTGGACCCTCTGTTTTTGGTTTTGTTTTTGAGAAAGAGAGAGAGAGAATGTGTGCATGCCTGCATGAGTGGGCAGGAGGGGCAGAAGGAGAGGGAGACAGAGTCATAAGCAGGTTCCACACTCAGCTCAGAGCCTGATCTCACCACCCTGAGATTATGACCAAAAATCGAGTGATCATGAGCCAAAAATCAAGAGTGAGACACTGTTTTGGACACTGTTTTGTTCACTTAACTTGTTCGGTTACTTCTCTCTTACTTGACCAAACCACTTAAATCCCAAGGCTCCAATGGCAAGATGCTTTGATTCTTTAATTTTCCATTTATCTAAATATTTTCCTAAAATCTTCTGACAGTGTCATGGATCAAGCCCTGTGGTAGGTCCTGGGGTTGTCAAGACCAACAATATAGATGGGAGCTGCTGCTACTTACAGTCTGGGGAACCAAAGAGGAAAACCCAATGCCAGCCCTTTCGATTCCTACTCTGTGCTTTGGATGCTGTGAGGCTAAATTAAATTCCCGTTTTCAAGTATTTGGAGCTCTTCAGGATCTAACAGTCCTTCCATAGAAGAGATTGTGTTGCTTTCCAAATCCTAATGTCACTCTATGTCATTATTTGAAGATATCTTTACATATCATCGCTGAATTAATGGTACCAGTGGGCCCGGGGTGACATTCTCTCATTATCAGCACAGGAGCTATCCAAGCTAATATCGAATGAACACATATTTGATCTCTCAAAATAGTGGGTCCTATTTTATCTGGTTAGTATAGGTTTAAAAAGATAGGTACTAAATTGTCAGAAATCAGATTTCTGATTCCATGTCCCCAAGAAGGAGAGGAGAAGGAACCAGAAAGATCAGGATAATTCTATTGGGCCACCACGTCAACATACATTGCTCTAATTTTTACTCTTTGTGCTGATGATTTACGTGTATCAAGCAACTTTCAAATCACTTGGTGTCAAAGCGATTAATTGTATATTTTAATATTTCTGGATCTTGCTACTCTCTGTATTTAAAAACGAGCTCTTGAAAGTGGAAAGCATATCATATTTATCCTTTTACCCTTAGCACCTGGGACCTAGGAGGGAATTCAGCGGAGTGATTAAAAGCTCAGACTGCCTGCATTCAGGTAGCAGCTTTATCAAGGCAGGTGACCCACTGTCACCAGTTTCTTGTGTGTAAAACAGAGGGCAGTTGTAGTTTTCACTTCACAGGAGTATTTTGTAAGAATTCAATGAGAAGCCATCAAAAACCTTTGTTCACCATGTGGTAGGCATTCAGTAGCTCACAGTTGTTGGTGTTAGTACCGTGTCAGGCCCATAGCAAGACTTCATCATAAATGTCGACTGAATGGGATGATGGTATTTCTTTACTGCGTATAAACCACGGGTTTTGAATGTTTATTTTCCAGTATGAATGTGGATTTGAATTGCAATCTTTGTCTTTTTTAATCTGACGATTCATATTTTCAAAGAAGCTACAAAGGGGTTAACAGTACAAACCAGAGGTGTCAAGGCAGTGTTTGTACTAATTTCAAATTCCAGGTTATGCTTTCCCACTGAAGAAGTGAACCGTGAGTCTCTATCACCCAGGCCGATACAGACGTTGAATGCCTTGCCCTATATTAATCTTTCCATTTCCTCATTCCTGGAAATAGCATTCGACTTTCCAAAATAGACTCTAGTCCCGTACCTCAAAGAATTTCTGTCCCAGCTTTGGCTCATCAGAAAAACAGAAGAAAGAAAAAAAGAGAGAAAGAAAGAAAAACAGAAGAAAGCTTTGTTGGCAAAACCTCACAGAATAATTTTCTCAGGTGGCTTCAAATTTTTTTTTTCTACATAAACTTAACTTTAACCTCCTGTGTCCCATGTCCTTTGCTCCTTTTAGTGTTGACGTGAAAGTAAGCAAAAGAGGAAAATCAGTTAATAACTGTTTGTTTCTTTGACTTCTTTTGGAGGCATTTTGAAGCACTTCTTTCCAGGGGGCATTCTGAAGGGGCGTTTTGAAGCACCCCACAGAAAGCTGAGGGGTTTACAGCTAAGGATTCATTGGTGGGTAGGGTTGCGGGGGATCTAATACCCTGGGTTTCACATCACTAGGGGTAAGGACCCCACAGTCGGAATAATAAAGGTAGCAATGTCGCATAACTTAGAAGTTGAAGCATTAACATTACCAATAAAGGAAGTGCAGGCCTGCCAAGTTTCCAGATAATCCAAATATTTCCAATCTTGAGGGAGCACCCTATTACGGAACCTGTGCGGAGGAACAGGGAATCCTAAGATGTTAGTGGATCGTGTTCTCTAAAGTACCCTTTGCCTTGCAGTCTTTTATTTTATTCACTGTTCCAAGTGATGCTGATGTCCGAGGAGACGTGTACCGGTGGGTGTCAGAAGCTGATCCTACAGGATAATTCCCTTCTTACAGGATCTCAGGGCCTACATTTTCTTTCTTGCCTTTATTCTTGTAGATGGCCCAACCTCAGTGTCCTTTAACGTCCCTAATGGAAATGGATGAAGCCTGGCTGTCAGTTGATGGCGTGGAGGGGGTGCGTGTGACCATCTCTGTGCTCCTCCCCAGCCCCTGGCCCCTGCTCCCGAGGCTGGCCTTCGTGTGCTCCTTAGGACTTGGTCGGCAAGAATTGGATGGGCCATGTGCCATCATACTGCCCATCCTGGAACATTTTCATTCTCCTGTGCTCTTAGTCCATTTCAAATTTCTTGCTCAGGAGTAAATAAAGTTTGACGTTTTATCCTTTATCCCCCTTTCTTATCTTTGGACCATATATTTCCTTTATGTGTTGGGTGAAAGTGAACTCGTTCCCAGCCCTAAAACGCCCCCTTTGAATTCCTTGCATAGCAATGGGATAGAGTTTAATGACGTTCTGTTTGGATTTGCCATATACAGCATGCTCGTCTCCAGGCTACCAAACCACGGCAGTGGTGCATCTTGTGGTGTTTTTTGTTTGTTTGTTTTTGTTCTGTTTTGTTTTGTAAGTAATGCTCTTCTTCCAGGGGTAGCTGACTTTTTTGTGGACATTAAAATTTATCCACGAACCAGTCAGGCTTAGGATTTTGTGTGTTGCTTTACCTTTACCTTGATGAGCTACACAAAAGCCGTTTAAAAATCTTTAATTTTTTCTTTTTTTTTAATAAATTTATTTTTTATTGGTTTTCAATTTACCAACATACAGAATAACACCCAGTGCTCATCCCGTCAAGTGCCCCCCTCAGTGCCCGTCACCCATTCATCCCCACCCCCCGCCCTCCTCCCCTTCCACCACCCCTAGTTCATTTCCCAGAGTTAGGAGTCTTTATGGTCTGTCTCCCTTTCTGATATTTCCCACCCATTTCTTCTCCCTTCCCTTCTATTCCCTTTCACTATTATTTATATTCCCCAAATGAATGAGAACATATAATGTTTGTCCTTCTCCGATTGACTTACTTCACTCAGCATAATCCCCTCCAGTTCCATCCACGTTGAAGCAAATGGTGGGTATTTGTTATTTCTAATGGCTGAGGAATATTCCATTGTATACATAAACCACATCTTCTTTATAAAATCTTTAATTTTCAAAAAAAAATCTTTAATTTTCTAAACAATAAAACGGTGACTTGGTCTAATACACAGTCTTAATCTGCTTTGCCTTTAAGTCACCAATCTCACTTCATATCAACTAGGACTCTTTTCAGTTGTTAACACCTATGGGAACAAAACTGCTCTATTATCTAACTTGCATTGTCGAAACCTCTTAGGGGTTCCTAAGTATTCACAGAGAACTGATTCATGCCCTTACAGTAAGTATCACGTTGTTTCCTGCTATGATGAAGCCAGTGAGCTTTTATGTTCAGTATGTACATTATGGGATTAATAGGATGTCCAATGTACCTAGATTATGTAGTTTGAGAAACTTTGGCCATATGTAATCACAAGTATGAAGAATTCTCTTGCCACTGATTTTTTTTTCCTTTGGCTCAAAAGGAGTTTTCTGCCCAGGATTGTTATGACGTGATATGTATCCATTATTGATATTTTCTATTATTTTAAGTAATTATGTTACAATAAAACTTCAGTGCCCCAGGTTGAGAAGCTGATGTTCTCTCCCCTTGAGGCAAACGCAACTTCGAAAATTTAGGTGTCCTATTTTGTGGTTTTATCTTTCTCTAGAATTTTTGAGACAGAGAAAATGTTTGTATTTATTTACTCTCAATCTCAAAACTATCTTTGGTAGAAACTCTCTTTATGTATGAGGAAAAGGTGTCTAGAAAGATGTCATGAGTACCCTTGGTAGTGGTGTGCAAATTTATTTATTTATTTATTTATTTATTTATTTATTTTTTTTTTTGGTGTGCAAATTTAAACACCCTGCCTGTCACAGGAGGGTCTTATATTCAACATATATCTCCTTATACATATATATATATTTTTGGATATAAAGTCATTGCTGTCTTTTTTTTTAAAGTTTAGGTTTATTTATTTATTATTATTTTTTAAGATTTTATTTATTTATTCATGAAAGACACACGGAGAGAGAGGCAGAGACATAGGCAGAGGGAGAAGCAGCCTCCTTGCAAGGAACCTGATGTGGGACTTGATCCTGGATCCTGGGATCATGCTCTGAGCCAAAGGCAGACAGACGCTCAAGCACTGAGCCACTCAGGCACCCCTGTCTTTACTTTTTAAATATTACAAGACAAAGATTTTTAACTTAACATGAAAAATTCACACTTTTATTTTGAGAAAAAAGTTAACTTTTCACACTAACAGAACAAGATTAAAAGTAAATTTCTTAAAAATTATCCAGAAAAATAATAAGATTTATGGTACGTTTCTGGCCCTAACATACACAACAGGCCATAGGCAGGTGCAGCTTCGGTGCTCTCCTGTTCAGGGGCAGGCTCACTGCCTGCTTCTTTTCCTTCTTTGCTTCTCTTAGATTTTTTGTGCTTATGTCTCCTGTGACTGTCTCCTTCTTCACTTTCATGGCTGAAGTCTTCAGTCCTTCTCGTGTGTTGTGTGGTGACAGAAAACATCTGGTATGTCCCTCTTCAGAATAATTCTTCTTACTTGGGGCGGTGTAAAGCATACACACTTTGGGTCCGAGCAGATCTGGGTTTGAGTCTGGTAACCAGCCTTAAGCCATCATTGCCTCTCTGAGTCTCAGAGTCTTCTTTGGTGAAACACAGCTGATAATCTTTCCCTTGCAGTTTTAGCTAAAGTGCCCAGTTCCTAGTAAATGCTCAAAATACGGTATCTTGTATCATTAGTGTCAAAATCTGCGAGAATTCATGGAGTCAGCTTTTTCTTTTCCCCATGGTAACATTCCCAGGTATTTCCGACTTTTTCCTGCTTTTCTAATCTAGTAATCTTGGTTCTATACAAAACTTCAGATGGTATCGTAGATGGAACGCTAGGTTTGCAATGGAAGGTCCAGCTGACCTGTTTTCTGAGTTAATGAATTTGTAACTGTATGTCCTTGGATAAGTCACTTAACACCCGTGAGCCTGTTTGCTCATATGTAAGATGGAAATGACAAGTATCAGATGTCCTGTGGCTTCTTCTCTGGGTTTCAGTTAGAATAACGTAAGGAAGTAGTTTATGAGTCACAAAGCACCATGCAGTCATAAGGTGATAGCAGTACATATAATCAGCAGTTAAATGTAATACTTCATAATAGGGTGAATGAAATTGTTTGTTGTTCATAGAACTTTTAAAACTTAGGCCACCATCTTTAGCCTCACCCTTGTTCTACATAGCAATTAGGAGGCATTTGCTCTTTTTTTATTTCCATTTTCATCTGCTCTTACGGTGGGAAGGCTAAAGCGGGCAACCTTCAGCTGTATAATGACACAAGTTAAAGCAGTTCAGACAGTAAACAATTAAACTTGTGTGCAGAGAGGGTGAGCCAATGAGCAGTGTTGGGTAAGGTGAAGAGGGGGTCGGGTGATCAAAGTGTAAATAAAGGGGTGAAGCATCCCCGGAGGAGATGCACAGGAAAGATGTCTTAAGTGATGGACATTAAAGGAGAGGATTATAGACCCATGTCACTGCCAAGTTCCAAACAGAAGAACGGCATGCTTCAAAACCTACTTGAGTGAGAAGGGAACTTTGGGACCTGGAGGATTGCTCACGGTGGAAGTGACCTTGGAGCTTACAGTGAGCCTGGGCCGTAGAGGACAATCCATTTCTGCAGCGATCCAATCTAAGGAGGGAGGTTATCTGGTAGACTGACCCGTGGGGAGTTGAGGATGTGGTGTTGGAAGAAACCATTAGGAACGCCAAGCACCTCAGCTGTGAGGGCACAAGCCATGAGGACCGTCCAAGAGTGTTAAAATTGAGAGGAAAGAAAGTAGAGTGGACATAGTAATATTTAAATGAATATTTATGTGTTGTTTTCTTAAAAAAAACCAATCTATTGAATATCCAGTTAGCATTTATAGAAGAAGCTTTCCTCCATATTTGTATCATACTGATTTTAGTTTTGTGGCGTCAGTTTGGCTTGGTTTTATGTTTAATTACGGGGATGAAAGAACTCAAGTTTGGGTGGTAGAGAATGGATTTTGGTGAACCATTCCTGTTGATTATGTTACGTGTTTCTATATTCCAGTAAAATTAGCCACAGTGATCCAGCTGTCCATTTGGGATTTGTAGATGCTGCTTTCCTAGGGCCCTTTCCTCCATGGCTGTCTGTGACCTTAGCCACTGAATCATGTAATCGTTTTTGGCCTCCTAAGTCAGTGATTCTGAGTGGGCAGAGTGGTAGTGTGATGTCATGTCTGGGGCATGAGCCTGTACCCTCACCACACACGGGTCCCACCCTTCCTGGTCTAGGCAGCTCAATACACAGTGCTTGGCACATAGTGAGTGCTCAATAAATTTAGTTGCTTTTCCTGTCTCTCTCTGGACCTCAAATAGGAATATCCAAATTTGAGAACACCACCATGGCATTAGGTTCCCCAATTAAAATCCATAGTGAGAGCTGAGGCAGATGTGTGGGAATGCAGTTCCAGACTCCAGTTAATCTACAAAAGATGATTACGCTGGTTTGCGGCTAGGCTTCCCATGCTCATGAATCATAATAAAATCTCTTACGGGGTTAATGACTTTTAACTTCATGCAAAATTGGTAAACTGTGTGTAATATTGTGACGTTCGAAAGTGTTCAGTATGAAAAACAGTCGATGGGGGTACATGTGTTAGAGATACTTTGCGTTCTCCCAACATTGTTTGGACTTTATTGACCTCCCTTCTTCCCCCGTGAAAAAAGATCAGAAGGAAGGCCTTCCACATTGTTTCCAAATTCCTAGATAGGGAAAACATCAAACTAGAAAAGAACCTTTTGATAACCTTCCACAGCCATATTTTTTTTTAAATAAAAACGTTTGTTTCTTGCCCTTTCCCTGGTAGAGAGAAAAATTCGACTCCCTTACTTTCTTCCTCTCTTCTTTACTCCCAACTCCAGCAAATACAGCCTCATCTTTCTTTCCAATTCCTATAATTATAAATTCCTTTGCAGGAATTTATATGGTAAGAAGTTATACAGAACAGTCCCTCTTATGCTTTGCCCAATTTCCCCTCAGTGGTGGTATTTTGTAAAGCTGTAGTAGAAAATCTAGAGTCTCAACTAGGATATTACATGAACACAGTCCACCTCTCATCCTCCCGTATTCCTCTGTTTGTGTGTACTCGTGTGTGTGTGTGTGTGTGTGTGTGTGTGTATTAAGTTCTATACAGTTTTACCCCCGTGTGGATTCCCGTATGACCACCAGACGTGTTCTCTTCTAAGACTGTAGGTTACTTGAGAGCGTTCGACACATCCTGTGATGACAGACATTACGCATCTTCTCTTCTAAGCACGCACAACCTTTTTGTGGCTGTAGGAAGGTGGAGAGTGGAAATCTGGCCCCTGGTTCCTGTCTGTGGCTATGTAGTTACTCTTTCACATTCCCTCATTAGAAAGGACTGCTGGCCCAGCCAAAATCATAGGTGGGCTTGGCACACAGCTAACTATTTGCCTGGAGTAACTTATGCTTTTGTACTATGTGAAGAGGTCTGCCAATTTCAGAGGCCAGGAAGCAAAGAGTTGGCCTCGTAGGGTAACACACCTGCTTTTCCTGAGGCCACATACAACAACAGGCTGATCTGAGTACCTGTTTGTCCTCCTGGGATATATTGAAACATGTCTCCAGAGTCCTGAAGTTGTGGATAAATACTTTTCTCCCTCTAGAAATCCATTTCACACAGACTTTGTCCATGAGAACAGATCTTCATTGGGGAAATGTCCTGTTAATTGTGCTTTGGCTCTCTGGCCCAGTCTCTAGAACGAACTGCAGTAGAATCCTGTTATCCTGAGACCTATAGGAATATCCACATTTGAGAATGCCGCAATACCATTAGGTTCCCCAACTTAAAAATAAAAAATAAAAATTGCCACTGACACACACACACACACACACACACACACAGAGCAAAGTTGTGCTGAGGTGCAAACACTGGCAGATGGCTAAGCTGCCTCACCAGCCGAATATCTCAGTCATGTACTCCAGTCTGAGAAACACTGGATTTACAAATAGTTCAAGCTATAAATATTAAAATTTGAGAATGACAAAGGTCCACTGCGTTCTACTAGTCACTCCTGGAATCTGAGTGTTTGATTAGATGGTCACGTTCTGAGGATGATGATGATGGTGGTGATGATGATGATGTTTGAGCATAATACCCAATGAGCAACAAGCTGTAAATCTGATCGCCCTGGATCCTTCTGGAGAACAGGTATCACATATTTGTTATCACTGTTCTGTTGAATCCTAAATCCCAACTCTGCTTTGGCATTTAAAGCACTTCTTTTCCTCTTTGGACTAAGACATCCCCTATTGGCACTTCAAAACGTCATGATTCACAAGTAACACTCTTTATTTCTGATGGTAACAATTATTTAAACTGAAATTACTTTTATTTTTTTAAGATTTTATTTATTCATGAGAAACACAGAGAGAGAGGCAGAGACACAGGCAGAGGGAGGAACAGGCACCCTCTGGGAGGGAGCCCGATGCAGGACTCGATCCCAGGACTCCAGGATCACTGCCTTGGGCTGAAGGCAGGCGCTAAACCAGTGAGCCACACAGGGATTCCTCGTAAAATTACTTTTAAATCAGCTGGAGACATTTTGAGAATCCGGGAAGCTCAGAAAAACTATATATTAAAAAAATTGTAGAAGAATATCAGGACAGGCGGCTCTGAGTTCTATGGCAAACTTCCCTTGGGCCTTACTTGATCCAAATAAATGTGGTCAAGCTGCCAGTGTGGCCGTGGACGTGGCAAATGAAAGCCTGTCCTGTCGTCTTCCACTGATGCCTTGTCCAAGCTCGGCCAAAATAGTGATTTTTTTGTAGGTCTGAAAATGTTGGCCTATTTGGGGCTTTCTGTGCCCAACAGTAACCCTAGACCCAGATGGGAGATTATGCAGTTGAATTCCCTCATATTCTGCAGGTGACAAAATGAAAGTCGAGAACACTTAGGTGTCCAGTTCAAGGTCACACAACCTCATCAGCTACAAGACCCAGGTTTCCTGACTCCTAGTACATGGCTTTTCCACTCTCGGGAGCAGTTTCCCTGTCACCCTACCAGTCTTTCTTGGCTTTTCATTTGTGATGTTGACAGTTCTTCTAATGAACCTCTTCCTTCAGAAGCTGGAATTGCTTCCTGGGGCTGCTGTAACCAAGTACCATAAACTTGGGTGCCTTAACCCGACAGAAATTTATCCTCTAACGGTTCTGGAAACCAGAAGTCTGAAATCAAGGTGTTGGCAGGGACGTGCTCTCTCTGAAGGCTCGAGGAGAATCTGTTCCATCCCTCTTCCTTGGCTTCTGGGGCTGCTAGTAGTTCTTGATGTTTCTTGGCTTGCATCACTCTAATCTCTCCCTCTGTCATCAGATGATACTCTTCCTGTGTGTCTGGATGTCTCCTCTTCTGTAAAAAGGACTCCAGTCATAATGGATGAGGGCCTACCCGAACGACCTCATCTTAACTCAGTTGTAGCTGCAGAGACCCTATTTCCAAATAAGGCCACATTCATAGATACACAGGGGTTAGGACTTCAGCATTTGGGGGCGGGAGCGGGGAGGAGGCCCTTAATTCTCAAATCATTTTTAGAACCAGGCAGGTATTCGTAACACACAATGAGAACCCACAGTGAATTTCATTACTTGTAAAAGCATCATATCCAACATTTGTAGTTTGTTACAATAACACATTGAAAAGATTTATAGACTGTTTTGGGTGTGATTTTTGGATTAATTCCCTACTTTGAAACCATTTGTGAGGCTCTGTTTATTTAAAGGAGGGAATGAATAGACCTGAAAACACCTAATTTTCATTTTCATCTCAGACTGGAAGCCAGTACATCTGTAGGGTTTGTTTTTTGGGTTTTGTTTTGTTTTGTTTTTTTGGTTTTGTTTTGTTTTGTTTAGAATTGAAAACTAGATCACAGAACACACAATGCTATATTTATCATTTTGATCATCGGTTATTAGATGCTTGTTTGCATGTGCTTAAGCCTCTAGCCAAGATAAAAAAAAATTTTAAAAAACTATTGTGGTAATAGAGTCTAGAACAAATGTTTGCTGTGTAATATTTAATGGTATGTGTACAGTTTTCAAGTTGAAACTTAGAAAGAAATCCTATCCTCAACTGCATGCATTTACCTACACTTCACTAGTCGAATATAATTATTTGCTTTTAGAAATGGGCTTCTTGACCTCATTCTCTTTGATCAGCTTGGGAGGAAATAAATGTCCATATAACCTTAATTTGTACCTTTTTTAAAAAAAAATATTTTTTACCCAAGTAATGGGAATGGATGTCGTGTCTTTTATTAACTTTTATGTACGTGATTCCAAATATCCTTTTAAATTAATGTCTTTTAGCTTCAAATATACTTCTTCCCATAAGGCTAGTCCCCATTTCCTATAATCTTACAGACCTAGGAGAACAATATTTTCCCTTCTGTCGTTTTGATAATTACGTCCTCTGTGCTCAGTGGTGGCCTATTAACTAACATGAATACTGTGGGCTTGCAAAATAGCCTCAAATTTCCATATATTGGAACTGTGAGAATTTTCTGTAATGGTGCTTTAGCAATAATGATGGAGGTGCAGGCATTTCCTGAGGATTAATGACCAGCTGGGAGGAACCAGTGGCCCTTGGCTCTGCCTCCCAGCCAGCCATTAATTCCAAGGAAATGTCTTTTGCTAAGATCGTTATTGCTATTACAAGCCTAAAATGGAAAAACATAATAGGCGTATGAGTTATTTTTATGGGTTGATGCAGTTTCCAATGGTATGTACTAATTCAAAAAAATGAATGTGTATACATACAATAGTAAGTCAGATTGTTTGAATCATCCCTCAGTATTCCATATGTTTTATGACTGACTACAGTTCTTGACCTTTACCACTCAAAAAAACAAAAATTTGATTCAGTAATTCCTACGTTGGCCCAAGGCTTAAAAGCGTTGTACTCAATGACATAGTTGGAAACACCAGTTTCTGTTATCAACTTCAAATGATATTCAGGTTTCATGTGTATTCTGAAGTGAAAAAAGTTTATTTCCCATTTTTGTGATAATAACTCTTCTGTTAGGATAAAGTGCCGCAAGAATATTGTTTTTAACCCTCTCATAATTTTGCTGTGCTTCTTTGATTTTTCTCTGTCACTTACATAACAGGCAGCCTTACATTTACACTTTTACACATTAAATCCATGAAAGAGCAATACACAGCTTAGTTACTCAACATTTCAGTAGGGTGTGTTTTATATATATTAAATATTGCAATAATGGGGAACCCTTTGACACAAAACACGCATGCGCACAAAAGTCCCATACATGAAGCCAAAGTGTCAAAACGTTGCCCATCATGTTCCTTTGTGATTTTTAAGAGAATAGTCCTTTTGCATTTCTGCTTCCAATATTAATCACCTAGCCTGTTCTATTGTGTTTTGTAGTTTTTTTTTAAGATTTTATTTATTTATTTATGAGAGACACACAGAGAGAGGCAGAGACACAGGCAGAGGGGGAGAAGCAGGCTCCCTGCAGGGAGCCCGACGTGGGACTTGATCCCTGGACCTGGGGATCATGCCCTGAGCTGAAGGCAGGTGCTCAACCGCTGAGCCACCCAAGTGCCTCCTTTCTATCGTTTTTATCTAAATTATTAACACAAATTATGTAGAAACAGTCTTAAAAGTCACAAAAGGGAAATCTTGACAATCCTGTAATATTGCCATCCTTGACCGTGGGGAGAAATGTAGACTGTATCACCCAGGCATGATGCCCGTGGGCCCTTTTTATCTATAATACCAGTTAGTGACCCCATGCTTACCAGCGTTCAGATATAGGCCATAGTTGGTGGAGGGTTTGAAAAATTATAGGACACAGGACGCCTGGGAGGCTCAGTGGTTAAGCATCTGCCTTCGGCTCAGGTCGTGACCCTGGGGTCCTGGGATCAAGTCCCACATCGGGCTCCCTGCGAAGAGTCTGCTTCTCCCTCTGCCTGTGTCTCTGCCTCTCTCTCTTTCTGTCTCTCATGAATAAATAAATAAAATGTTTTAAAAAATTATAGAATACAGATCTGTACCTAAAGAAATAGGAGTCAAGCTAAGAAGTCTTACTTTTCCAGCCTCATGTTCTTGTCTCACTTCTCTCCTCCTTCATCAGATTCACTTAGAGCCTCAAGCAGGTGTTCACTTGTGCGAATGTGTTTGCAGTCAGACTTTCCTGCTTTGTCTGAGGTCTTCAGGTGTCCCCCAGCCTGCCTCGGCCTTTCCCTCTCCTCGGCTTTTGACATCCACGAAGAGCTTAGATGTGCCTTTGCCTCTCAGACCTACCTACCTGTCAGCTTTCTTTCTCTGCTGTTGAAGGGGCCAGGATTCTTCTAGTTCTTCTAGAGCAACTGTCAAAAAGAACTTTCTGAGACGATGGAAATGTTCTGGATTTGTGCCACCCAATATGGTAGCCACCAGCCCCATGTGTTTACTTGAATACTTGAAGGGTGGCTAGGGTGTTTGAGGAGCTGAATATTTGGCTTTATTTCACCTTAATGAATTTGAGCTTAAATAGCCAAGTGTGGCTAGTGGCTACTGTCCTGGGTAGCACAGTCATCTTTGAATCCATTGTGTCCCTGCCTTCCCTCCTCTCTGTCCTTTTTACTGTTAAGTACCTTGTGTGATTCCATTCTAATTGCCACTTGCCCCTGGAGGAGACCTTAATGGCTTTCAACTCAGAAGTTTCCATATGCTGCCTTTGGTCTCTCGCCTAATACAACATGGCAAAAATCAACTAGCTCTTATACGGAAGGCTGTGCTTGGACCTGGAGCAAGTTGCGAGATGAAGAAAACATATTGCTTGTCCTCAAAGAGCTTATAGAATAGAAGGACCCTGAGTTTTCTGTGTGCCAGTGAGCAATTTGTGGTTCAGCAATAGCCCTGAGCAAGTCCTATGTGGGATTTTTTTAATGGTTTTGAGATGGGAGGTGTTATGAAAAAATACGTGATTTTATTTCTAAAGGGGTTAACTTTCAAACCATTTTTAAATAAGGTGCTTCATATAGTATAAACCGATTACCTCTCAAAATGTCACACTAGTGCCCCATGATGAAGATGATCAGATGTCATGTTTTTTGAGGACAGTCCCAGCGTATGCCTGTGCTCCAGTGTAACTACCAGTAGCACCCTCTTTCACTCCCCAGAGTGCCTTATTTGGGGAGGGCAAATTCTGTGATTACCCTACTTACACTCAGCCTTGTGGTCTCACACACACACCTTGTACTTCCCCTAATCTTGTTACGTTTGTGTTCTTTGGCCACTTCTAGATTATTCTTTCAGGTCATTTCTCTCTCTGGTCATTCCTCTGTTCATAAACTGCCAGTGCCTCCTCAATTAGTGACTGAGTAAATTACAAATTTTCCGGGTCACATAGATAGGACTAGTTAGCTCTCTGTTTACCATTTTCTTCACACACATATAGCCAAGCAAGTAAACTTCCCACCCCATCAACAGGACATTTTCATACCTTCGCTTTTCCCTACAGTTTCTTTCTCCCACTTTCAACTACGTAACATCTTCTTTGACCTTCCAAGTCTGGTTTTGACACCAGCTCTTTTTACGTAGTAGCTCCCAACTCCCTGAGTCAGATGCAGGCTGGCTCACCCCTGGAACATGAACACGTATTATTAGTGCCTTGCTCGCAGCATCATCCATTTTCTCTTGTCCTGGTAATTTCTGAACACTTTGTATCTTTGTTTACCAGTTTTGTAAGCTCCTTGAGAAGAGATACCTATGTGTTTTGCATTTCCTTCAAAATTGAGGATAGTGGTATACAGTAGTTGCTTAATACATGTTTGTTGAATGAAGGGAAAAAAGCATATGGTTAGGCTACATAGGTCATTCCCGCAAGATGATTTCTTAAAACTACGTAATTGCAGGCCAAAAAAAAAAAAAAAAAAAAAATTTGCACAGTATTATGTCATTAATTACTGTACCCTGAAGAGTTACTGTGGCTGCTAATCTCTTGGATCCAATACTTAGAGACATAAATATAAGTGACATTAGCACTGCTACTGTGTTCAATGAGATTACAAAAAAAGAAAGTACACTTAGAAGTAGATGTTGGAAAAATACCTTCAAAGACACCAAATGTAGAAAGTCTTGCTAGGATTATTTCAGGGACATGGGGGCCCTGGCTGGTTCAGTCGGTAGAATGTGCTACTCTTGATCTCGGGGTTGTAAGTTCGAGCCCCATGTTGGGTGTACAGGTTACTTAAAAATAGAAAAATAAAAAAATCTTAAGAAAGGATTACTTCAGGGACACAGTCTAAGATGAAGCTGCCAGGCTGGTGTTGACAACATGGTGGCACGTTCTTTCCACAATTGGAAAGGGTTGTGCCTATTTTGGAGAAATTTCCTCCAAATAAAAAACCAAAATACATGTCTGTGATTGATTTTTTTTTAAAGATCACTTCGGGAAGCAGCGCTTGCTAATTAAAATGGACAAAACAGAGTTTCTTGGGGGGCAAAACTGTTACATGAATGTGTTTTTCATTTTTTAATCTTCTTTTAATTTACGTGAGTCACTGTGGAAGACTGAGTTCAGAAAAGAAACTGGTTTTCTTTTTCTAGATATTGTATTGGTGGCTTCATCTCTTTTCAGGTTAGGTCAACTTCTCTTAAATTGTTAACGACTTTATATGTTTAATTTACTTTATATGTTTAATTTCAATATCATGTATGTCTGTGGTGAACAAAATGATAAACTCTTAACAGAAATTCGGTAAAGGAATATTGCAGCTGTTTTCTAAATAGACTACACTTTAAAACTTAATATAGCACCATATGTGTTTGCAAAAATTGATTTATGCACGAACATGTGCCTCACTCCACAGTGTGACTTTAACATTTAAAGGCTGAAAACAAAAGAATAAGCATTGGATATGTTTACTTTTTTTCTCAGAATCCTGCAACAGATTTACCAAAACACACACACACCACACAACCTCCAACAGCAGAAAAATGGCTCTTTCTCTACCTACTTCTCTCCCTGCTTCCCTCCGCGACAACCAACAGGCTTAAATATTTTAAGCACTTTTACGTTTTTTAATTAAACAGGATTTGAGGAAGAGCTCAGTGTCTCTGAAAGTATATTTAAAATACTGTCTTAGAGCAATTCATCTGCTTGGTTGTACAAAATGGAAACCAGTTGTTAGTCTCTTGTACTCCAGACATTTAAAACGTGGGAAGTGTCAGGGGCTATAAGTATGCCCCCCACCCTGCTGGTCCCCCACCTAAGGGAAAACCCCAGGAAGGAGAAGAATAGGTTTAGAGTTCCAAGTGGAGATGAAGCACTCACGTTCTTTATTGTGTATGTGTGAAGCTTGGGAGGGGGAGCTGAGCTGCAGATAAAGATACGGGGCCACTGGTGGTAGTAATTGAAGCCTTGGCCGTGAATAATGATCTCGAGAGAATGTGGAAAAAGAAAAGTGATGCAGAAAGCAGAGAAGGAAGGGAATCTGGGGACCACTGCACACAAAGGAGATAAAATAGGTTGTCAGCTAACAGCGATGGCATGTGGACCAGTGGTCCTCACTGCATGCTTCTGCGGGCGTCCCAGTAGACTCAGAACCCGGTGTGATTCCTTGCCTCTCTTCATCCATGCTCAGCTCATGAGAATTGGCATGTTCCTTGTTCCTCTGTTGGCTCACGGGACTAAGCTCACCATGGAGGCACACTGTGGACATCTGTCAACCCCAAATCCTGGCAATGCTTTCAGCAACTCAGAGAAAGCAGGGGAATGAAACCAAAGAGAATCCTTTGGGGGTCAGATCATGAACTCCCGTCTGTGACACATCCTCTTCCATCTGGAAAGTTAAGGTTTTTGTTGTCCAATTAGCTTTACAGAAATGAAGTCTTTCTGTGGGTTTCCCGAAACCGTTTAGCCAAAGAGGGCACAAGTGCAAGCCAATGGTGGTGCCTGGTGCCAGCCAATGACTGCACCTTCCTTTCTGAGGTGTGAAGTCCACATCCGTACAGAAGAGTGAAATGACCCCAGTGTGTTTGTGCAGACAGCCTTACCTTCGAGGATTATTAGGTTTCAGAGACAAAAAATAAAGCAAGATGATATCCTTCGCATGGATCAGATGATGAGAAATTGAGTTGTAATTTGGGATTCTTTAACCAGGAAAGGTCTAGAACGTTTTCACCCAAATAGGATGGTAAGAGTCAGGACCAGCCAGGCTCTGTGGCCAGCTGTGTCTCTGACCTACCTGCTAGAGGACTCTATTGTTAGGCTACAGTAGTCGCAACCTCCACATCAAGCAGTACTTGACCCTTTTTGAAGGGGCCGGTGTTTCTGGGTAAGCCAGTGACTCTGCACAGGGTTTGTGTTTGCACCCGCTTTTGGCCAAGCAGTTTTAATAACCCAAGGAAAAAAAAACCAAAAAAACAAAAACAAAAAAACCCAACCTCTATTCTGTAAAGCTAATCGCAAAACAAAACTTTAACTTCTCCAGATGGAAAATGGGATACGCAAATACACTGAAGGCAAGAACATATTGTTTCCTGTGTTGTGGCTCTGCAGCCTTAGAACAGTTGTATGAATATTATGTATGTGCAGTAAACATTTATGACCATATTTAGGTCCAAGCGGCATGTGGGATTTTGCGTTAGTAGTTGCTGATGAGTACCATAAATAGGAATCCTTTATATCTGCGGTATCCATAGTAACTAAGTAGGGCCCATTTCCATTGTGCTTATTAGCTTCCAATCTGCTGGCCATTGCTTAGACCCCGTGGGCTCCAGGAATCCTAATTCATATAACACCCCGGATAGGTGGGTAAGTGCTTTTCAGAAAAGCAAACTCGAGCAAGGGATTTTAAGAGGTTTGAAGAATGCCACCTAGCAGCCACGATGATAATTTTTAACTCACCTGCTAATTTAATTGAGGAGTGTTCTAAAGGCAAAATTACATATTCAGAAGCAGAATTATGATTACTAAGAAAATAATAGCATTTTTCTTGCACCTCTTTGAAATCTTCTATTATGTTATTGGCTCCATTGTTGGCCGTTTTATAGGTGGCACCCATTAACCTTACCTCTGGGAGAGATTGCTGGATTTGCTGCTAGTGTTCATAGTTTTTTTTAACACAAGGAACTATTTAGCATGCTGGAAAAATTATCTAAATTAATGACAGTAACATTAATATGGTACTATTAAACATATCCTCTTTCTTTCTAGAGGATACACTACAAATGATTCTATAGTGTTTACCTTAGACAAACATAGCAGATTTTCTTTTAGTGTGCGCGTGCAATGGTCGCTTGAACACCAGACTAAAATTGTCAGTGGCCTGTATTTCGTGGTTTAGTTAATTGCAACTAGAAATATCATGACCCATTTTTATTCACATCTGCTCTTTTGCACATTAGTGTATTTTTGTTTGATTTCACAAAGGTGAACTTTTTATATTATAGGTTTTACAGGTGGATATGAGAGCACTCTCTAATATTTAAATCTATATGCCCTAAAAATATTACAGCTGTTGCTTTAAGATAATTATTATTATATTAAATTTAAACTTGAATTAGTCCTCAGGCTTTCTAGAGTTTTCAATTTCTTTCAGAATTTTTAAAATTTTTTTTTTCTGAGTTTTCAAATTTGAATGGAACTACATTTGGCATGTGCTAGAGGGGGATTTTTTTTTCCATTTCTCTGTTACCAAGATGGGAAGACATTCGTTCTTAGTCTCTGTGTCCTTGTCTATTTGTCACTAATATGGAAGCTTTCATTACTGGCTGAAATGATGCAGGATCAAAACTCGTGAACTCCAGGGATCACACCAACTATACAATTCCTCTGTGTCCAAGGAGGATAGGCCTGGATAGCCCCTTCTGTTGGAGAGGAAAACAGTTTATAAATGTAGGAGAAAGAATGGAAACTGAGACTTGCCCCCGAGGAGACTTGTGTCGTCACTCACTCGCTGATGTGCATCTCGTCTGTACTACTGCTGGGTGGGTGGGCACTGTGCTAGGTACTGAGATACACTGGTAAGCAGTTCAAAGCCCCTGCTCTCACGGATCGTACATTCTAGAGAGGTATTGTGAACAATCATCTAGTGACTCAAAGGTAAAGGTGGCGATTTCCAACAGTGGTTAACAGTCATGAGTAAAAGCGAACCAAGCTAACGTAATGGAGAGTCTTGGAACGGGGGAGGCTGCCTTCGATCGGACTGTTTGGGTAGGCGTCATGGAAGAGTTGAATTTACAGTCGGGAATGACAAGAAGGAGCCAGCCTTGCAGCTGGTAGATCTGTTGGCCAGCATCAAGAGCAGATGGGAGGAGGGGGTTAGGAGAGGCGAAGGGAGTATTCGACTTTATTTTTATCCCCTGGGTTCTGAAAAACCTGACAAAGCAGAACAGCCAAGGATGTGTTCCAAGTATCAGGAGAGGCAACTAAAAGGCAAGAGCGTTCATTATATCTCTTCTTGTGATACCTGTGTGACTACGTGTAGGCCTCAAGGGGAAATGAATATTACCTCTCCCACCTTAGCCCACCTTAGCCCACCTTTTATTCTTAGTTAAGAAAGCAGCCATTAATGAAAGTAGTCGTCCTTTTTAGTAGTGCTAACTCAGGGGAGAAAAATCACTTAGCTGAGACGTAGCCAACGTGTATCAACACTGCTTGGCCTTGTGCCCTCTTGACCCATCTGAGTCCAGTTGTTCCTTCTGCTGCTGCTTTCTCTGTAGAAATGGAGGGCGGAGGAGGGGAGGGATGGAGGAGGAGAAATCAGTTCCAGTTTTCTGGTTTCTAAATGCTGCAGAAGAACAGAGTAGAGGAGAAAGCAGAGAATTTCTGAGGAAAGAGGTAGAAGTAGGTGCACGAGACTCCTTAGTTGTGGGTTAAGTTACTGTCTCACGTAATAACTGAAAACGCTGACGCGCTGAGGGGAGGGCCTGCCCCTGTTACCTGGTGCTCCTGAACGTAGTTCATGGCATGGCCTGTGTGACACAGGCACTTGCCCCATTTTCCGTGACGGGCACAAGTCTAGGCCACTGAGGCACTGAATTCTGTTCTCACTTTCGCTCTGTTGAGAAGAGCTTTGCTTTTGGACACAAAGGCAGCATGAAAATCTGGAGACCTTGTCAAGAAGGGGAACCCCCAGGAACTTAATCTGTGCTGGGGAGAGCCAGGACCCCGCACAGTTGGAATGGCATCTGAGCAGGAGGCGTCGGAATTGGCCGACGGGCCCGGCCTGAGTGAGTGAGCATTCTGTGTAAGCAAAGAACTAATTACTGTGAAAGGACACAAAGGAAAGAGAAAACCCAAACCCTCTCCTCATGATACTGACAAATCAGTTGGACTGAGCACACAGGAACCCACTAAGGAGCGCTTCTGCCAAGTTCCGATTGTGTAAAAGTGGAGGATATGAGTCTGGTGGGGCACCCGGAGTTGAGGCCGGAGCCATTGGTCAGGACCGTAAGGCCGCCTCCCACAGGGAGGGGTTTTGAAGGAAGTGAGGAAAAGCTCTGAATCCGGACACGTAAAATATGTTACCTGAGCAAGACTGAGGGCAGCCGGAGGGCGAGGATGGAGCTTCTCTGCCTGACACACTCCCTGAAGTCCTGTCACCCCGCAGCCATATTTGCCAAAGGCCTGCGCAACAGGCCTTGGGCGCCATGTTGCTAAACCGATGACTCCCACTCCTCCACCAGCCACAGCGCAGAATGCAGACGGAGGTCACAGGCGCCTGCCCACCTGTCCCTTTGTCTTCTGATGTCCTCTCCCTTTCAAGCTCCTTCTCCCTCCACCGTGGCTCACAAAACAATCTCTGCGTCCCAGAAGGAACGAGTATCCAGTAAGCTCCTGCAGCTGGCCTCGGTGAAAGGGGAGAACCTGTTGACCGCCACTGGAAATGGAAGGATCTCTTGTGACAGTAAAGTCTCGGGAGGAAACTAGTAGTTAAATGGCTACGTTCTTTGCATCTGAAGTGTTTTTTTGTTTTTTTTTTTTTTTTCACTTACGGTGCAGATAAGTGCCTGATCTTGCAGTATCATGTTTCTGACGTCTTTGTTCTGGCTTCATTTCCTTCTTTTTTTCCCCCCCTAAATGCCGTTTTCATTTGTTCTTAGGGCTTAGAACATGTCAAAGAGCTTCTCTGAGCAGTAGGTGGTTTTACAGAGCGCTCGGAGAATGAAAACTAAATGTCATCCTGGAAGCAGTCCACTACGAGCGGGGAGGGGTCGGATTACTTTCCAGTCTTGGCTGCATTTGAACATGAGACAGGAAAGAGAGAACTGAGGCCATGAGTCACCTCATTTGGACCCAAGGCACCATTTACCTTGAATATGGAGAAAAATCGAAGCCAGAGTTTCTTTGCTATTTTCTCCCATGGTTCTCGTCCAGTTCAGTACATCTGAAATGAAGGTTCGTGGAATGGTGATAGGACAGCAAAACCCGGCTGCTTGTTCTCCCTTCTTTTATCACAATCCTCATTAGACCCTATGGAAATGCTAGCACCAATTTTAATAAGTCATCAACTAGGTGATCAGTGGTTTTTATTGGTTACTCTTGATAGAATAATGGAATCCTGGCAATTTGACATTGAAAAGTAAATTAAGAATTTGGGCCCAAACCCCAATTATAGACACTGTAGTGTCGAAAATACTCATGTTGCCCAAACTGCTAATACATCCTGTACAAGTGAGTCCAATAGATTATCACTGATTTCCCATATCATATATTTTAAGGGATTGGCCTCGGTAAGATGCTATACCTCTTGGTCAAAGATACACAAACCTTTGCAAAAATTTCAGCTGATGGAATAGTTAGCTAAGTTAAGTCCAGGAACTGTTTTCTAAGGATCTGACTCCCTCAACTCAATACCAGATAGACTTTGATTCATTCTTGCTCAGGGTTCCTTAGGCCAATTTACTTTGGATATACATCTTTTGAAATAGGCTTCTACCACTGCCATCATCAAGTATGTACATAAATCAAAGCAATACCACAGAAGGAATATATATATATATGGTGGACCAAGAGCAATCCAGAAAGACTGCAGAAATGACTAGGAAATGAAGGTTGCATTTTAGGGACCCTCCCCAGCAGATGATAAAAATGATCATGGCTCTTAAAGTACCACCTGATAGGTTGATGGACCCTCGTGTCTAATCTGACATTGTGGTCCACGGTGCCCTCTTGTTATCTGTCGAGGTCATTGGGGAGAAGTCAAAGAGGGTGCTATCAATAGGGTAACTCGTCAGGGATCATAGGAAACTGCTAGTAAACTACCTTCCTTTGCACCAGCTCTTCCACACAAAGAAGGCTGGAGATTGCTGCTCTCTTTACATATTTAAGAAAGAATGGTCAAGAAGTACAATTCACATTTCAGTCTGGTATTATTTCATCAATGTAGGTAATGTACATGAGGCATCTAACCACAGCCCTGCTTAATAAGGGCTATGGAATAGCCCATTAATATATGAATATATTCATAGTCAGTACTTATTAGACACCTGCCAAATACCAGACACTGTTGTAGAGATAAACCTTCAAAGCACATTTGATTGACATAGTTTTATATATAAAGAAACCAAGTCTAAGAAAATGTAAGTAACTTGCACAGATACACTGTTAGTAATAAAACTGAGTCTGGAACCCACTCCAAAAGCCATGATTTCTCTGCGCCATGTGATCAACCCAATTAGAAACATTACAGAGACCTTACAGTGTTTCAGTCCTTCTCACACTTAGCTTTAGGATTAAAAGCACTGATTATGCTTTGTGAACGTGTAGTGCTCCATATTCCAATTTTATTTAATAAATACTGAGCACTTCGCATAATAGGTTTGTGTGTAAGTAATAAAATATGGTTCTTAGCTTTAAGAACTTATAATCTAAGGGTAGATATGCATACATGTGGCACTTCTGTTTACTTTGAACTCCAACTACGTGTCATGAGTTATGCTAGGTGCATTATAAACTTTATTTTACTTTATTATTTAATCCTGAAAAGAGCCTTAGAAGGTTGGTATTTTAGATAGTTTTGCCAAGATGTAAATCATAAAGATCTATGAGGCCTTCCTTCCTTCCAACGAGGTAAAGATGAATGGCACTTCAGCGGAGCCCTTAAGAACGAATAGGATTTTAGTAGAAAAACTGGAAGAAAAATTCCTGGAAGACCCTTCCAGCTGCATGAGAAGTAGGAACAAATTAATGGTGGCAGGAAGGTACAGGGTGTATTCAGCTAGTGTTGGTTGGATAGTGCAAATTAGGGCCATCGCTTGGGTCAGAGGTAGCCACAGACAATGAGTCTAAATAGTTAGTGCTAACAGGTCATGCAGGCCATGCATGGCATGCCTGAGATCGGGCATCCTAGGAAACGAGAAGCTACTAAGGATTTCCGAGTAAGAGAATGATCAGATTTGATTTGATTTAGAAAAAAAATGTAGGGTTAGTCAGAGGCCTCTATCATGACCAATGAATTAGGATCATTTATTACAATACTATTCTTCTTCACAACATCAGTTTTGATATAGGTACTTATAATACAGGTGATTAGTACTTTCTTTTTTCTTTTTTTTTTTTTTAAGATTTTATTTATTCATGAAAGACAGAGAGGCAGAGACACAGGCAGAGGGAGAAGCAGGCTCCCTGTGGGGAGCTGATGTGGGACTCGATCCTGGGACCCCAGGATCACGCCCTGGGCCGAAGGCAGATGCTAAACCACTGAGCCACCCGGGCTGCCCCTGATTAGTACTTTCTGAGATGATTTTTGTACTTTCCTAATGCCAGGAGCTGGTAATCAACACATGCTTTGATTAACTTGAAAGGGAAAACATTTACCTCCTTCTGGCAATCGGGTCTAAATATTAGCTGCCTGAGAACTTTCCCTTTAATTTTATGAACTTACATTGAAATTGTACCATTATTCTAGTGCATAAGTCTAATTGTCTCAAACGGGTATAGACATCTGGAAGATAGGGAGCCCATGTTTTTTTGCTTTCTTTACTATTTCCCCTGGTGCTGGAGAAGCCATTGTCATTCAGTGAATGATTAGTGAATGAATGAAGAATTGGATGGATAGCCCCTAGGTCAACTGTAACTCCCACTGTCAGCATCAGGGTGAGTGACCAGCTCAGGGTCATAGGCAGAAGGGCTGTGACACTGCCAAGAATCAGTTCTCTCTAGATTGCCAAATATATCAATTCCACTGTCTCCCCAGATCAGTGTGCTCCATGCCCAGAAATTCTAATTCGCTAAACCCAGGCTGATGGAGGAGGTTGAACTAGATGAGGTTCTTCTAGTGTAGGAGTAGCAAACTGGACCGCAGGCCAAATCCAGCCCACTGCCTGCTTTTGGATGACCCTCTAATCCAAGAGCGGTGTACGCCTTTGTAAATGGTCGAAAAAAAATGAAAAAGAATGGTTGTATTTTGTGACATGTGAAAATTACGAGATGCAGATTTCAGCATCCATAAATAAAGTGTTTCTGGGACACAGCCGTGCTTATTGGTCCACGTACTGCCTGTGGCTGCTTCAGTGGCCGTGTTGCGTAGTCGCCACAGAGACCACCTAGCCCACAAAGCCTAAAATATTTACTACCTGGCTCTTTACACAAAAAGTTTGCTGACCATTGCTTGAGTGTGTCTTTCTGGCCCTCTCAACCCATTTATATGAGTTTCTTCCTTGAGTGTGCAAAAGGAAAATGAATTTAAGTTCTAGAAACAAGAAAGCCTTAGCTTTACCACAAGATGTTATTTTTTCCCCTTCTCTTGACCATCTTGAATGTTCTGTATCTAGATGCTGCAAGCTAAAGACTAAGGTAGAACAAGTTTTCTCCGTGACTGTATCCTTTTTCCTAAAAGGAATCCTGAAAGGACGTTTACCCTTTAGGTTAGAGCGCTGCATTCCTTTTAGTTCACACGCAGGCTATCAGCTCCACGGAATGATGCCTGATGAGGGTCTTAGGATCTCTTAAGACTCCTTTCCAGTTTGGATTCCGCCCAAGTCTCATCCAGGTAGTTTTTCCCAGAAAGGCTCAGAATAGTTCAGTAACCTTGACTGTGAACCATATATTTAACCTCTCTGATGTGTTAACATCACCCTTCCCTCCATGTGCCTTCTGTGCACTGCAGCTCTGGGTTTTGCAACGTGATCTCGCTTTCTTGGGTTGAAAGGTCTTTAGGCATATGGGACGCCAGGGTGGCTCAGTGGTTGAGCATCTGCCTTCTGCTCGGGGTGTGATCCTGGGGTTCCAGGATCGAGTCCCACATCGGGCTCTCCACAGGGAGCCTGCTTCTCCCTCTGCCTGTGTCTCTGCCTCTCTCTCTGTGTCTCTCATGAATAAATAAATAAAATCTTAAAAAAAAATTTTTTTTTAAAGGTCTTTGGGCATAGCAAGAGGACCTGTCTTTTAGAGCCTGCAGCTATTCTGAAATGGCAGGGAGGCAAGAGGATGGGAAGTGAAAAGGACTCCCGGCCTCCTACCCCCCACTCGGCTGAGTGCAATGTGATCTGCCTTCCACCCCCTTCATCGCATGGACCGTATTCATAATAAGGTCACCGATGACCACCTAACTGCAAAATCCAAGGGGTGCTCCCCAGTCTTCATCCCCATGGCTGTTCTGAACTAGTGGATGCAGTGGCCAAGCCTCTCTGTTTCCAGCTCTCCCTCTTTGGATCCCAGAGTGAAGCTGTTTTCCTGATGTTGCTTCTCTGCTCTGGAAGCTCCTTGTATCTGGTAGGCTCTTCTCTTTCTACCTGCCCATCACATGTTGCTCATCTCTGGGGGGAGAACTGAGGCCCTCTTGATTTTTCATTCCACACATCCCTTCTGAGTATGCCCGGTGACATCTGGGCTTCCTCCCACCTTTCACTGACTGTCCTCTCCGCTCACTTGAGAGTGCTCTGGTTCACCCGGTCATCCCGAATTCCCTTCTTTCTCCATTTTCAGCACTCACCGAGTCCTGTCATTTATTGCTCCATATGTTTTGAGTTTTCTTTTCCTCCGTTCCACTGCTGTTTCTCTGAACAGGGGCTCATCATCCCTCACTTGAGCTCTTTGCACCAGTCTCCTAGTTTCTTGACCCTTCCTCCAGCCCACCCGTTATATTACTGGGGGTGCTGTCTTCGAGACAGAAAGCTCATCACTCTCCTGCCAGAAGTCTTCAGCGGCTACCATTCACTCAAGGGACGAAGCCCTCATTTCTTATGGGGATTATAGCATGAGCTGGAGTTTCTCATTTTGCCTCCTACCATCTACCCCAGTTGTGGTTTGCACTTCATTAGTACAGAAAGACCTTTTTTTTTCCCCCCTGAAAGCTACATTGGTTATTTCCCACCTACCTCTGCTCTGATTCTCTGATTGTCCTATTCTTTTTTTTTTTTTTTTTTTTGGTATTATTTATTTATTTATTTATAGCATGAGCAGGGGAGGGGCCGAGGGAGGGGGAGACAGAGAATCTCAAGCAGACTCTGTACCTGGCATGGAGCCCAACATGGGGCTTGAGCTCATGACCCTGAGATCATGACCTGAGCCAAAACCAAGAGTCAGAAGCTTAACTGACTGAACCACCAGGCTACCCCTCTGATGGTCCTCTTCTTTATCTTTGTCTCCATCTGAACAAATCTCAATGCCTCTCCCAAGCCCCAGTTCAAATATAGTATTCCCCTCCTGAAACTAATTACCATCTTGTCTTTGCCATCGTGGGAGTTTGAAAACACCTTCAAGAGAGGACATTCACAGCACGTTGTACTTGTTTGCTTGCGTGTCTAACGCACAGTGGACTACGTCTCCTCCCTCCTTGTATTTTCAGTGCACAGCACAGTGTCGATCTTATAAAGCATAGCCAAGGAATGACTGTGCCCAAGCTGTGTGTCTACCTACACCGTGATCCCTCTAGATTCTGTTTCCAGGCATGTCAGAAATGAATGGTGAAACCCAACAGGGCAGCCGGCAGCGGAAGAGGTTTATTTCCTTCTCTCACTATTTTACTTATATTGAATCAAGGCTAAGTATATGTAGCTATATATAGTCAGTCACAAAATGAGGCATAGTATTTATTGATAGAACAGAATGGAAGAGGAGAGACTTCCAATGTCACTATTAGTGAGTCACATGTATTAGAGATTTCCCATAATACAAAGACAGCTTGGTAGAAAGTTAGTGTGTTGCTAGCCATATAAAGAATATAAATAAGGGTACCTGGGTGGCTTAGTTGGTTAAGTGTCTGTCTTTGACCCTTAAGTGTCTGATCATGATCAGATCATGATCCCAGGGTCCTGAGGTTGAGCCCAGCGTTGGCCTCCTTGCTCTGCAGGGAGTGTGCTTCTCCCTCTCCCTTCCTACCTCTGCATGTGCTCTCACTCAATCTGTCTCTCTCTCAGATGATTAAATAAAACCCTTAAAAAAAAGAATATATACGTGTAATATGAAGCATATATATATATACACACATATATAACCATTATCACATTAGTCTGAGTATATTTAATTACATTTATCCACAGAAAATTACTATAAATCCAATAATAAAGACATAGGACTGAAGAGTGCACCCATGGGGTTTACCGTATAGTTCCTGCCTTGTAGAATTCAAAATCCCACACATAAAAAGAAGCCAATGTACGTAACAAGATAGGGTAGTTTGAGGTAGGTCAGTTACAAAAGGCAAGTGAGCTTCCATTTTGTATCTCTCTATACCCTAGCTCTTTCTGCACACACACAGGTATTTGCTCTGCGAATGACACGACAGTGGGACAGAGCCCAATTTGCAAGGATTTTTACGTTGCTTTTCCTTCCCCGTATGCATTAAACTGGAGTTGGGTCTTGGTCTATGTTTATTGACACACACTAGTTGTGAATAAGAGTAAGAATTGATCCTTGATACTTTCATAGATCTCATTTATTACCTATGAAGATAAAGCACACTTTTATTTTGCAAATTTAAAGTCGAAATTAATAAATATGTAATTTAAATAATCAATGCACATAAAATATGTAAGTAATAAATACGTAAATAGGAACACAATACAGTTACGTAAAGTCTGCTACTTAGTTGAAAGCTTTGTCAGTTTTGCTGAGACACATTGGGTAAAAATGTAGATAAAAGTCTTTAATGACATGGGTAAATACTCGGAATTTTTAATTTAATTTAATTTATTTATTTGAGAGAGGGAGTCCGCGAGAGAGAGCATGAGCAGGAGCGGGGCAGAGGAGGAGAGGGAAAAGCAGACTCCCTCGCTGAGCAGGTCACCTGATGCGGGGCTCCATCCCAGGACCCTGCGATCATGACCTGAGCCGACAGACTGAGCACCCAGGTACCCCTGAGGCAACTTTGAACATCATCATTTCAGTGGGGACAAATTGCTTGCATACAACAAAGCCTATGTTTCCAGTAGGAAAGAAACCATCTGAAGATGCGGTTCCCACTAACAGTTGTTATAGAATTTTTTCTAGAAGTTGAGTGATTCCAGAGGCCTCTCAGGCTCTGTTGGGAGTGGAGTACAGGTGACCTATGAACACTTGTTCTGTGGGCCAATTCATAACTTGCATCAGGCTGCCCAGATTTACCCATGGAAATCCCTAAAGGTTTAGCAAGCTATTTCTCTTTTTAACAAAAGAGTAGATGTTCGTGGTTCTAATTCGTCTGTTTTTCTGTGTCTATACATGAAGGTTAATATGTTCACAAGTATGCTTTAAACCTTTATAAGATCTTAAATGGTCATCCCCAGTGTCCTCTTCTTTTGGCTTTTTCCAATTTGGAGTTCCATCTCAGGAAAATAGAGTCACATTTTGAGGCAGGTATAGCGCTTTCTACAAGTTATTCCAATGCAAGAAAATCAGAATTTCACAGGTCTGCATGTACTTACCCTATCTTTTCAGTTTTTTTTAATTCAGCCAGAAAGTCTGTATTCCCCAGGTAACACTATTTTGTTAGTGTTTACTAGCTAATTATTATATAATTACTATATAGCTTGATACTGTGGCCGTAGGGAGTTTTATTTTGTTGTAATCCAAAATCATGCATGTGTAAAAATAAAAAGAAATGTTTATGTCTAAAGAGAGTTAATGGAACAGATAGTTCTTCCAAAGTAGTGCCCTATTGAATTTTTTTAAAAAAGATCATATTTGTTCATGAGAGACACAGAGAGAGGCAGAGACACAGGTAGAGGGAGAAGCGGGCTCCCTGCAGGGAGCCCGATGTAGGACTTGATCCCAGGACCTGGGGATCATGCCCTGAGCCAAAAGGAGATGCTCAACCGCTGAGCCACCCAGGTGTCCCCAAATTGAACTTCTTTTTTTGTCTATTCTCATCTGAGAAGAGACACTGACAGTGACTCAGTACATACTTTCTTTGGTTGTCTTATTGGCAGTAATTCCAGATGTACTTCATTTACTTGAATAGCTGTGCTCTTGAATGAGTAAATGATATTATTCAAAGTTGACCGTTTTACACACAGTAGAACTCGTCACTCATAATAACCTTAGCATATTCTTTCAGAGATCATACTGTACTGCAAAGAATCCCTTATCTGAACTCTCATAGATTCAGATGGTCTTTAGTACCAATATTTACATCAACTCTAAGTCAACTTCGTATGAGTTTGAGCTACCAATTTTGGTGTATGTTACTTTCTTTTTAAGAATTTGCCGTTTCTTTGGATTAATTTTACTGTCATCAGAGAGTAGAGTTGTCAGCTGAGAATAAGTTCATCTCTGCTGCTCCAGCTATTTTTAGAATCTTTGATTTAAAAAAAAAAGAAAAGGGGTGGTTGGAGGGAAGAAACGAGCTTACATTCAGCCCTGCTGACCCTGGTCTCCATTAGCATGGGCACTGGTAAGATGATTCTCTTTTTGTTGTTGCCTCTCATTTTCAACAAAACCATTTCTTTGCAAGTTCCTTTTCTCTTAAACTTGGTGTATAAGACTGTAGCAGCTTTAAATCAGTCTGTCATATGAACACCTCCTTACAAATGATTTGCTTAGCTGTTCCGGTCTGTTATAAGTATGTGTTTAGGGCACTTTTTCAAAAATAGTAGTTCCGTATTATGCTTTTCACAGGATAGGGTCTAAGTTACTGCAAAATTAGTCAGTCATTTGTATTTAAAAGTTTTCTAGAGATTTTTTGCATTCACAGCTTACAGTGAGTACTCACTCCCAAATTGTGGCTTAAGGTATAAATCAAATACATTAAAACACTGACAGAGAATATCTTATTTGGTGGTCCTATACTTGTCTGTAAATTACTTTGCCTAAGGCAGTGTTAAATACCCCCAATTGCCTCCTAATTTTAGTATGTACCCTACACATCCGGTGTTTCTTTGAAGAAAGCCACATACTAAGTAAGAACCCAGAAAGGACTTCTCGATTGGTAGTTCTGTTTCTCTTTGTATCACGTGTGAGGCAGGCAAAACAGTTTCTGGCACCCCATTTTTGAAAACCTTAACATCATTTCACCACCAAAGCCTAAACCTCCTCAATCAAAGAACAAATACTTTGCCATTTATAAACCTTTGAAATTAGGATTTTAGGCAGATGTTTCCAGATAGCCTTCAAAAAAGCCACATCAACACCAGTCCCTAAAGCGTGTTCCATTACATAGTGCTCCACCGGGTATGAGCACTATTTGCCACAGAAAGAAAAGAACTTAACTCTTGAGCAGGTGGACTTGGGCAAGGGGGCCGGAGGAGGATGGCTGTGGGGGGACGGAGGGCGGGAGCATACTTGAGGGTATGAGGAGCTGGCACTCCGGGCTCCAGGTTTGCAGGGCTCATTCTTTGCAGCTCTGGCTTGTGAAGTGATTTATGGGGGCTGCAGCCTGCGGGCCATACATCACCGTCCTGGTTGGCTTTGTTGACACCTTGTCACATTCTTGTGGGCTTGAGGAATTCATTGTTCTTGTTTGAAATGATAAGAAAGAAAAGAGAAAGAAAGAGGAAAAGAAAAAGAAAGAAAGAAAGAAAGAAAGAAAGAAAGAAAGAAAGAAAGAAAGAAAGAAAGAAAGAGAAAGAAAAGGAAGGGGAAAGAAAAAAAGGAAGGGGAAAGAAAGAAAAGAAAAGAAAAAAGAAAAGAAAAGAAAGAGAAGGGAAAAGAAAGATGTTCCCACTGAGACCTTGGGGAAGGCCAAGCGGGGGTGATGTGGCCGTGGACCAGCGGCTGCACTTTCCAAGCAATGCAGCCTCTGAGCCGGGCACCTACTTGAGTTGCTGGGAAGCTTGGCCCTTGGGTTCTCGGGGAGCCGTTCTGCGGGGCCCGTGGAAGTCGTTTTCTGGTTGCAGAGTGTTTCTTTTTGTCGAGATGGTGCTGCGGAGAGGGCTTTGAGAGGAGTAAAGAAGAAGGGAGTTGTCCTTCGAGAAGGGAGAGACCGAGTGGCTGAAAGGAGGCTCCAGGGGGAGGTAAAGTGAGCCTGGTCACTGGGGGAATGTAAAACACACGGTGGCTTTTGATGTGAGCCCGTCTCTTCGAAGTTCGCCCTTTGCACAGCGTGCCTGTCGGGCAGGGTGCCATCTCCCTCTCCCCTTTGATGTGCAGTGCTCTCTGCCTCGCTTAGCATCTTGGCAGCCCACACGGGGGACCTGGGATCCGAGCCCCGCACTTGAAGGCGGTAAGAAGTCTCCGAATGGGAGCTCATCAAGCCACTAGTAAAAAGATGGTGTGAGGGATACAGAGGGCATCCCCCCGAGTTCAGCGAGGCGAGTGAGCACTCCGCTTGCTTTGGTTGCGTTCGGACTAGATGGCTTCAGAATAGTCTCTCTGAAATCTCTTAGGTTAAAAACAATAATAGTTGATTAAACTCCTTTTAATGCAAGAAAAGTCACAGGCCAGATCATACACAATCCACGTCGTGGGATTGCAAACGCTCCTACTTCCTTTGTGCAAATATATATTTCTCTTTGAGAGCAGCTTAGCACGAACATAGTCCATTCCCCCGTATTCTCTGTCATCAGCTTTTGTGCATTGGAAGGAGAAGAACCCATTCACACCCCAGCCAAGGACTGGGTGTTGGGGAGTTTCTGCATTTTTGTGTCGTTCCGTTAACAAGGTCATGTGTAATGTCGTAAATCACTTCACCTGGAAGCGCCATTCACACATCCCCACTACAAACCTCATCTTGAACTCGAGCCACAGAAAGCTGTTTTCAAGTTTCTCAAAATTGGCTCTCGGCAGCCACGTCTCCTATAGGATGCATGTGTGCAAACTGCTCCTTGCACTTGATCTACCAAGCAGCTCCTCCGCTGCAAACGAGGGGTGCTTGAAGAACTGCCGAGGTAGGTGGCCTGACATTGAGATTCAGGAGCTGACATTGTGACAGTGCAGAGTGCAAGGGAAGGTGGCCTCGGAAATGTCTAAGAATTCAATAAGAGTGTGGTGAAAATGAGAAACTACCTTGGGAAAGCATATGCTTTCTCTTTTGTGTCGTCTGTCTTGCTCCACGGTGCTGCTGGGACTAACATTTCAGTGTCTCGGGATACGCACTCCTATCAATAGCGACCTCCCAACTTCCAGCACCTAGCCAGCTTTTCAAATCGCCAAGCCCAGTTTCCCCAGTTTGTTTGCAACTCTGATGAGCCTGCCAGGTCTGCCTTGGCCATTTTCTTAGCTTGGAAGCTACTCTGGTTTCCAGAATTAAGTTTATTGACAGTGTTTCACTGCTCTCTGCTGGAGAAGCCCAAAGCTAAGCCAGGCTCCTAGGGCTCCAGCCACTTGCAAGGAACGCAGGTGAGGTGGCTCAGCTGATCCACTCCCAGCCTCTGAAATGAAACCCTGTGTTGACAGGACGCATTCACGCTTGGTTGTGCACGCTAGAGACAGGTTTCTCAGAGAGGAGGCTGGTTGAGATGAAAACGGAGCACTTCCAAACTCCACAATTTTCCTCCTTCAAATGTTGTCCTCTAGAAAGCTCTCCCAGCCGCAGTGCGCAGAGGCTGGACTGTTCCCCAGGTCAGCTGCTGGCCTTCCACTTTTGACACCCAGATACACACTTAATTCTGTTCTACACATCAGAGACAAAGATCCCCACCCACGATAGGGAAGGAGATAAAGCCCTTTAGACCAACTTTTATATGCATTTTTTCCCTAAACTTCCTTAGTAGGTGACTGACTGGAGAAAAGAGCATTTTTAAACAGGGAAGAACATTTTCAACTAAGCCGCGAGTGTATTAGGACAGCTTTTCTGCAACTTTCCAGGCAGGAATATATATTCATTTCCATCCTCTCTTGCATGACCTCTAAACTGTGTCTTAATTTAGATGCTCTGCTTCTCACATATCAAACAGAAGTACAAGCACAAAAGCAGCAAACACTTAAGGGGGGAGTCTTGTTTTTAATATACGTTTAGAGGATGCATAAACACACGATGCACAGGCACAAGTGTGGCTAGACACTCATGTTGTATATATTTTGAGGGGGTAGGAAAACAAGATACAAGCATAAATGCATCTTCCACTGTGTTTTATGTTCCTTTCAGTCTGGCATCGTCTGACTTTTAAAAGCAACCGGCGAATAGAAATGATAGAAAGCTAGCCTTCCGGACAGCACTGGAGTGCTCCTCTAGTCTACAGCATTCCAAGTGAATTATTGCTGTGCTGTCAAAGAAAACAAAAACATTTGGGAAGGGCTGTTTATTTTACAGTGGTTGACCAAAAGTATGCAAGTGGTTAGAAAAAAAAAAAAAAACGTAGACAGCTAACGATGGGAGGTGTCCCTTGCACATTCTGAAATCCATTCACAAGCCTTTGACACTCACCTCTCGATCACTGGAGATAACAGAGGACGCGAGAGCATCTTCCTCGAGGAAAAGCCTAGCACTTTCGAAACATTCCAGTTCAAAGCGAATAAATAAACCCTCCTCCCCCACCCTCTATCACTGGCATCTCCTCAATCATAGAGCCTGATGACGTGGTTGTGTGTGTGTGTGTGTGTGTGTGTGTGTTTTACAAGAAGAGCAAGAAAAACTTGGTAAAAATATTTCTCTCCGAGGCTGCGGCAAGGAGCTTTATTTCTGTGCTATGCGCCGCACCTATTGATCGCTCCTTGTGTTTGAGGATTAAGCTACAAAACTGCCACTGACGAGGTCAATCGATTCTTTCATTAAACAAATATTTCACTTTGGAACTACATGGGAAATTAGGAATCCTTAGCACAGTCCCTTCATAGGAAGATAATAAAATACAGGGACGCCCGGGTGGCTCAGTCAGTTCAGCGACTTGACTCTTGATTTCAGCTCAGGTTGTGATGTCAGGGTCCTGAGGTCGAGCCCCCCCCCCCACCTTGGCTTGTCCCTCTCCCTCACTGCCCCCGCCCCCGTTTGTGCTTGCTTGCTCTCTCAAATAAATAAATAAATAAGTAAATAAATATGTAAATAGATAAATAAATAAATAGATAAATAAAATCTTTTAAGAAAGCGAATACAATACATACTCAGAGCTCAGTGACCTGCCTAAACTTGCATAGCTAGGCAGCAGAGAAGAGTAAGACTCGGCGATAGGTCGCTGTTGGGGTTGCAGTGTGTGTTTTGCCTGAGAATCAGACGGAAGCTGCTCAGAACCTTCTGGAGATCTCCTGGCAACTGTGTATGTGAGTGTTGGAGGCTTTCTCGTTGGTGAAGAGATCCTTATTCCAGGAGCCTAGGTCTTGGGGGGCGGAGGTTCCTTTTGCTTTTTTAAAGAACTCACTGATAAAGTCAGGATCCATTTAAGCTGCCCTGGACCTTCAGGTATATTTTTAAGGAAGGAGAATAATCCTACTTGTCTATTTATCCGGGTCACGAGGTCAGAGGCGTGGAGAGCTCCTGCAGCTGCGCGTCCTCCGTCCTCCGGGGCTGCGGGGGGCTGCGGGGTCGGTGCTGTGGCCCCCACGCCCTTGTCCGGTGACAGCTCGCGTTCCCGGGTGGGTCCTCCCGGGTGGGTCCTCCGTGAACCCGCATCTGATTCTGTTTCCCAGAGGCGGCGCCGCCTTCCCCGTGACAGCCTCGGGTGAAGCCCAGGCTCGCTGGTCCGGGGCGGAAACAGGAGTCGCGACAAACCACTTGCAGGATTATGAAGCCAGGCTGCTTGGCAGCCGCAGGACAGCGGGGGGGCGGGGGGGGGGCAGAGGGAGGGAGAGAGGGAGGGAGAGGGAGGGAGAAACAGAAGGGGGGAGGGAGGGCGGCAGGGAGAGACAGAAGGGGAGGGGGGACAGAGGGCGGGAGAGACCGAGGGTGGGGGAGACGGAGGGAGATGGAGAGGGAGAGGGAGGGAGGGAGAGAGACAGAGAGAGGGGGAGAGGAGGAGGAGGAGGGGGAGCACGGGCTGGAGGGCAGAGCTCTGCTCGGGCTCCCTCCGTGGGCGGCTGAGAGCAGCCTGCCCCGCCGCGTGGGGGGTCGTGGGGGGCGGGGGGGCGCTGCCTTGCACACCTGCCTGCGCCCGGGCAGAAGCTGCGGGCGGGCGCCCTTGCCCCACACCTTCTCGGCTGGGCGCGGTGCTGGGGTGCGCATCCCCGGAGGAGGCGGCCTGCTGCGGAGCCCACGCTGCGCGCGTGTGGGTGTCGGTCGTTCCCTGTGCGCCCCGACTCCCCGACGCCCTCCCCCCCCCCCCCCCCCGTGCGTGCGGTGCCAGGGGCAGCCCCGGGCGCAGCAGGACCCGGAGCAGGGCAGAGCCCGGAAACCCAGGAGCCCGCCCGGGCCGCGCCGTCAGGCAGCAAGGGAACCGCGGCGGCCGTCCCAGGCCGGGAAACTGAGGCCCGCGGAGGCCGTGGCCAAGCCGGGCTCCCCGAGGGAGCAGGTGGACGTCAGCAGCCCTGGTGCGGGGACTGGAACCCCGGCCCCGAGGCTTCCCTGCGTCGCCCCGGCAGCCTCGGTTTGCTTGTCTGTAAAATGGGGATGGGGTGGTGAGACTTCAGCAGCAGAGCGCTCGGCGCGGGGCCTGGAGGGAGGACTTGAGGGCGAGGAGAGCAGCAAAGATCCGGAGCCGATGGATCGACGGATCAGAATCTCCTGACCCCTAGGCCGAGGGTTCGTGAAAACAGGGCTGTTTTGCACAAGGAGGGGCGAGCGCCCCGGAGTTCACATCGGGTTGGTTGTAGGATTTTGTTCAGTTCTGATGTTATTGGAAAGTTTCATCAATGGCAAGCTGTCCCCCACCCCACCCCCCCCTTCCAGGAAGAGCCCGGCTTGAATCATGAGGAAGCCGGGCATGTGAGCCACGGAATCTCTGCGCCTCAGACTTCCTGAACCTATGTTTATCCCCTTTGTGAAAGCGCATCGGGAGCCTTCCTGATCCAGAGTTTAGGATGTGCACCCTCCAAGTTCCATTCGGATGGAAAACCCTGGCCAGCAGGCTGGAGGATTATCCTAGGGTGGAAGGAAAGCAGAGGTTTGGGGGAAACACAGGGATACGGGATCTTCCCCCTGGAGGCCCAGGGTACACGAAAGGGGCAACGCCTTGGATTATTTATAATGAAAAGAAAAAGTGCTGGGTGCAAAAGTGCTTTGCACCCAGTTCTGACACTAACCGGTCAGAGTAAAGAAGACGGGACAGCAGCAGTGGCCGCTTACTGAGTGCTTCCTGGGTGTCAGGTGTTGCACAGGTTGCTCTGTATTTGGGACCTCGCTTAATATCCACAACCACCTCCCTCGTGTTCCACCTTTTGCACTGAGAACGGTGAGGCCTCAAAAAAGTAAAAGAACTTGCCAAGCCCCTCAGCTAAGAAGTGCACCTGTGCTTGGAGCCACTGGGCTATGGCCTGCCTCCCTGCCTCCCTCGGAAGGCTGATGCTAACCTGACTTTCATGTCCTTGGCACGTAGTTCTCCCCCCTGGAAACCGAAGGCTGGACCACATTATATTGCCGAGGTGACTTCTTTCAAAATTCTAAACGTTTCCAGAAAGAGGCACAGTTTACAATAACCAGTCCTTGCTTTCCCAATAAATCCTACTTTATTAAAATCAGGGGACCGCTTGTTTTTCTCATCTGCACGTATCAGTCAAATTGGAGAATTCGGGAAGGGGTTAAAAGCCTCTTTTAACCCCGAAAAACAATTTCGTGTAATGTTTTCATACGTGTGCTGTCCAGTGGCCCTCGGGGGAAAACTGCCACGGTTGCCAACTCGTGGCTGCCCAGTTGGTAAAACTGATCAGTATCAGCACACATGGAGATCTTCCTTTTGCTGTCAAGGGCAAAATTCACACTTCACGTTGGCCCTTACGCTATTTTTTTTTTTTTAAGATTTTATTTATTCAAGAGAGACGGGGGGGAGGGGGCAGAAACACAGGCAGAGGCAGAAGCAGGCTCCATGCAGGAGCCTAATGCGGGACTCGATCCCAGGACTCGAGGATCAGGCCCTGGGCCGAAGGCAGGCCCTAAACCGCTGAGCCACCCAGGGATCCCCCCCCTTACACTATTTCTAAGGAAGGTTGTTGTGCGTGTGCGTGTGTGATCTGTATCCTCAAAGTAAGAGGTCTGCATAGTTCAGCATTATTGCTTTAACTAAGTGAAATATCTCTTTCAAAATTTTTCATATTTTCGTGGAATTAGGCTTCCAAATGCTCCACATTTATTAGCATCTTTAAGTTTTTATGTCAGTTAGCCTCATCTAAATTAACATGCGCTGATAGTCTGCACCTGCATGAATTTGGACAAGGTTTTAACCTCTCTGGGCCTTCGCTGCCTCAGCTCCAGAATGAGGCCCGTCAGGGGATCACTGTATTAATACACTGGATTGTTGAGAGCGTTAAATGAGTTAATTATATAAAAGGCTGCTCTTGGTGTGTAGTAAGTGCTTTGTAAGTGTTAACTCATGTCGTTAATCACTGATGCCTTCCAAACTGGAATTGTCTTACACTAGTGTCCTGTAAGTTTTAAATCATAATAAACCGGGGATCCCTGGGTGGCTCAGTGGCTTAGTGCCTGCCTTTGGCCCAGGGCGTGATCCTGGAGTCTCCGGATCGAGTCCTGCATTGGGGACCCTGCGTGGGGCCTGCTTCTCCCTCTGCCTGTGTCTCTGCCTCTCTCTCTGTGTCTCTCATGAATAAATAAATAAAATCTTTAAAAAAGTAAATAATAATCAACCTTCCAGCTGATTACTTTTAATTGGTAGCCAGCGACTCGCAGTTTGCTTCTTTCATTTTTCTCTGGTGTCTATAAATGACATTTGCATAGGAAGCCTTCCCATTTTTATAAAAGAAATTTTTATGTTCTCTTCCTTTATTCCTGTCTTTTGCTGGTGACTTGCTGTTTATTTTTTCTTGAGCATTTTATCTAGAGAAGCTTTTGATTTTAAGCTGCGACATATAATGGATCAATTTACCCTCACTGAGTAGATTTACTCTGAACTATAGATTATTTGAGGTGGAATTTGTCCTCAACTTCTCTCTTGGTGTCCAAATTTCAGAGAAACATGTTTCCATCCCTAGTTATGATAAATAGTGGGTTTTTAAATGACATCACGAGATACATATTTCTAGATACAAACGTTTGTTGTTATGTTCTTTTGGCCAGAAGAGGCTCTTCTTCCTGGGAAATGTAGCCACAGAATGCTGGGTTTGACTTTTATTAATATCCTTGTAGATTGAAAACAAAATGTTTTCCCTCCCCGTTTTTGTTCTTTTCCATTTGGCAAACCCAATGATTTGCCACATGAGCCAATGTGTGTCTCATTTGCTTATTTTCTTGTGCACTAGCAGCCCTGGTGATGTCATCTGGAATGTGTGCAATCCCTGGGAATAAATAACATGCCGGAAAATAGTTTGCTTTGAGGCGCAGGATCATTCATGCACCTTACAGCACACTCTAGGTATCTCAAACCAATTTCCTTCTTAAAGATGATTTCAAGGCAGGACACCTCACCCATACTTCTTGGTTCAAATGGTAACAATCACAACAATGATATGAAAAAATTTTGTAACGTAATTTGAGAGGGAAAGTTTCAAAATTATTTTAAAATTTGATTTGAGGGGCACATGGGTGGCTCAGTCGGTTGAGCATCTGACTTCTGGTTTCCACTTAGGTCATGATCTCAGGGTCATGAGATGGAGCCCTGCTTGGGGATCGGGGCTCATCACCGAGTCCGCTTGTCCCTCAAAGTCCCCCTCTTCCCTCCGTGGTGCATACACACACACTCTCTCTCTCTCTCTCTCTCTCTCTCTCATAAATACACAAATACATAAATAAAATTTAAAAATAAAAGTAAAATTTGATTTGATAGGACCAAATATCTATGCCACAGAAATGTCTTTTTTTTTTTTTTTTTTTTAAGTAAACTGCTGCATAAAAAAAATCAGACTTCTGGAACTTGGCTTACGTATGTATATCTTTGCTCCTCTGTTGTCACCATTCTTTAAAAACGTTCATCGACTACATAAAGAGTGCACAGTTTTAAGAGGTTGGGCCACTGAGAGGAATTCAAGCTGGACTGTTCTCAAACTGCTTTCAAGCTGAGAGTTCACTTAGGTTAAAGATTCTCTAGCACCCATGGACTCGTTTCCTCTTCCTGGTGAGGAGCTTCTTTTGATCTATCATTCTTGCAAGGGATTCCTGACGTGGACCTTGACTAAAAGACAACACAGTGGTGTTTGGGGAGGGAGGCAAAAATCCACCCAGGGCGGCGTACCATTGAATTCAAGAGAAATTTCCAGACAGAGCTTCTTAATTTCCCAGCCAAGAGCCAACTGGCAGTGGTCACTTTTGCTCTTGGCCTTATCTTGAACACACTCTTGCTATTTGAAGGCACAGTCTATTGAATGTCTCATTTCCTGTTTTATTCATTACCTTCCTCCAGCACCCCTTAATAAGTAAGCAAGACTCTCTTGAACTATAGGTTGGATTATGAAATTCTTGGGATTTTTAATGACTTTGAGCTCATTTGGAAAGTAGTGTGTGTTCTTCGTGGCCCAGAATTGTAGAAGGCCAATTACCTCACTCTATTTATTTGGCAATTTAAGCGATGCCTTTTCTATAAAGAGCTCATTACACAACTGGCCCCCGTACAATCAGTGTTATTTTAGCGGGGAATTTCAAAGACGGAAGTTCCGTGACTTGCTCAAAGGCCCATTTGATGAAAGCAATGAAAGTCTTATCTTCACTATTCTTTTTAAAGTTGGGCATTCCAGTGAATCATCGTATGGGAGAATATTATGAAAAATACTTTATGCTTAGGATCTGTGAAGTCCTAAAAATCTTAGAGAATGATAGATCTTAACTTTCATAATTAAAATAATTAAACTGTAAAAATCCCTTGCATTTTGATCGCTAGGTCCTTGAGAGTAAGCTCTGCAGTCCATACAGCCTGTTACAGATAAGCTTTAAAACCTAACAAAACAACTTCTGGGTTTATTATTCGAATCATGCCTTCCTTCCCTTTGATCCTAAGGCATTATGTGTCTTTTTAGATCACCCATTTGGGTTTAGTTTCCCCTTGCTCTGTCTCGCTTACAAAGAAGCAAACAGACACCTTGACAAAGGCTGTAGGAAATAGCACTTTGTTTCTATGAGGTTATTAGTGCCCTTTTCCATCGTGGATTAGGGGCACAGGATGTAGTTTGCGAGTTAGGGAGGCACAGATACTTTCTTAAAAAGAAACCTTCAAGTAAAGCTTTGTTTACACCTGTGATTCATGGATTCACTCACCAATATGTACAGCGTGCTTCCAGTGTGCTAGGCATTTTGATCAGATTACCTCCTGTAACTCTTATAACACAGATGACTCAGGAGACGGGGGACCAGCATCCCTTTTTAGAGATACACTTCTTTTTTTTTTTTTTTAAGATTTTATTTATATATTTATGAAAGACACACAGAGAGAGAGAGAGAGAGGCAGAGACACATGCAGAGGGAGAAGCAGGCTCCATGTAGGGAGCTCGACATGGGACTAGATCCCGGGACCCCAGGATCACACCCTGGGCCAAAGGCAAGCGCTCAACTGCTGAGCCACCCAGGCTGCCCTAGAGATGCACCCCTATTCAGCTCCTTTGGCTTCGACCCTGCGTCCTTTCTACCAGCAGTGAGCTGCCCTCCACGTGTGTGCTAGCGAGGAGCACTACAAGCCCGATAGCATTTCTGATTATACTTTTGATGTTACTCACCCTACTCCCATCTATTCCAAAATACCAGAAGTATTAAGCATCTTTTAAAAGAAATATGAATTGGGCCCTGATTTAATCTACTAAAGGTTTCTTTATGACTTTGTCACATAACCTCTAGAGTCCAACTACATATTGAAGACTTCTTTCATTTGGATTTGATAAGACTGATCCTTGTGAGTAATACAGTAACACCATCAATTTTTTTTTCCTCATGTCCCAGTAACGAAGAAAGAAGGCTTTTTTCTATAATTCAAATGTTCTCAGTGCACTGTGAGTTGCCGGTGTCATCTGGTATTTGTTCCTTCTCTTTCCCAACAGAATGACCTTAGCACTGGATCAAGGGCGCTCAGAGATACAGTAGATGTCCAGGTCACCTGCCATAGTAAATATGTAATAAATACATATATAGTAAATAACTATATACACACACAGGTAAAAACGAGTGAGTACTGTAAACAGTTTCCATTCCAGGAATGCGAACGGGAAACCTGGTGTATGAGACCAACAAGGTGTAAGACACTATATTCTGGTTTTGTAGAATGGTGAATGAATTGAGGTATGACTCTAAAGAGGTAGGTGGGGAGTTCCTGACAAATCTTAGTTTCCAAGTGGCTTAGGCCATAGCAAAGTACACTTATCAGGTCTGTTGTAAGGATTGTCTCATTTCTTTCTTAAAATACTCCATAAAGTAGTGCTAGTATCATCCCCATTTTACTGATGAAGAAACCAGGGCACAGATGGGTGAAGCAATTTGCTAGAGAATTCAGCAGCTAAGGAGTAAATGATAGAGCCAGACAGGGCAGGTTGGCTTCAGAGCTGTCCTACGTGACTCCCTCTTTGTTTCAACACCCTAAGCCCACGTATATGGTGGAGCATTCTGAAAGATCCTTCTGTCTTCGGCACCAAAGAATATCCAGACTGTCTCCCCACGCATTCTTACCCACTTTATTTTTTTTCTGTAATTGCCACAATTATGGATTTGCACAACAACATCACCAATTCCCAGAGTACTTCACTAGCACAGGATCTGATAAATTCCTCCGGGCTAATTATATCAGCAAAACCACTAAGCAAGGTGAGAGTTGCCCAGATCTCAAAACTCATTATACCACAAAGTTAGTGATGACTAAGTACAGGCCACTATAGCACTTAGAACACTGTGCTGTCTCATCATAGTCCACTCCAGTGGGGCAGAGACCATGTTATAAGGATCTCCGTATGTCCAGCCGTTAGCACGAGGTATAATTGTTAAATGAATGAAGGACTGAATATAGTAATAGGTCTTAGTTTTGAGTCCTTTCAAAACCCCACTTAATCTTTCATTAATAGATTCTTGGGATTTGATCAATGCAAAGAAAAGCGGGATTGGCACCTAGTATTATTATTCTAAATCATGTGTTGCTGTAATGCTGCCTACGATGTAAATCTTTCTCTTTGTTTCATTTATGTATGTATGTATTTATTTGCAGCCACATTACAGTACTGACTCAGCTAGCTTACATGTGCCTTGAAAACCAACATCCTCGACCCCCATCTCCACCCTGCCTTTCAGGTAGACCAGAACTCCGCGAAGGGCTAACTCCTTTCGGGATTAGGTGGAGATTAGGAAGACCACTTTACTGCTTCTTCTGACACTTTTGCATGTGAACTGACCCTTCCACTCCTTCCTGCACCTCCCTTTCTGTATCTTCCCAGCCGTTGAAGCAAACTGTCTTTTCGGTGTAAAACAGAGAAACTCAGCCTCTCCAATACTGCTTTTGAGTCTAAAACCCCCATACCTTAACTGGCCGCTTAGCAGACAGGGATAAACAAGCATTGTAACTCCGGGGAGCTTCCTGGTTTCATGATCCATTTCTGCCTCATAGGGGCCGGACAATGCTAGGCTTACAAGAGACTGAGCCAGAAAACTGGCAAGTCGATTAATGTGTAGTTAACCACAGCAATAAATGAACACAAAGGAAATGCAGATGGAAGTAGGGGATAAACTTTGAGTGGTTCCATCAGTAGTGATTCATGATGTTGAACTACAGTCATATTTCCATCCATACACCCTCCCAGCTCCCTTTATGACCTTGGAACAGCATTCGGGGATAACTGTTAGGTTTGGGGTGGGTTCCTCCCCCATGGCTGTGGAAGATGGGTTTATGGATGTTAATCTACCTGGCAACTATTTTTTTTTAAAGATTTTATTTATTTATTCATGAAAGACATACAGAGAGAGAGAGAGAGAGAGAGGCAGAGAGGCAGAGACACAGGCAGAGGAAGAAGCAGGCTCCATCAGGGAGCCCAATGCAGGACTCGATCCCGGGTCTCTATGATCAGGCCTTGGGCTGAAGGCAGGTGCTAAACTGCTGAGCCACCTGGGCTGCTCAGTTCTCTTCTTCTTTAAATATTTTATTTATTGATTCATGAGAGACACGCAGAGAGAGAGAGGCAAAGACACAGGCAGAGGGAGAAGCAGGCTCCATGCAGGGAGCCCGATGTGGGACTTGATCCCAGGACCCCAGGATCACAACCTGAGCCGAAGGCAGGTGCTCAACCACTGGGCCACCCAGGTGTCCCAGTCTGGCTGGCAAATATTTTACTAAACGTATATTGCTGACAGTGTCATTGTGTGCACTGAGGGGACAGCGGTAGCTAAGAGAGTTGCTTCAGGGGATCCCTGGGTGGCTCAGCGATTGAGCATCTGCCTTCAGCTCAGGGCTTGATCCCGGGGTCCTGGGATCGAGTACCACATCGGGCTCCCCTCAGGGAGCCTGCCTCTCCCTCTGTCTGTGTCTCTGCCTCTCTCTGTGTCTCTCATGAATAAATAAATAAAATCTTAAAAAAAGAGAGAGAGAGAGAGAGAGGGGATCCCTGGGTGGCTCAGCGGTTTAGCGCCTGCCTTTGGCCCAGGGCGTGATCCTGGAGTCCTGGGATCGAGTCCCACGTCAGGCTCCCAGCATGGAGCCTGCTTCTCCCTCCTCCTGTGTCTCTGCCTCTCTCTCTCTCTATGTCTATCATAAATAAATAAATCTTTAAAAAGAGAGAGAGAGAGAGAGGCTTCAGTGTTACAAAGATCAAGATGCAAAGAGCACTCTGTGGCTTCTCCGAACCCTAGCTCCAGAATCAGAGGAGGCCGGACAGACAGAAGGACAGACAGAAAGCAGCAGAGACATGAGCTCGGCTGCCCTTTGCTGTGGGACCCAGCGGGCCGCTTCCCCCCTGCCCGTGGGCCTCAGTTTCCTCGGTATCCGTGATCGTTCCTCAGAAGTACCAACCGAGAGCACGGATTTAAAGCACCTAATCCCACGAAGCCCCGAGTTCTACTCCAGAAACCAGTAGCGCACTGTGTGGCCCCGCCAGCTGGAGTTTAAATACATTGAAACGAAAGAAAAAAAAGAAAAGGAAAAAAAAAAAAAAAAAAGAAAAGGAAAAGGAGTCCGAGCCCTTTGGCCGGCCTGCGGCCCAGTGCGGCGATCCGGGGTTTTCCGGGAACGTGCCTCCCGGGCCGGTGGCCGGTGACCGTGGGCCGAGGGCCGCCCTCTGCGCCCGGGGCCTTGGCCGGTGGACAGCAGCTGGCAGGGGCCTGGGGGAGGCACCGAGGGCGGCGTGAAAGCCTCTGGCAGGGAGGCCTCGCCACATGATTGTGATTCATACTGTACTCTTGAAATGTGGCAGGAGGGCCAGGGGAGGCTTTTCATGCCAGCGCACAGGGAGCAGAGACACTCATTTTCAAACATCACATTCTTTTTATAGTACAGGCATGCCTCATAGGGAAAATATTGAACTTGGCCTGCCAGCCCCGCAAGAGTCGTCCCAACTGTGATTTTATTGCTTGAGTCACTCCCTGAATCAGATACTGGCTGCATGGAGGAAGTCTTCTATTAAGGATGCTTTGAAATTGTGTTTTTAATTAATTAACACCAACTCCGGCCTGGTTTTTCATGGACTCCTAGCTTGGCTCCTTTTTTTTTTTCTTTCTTTTTTTTTTTTTTTCTTTTTTTCCCTTCTCTTGTCTGAAGCTTTCTCGAGACATTTCCTCAAGGTCTCCGTTGGATCATTTTTGAGTATCTTGGTGAAAGAGTCCTCTGTGGCGGCCGAACCATGCAAGGCAACTTTTCAAAGCGGAGTTCATCATCTCTGAATGAGTCTGATGCACGGAGACAGTGTAGCCAGGGAGAGGGTCTCTAAGAGTCTGGCATAATGCTTTTTGATCCCTTTAGCAGTCCTCAATCCATTCATCCTGTTGTTAAAACTTAAACTAGAGCTGGCCAGCTGTTGGGAAAAGTCCTCCGTTTTATTTCAACCAAATGGTGCTGCCTCCTGGGGCTGGAAGGGGGCTGACTTCAAGCACAATTATAAATGTGTAGCTCTTTCGAGCGGCGGAAACCTACAAAATGGCCTTGATTCACGGGGCCCCTTTGGCTCAAAGGCGCTCTGCTTCCCGTGTGCCATAAATCTGTATCTGCATCAAAAAGTATAAAGGCTGCAGTGTATGGAAGTCCCTCTTCCTCTGCGAGTGTGTCTATGACAGATTTATACTGATGGCTACACTGCTCCACACTCACAGATTCCTATTATAGTCATGCCCCACTAACGCAGCCCCCATTTCCTGTAGAAGGGGAGACAAGGTCCTGCGTGAAGAAGGGGTGGAATTACAGCTCCGTCTCTAATTGCCGTTAGCACAGGACCTTCGAGGGCCGCAGCGAGACCTATTCTGTTCACAGCATCTCCTGTGTCTTCACAGTCGGTGCGGTTACAGCTGAGATGCAGGGCACTTAGCCTCGCAACAGGACGGGCCGAGACAGGGCACCCCAGGATTCGCCGCTGTGTGCGTACAGGCCCAACAGACACGCTCCAAAAGAACAAATCACCTCTTTTGTTATGGTTTTTCTCTCTTCAACAGCAAGGTCCCTTTTTCTTCCAGAAAACTCGAGTTTAAAATGTTGAAAAGTGGGACGCCTGGGTGGCGTGATCCCCGGGTCCCGGGATCGAGCCTCGCGTCGGGCTCCCTGCATGGAGCCTGCTTCTCCCTCTGCCTGTGTCTCTGCCTCTCTCTCTGTGAATAAATAAGTAAAACCTTTAGAAAAATAAATAGATCAAATAAAGTTTTAAAAAGTGGAGGTAGAGGGGGAAGCGTTGAGTCCACTTGGAGGTTTTATTTGCGTTTGTAAATGGAGACAGAGCAGAGATTGGTTTGGAAACCACCTCCTTGTACAGGATGTTCCTCTGTAGTGCACATTGTAGGGTCCCAGAGCCAGGGCTGGTCAGCACCTTCTCTGATTTGGCCTTCAGCTCCGTGGTTTTTATACGTGGCCTTACCGTCCCTAATGACAAAGAGCTAAATCAGAGCTAGGGTTCCAAGAGTTAAGCAACTAACTGACCAAAAGTTTAAGTTTTGGTTGAGTTTTGGGGATGAGAATTAAAAGGGGGAAGATATCAGAGTGGCTTGGGTCTCCTAAGAGGAGGAAGAGCAAGACTTAGGTCTGGCTCTCTGACTCTCTTGGCAGTCCCGCTTGCACAGGATGGCTGTCGCTTATCGTTGGGTTTGTTTTTGCTCTGAGGACCCAAGAATGTCACCAGCTGAATTAGAAAGCTTGTATGGTATTTTTAAATTCACCCCTTTTTATAAAGATTATAGTACTATAAAAAGGTGATACAGAGGAGGGAAAATTTTATGTTCCTCACCATTAGTGTCATGTTTTTGAATTCATAGTCCTTACTAATTTTTCTTCTCTTCCATGGCCAACATAACACAGGCATGTCATATGACTCCAGTGATTGTATTATAGCCACTGTGTGTGTGTGTGTGTGTGTGTGTGTGTATTTTTTTTTTTAATCATGCTGAGAATTCTGGTTTAAATAGAAAATCAGATTGCAGTTTGAAAAACTTCATTTGAAACTTTTGGCATCTGCTAGATTAGTGAAAGAGGATCTTGTAAATGAAAATTGTGTGTGTGCCTGCATGTGTGTGTTTGTGTGTGGTTTATTTTATAGGCACTGCATATTTCTTTGATGATCTATTTTCCAAGCTCATTCTTATCTTTTAGGAGATATTTCCAGGATTTATGCATTTGGCTAGATTTCAGAGAACTCTGTAGTGGTAGAGAGGTGCACTCCATTTATAGGGAATCCTGCATCAGAGTCATTGAGAGCATTTATTTTGTCCTGTGCTTAAATTTATTTCTGCTCTGGACATTTCTTCCAAATGGATCTTTTTTTTTTTTTTTTTTTTTTTTTTTACATTGGCAAAACTAACCACTTTATTCATAAGAACTCTAATAATAAAGTTTTTTCAGTCCAGACATAGGAGGAAATTTGCAAAATGCATCAGGAAAGTATGCCAATTGTGTTTCAAGCCATCGGGTATGTTGAGAAAGTATTGTATTCATTAGTGCTTGCAAAACTGTATATTTAATGATGCAAAAGTGAAATTGACCTCTCCCTTTTGGTGCACAGATGTATAAACTTTATGGGAGTACACCCCAAGGTAGAGACTTATTGGAGTAACTCTTAGAAAGGGCAAGGTTGGTCATAAACAGTGATGCAATAACCCCACAATTATGCATGCTCAATTATTTGGAAGGGAAGTCTGGGAGACTTAATATGGTTTTATATGGTTACATGGGCAAACAGAAGTGAGTCCCGAGAAGCACAAACCAAAGGTTCGCGTTTGTTGTGTATACCCCAAATAGCATCCTTCTACAGCTTTATAATGTAAATCCACTGGTACCAGTAAAATGGCATTTAAAACAAATAATAAAACGAACAACATTTGCAAAGCAATAGAGACACCACCTTTGCAACCACTTTACTACAGTTTTGAAAATGTTAGTGAATAGCTGTCCAAAGATGCAAATAAATAATATTTTATTAGATTTCAGCCCAGGAGAAAGGGGAGGAAAACCTTCAAGTAGAATTACATGATTATTACTTTGCTCCTCCCTCAACCCAGCAAACATTAAAATGGAACATAAAATAAGTCTATAACAAGATTTATGAGGAAAGGTATTACACTTAGGGGCACATTGTGCAGAAAAGTCATTAAAATTGTTTGGGCCTTGGCGGTGGTGGTGGGGGGGGGACTTTTTTAATGAGAAATTCAGATGTCCCCAGTGCCTTCCTGATGACTACCTAAGGTTTAAGGTTTAAAACACCCCTGTACCTCGACGTTCCGATTCATTTTTCTATTTTGGCAGCTTCCTCTCACCAGGCAAACCTGAAGGATGCTGTCTGCCCCAGGAAAGCTGGGCTAAAAGAAGTCTAGTGGGCCTCACATTCCTCTGGCGTGCTCTAGTAGACGAGGCTGTTGAATGCTTAAAAGGACATTGGGCGTCTTCTTCTTGCCATTCTTTAGTTAGGGGTTTTTAGTAAATAAATATTGTGCTTGGGTACAGAAGGCACGCAAGCCAAACCTCCCAAGGCCCAGGGTCCTTAGGCCTTGACTTCCCGTCTTTCCAAGTCCTCTCGAGTCCGCCTGGTGGATTTTCTTGCTGGTTGGTTGTAGGCGTGTTTTGATAACGGTGATAGCTCAGCATATTCTTTATGCTTTTGTTCTGGTCTGAGTTTGGTTAATACGCTCCGTTCACTACTAGATGCTCTCCCCTTTCCTTGCCCGATGCCTTTGTGTGATGCTAAGTCTCAGTTTGTTCTGTCCATGAGTCTGAGGGGGAGTGAGTGAACGAGTGTGTGTGTGCACACGCGTATTTCCTTATCTGTAAAGTTTTAACTTTGGCTTACTGTTTAACCAGGAAACTGAGCAGGACAAAGGAGAGCTAACTGAAACTCTATTCCCGTTGAGAATCTCCAGGGTTGTGCACCACTGTAAAATGGTGGTTTGGGTCCAAACTCTGTAGCTCATCTTTATCGGAGTAATCGGGTTGGGTGTTTTTTTTGTTTTTTGTTTTTTGTTTTTTGTTTTTTGTTTTTTTTTTTTGGTTTTTTCAAAAGAAATGTTTCAAGGAAGTCTTTGAAAAACATTTTCTTCAAATGTTCATTGCATCTAAGATCCCATTTTTGTCCTTTTATTTGCTCCAAAATACCGCCAGACTGCCAACAAAGGAGGGCCTGTGCTCCCAGAAATTTTCTGCATTCCTCTCTGGAGTAGGCATTTTTCTCAGCTACAAAGGCCCTTTGGCGAATTCCCTCTAATCATTGGATTTACCCTGGGCTCTGATAGGTGCCATTCATGGACTTGGTCTGCTGTTTGATGGGGCTGAGGCATTAATGGGATCTTTTCATGATAAACAAAACTGGGTAACATTACCAGAGGGGTCACAAAGCTGCTGTTGTCAGAGGTGTGGTGCTTTCTCTCTCTCTCTCTCTCTCTCTCTCTCTCTCTCTCTTTCCCCTTCTGGCTTCTTTCCCCCCCTCTTTCCCCTTTGGTCTTTTCCTCTCCTTTTTATGAATGTACATTTTCTGTGTGTGTGCGCGCACCATGGCCATTTCTTGGAGCACATCTTCTGACCTTTGCTGCTGCTCATAAGTCAACGGCCAATTGCAGGCCTTTCTTGGACCTCAGATGATTCTATAAACGGATCTCCAGTAGCTCCACAGCCTGCGGGGAGGTCTGTGTTTTTCTAATTGATTAAACATTGGAGGAACACTGCATGAAGAATCTGGTTTAGAGATCTTTCTCACATGCCGGCATTTAATTACTGAAAATATCTGCTGGTTGTGATGAATGAGTCCGTGGGAACAAACACTTAACATAAGAATCTGACTTCGTGGGACTGCCCTGCCTGGAACATCTTGAGCAATGTTGTCAGTGTCGGACTTCAGAGGGCAGCTTCCTTCCTGGTGGGTATTGTTTCCATAGAATCAATGGGCCATCTCCTGATCCCTGCAATAGCAAAGAAGTAAAAAGGAGGGCGCGGAGTTATCTTCGGTGACAGAGTGCTAGTTTTTGATGAAAAGGCACCAGGTTGTGAGCTAGAAAACTTGCAGTTGTGTTATCTACCTCCTTTGATGCGTCCAGGAAGATAAAGGAAAAACATTCTTATCTTCCATGGAAATCTTCCTTGGGAACAAGTAGGCTTTCAGGCATGCTAACCTGAGATAGTTTACTGATATCCAATGCATTTACTGATGATCGCCCGGGGTGGGGGGTGTTTGGGGGGCCAGGGGAAAGGACAAAAACAGATTGATGGGGGAACACAAAATGAGGAGACATGCCGATCGGTGTTTTTAAATTCAAAAGGGATGTTAGGGAGAGTGACTACGAGCAAGGAAGGATGTTAACCATTTTCTCTTAGAGAAATAGGAAAGATAAATGAGTCGTCCATGGGAAAGGATAACACAATGGTTTTGCTTCTACAAGCCATTGATGTTAATTAATTCTTCATTTTAATTCTGCTGTGACGTGGTTTGGGGGGGTTGGGGCGGCTCAGGGTGACCTTCAGTCCCTTTGGGTAACAAGCATGATGCCAGGCTGTTTTCCAGCGAAGATGTGCATAACGGTCCCCCAAAGATCCCTGTGTCAGTACATTTCTAAATACATGGGCAGTGTAGGTGAGGCGGGGGAAAAGTTCAACAGGGTAGAAAAATCATTCTGTTCGGTTAGAACAGTGTTTTATTCATTTTCCTTCAGGTTTTGTTGTTTTGATTAATGCTGTTTGTTATAATCAGTTCCTTATACTCCATTGTAAATCATGAAGCCGTGTTCAGATCTTTTCAGTGACTCTTGCCACTCTTGCAAGTGGAGCTCCCAGGTCCCAACGGAAACCTGCAGCGGCTGGTGTTTCCTGCAGAGCCTCATTCCATCAGTCCTGAAAACATGCTAACTAGGCATCTTTTTTTTTTCCCCATTAAGAAAGCTTCATGAGTTTCTAAATATCTATGTTATTCAATATTTCTGATGTTTCATACATAGTTGCTGAATATATTCGACATCCTTCAAGGGCTTCAATTTTATTTATATCTCTTATGATCCCAACAATAGCCATGTGGGTTAAGCACCAGCTAGGTTGCGCACTTGATTCCCATTATCCTGAATCCTCTTAGCAACCCCAGGAGGGTCGCGTGACAATTGTTCCCATCTTCCAGGTGGGGAAACTGGGGCCCAGGGAGGCTCTGGTATTAGAGGGTAATGGAGCCAGACTGCAGCCACATCTGGCAAACTGCAGTGGCTGTGAGCTTCCCATTTTGCTCCTTGTCCAATTGTAACTAATGCTCCCAAACAGATGCAAACTTAAAGGTTTAAGTCAAATATGCAAGTGTTTCCAAATCGCCTTGTATTTCATGGCTTGTAGTTTATGGCACGTTTGGGAACAAGTCCTTTTCAGTGTTGACTTATTCTCTCTAGTACCTGTGTTTAACTCCTGCCACCCTCCCATAGTGGCTTTAGATCCTGCATTCCCTGCTTCAGAACTCAGTCCACCACTTCACTGGCTTTCTTGCTCATCATCGTAGGACAGGGACACTTTCAAATCTGCCTTTGGGGTCATCGCACGACACTTTCTGAATTGCAGAAGGTTTGAGTAGAGGAAGATGAAGGATTCAGTCAAATTTTATCTTTGGGTGAGAAGAATTCTGGCCTAGGGAATTTCACGGAAATGCTCTGACCAAATTTCTGAAAGCTTATTGAAGAAAAGCCTATTCACTCCAGAATATTCTCTACATTGTAGACATTTTGCTGTGGTCTTTACCCTTTGATTGTCATGTGCTAAGGAAGAAAGTGATTATTTTCCACAATTACGTTATTTTGACGATGAGATTTTTGAAGACTTTTCATCTCTGGATAGTTTCCATTTTAATTTATGAACGTCCCACCACATCCTTAGGAACGGATATTTTTAGTTCATCTTGAACTGCACTATCACATTTTCCCTGTTGACACTTTTGCCACCTATGTAATTAGTTCTTTGAAACTAGGGTTTTTCAACTTCTCATAAAGTCAGACGTTGGGGCAGCTGTGTGAGGACTTTAATAAAATAAATAAATAAATAAAACCCAACAACAGGGGAAAAACCATTTGTCTCAGGCATCTGAATATTTTGTTTTCCAAAACCCTGACTTATAGGATAATTACTTCATTATTTTAGGCTATTTAGTATATGCAGTTTAGATCGCTTTGCTCAGTGCTAGTAGCAGATGAGGTCCTGTTTGCAGTGTTGACAGTGAAAACGATTTGTCTGAATTGAGATCCCCTTGGAGTATCTCAGTCATTACTCTGTCTCTCTCGGAGAGAAAGGACAGTAATGAACATTTTTCCATCCTCTAGTATGGGTTTACTGCTCTCAATTTGCATGTGATGAGACTTTGTTATGAAAGTACTAGATCTTTTAGCATTTCCCACACTGCTATTCCAAGAACTCATTTTGTTCCCACTCCCCAGGGCATGGTCAGGCTCTTCTCCCCAGGATTCCTTTCCAGGGTGTTAGCAAGCCATGTAGGATCTGTTCCTAGTTGGGAGCGCAGCTGAGTGAGTGCCAGAGATCAGAGCTTATCAGACTGATATCTTGTGCGGGATTCAGGTAGGAATCAGACAAGGGGCATTAACTTTTCCTCCGAGTACCCACAGCAGGTTCACATTAGCCGCTGGTCAAGGACCAACTGAGTCAAAGGAAACTGACCAACTCTGTGAACTGTAATAAATGAACAGAACTGAGGACAGAGACCACAGTAACAATTTTATGGTTTCCTGTCCTCGAAAAGACAACTAAACAAAATTAGCCCAATTTATGCAATAGATGCTCTAGTTTTTTCTAAAGACACACTAAACTCACCTGTTTATGGATAAAGCCAGCTAGACGTGAACTAGCCACAGGTATTAGGGGAGATTTGGGGGTGTGCAGGAGCCAACCCGGAGCAGATTATTTACATTTTCGGGAATTTTGTGAGCTGCTGGTTAAACGTAACAGTTCTTGAAAATTGAAGTATAAATTTAAATAAATGATATTAAAAACAAGGATAATACGCAAAGCTCACAAGTTCCAAATTATTTTACTAAATTTTACTCTTCCTGATGCTCTTTTTTTTTTTTTAATCTAATGATTTTATTTATTCATGAGAGACATAGAAAGGCAGAGACACAGGCAGAGGGAGAAGCAGGCTCCCTGTGGGGAGCCCGATGTGGGACTCATCCTCTGAGCCACCCAGGTGCCCCTCTTCCTGGTGCTCTTGAGGTTATTTATGCTTATTGTATCTATGTGGAGAAGAAAGTACATAATGTGTGCCACTGTGCATCTCTTCCAACTCAGTGTTCCATGATGAACAGAGCTGGGTAGCCTGGTATTGTCCACGTTGGGAGCATTTATGTCACAGAAATTGACAAATGCTACAAATAAGGCTAACCATATCATTTTGACGCTTGTCCAGACTTAAAAAACTTATCAAGAACATTTTAACAATGCAAGTTAAACTTAAGAGTGTTGTGTCTGTAGCCTTTACATTGTGAATAGCACACACAAAAATACTTGAGGAAATACCTGTTGAGTGTTCAAAAACTATTTATCCCATTCAGCAAAGAAGTCAGTCACATCACTGATGAATGAGTGAAGTTCTGACTTGTTTCACTTTGGTTTTACTCATTCACATAAACAAAAATACCAACTTGTGTTGATGTTGGCATTGCACTTAGTTTATTACATGGACATTTCTTTGCTGAATGGAAAAGTAATCAAACATTGATTTATAGTCTGATTTTATGACCCTATATTTGAAAATAGAATGATAAAAACTGATAGTGAATTTTGCAAGAAAGAACATTTCAAACTTGAAGTTACAGGTGTTGGGAATGCACAAATAGAGTATTGTGTATTTTATTATATTTGAGATTGTTCGATGGACATTCTTTATGTCACAAAATTTATAATAAACTTATGTAGGTGTATACATGACACACTTTTTTTTTTCCTCCTGGAGAGCCAGGTGTTAATCATTTACCAGATAACAATGGAAGCTTTATGACCTGAATTCATAAATTCTCCACCAATTCCTGTTGAGTCCTATTTTTAGGTCCTTGTTATTCCAAGGACACCAGCAGAACTTTTCAAACAGAGTGAAAAGTCACACACACACACACACACACACACACACACACATGCCTAAGAAAGAAAAGCCACCACTACTAACCCACTTGATCTTTGAAAATCTAATCAAAGAACTTATATCTGAAATACACAGAAGCAGATCAGGAAACTAAGTCTTTTTATGTTAGGCACACAGAATTGTGCTTCAAGTATAATAAAAATTGATGTCATTGATTACCTTTGTTTTTTATCTTAATTCGTTTTTTTGAGAACCAGCCATGTGCCAGTCTTTGTCTGTGGCTCCACACAGAGGTAAGATTTGAGTCCTCTTCTTGAAGAAGTTCAAATGTTTGTTCACAATATGGATCATCCCACTTTAAAGACTTTTTTTCCATTCCAAAAAATTAGTAAAATTAAAGGGCCAATCTCAGTGTCTTAAGGAGAATTGGTAGGAGTTTGCTAAGGCTGATGATAATCTGTTTACCATGGAATGGAAACCAACAATGCTGAACATCTGTTATGTGCTACATTCTGTACCAGGCACATTCCTCACAACTAATCTCCTAAAGAACCTTGTGAGCTGGGTTCTAATATCTCCATTTACACAAAAATGAGACCTTTTACATAACATTAAAGGTGATACTGTTAGTGAATGATGGAGATGGGAATGGAAGTCAGCTCTTTCTGATTCAAAAATTCTGTCTTTCCTAAAAGACTCAACCCCCAGAACCCTTAAAAAAAAAAGACCGCAAATTTGTATTCTTTTGTCTATCATGACCGTTCACACATTGAGCCTGGAGAAATGCTTTTCAGCAAGTTCGAGAACAAAACGCAGTGACTCCTGGATGCCCAGATCTGTTTCAGTAGTAGGTAGCACGCTATGAGAAAACAGCCACTCAGAAATGAGGGAGGAGGACTGGATGTTTTGGTATATTCTACATTCAGAGGAAAGTAGAACAATATTCTGATCTCGTTGGTCATCTCTGATACAACCAAATCTTTGACGTGCTCAAGCCATAGGATTTTTTTTTTCAAGCCATAGGATTTAATTATTAAACTCACAGTGTGGCCCTAATGGGATTCTAACTTCTTCACTCTTGTCCCAGAGTGCTTCTTACCACCACTAATCCCAAATTTTCTATCTCCATCGTGTAGAGTGAGGTGGTCGTAGAGACAGGATAGTCTGATTAGAGAGAAAGTGAAGCAAGGCGAAGTGCGATATGCAAGAAGGAAGAGAGAATACATTGCTCGTAAATAAAAATATTAGTCCGAGGATATATGTATATTTCGAAGAACACAAACAAAAGAACAAGTGCCAAGATCTGAGGTGTCACAGGAAATACCACCTCCCTTTAGTTGCTTTGTATTTTGTTGTATATTGATTTAGGACTTAGGTATTTATATATTTTCCAAAAAACACACAATTTGGAACTGGTGGCTTTGCTGGTGAAAACGCCTGAAACTTGGGACACTTCACTAAAGTAGTGGCCCCAAAACCTGCAAAGTTAAGTAGACACGGAGTCAATTTACCCTAGGAATGAAGAGAAGCGTAAGTTTTTCTTCTTCTTCTTTTTTTAATTAATTGGTTTATTTTAAGTCAACAGTTTAAAGCAATATAAATTGCAATTTATTGAGGAAATTTTGGAGGAATGCCGAAGCGCACAGTAAAATGATCTAAGGAGAGAAAAATACCTTCTGGGGAAAGCTGGAAAGACCGCAGTCACAAAAGCCGGCCAAGCAGACGGAGACATCGTCTGATGGGGGCAGAGCAAGGGTCCCTGGCTTAAGGGAGCCACTGTAAAAAGCATCGAATGTAAAAGGTTCGAGGTGTCACAGTGAATATTTATTTAGGTCAAATGTTAGCAAAATGTTTCTGACAGCCCTGTCAAACACTGCATCAGTGGGCCTGGAGAGGCTGTTTGTGTTCCAAGGGCAGGATTCCTTCATCTTGAAAATGAATATGGATTAAATCACAGAATATCTGCACCCATAGCTACGTCGGGTCTTTTGGCTTCTTGGTTGGTGAGATACGGGCTTCTGTGGGTAATTAGCAGATAACAGATAACGTTCATTTTTGTCGCCGGAATGGAACAGGACTCAACACTGACAAATTTACATTCACGATAACTGCCTAGAGCAGCTTGATTTCCTGGTGGAAACAAAAAGGAAATGTTTCATTTGGGGGAGGTGGAGTTCTATTCGCCAGAAATAGTAAATAACCAAACCGAAATCATCACCAAGTGATTATCATGAATGGTAATTACAGTACATTTAATTTGGAGAGTAATTTGCAAAGCACCACCTCATGTGATGGATAAATCATGAGTTTGGTCTTCCAGAGGACCCCAAGCTAGGGAGGTTTGGGAGATTTTTCAAAGGTCATAGAACTCCTGGGTTGAGAGGCTGGGCCTAGAGTCTGGATTTACTGCTTCCGCCCAGTGCTGTCTTTTGGCTCAAGCAGTCTGCTGAGTGATCAAAGCATTGCACTCACTATATCTGCTTCTAGATTATAAACTCCTGTAACAATTGCAAGTTGCACAGCAATTCATTTTAAATTACTTCTAATATCAAGCATTGTACAATTATCAGTTAATCTCTTTCAACATATGATTGTGGCATATCCTGTTTTTCTACAGTGGAAAGCGTCCAGAATCAAGATAACAGTGCAAGCCACCCCTATCCTCCAATTGCTTAGCAATTGTTCTTTAACCAATTTTTTGTTGCAATTGAAACAGGTAAAAGATTACTATTTCACAAATAAAGAAAGCAGGGTGCACAAAGCATGGTTCGGGTATGCCCAACTGGTTAGTCTGATGATTCTGCATAATGCCGTTAATAGATTCAAACAATTATTCTGATATTTTGGGGATGAAATTGCCTGCTAATTTGAAGCTATCTTTTAAGCAACTTGTATATGTATAACTCTCTAGCCAAATTAGCTTTTGTGTAGGTGACTCGTGGAGTGAAACAGCATTTTGAAAAGTCAAAAACTAAAAAAACTTAAAAAAAAGAAAAAAGAAAAATAAAAAACTTGAAGATAACATTAAAAAAATCACTTATATCAGATTTTGAAATACATGTCTTAATGTCTTTCTCTTATAGGTCTGGCTTTCTGATCTTGAGGGATGTAGGTTCTAGTAAATTGGCTTTACGCTTAAATACACATGTAGGTATATGATAGGAAATTAAGGATAAATACCAAAATGGGTATTTATTATATATAATTAGTGATATTGATATATTGCCTTAAGCCAAATGAAATTGCTGTTTTTGTAAGACAAAACGATTGAATATTATTTATTTCTTAGGCCCCAGGCCCCCACCTGATTTCGTTTAGATCTTTATCAAGCTTCTTCAGCTACATTGCACTGTATTTTAAAACTGCTTGCTCTTCCAGGAAAAAAAAAAAAAAAACAGAGAGAGAAAAGAGAAAGGTCTTACCACTCTTCTATTATTTTTTTCATTATTACAGTTTTCTAGGTTGAGGAATAGAAAGAAGAATAAAGAGAAAGGTAAATGAAATCCTTCATGTCAAAACCTGTCCTGTGTGTGGACACTTGGGTGTATCACACAGGCGTATAAGCACTCGACTACACTTGTTCTGAAACTAGCCACACAAGCCGAGCGTGTGCATGTAAATGCTTGCCTCTCTTTTGCGTACTATTTGTTGCACGTTTCTTCTTTTTTTTTTTTAAATTTTTTTTTTATTTATTTATGATAGGCACACAGTGAGAGAGAGAGGCAGAGACATAGGCAGAGGGAGAAGCAGGCTTCATGCACCAGGAGCCTGACGTGGGATTCGATCCTGGGTTTCCAGGATCGCGCCCTGGGCCAAAGGCAGGCGCTAAACCGCTGCGCCACCCAGGGATCCCTGCACGTTTCTTCTTACATGAGGCATATTTTTCTTCAAAAATGCATTTTCTTTAAAAGCACATATTCTTTTTTCTGATTATTAAAGTAATATGCCCTTCTTTTAAAACTTGAATAATTCATAAAAATACAAGAAATAAAATAAAATTGTTCCCTTGATCCTACTATCCAAAGGAAGTCTGCATTAATATTTTGGTACAATTCTTTCTTATATAAAGTAAAGAATTTTTTGTTAGACTAAGTATAATACAGAGCCTGTCTTATTTAGAAAATCTGGATTATACTTCACATACAATTTGGTTTTTTTACACTTTACAGTATACTCTAAGCATTTGCCACATCATTAAATATTCTCCTAAGTGACCAGAATACATCAGCAATAGTTCACTTAAAACAGTGAACAAGCTGCATTAAAAACCAGCCAGAGCCTTACCAAAGAGCTGATGCTATGAATACCAATCATAGCTTAGTTGCTGTTCCATATGTTAATTTACTTTGACAGAGTAAGAGTCTTTGAAGTCCTAATTCTCTTTTGCATCCAATAAACCAGTTTTTATAGTGCCTGAACTTTTCGACATCAGCCTGCAGCTAAACTCTTGTGGGGAAGTTGCCATGAGGTCACATGTAACAATGGCCAGCGGGGAGTTCCTCTGGAAGCCTTGTCAGAGAGGTGGGTGGGACTGTGAGGGATCCCTTGGGGGGGCTAGGGCAGGGGCTGGGGCGCTGTCAGTGCCTCTGGTGATAGCATCTTACAGGCCTGCGGGTTTGATGTCCTTTTACTTGAGTCCTCCAAGGTTGATTCCTACAGAGTGGGTGGGTGTGCAGTAGCCCTGCGACATTCATTAATAAGCACTTATATCCATTTTTGTGTTTATTAGCAGGCTCTGTGGCTTGAGAGGGGAAAAGTTTAAACAGAAGTCTCAGTGGCATGTGGTTTTGCACCCAATCTTGAACAAGAAGGCCAGGCCACTCTATTGTCTTGCCCACCACCAACACTTAGAATTTGAACTGTGAGTTGGTTCAGCTCACAGAATGCTTTTCGGCGATACTGTTGGAGGGGTGGAAAGAGAAAAAGGTGTTGGAGAAGAGGATCGAAATGGAAGAGGTTAAAAAGAACAAATCGAGGGCTGCCTGGGTGGCTCAGTTGGTTAAGCATCTGCCTTAGGCTCAGATCATGATCCTAGGGTCCTGGGATCGAGCTCCCTGCTCTTTGGGGAGACTCTCTCTCTCTCTCTCTCTCTCAAATAAATAAAATATTTTAAAAATAATAACAAATCATGATGAACATGAAGTTCTATAGAGTACGAATTTTAAACTTTCTCCTTCTTTGTTTAGATAGTAAGTTCTTTGAGGGCAGAAAACCATGCTGGGAAGGTATTACTAGTTTAGATGCTGACTGTTAGAGTCTTGATAGGCTTTCCAGTGGCTCAGCATCAAAGGGAGTGTCATAAGTGCTACAAACATTAAAAACATCAGTGCCTTGTTAAACTGGGTTTCATTCAGAATTGCTGATCATGAACTGTGTGCCAGGACCTACATAAGATTAGCGCCTTGTTCCAGAAGCGAAGGGGGCCCAGTCCGTGGTAGAAGATGAGTGAAAACCAAACATGGGAACTCTTAGCGTCAATAAAAAGGGGCACAGGCTTTGGTGGGGTCCCGTGCTGGGAGTCCCCTTGGCCTCCCAGCATTTTTTCTGAAGTGAGGAGATCATTCACGATTAAAATGAGCATGAGGGGGGAAAAGATGGAGGAATTTCAAAAGGAGGCCATGCCCCTCTGGACATGCCCATCTGGAAGGTCTGCTCTTGGGGGAGCGCTTCGTAAATGACAGTGAATCGGGGATTGGGGAGCAGAAAGATGGAGTGGCCACTTAGGAGGCACACAGGCCAACATTTAGGGAAATTGGTCATTAACAGGAAATTATGGGACCAGTGCTTAATTTTTCCAGTAAGGATGTTTCTAGGTAACAATCTTGTTGTGGCTGAGTGGTTCTGGGACGTGGTAGACATGGGATTAAGCAGCTGCACTGGATAGTAATGATGTCATTGGGTTTCCAACATCATTTCCAGTCCTTCTACTGCTCCTGGGTGGTATCAACTACTACTGTGATCTGAGTCCCATTTTAGCAGCCCATTTCAGCTTCTACCGCTGCTTGCCAGTCTTTACAAATGTAGCTTGACTGCCTCTTTTCACTGAATTTCTCAATTTTTTTACTCCTTTAAATAAAACTAATACCATACCTGTCTTTGTCGGTTTGCGCTACTATAAAACAATACTACAAACAGGGAAGCTTCAAAACCACAGAAATTTGTTTCTCATGGTTTCAGAGGCCGGAAGTTCCAAGATCAGGACAGCCTGGTGAGCTCCGTCTTGTGGGTTGCAGACTTATCGTTGTGTCTTGACGTGGTGGAAGGGGAAAGCAGGCTCCCTGGAGCCTCTTTGATGAAAGCACCAATCCCATTCATGACCCGATCCACCCCTGAGGCCTTGTTTCCTCTTACCGTCACTCTGGGGGCTAGGATTTCAACATATGACTTTCGGAGAAACACAGGCCAAAGTGGTATCTATAGAGTCTGCCAATTAAGCATTAAAGGAAACTAAATTCTCTCCTTGCGGAGGAAAAAAAAAGCCAAAGTGCCCCAAGAATTTGCCTGAGACTTGGGATTCCCCATGGGATTCCCCATGTCTGATTTTGAAACATGTTATGTACAAGTGGGAGCCTCTCCATGGCTTGGGCTTCCTCTTCCTGCTCAGGTTGCCGTTGGCATGAGCCTCGAGTGGGTGCCCTCAACTCGGCATATCTCACACGCACATGGTGGTTCTTTACTTTGTTCTACTGTTCTTTGCCATTTCGTACTCACCCTTTCCAAGATCTCTGCCCCATCTCAGTGAAGTCTTGTTCACTTGTCTCCTCCCTATTTTTCCTCCACCACCCCCCCGTCCTTTCTTCTTTTCCTTTGTCTCTTCTCTTTATTCTTTCCATTCTTGGTGAGAGTTAAACCTGTCCCTGGTGGGTTTAGGGACCCAGAACTACATATTCTCCAGGTTCGTGCACAGCGTCTGTCTTCTAACGCGGGGAACTTATCGTTACTTGATTCTGTGTCTGTCCCTGCCTTGAAGGGGCCTTCCTCTTTAGTGACCTGGCATCTAATGGGCATATTTCTGATGGTCATCATTTCAATCAGAATGTTTATTCTACTTTCCAAATAGTCAATTTACAAACAGACTTTTGGAACTTACCTCCAGTGTAGGTTGAGGACTTCCTGAAACGTGGTCAAAATATAGCAAAAGGCTTTTTGTTGCCAAACTGTAATCTTGATGTACTTTGGCCCCACCTGAATTCCACTGTAATTGCCTTTACAATATATATCCTGCCATCATCTTAAAAAGGTTTAGTTCTGAACACATCCGCTGGCAGAGGGTGTGTTTTGCTTCCTTTTCTAGGAAACTGTAGCTTAGCAAACTATTAGACTGTCTTACTTTAATTTTTCTTGCTTTTAAACCATTGATTAATTAAAAAAAAAAAACCCAAGTAAATAGATTAGCTTTGTTTGTGCATTTTACTCAACCATTACATGTTAGCAATTTAATAATTTTAATAGCAGCCAGGACATCTAAATCTTCTGCCATTTGTCTGTATGTAGACTCTGTACCTGGGAGCTGCAATACTTTGAAAAGAGCACATCAAAGTAATTGTTTTGCCTGGCGCCAGTACAAATTTCTGCTGGGACCTGTCCCATTTAATATAAATTATATTACCTGTGGAATTTAAGAGGATGTAAGGTGTAGCATGCCCTGCAGGCAGGAAATTTAAACTATGGATTGCCTTTTTGGGTTTTTTTCTTTTAACTCTGGTTTGTTCCTGTAATATGGGATATTCAGCATCCCTAATTTCTGTTTAATCTTTTTAGAGGCATATTTTGAATTTTGCATTCATATATGGAAGACAAGTTCAAGAAATAGGACAGAAAGGCCCGTAATTCTCTTAAGCTAACTTGACAATGAAAAATATCTAAAGCTAGTGGTATTAAAGCTGACTTGACTATGGTTAAGGTTGGAAAGAGGTGCTATTTGAATAAGTCTACTTAGAAACAGATCAGAAAAGAGAATGGTGGAGAAAATGGGGGCCTTTAACCTAATGTAACTAGGTCATTATGCTTCAAGCCTAATGTCAGTCCTCTTTTTGCCATATATATATATATATATATGTATATATATATATATATATATATATATAAAGATTTTATTTATTTATTTGACACAGAGAGAGAAAGAGAGCACACAAGCAGGGGTAGCAGCAGGCAGAGGTCAGAGGGAGAAGCAGGGGTCTCACTGAGCAGAGAGCCTGACGTGGGGCTCGATCCCAGGACCCTGGGATCATGACCTGAGCTGAAGGCAGATGCTTAACCATCTGAGCCACCCAGGCACCCCTGTTTTGCCTATATAGACATGAATGCAGAAGTAGAGCATCTGCGGGCAGGAATATGGAGACATAAACCTCATATTCATAAATCCAATGAACACAGTTTCATACCCTGCTTAAAAGAGGAAGATAGTAGGCTTTCAACATGAAGGAGAAACCCAGCTATTTAAATGGAGGGATCCTCCTTCTGCATGCAGGCACACCCGCGGTGACTCAGGTCCCTGATGCCCCGATGCCTTGTGGACAGCCCCTGTGACCCAGGTGGGTCTCAGATATGAGATGGCTGCGTATGTATCGCCTGGGGTGTCAGATGTGTAAACACTTTCACTGGGACCAAAAAAAAGAGGTAGACTAAAGTTAACAGTACAAAAGATGTATTGAAAAGAGTTGGAGAGGAAGGAAGGAGAGAGACAGAGACAGAGGGAGGAAATGAGGGAAGAGGACTAAAGACCTAAGACCGAAGCAATATAAGTCAGCCACTGTCTGGCTCCTTTCTTCGTGCTCCAGATGATTCTTACATCCAGTCGTTCTCAGGCCATGGCCTGGCCTTGAACACTCACCCGTGGGACACCACAGCTGACAAAAGGCTCCTTTCCTGTTCCCCAGCTGGAAACAGGGGCCTCTCCTCGATCTTTTAATTCGCTCATTGTCTTACCATTCTCATAATACAGGTCCTCATCACCAGGAGTGAATACTTTCTCCAAGGCTTTTTAGTTTTTTGTGCAATAATACAAATATTCTCTAGAGAACAGATATTACAGTCATGAACAGTAGTTACCACTTATTGAAGCACTGTCTTAAGTCTCTTATCTGCTGCTTAAAAGTCTCCACATCTTGGTCAATCCTCACTTCTATAAAATCAATAGGATCATTTCAATTTTGGAGATCATTGAGCGAGACGTCATATAGCTTTAGCCACGCGTGTAAACACCCATCATTGATAATGCTACAGAAGACCTCATCACCTTCCCTTTGTTCCTACGGGCCTTTCTGTCTGACCCCCGTTCTCTGATTTATTATGGATATCTTCAGAGAAGTACTTTGGATGTGAGATTCTGGCCACTTTTTCTAGTTTCCTCTTTGTCCCCCTCCCCTTTTTAAAATAGCTCCTTAGTAGTTCTTGGAGCATTGTCCAACTTAAACTGCAATGCACACCTCCATGGTTTTCTTTTGTTTTTTTACATGCTGCCTTTTTCTTACTAAAGGCTAAGTACCTTTGTCCAAGGATTGACTGAATTCAAGGACCCAAATTGAACTCTTTGTGTTTTTGAACTGAATTTACTAAGCCATAGCCATTAGAAGTCACCTAATATCACTCAAGAGGCCTGGTTTTTAACCTTCCCTGGATCCTAACCCCCATTCAGTTAGTTCTTTCAACCATGGAGCCCCACAGACTGCAACAGTGATCAACACCCTTGAGAATAACAGCATTAAGTAATAAGTAATGAGGAGAAGGATGGACATTTTCTAATCCTCAAAATGATGTGTATCTAGTGGAAACTCAGCTCTTTATTTCAACACAGCTCTTTAAACTCAGCTCTTTTCTCATTTCTGTTTGTATAGATCCAAACTATTTGGAATGCTTTGATGACTTATATTAGCAAGCTTAAGGCACAAGCAAGTTGAGAAGATGGCACTGTGCTCAAGGGTTGGGTCTGTGAAAGAAGCAAGTTTTTTAAGAAAAACAAATATTCAAAGATTGGCATAGCAGACACCCTATCTGTATCATTTGACTTTGAAGTTAGTTTTAGGGCACCTGGGTGGCTCAGTCGGTTAAGCATCTGACTCTTGATTTGGGCTTGAGTCATGATCCCAGGGTCATGAGATCAAGCCCTTCATTTGCACTCCCTCTCCCCTCTAAAATGATGATAATAATAATAAAGTTAGTTACCGATAAGAAGATAGCTTAATAATGGAGCTGAACTGGTTGTTGGGAGGACGAGCCTCTTGAAGACCTTAATATGCTTTGAGCCTTCCCTGGAAGCAGATGACAGGGTAGTTAGTTAGGGTCTGCATCCTCTGCTCAACAGAGCAGCTTCTCTGCAGGCACAATGCTTGGCAGAGCTCTAAGGAAAGCTGTGTGATGACAGAGAGATTAGGATGCAGGCAGCAGGGCTGGGTCATGTGCTCGAAGTTGTCTGTTTTTCCTATTGCCTTAACATGGTCGATTCCACTAACACGGCTTCTCCCCAAAGCCAAGCCTCCTAATGAGCACTTGGGCATTTGAATTTCCATCATGTCAAACAATTTCAATTCCATTTCCTTGTCATCCTTGTGATGACGGGTTACTTCACACCGTAGCCTCCCCTCATCCCTTAGAGATGAGGGCATCCATGTGGAAATAATACCGTACCATGGCGAAGGTTGAGTATTGAGTATCCATGATGTGGGATTCACTGCATTCGGTTGTATGTTTATCAACGATTCCGTGCTTGAAATTGTTTCACATGCAGGGCCTGGGAGGAACGAGACTACTGTGAATGCATCTCTATACTAAATGCTGCACGCTGTGGGTCTGGGCATATCTGTACTTACAGATAATAGATTACATGGAACATTCCCTGATTTAGACACTGTAGGTACCTTAAAACGTATTATCTGTAACTATACTTTCTTCCCGTTGGTTTTTCTGTTCATGTTCTCCGTACATCCCCAAACACACGATGGTTGCCGTCCTTACCACATTTAAGACTCTTAAGGTACATGATCAGTATTTTAAAATTTCTTTACATTTCTGTATATTATTTTAGTGAGCAAAGCAATTAAAACCTTTTAAAATGTTAAAGTGAGCTTGATATGTTTTTTATATCATGTCACTTCTTTCTCCATAGGACACATCACTTGAAAGTGTTTCAGTACTGCAGAAATATATTAAAAATTGTGACCTTATCTGTTTCAAAGTTGAACATATGAAAGAATAAACAAATGAAGGAAAACATGTTTTCTGGGTGCAGTCTTCATGGTAGGCTCCAGCAACATAAAGACCAAAAGCTTTTAGACGTTGCTTCCCACATCTAGAGCCATTATGAAACAAATCTCCAACGTGTCTGTAGAGGGCTACAGGTGTCCACGTAGGTCCTTTTTATTGTTCTATTACTCTGAATATATCACTTGGGTTTTGTTGCTGTTGTTGTTGTTGTTGTTGTTGTTGTTGTTGTTGTTTTTTGCTGTTCCTCTTCTGCCCTTGCCATCAGTCTCTAGAGTTTACAAATGAAGTTAAGGGAACAACATGAAGTGGTATGGTTGACAGTTAGTCAACCCATCGTGTGTGTTTGAAAATGCAGGTTAAGTTTCTGGAAAGAATCCTGGATTTGGGATCCTTTCAAGGACTTAATGTCAAGTCTTAGCTCTGTCAGTTATTAAGTAGGTAAGTTCTGTAGCCTCTCTGGGCCACAGTTTTTGTAACTGTGAAATGTAAATTGTCACAGGATGATAATGCCTAGTACATAGGGGAATATGAGAATTAAATGGGGCATGCTCTTTTTAAAAATGAGATCACTATTAAATCTACATAAATATAAAGTCAAGGAATAAGCTGCTTTGAGGATTGCAAAAGCCCCTAGAGTGGTCTTTTGGCGCTTATGTATTCCTGCTCTGAGGCAGGACCACACTTACATTCTTCCTTTCAGATTAAAACCTATATTGCTTGAAAAATACCCTCAGAGAAAGAGATGCTGTAGGACTTTGCTCCACGAAGAGGGTCACACTTGACGTTGTGCAAACAGAAATGTCTTCATTATTAATGATCATGATTCTCTTGCTTTCTTTTTTCCCCATCGGACATTTCTTCTATTTCTTTCTGCCATTCCTTCTGCCATTTTGTGCTGTTCCGTAGCATGCCAGTCTATGGCAGTGCTCCTTCTCCTCCTCCTCTCTAGTCAGCTCCTTCAGCGGTTTCATCCATTTAAAACAAATTCCTCCACCTTTCATCTCCTCACCGGAGTTGGTTGTCTTGACTTCTGCACAGGAAGAAGATTTCACAGTGTTCCTTAGCCTCAGCTCGGCTCCACACAACCCTTCTGGTGAGGAAGCTTTCCTTCATGTTGCACTTGAAGGCCATTTCCTATTATTTCTTCAGAACAAGTTTGAAAACAGCTGGTTGCCATCCTTTAGTCTTGTCCTTTCTAGATGTTACTTCAAAAACGTTATATCACTTTTCAGTCTCTTTTTTTTTTTTTGTCAGGCATGAGTTATGGAACTTCCTTTAACTTTTACTCGTCAGGCGTACTGTTCGGCCTTTTAATAAGCAGCATGGTGTAATTGAAAGAATATGGGCTTTGTAGTTAGACCTGGGTTGACATCTGGGCCATGTGACTCGCTAGCTGTTTGACCCCAGCCAGAGCGCCTGACTCCTGTGAGTGAACTACAGTTTCCTTATCTGTCAGGTGGGCTTAATGGGACCCATCTCACAGGGTTCATGTCAGAACTGATGATGTGTAGGACATCCCCGGTATATAATCAGTGTTCTGATAAATGTTAGCTCCCTTCCCCTCTCCCTCTCTTGGTGCATCTCCACTACATCAGGTCGCTCTTCCCTTCTAGTTATAGAGCGTAGGATTGAACACAGTGTTAGGAATTTGCAATAATCCTGCCTACCCATTCCTGAAACCACGCTTTCCCCTCCCCCCCCATCACACTGTTCCCTCACCAGGTCCCTTTTGAGGTGCCATTGCCATGTGTGGTCTAATGTTGTGTCCTCAGGAGCTAGCTACTTCCAAGAGCCAGCTCTAAGAAGAGACCATCCTGAGGAAACAACATCAAGAAGAGTCACTTAATTGGCATTGGAGGAGGCTGGGGGAACTCTTGACCTCATTTCCACCTTGCGGGGCTTCTCAGGCTACTTCGCATCAGTGGCTCTCCCCAGTAGGGGGACATGTCACACGTCCTTGAGATCACTTCAACACACCGAGTCACTCATTCGTAGGTTGCCACCTCGGGTCTGGATGAGGCCGTGGATGCAGTTTGCTGCCCCACAGTGCACTTTGTGGAAATCAGAAAAAGTTACCTGTTCTCAGCAGGCCCAAGGCTATGCCTGGCAGGGTAGTGGGGTAGGGTAAGAGTTGGGGGGGTAGGGGGGTGGACTGAGCTTCAGGCATCCTTGCACAGGATTAAACCTTTTTGTAGAAATCACGATGTTGGCTCCAGGAGGGTTTAATTTCATAAAACTGATGCTCAAAAAGTGCTTAACTGCCTTTGTCTCTCCAGTATCATCTGAGAGGAACCTTCCCTGTTCCCCTGGCCTTCCCCTTTGCCTGTCTCCGCTCCCTCTCTACAGCCTGTAAATGACATTTCGTTCCCTGCTTCACGTGTATTCTCATCACTTATACTGGGCCTAGCGGTTTCCTTCTATGCACTTTTGAATATCTGGCTTGATTTACATTTGTGGAGTTACTCTTTACATGTAAACTCTGTGCACTTTGGGGTTAAGCCTGACAGGTTTTCCTGAAAACTCCCAACATTCTATTAACAGATTCTTATCACCAGCAAATTGGCAAAATCCAGATAGCTGATTTATTTCAGTGTTGCTTTCCCTCTTCACTCCTTTTCCTCTGGGGACGACGTTAGAGATGACTGTAATGAGCATCTAAGTGGCCTGCACGGAGGTTGCCAGGAGATTCGGAGAAGCCACCCACTGAGAACTTTCCCAGGAAGTAAGAGTCCCACGGTTCTGAGAGGAGTCGAATGTTGTCTTCCTTACCAGAGAAGGAAGAACCTTTTCTTCCTGGGGACAAGTCCCACGTTGAATAGTAAGGGAGTGCAGTGGACAGTTAAGTTTTCCAGAGGCAGCCAAGTGAGTCCTGGAGAACAGGTCTCCATCAGCTTGTGCTCCTATCCAGGAATTGATAGTCATTCTTTTTTTTTCTTTAAGATTTTATTTATTTATTCACGAGAGATACACAGAGAGAGGCAGAGACCCAGGCAGAGGGAGAAGCAGGCTCCCTGCAGGGAGCCTGATGTGGGACTCGATCCTTGGACCCCGGGGTCACACCCTGGGCCGAAGGCAAACACTCAACCACTGGGCCACCCAGGCGATCCCTTGATAGTTATTCTTAAATTCATCTCAATGGGGTAGAAGAATAATGTAATGCAAAATAAATAAATGAATGAATGAATGAATGAATGAATGAATGAATGAATAAATAGGAATATAAATTAAGGAATGAGAAACTGGAAGATAAAATGAGAAGCAGAATTTCCAGACAGCCTGACGTGTTGACTCTGGGAGATTGTTCTGCTGGTGATGCGCGGAATGCCATTATTCCAAGTGTCCATTTTGTTCAGCCCATTTCTCATGTGCCTGTTAAGCCATTACCTCCCTGGGAGCATAACAATTAAACAACTATTGAGTTAAGTAAATAGAAAAACCTAATAAATATTCATATAACACCAGCTTGAAGCATTTCTTTGATGCTTTATAAATCACTAGCAAACATGATGGGAACCATTCCTGATCTGCTCGAGCATGTGCAGGATGCCCCGAGAAAGCTTTCCTACTTATTACTTCCTTGAGTGTATTAATATGTATGTATATTTTTACTTGGAGAGAGGTAATATCTGGAAGAGTTCTTTGGCGGGGGAAATGGTGATGAAAGATCGGGGTCTGAGGAAATCGCAAGGAGAAGGCCTAAGTAGGGCTTACGGCAGACTGGAGGGGGGGACAGGGCAGAGGGGACTGTGGGGGGGACAGGAAGGCTGGTGGAGGATGGACCTGGGAGTTGGGGATACCAGTTTGTGCCACTTATGGGGAGGCACCCAGCAGAGGCAGTGTTGGGAGGAGAGATAAGAAAATCTGATTTTGACATGTTTGTCGTAGAGGGCAGTGAAATATCTACTTGACGTATTTTGTAGACGTTGAAAAATAGGGGGCTAAAGAGAGGGTATGAAGGTCTGGCTGGAGATGGGGACCTGGGGCTCACCTGAACGTAGGTGCCACTTGAATCCACATGGGTGCACCAAGGGAGTGAGTAGAGAAGGAAGAGAAGAGCAAGGAACCCCAAGCTGAGGCCAAGGGACCCTAAGTGATAACACACCCCGGGAAGCGAGAGAAGGCAAAGAAAAAGCAAGCAGAGAGGCCACATGCCACTGAGGCCACAAGGCAGGGCATCCTGTCACCTTGTGAAAGGCCGGATCCCCGGGACTGGGCAGCTGCTGAGAAGTTCAGCAAAGAGCCTGGTATTTGTCTGATGGCTCTCAGAGAAGAGACAAACACAAACCAGGGACTGCAGAGAGCTGGGCAAAACCGGGGCTCCACGTTGGGAACACCGAGCTTTGTGAGATAGCATTCGTCAAGCTGGCAGTTCCAGGTGACCCCGGATTTTCCCTATAAACAAGAGGGTAATAGCATAGGAAGTAACTGGTAAGTATAAGGTCGTGATAGTACTCGGCAGTGTCTTTAAATGTCGCTGTAGGCCTATCAGGTTAAAACAGGCAGCAGGGAGGAGGAAGGGAGTTCAGGAAAGAAGTTGCAGATGGAGTCGGTGGGAGAAACAGGAGGAGAGAGTCAAGAAGGCCAGGGCTTTCCTGGAGTGTGGAGTCAGAAGTAAATAGCCTAAATTTATGGGTTTGGGCTTCAACTTGTGTGTATCTCTACCTGTTTTTCAGATGTTTATCTTGACTCTCTGATAGAACTTTGGGCTTCTTGGCAAAGACAAGAACTACTTTTGCATATCTCTTAAGCGCCTAATACAGACGTTCACTCTATCCTTACGCACAGGGGGAAAGAAAGAGAGGCAAGTTTTCAGTAATTTTTAAAAATACATAATTCTCTAGAAATCTAGTCACAGAAAACACCCAGTTTCTGAGAAGTCAAAGTCAAATAATCCCTTCTCCACTCAGAGGAGGCTTTTAACTTTGCTTTTCTAAACAATTTACCCAAAGCCCTACCTCTAGAAGAGTGTCTAGCCACGTTGATACAGACATCCTTCCTAATTTCAGCCACATGAAGATATGTGCCTGGAAAATTCGAAACATGCTCCTTTCTCTTCCCTTCCTTCATTTTTGTTCCATTTTCATAAGAATACCTGTAAGTATTCGCAGATGAATTAAAGGTAGTGTGGACCGAGAGGGGAAATCAGATGTCCCTTTACGTGTGTGGTAGGACTTACAAAGAAAGGTCAGACTTGTGTAGTAAAGTGGGGTGTGCACGTGGGAAAGCTAATAAGCAGGGACGGTGAGAGAATGGGGTGGAGGCAGCTAATTAATTCTGAACCTGGGAAATGCTTCAGTGCTTAGTCTGCAAGCTCTCCTTCAATGAATGCGGGACACCTGGAAAATTTCAACCATTTTCTTTTCAACCGATTTGTATGCAGTAATGATCTGAATAAGAAAAATGACTTTTAAAGCATCAAAATTGTAATTTTCACCTTTTTCTAATTTAAAAACACCTGAGCACATTTTTCTCGAGCTTTTAAGCAAAGACGTAAAATTCCCCTTTTGAGGAAGATCAAGATGGCCACGTTGACAAGTATCGGGAGGCTGGAAACGAAATGGCCCATGGCATTTTGGGAGTGTGTAACTTTATAATGTTCTACACAAACGCTCGAAAGAGGGCAAGGAAGAGACTGGCAAGGAAGAGGCACCAATGTTACCTGTTTTCATTAACTATATGAGGGTTGTTCCATCCATTTCCGGGCAACAGTGCCTATTTTAAGGAGTGATGTCAGTGACACTGAAAAGCAAGAGATACCAGTGGGTTGACTAGGACTTTCAAAGCGCTTCTAGATGAGAAAACTTGTGTCTGCAGAAGGGAAGTGGTCCCATTCTGATGAAGCAGCAGGATGGAAAAGAGAAGAGAGGTCTAGTCTTGATTCATCTGATAGAACTTTCCCACAGAGAATGGACGTATATCAGACAAGAACATTTATCAGACCTCCCAGATGCCACAGCCACATCTCTCTGGGAACATTACACAGCATAGACTTGCTAAATCCCTAACGTTTCAGAGAAAAAGCCCTTTAAAAATAGAGACTGGCTCCCTGGGAGGGACAATGGCAAGTCTTCATTCTTCATACTAATGTATACATTAGGCATTCGGTGTGCTTATTACATGATACATAAGACAGTGTCCTGAAAAAAAAAAAAAAAGACAGTATCACTGAAGAAGACACAGCAGTAGCTCATGAGCTCTGGGCTCAAAGGAAAGCTAAAGTACATTAGGCAAGATAGCTCATGGCAAGATGGTAGTGGTACTCAATTTTTTTTTTAATGTCTTTTTCTACTTCCACTTTTGTCTGACTTTCATAAGAACGGGTGATAGTAGAGGAGCCTCAAACATGATCACAGAAGGCAGGTACCTATCATCGGCTAATTCTAGGTGTTAGAATCAAGAGGCACTTACAACCTAGGTGAAGCTTTAGTTAGCAAGGCAGGTGTTCCCAGCACAGATCTCTGCAGGTGAAATAGCATCTAAGAAGCCGACACTAAGCATTATTTATTAGCATTATTATGGCTAATGCAACTATTCTGAAAGATTCTATGTAAGTCTTCTACTTTCCCATTTCTGGAACGATAGAGAACAACATGGAAATGTGTGACATGTCCTATTACTTGCCATTAAGTTGATGAGAATTAAAATGTCAGGGAACCTATCAACATCACTGAAACAGGCTCATCATGGAATCAAATAGGTGGTTATATATATATATATACACATTTAAATGACAGTATAGCAAAAAAACTTCACCAAGTAGTGTTTAGACCTGTTCTGTTTGTGGCCCTATTGAATAGGATCCTGGTTTACCTCGATCCAAAAAGGATTCAAGGCCGTGTAATCTGAGGCAACCTGAGTTTTCAGTGACCTAAGATGGACGCAGGGGTCTGTGACATTGAGTGGTTTGCCACTTTTCTCAGGCACAAAGTTGAATTCTTGCTCCTAGACATTTGGGAGAAACATCATTCAATTGGTGAATAAGGTGAGCCAACACGTAGCCAATAGTCACATCCAGATGGGACCTGCTTTCTTCCTAATTTGAGCGGACATGGTAATTTCCTTTAAGAGACTAAACATATGGCGATTTGTTTTTTTGTTTTGTTCGGGGGTTTGTTTTTGTTTTCGTTTGTGAAAACAGCCAAATGAGAGATGAATCCTTGGTAAAAGTCGGAGAGGCAGCCAGCCTTTGGTATGAGGATATGCACAGGAAACCCTTGCCTCTAGATAGTAATACAGTTTCAAGAGTCATCTCCAAACCTGAGCAAAATATTTCCTGGATTCCCAAATTTAGAGACTGTGAATTTGGGGAATTTGCCAATTCCTGAAAAACAAGAGTCTACTAAAATACGATAGGAAATTATAGAGAACGGGAAAGGGACAAGGAAAATGTAAAAGATTTGTTTAAGACGTGTGTTTGAGATCCAGGTCTCCTACTGCTAACCCCTTGGACCTGGGGAAGATCTGACCATTTCTTGGGTATCACAAAATTGGAAACGAGGTGAAAGTACTCCTCCGTCCTAACTGATGTGCCCCAAAGAAGGGTAGCTTGCTCCTCTGAATGATGTGATTGGTGACTATGGTAAATCTGCCAAGTAAAAGAGCAGCACAAAATCCCTATGGCTGTCCTTATAAAGAAGGTTCCTGAAGGACCAAGGGTTCTGGGTGCCTTCCCCCTCCCAAACCAGAGTAGCTCTGTTTTTATCATTTATATAAGTTGATGTTCTCAAGACTGCATGTTCTTCGATGAAGGATGCTCATCACCCGCTCTGGGCTTACCTGTATGACACACAGGTCACTGTCAGGTCGCAGGCTTGGAAGGACCACGCAGGTTGGTGGTGGACTCCGCTTGCCAGCTGGGGCCTGGCCCAGTCCAGCAGAACGTGTTCGTGCTGCTGAGGATCAAGCAGCTCCCTGACTCGCTCAGCGAATCCCTTTAGCTCCTGGAGCTTCCAGTGCTCAGTGAGGAGAACCTGGCACGGTGTGCGTTCAGTCCAAGTGCCATTTTGTGGCTTCAGATGGGAGCTCTAGAGTTTGGCTGATGAGAGATGCCAGACTTTCGTATCCCCAGGAAAGCCTTCCCCAACCTCTACCCCAGCCTGCCTTGGGAAGGTTACTACCTAGGGCTAACTTCAAAACTTCTTGCTGCAATGAACGTCTCTTTTGCCTTGGTCGACTCTGGACAGCGGAAGCTTTATCTACTTCCTACCCTCCTGTCATGCTACTAAAGCTACTTTTTAAACGACCCCACTGCAAAGCAGAGTACAAAACTGTTTTACTCTACCTCCCTCTGACTTGCTTGGAATTCCATTCTTCTTTTTGCGGTGTCTGAGCATATCTCGAACTTCTCCAATGCGTTGATTTCTGGGCTATAAATTGGAAACAGGGCGAGCACTCGAATTTTGTAAATGCCTTGAGGTTCCGAATCCCACATGCCCTCTCTTGCCTCAGCCTCCCCACCCCACCAACCCCAAGCCCCACACTCAATGCGTCAGAAATCCCTCTAGCTAGCAGTAACTGTGCTGAGGCTAGAGGGGGTGCTGGGTGGCTCAGAGATTTTTCCTGCCTCTGTATGTTCTCAAGATAGTGGCCTCACACATATTTTCCTACAAATATCCCATTTACTTTCCCTTTGCTTCACTCTTTTGACTCTTCCCTGCTCGTCAGAACACGCCTTCCCATTTTCTCACATGCCCCTTCCACCATTTTGTCATACGGCTAGAGTGGCCCTGGCAATACACGTATCAGAGAAGAGAGGAACCATATGTTTTGAGGTAAAATTTAATAGAATAAAGAAAGAATGCCATTAATCTCCAGCCCTTGAAAATGCCCAGAAGCTCCCATTCAGACCCTTCTTAAAAGTTTCCATTCACTGTCTTTTATTAAACCCTGGTATTCCTCAAATGTCAAATTCCAAGATGAACTTGGAAGATATTTCCTACAAACGTTTGTTTAGCTCTTTTAATTAATTATAAGGAGCCCAAAAGTAATTTTTTTGTCCTCCAACATTTCTATTGCACACGTGTTACGTTGGAGGTGATCTAGGCTTTTGTCACCTGCCTGAGACTCTCACCGCCAATTTTTTTTTTTTTTTTTTTTGGTACCTTGTATCACTCAAGGCAAAGCATCTTCCGCATTTGAAAAAAATGACACCCAACTCAACTTCTGGACTGCTTCTATTCTAAGAAGGATTCGGTTGGCCTTGAGCCGGAGGAAACGTTCTAGCTTGTGAAACGGCTAAGGAAAACATCGGAGGGATAGCAAGGAAATTTCAGGGGGTTTTTTGAGACCCAGGGAAGGAATGTGACCAGCAGTTGAGGGGTGTGATTGGGACTGATGCTGCTCAGCCATCTGGAGGCCAGAATGCTGATTCTCTGCCCCTAGGGAGCTCTTCTGCTGGGGGCTCCTGGTATTTTGTGACCACTGCTCCTGTTGGTCTCTGTCTGCTGCAGGGCTTCCTGGTGGGGCCCTTCTCCCGGCTCCTTGAACCGAATTCCACCCAAGGCTGATTAATGGGCCTTTCCCCATCAGTTTGGGAGTAAAACTGACCTCAAGTGAGAAGTCTTATAAAGTTAAATGGGGTTTCAGGGCGGGGAAGGATGTGGGAGGGGGGAGGCCTTTTCAGTTGTGTGCGCCGAGATGTGAATGCGTGTGTGTGTGTGTGTGTGTGTGTGTGTCCGTCCCACACACGTTCTTCCCCAGGAGAAGGAAGGAAGTGGAAAGAGGAGAAAATAGAGCTATTGACTACAGAGCCATCGGGCTGTTTTTAGAATGACTACTTCGGTTGTGTCGGGGCGCGCTTCCTCTGAGGAGGGGTGTATTGTGCATCCTCTTTCCATTAAGTCTATTCTGGGAAGGAATTACAGGATAATATGCCGCCAAGTCCCAGGGACCTTTTGTGGACCCCGCCGCTTGGGCTCACTGTACACCTGCTCAGAGCAAAGGAAACCGGACCTCTGTTCTCAGGGACCATCTGAATCTCCGGGAGGGAGGCCACTGAGTTTGGTAAAGTGTCACCGTTGCCCTTAAAAGCAGGGCAACCCGAGTGGCTCAGCGGTTGAGCGTCGCCCTAAGCCCAGGGCCTGATCCTGGGGTCCTGGGATCGAGGCCCGCGTCGGGCTCCCTGCATGGGGCCTGCCTCTCCCTCTGCCTCTCTCTCTCTCTCTCTCTCTCTCTCTTTCTCTGTGTGTGTGTGTGTGTGTGTCTCATGAATAAATAAATAAAAACCTTTAAAAGGAAAAAAAAAAGCAGTAAGTGCGACAAGAACAGCGAAGCCTCTGGCCTGCGCACAGAATCCGCTCCAGTGGTGGCAAAGCCTAGGAATTGTTTTCCAAACAGCGTGGGGCTTCCTCCTCTGGGTGAAGATTTATCTGCTTTTGGCAACTACCCGGGTTACTGTGGAACCAGAAGTTTACTGCTCAATGGTTTTACAAATTATGTGTTTAACTTCTTCTCTATAGAATTAATTCCTGGGAGGCCAGAGGCCTCTCCTTGGCTTTCCAGGCCGGTTTACAAATTTGAGTTTTTGAAGTCACAGCAGCAATGTCCCCGTGTCCCCCCCCACCCGCCCTCCTCCAAGCACAACTGTGCTCTGAGGCTGTGTTTCAACCTGAAGGCGGTTTGCATCCTGCCTGTACATTGATTTACACATTAAACTAAAACAACTTCAGTGTTTAGTAATAAAAAAAAAAAAGTAGTTTAATCATTAAACAACTACTGTTTTTTTTTTTTCTTTCGCCCTTTAAACCTGCACTCAATCAGCTTGGATGCTGGTTTACAGTCTCGTTAACTGCTAAGATCACAAAGGAAGGGTTAGCAGGATCACCAGCAGCAGCAGGAAGCCCTGCAATGCCCCCATTGTCACATGGGACAGTCAGCAAGACGCTCCTTCAGCTGTCTTGCAACACGCACTCTTCTCCGAGGGAGGCATGGGGTGAGAAAAATGCAACTTTTAATTCCAGAAGCAGCCCTGTGTTGGTTCAAGGAAAGGGGGGGGAACCCCAAAAACAAAAACCAAAAAACCCCAAGTAGCCTTGCATTTAATCTCCTGCGTGGCCACATTCACCACTGTTATCTGTGAAGTCAGCAGGGGTGTAGCATCGTGGGGAGGGCATGACCGCAGGAGAGAGGCCTGGACGGTCCCTCTCTATCAAGGGAGGAGGACTTTAATGGCCTTCTCTCCACACAGGGGGGTTTAATCATTCGATTTGAAAGTACGACTTAACATGATTTTCAAACCAGCCTGAGTTCGAGCCCGGGATTGTTTTCACAAAATGGCCCTTTTCTTCCTCAGAGCGGGGTGGATGGCCCCAGGTGCCTATTCGTGGCTACACTGGTGGGACCTGCGTGTATCCCCTTGGTGGTAGGGAAACCAAGAGTGTTTTCTGAAATTTAATTCTGGGAGCCACCATCTGTTACACCAGCCTCCAGGAAAGGATGAGAACTTTCTGGAGAGAAATTGCTCCTTGCCCGCAGACTATTTGCCTTTTGATTTTCTTTCTTTTTTTTTTTTTTTTATGATAGTCATACAGAGAGAGAGAGAGAGAGAGCGAGAGAGAGAGAGAGAGACATAGGCAGAGGGAGAAGCAGGCTCCATGCACCGGGAGCCCGATGTGGGATTCGATCCCGGGCCTCCAGGATCATGCCCTGGGCCAAAGGCAGGCGCTAAACCACTGCGCCATCCAGGGATCCCTGATTTTCTTATTTTGCCTCTGTTGGGTGTTCATTTGCGCTGCCCAGTGTTTCAGCCACACTGGAGGAGACCATCCTTCCCTTTGAAGTGGCCGGGTTCTAGACAAAATTGGTGATTGTTTCCGTTTTGAAGAAGGCAAGGACACACGCAGTTCTTTATATGTCGTAGAATTGCACAATTTGACAGTGACTCCCCTTCAGAGATGGAGATGTGGAAACCTAGGGAGTTCAGGGGACTTGGCCGAAGTGTCACAGCGAGTCCATGTATCGCGTTTTCGGCCATCCAGACACCTTGACTAAGTCAGTACGAATGGTTCCTGAAGTGCCCTCACCGAGGGTAAAGGGTTGTTGTTCAGCCCTGTTTTACGTATTTATCCTCAAGACAGCTCTGAAGTCACCAGCATTCTCCCCTTCTTCAAACCCAACAATCCAGTTCTTCTTCATTCACGGTGAGATTTCCAATTTCTAATTTTCCCACCATGTTGATGTGGTCTGTGCCCAGTAGACGTTTAGAATCTGGACTACAGTATTCCAATGGAATCCCAATTCCATTGGGAATTGGCCAAGTTTTTGTATAGGTATTTGGATATACCTATATTTGTATAGGTATTTGGTATGTGTAGACAAGTCTTACTTTTCCCTGCTCTCACAACTGCTGCCCAGATAAAGACTGGGTGTTCTTTGGCCAGTTCCTTGAACCATTTCTCTCAAGAGCAAAACTACCTCATGTTTTCCATTCTTCTATTTCAGGGTCATATCACGAACACATTTGATGTTTTTAAGCAGGGTTTTGTTTTGCTAGCTGTTGTGCATTGTGACCACAAAATTAAAATAATTTTCATCTCCGAAGATGAAAGGAAACTGTTGCTATGGTGGAAGACCTGTTTTAACTCACCCTTGTTTTTAAAATAAAAAATAAATAAAACAAAAAACCTTACCAACTTGATCTTTCCTGAAGACGCGCATATTTAAGCAGCCAGTTCACATGGTGGATGACAGAGTAAGCTCTACATCAGTTCTTCAAAAACCTTACATTAAGTACTTCAATGAATACCCATGCCCATTCCATTTTAAACTAAACCCAACTGAAAATAACTGTACTTTAAAGAAGATTGTTGGTCAACTCAATGGGGAAAAAACCCACAGTTGGTTAAACTAGTTGTTTGCCCTTACCCAGATGAAAGTGCGGATTGATTATTGAACAAATTTTTCTAATGTACCAAGATGTAGGGTGCTCTAATTCTCATACACATCAAGTGCAGGGTATGATAGGGAGTAGCAGGTTGTTCTACTATGGTGATAAGAACTAGGAGAGGGAGGCCTGGGAGGCTCAGGGGTTGAGCCTCTGCCCTCAGCTCAGGGCATGACCCTGGGGTCCCAGGATCGAGTCCTGCATCGGGCTCCCTGCAGGTAGCCTGCTTCTCCCTCTGCCTGTGTCTCTGCCTCTCTCTGTGTGTCTCTCATGAATAAATAAATACAATCTTTAAAAAAAAAAAAAGAACTGTGGAGAGAGGGAAACCATGAAAGTTGGAAATGGATGAGAGGAAAAAAGGAGATGAAACACTCGAGAAAAGCCAAATTAGCAGGGACTGTTTTCAGAGTAAAATCTATTGTAAACCCCGAGGGAGCTGAATGCTTGTAAGAGATGCTTTCAGCAACTCCTCTGTTTCCTAAGTGTATACTGTACCTGAACAAAATGCTTCTTTCCTGTGAGCTGGACAGTAGGAAGTAATCTATCTTCGACCTTGTTTGGTTTGTAAATAACCCTGGAGAAAAGGTCTTTGAGCTTTGGAGAGCCAGGCTCCATGTGTTCTCCCTCACTCTTGGAGACGGGTTAAAGGGCATGGCCATGACCACCACCTTATTCCTTCCGCGGTTGTTTGCAGAAGGTTGAAAAATGTGCCCAGGGCCCATGCCCGCCCCTCTGTGGAACTAGCCCCCCTCAGGCAGGCTGGCAGGCAAACTGAGCTTTAGTGGAAATGGAAGAAAAAGTTTGGGTGAAGTTGGCCTCTTTCAGCATGTGCTTTTTGCTTTCTCCTACTGAATTTCTAATTTCCATGAAATGTCAGTGGGTTAGGGGACACTGGCCTTCTTTCTTTGTGTCTGCTGCTTTGCAGCTCTTGGGATACTGTGCTTTGGATAATGAAGTAGGTTGTCATTTCCTCCCCCCAAATAATACATTACAAAGTGGAAAGGCAAATTTCCTGTGGAAGCTCTAAGTAGCAGGTGGTATTTCATTAATATATTGTTTTTAAGCTTTAGGAAAATTGGGATTCTGAGCCGATAATTTAGAAAATGAAAATAACATCAACGTCCTACATTTTTCAAGAAAACAACCAAAATCTTAGTTAATCTGAAAAGAAAAAAAATCAAACTGGAATACTGTACCCGGAGAAGACACAGCATATTTGGTTTTCAACATGTTACTTACTTAAAGTTAGTTTCAAATTTAAAGTTTGAATTCATGGAGGACAAGAAAAAGGATATGGCACAGCTGAGCTTCCCAATTCATTAAGAGATTTTTTTTTTTTAAGAAGGGAAAAATATGTGTTTCTTTAAAGTTTTACATTAAACCTTCGCTGTTGACTTAATGCGTTGATACATTTAGTCCGTCGTACAAAGAGTTAAGCATGGAACTGTTCACATGGCAAATCTAAGTTGAGCTGGAGGTAAAAACATCTGTATTTTTCATTCATTTGCTCAGCAGCACTAAATTTCAAGCTTGTTTTTTGTTCAGCATCAAAGAAAAAGTTGTTTTATGGTTATTGGATTTTTTAAACTCGCATATTTCATGAAAGGGACTCAAGTCACTGGATCTTTATATTCTTTTTAGTTACTTTACTGCCCAACAGCCCTTCTGCGTGCCATCTTGTTGAATAAGGAAAACATAATTTTATTCTTTTTCTCTTCCTTTGAAGAAAAAATTTAAGAGGTTTAAATACCATTCACATTTTGGAATTTCCTTCTTTCCTCCTCCCAAAACCATCATCTCACAACCACGTAAAGCGATCCAATGTTGAAAGACTTAAGAGATTCTCACAACCATAAATATCCTTTATGTGATTATAACTCCTCTGTTTATCGAGGGCAATAAGAACGGAGCCCGGGAGCTAACAAAGTTTATGGCTACGTGTGCGTGTGCTCGCGCACATATGTATTGATACATATCCAAAGATTTATGTGTCCAAATATTCATGGTATTTTTAGTATATGAATTGCTGATTAGGCATCTAGTCCTTTTTTCTCTAAAAATTCTGAAGTGTGTGGACCTATTAGTTGCCAGGGCCCAAATTGCCACAACCAATAGAGGACTAAAATATTTACCAAATGTAAGAAACTCCTCATGTTTAAACTATTAAATGTGGCTAATTTAAATAGCTATCCTCATTCTCTAATTGTTTTGTGGCACAATTTGGCTTCAAGATCGAGATTGTCAAGTGCAAGCAATCTACATTTTCATCCTGAAAAGTATAAAGCAAGAATACTTGCATTCTTTTTAATTGCCCCCCCCCAAAAAAATAAAAGGGAGTAAGAGCTGGGATCAAAACTAGATAATGTAAAAGTCCAGCTAATCTTGGACTTTCTGAAAGTACTGATTTTCCAGGTGATTGAATGTTAACATCTTTGATTTTTAACTTTAAATTTTGATAATGTGATTGTATATGAAAATCTGGCTAATGTATAGGGAACATTGTGTCTGACTACATTTATCAATGTACAGAATATAATTTTATGGGTTTCTTGATGATATTTGGTCATTAGCATAAGCATTGCTAGACTTGTCAAGTGGCAAAGATCATATTCCTTCATTTTTTTCTTCCTTTCTCATTTCTTGAATGCTCACTGTATGAGAGGAACTAGGAAGCCCCCCTCCATCCTTGGCATGCAGAGGCACTGAATAAGTAAGTGTATGTAGAAGAAATGAAGAAATGAGGGAAAAATAAGTAAAAAGGGTAGTTATGAGGGTAGATTGAGTTCAACGATTCTGGGTGTAGTTCCAGGCACAGTGGTAGCTGAGACTATAGACAGAGCAATTGGGTCACAAATTATGTGGACCACAGGAACAAATGTGTTCATCCCCAGGCCAGTGGCCCCCTGTCCCTCCTTGAAAAGTACTCAGAACACGAGAGTACCTTTCTTATCATTGACCACTTTCTCTGAAATTGGAAGAAACCTATGCAGCTGTAGGACTCTCTGGACATTGCAACAAGGCTACTATCTGCTAGATATGTGTTCAAGTCAAAAGCTAAAGCAACCACCACTTCAAAGGGTTTTCTCTCTCCCTAAAAACAAGTATCCTAGGGTTGTCTGGGTGGCACAGTCGGTTAAGCATCCGACTCCTGGTTTCAGCTCAGGGCATGACCCTAGAGTCCTGAGATCGGGCCCTACATGGGTCTCCATGTTCAGTGTGGAGTCTGCTTGGGACACTGTCTCCCACTCTTTCACTCTCAAATAAATCTAACCCCCCCCCCCCCACACACACACACAAACACAAGTATCCTAACAACAACAGTCAGTGGACTTTTCCTTGCTGCTGCCATTTTGGCATTCTTGGCACATATCACAGACACCAGCTTGCCACTTTTACTCACCAGGCCTCTGTTCTACATACACTAAATTTGTTCTTGGACTGCGACAGAGCAGCATTGCTCACCACTTGGAGAATTAGGGCTAGGATACTTTGGGCGATGGGTTGCATTCAAACAAATACTTTATCATCATGATACTCCTGTTCAGCATAACGTGGAGGGAAAGTGTGGCCTTTGGAGATAGACAAATGAAGGTTCGAATATCGAGTGCATCCAAAATTAGCTGCCCATCAGCTGCGTGAATAGCCTTGGGGAGCTTCAGTCCACTCCCCTGTCTTTGTAAACATGGAGATCTATAGAAAAGATTTTTGCAGAGCTCCAGAAAAGCTTGTTGCTTGTATTACTGCTGCCTTTATCAGAAGATTGCATACACCTGACCAGACATATCACACCGAGCTAGGAGGGTTTTTTTTTTTTTCGACTTTCCTACATATGTGTCTTCTGTGCATAAGCAATGGTGCAAGTTCCCCATTCACTCATCCCGTCTAAACAATCTCTATAGTATCTGGAAAACAGATTGAATTTCTCATGAAATCCGATTTGTATTAATATTTCCTATGTTGAATGATCTGTACAGCGAATCAGAGGTGATTAATCCTAAGGGATAAAAAGATCACAAAGAAATATTCACAGAATTATACCTTGCTTCCTCAAGAGGCCTTCTGTAGGTAAGTCTGTTGTTCTGAAATGGTTCTTCACGGAAAGAATAAGTATAAAAGATGGATGGAACCATCCACCAAACGTAGCTTTATCTTTTTTAACATCAGCTGGCTTTCTGTAAGCAATAAGCCAAATCGAAGAGGTTTTCTAATCACTAAGTTTTTGGTTGCTATCTCTAAGAAGACTCCGCCTGTCTCTAAGTTGCTTAAACCTACGGAGACGGTGAATCTCTAACATCAGAAGAGAACGTGGAAAGCAGCGCCAGCACGGACCCATGTTATCAGCAGCATAAAACTGTTCTGGGACTAGGGCCTGTGCGGAAAGCAGTTCTCAGAAGCAGCCACAGAAATCTTTTGTAAACACCTGTGTCAGCCATACCTTATCTCCTTTTGGGCCTCACTCTGCCACAGCATTGTCTCTCTTGTGGAAGTTATGTAAGTCTCTGTCAGCCGTCTGAATTCCTGAGAAGATGTTTAGATTTGGTTATGTAGTCCCATGACAGTAGCCCTCAAAGATAAGGGAATTCTTACATCTGCCTTAAAAAAGAAAAAAAGCCACCTAGAGGCTCCTGGGTGGCTCAGTCAGTTGAGCATCTGATTCTTGATTTTGGCTCAGGTCATGATATCAGGGTCCTGGGATTGAGCCCCGACATGGGCTCTGTGCTCAGCAGGGAGTCTGCTTGAGATTCCTCCTCTCTTTCTACCCCCTGCTTGCACATGTGCACTTTCCCTCTCTCTCTCTCTCTCTCTCTCTCTCTCTCACACACACACACACACAAATAAATAAATAAAAATCTTTAAAACAATAACAACGCGGCCACCTAAAGAAAATATGGTGTCAGGGCCCTAAGTCACATTTAAAGGGCACATTGTTGAGGTATTACTCCCCACAGTTTGAGTAATTGAAAATTTATACAGACTTTCAACAGTGGTACTTTCTAACATTGGTAAAATACAGGTAGATAAATCAGTATTGCATGAATACAGTGGCATTTTTTCCTGTGTTCACTTTCCCCGGTTGTAAGCAAGCAATGGAAAAATATTATACTTGAATAATATTAGCATCTTTTTATGCTTCAGTCTCCTGGCTTTTCATGGAAAGGATACTGGGATTCATGATGTGGAACGGTTCCTTGTAAGCCCTAGGCCCCTTGTGCATCGGTGCACCTGTGCTCTTACTACCTAATGTGTGGAGGCTATAACTGAAGGGTGCAGGATTTGCCTTCATGAGAGACTCAGCCTCTATGCCATATTGGGTTCTTCATGCTTCCATTTTCTCTACAAGAGCTACGAGTTTTTGGAGCACCCTCTGATGCCATCTCTTAGTGACGAGTGGAACTGAGGGACTTTTGTTCTGGTGCACACCTTTGTTTATATGAATGAAGCTCAGCAGTTGATCATGGTCTACAAGAAGCCTGAGGGATTAGAGGGGCAAGCACTCAACTCAGGGGCCGGCATTCTTCAAACCGTTGTCTGTTTCTTCATCTTCTCCTTAAAGACCCTGAAATGGGCCATTGCATTGGTAAAGGTATTAGGAGACTGACTTGGGGCATCTGGAGGGCTCAGTGGTTGAGCACCTGCCTTGGGCTCAGGGCATGACCCTGGAGTCCCAGGATCAGGTCCCACATTGGGCTCCCTGCATGGAGCCTGCTTCTCCCTCTGCCTGTGTCTCTGCCTCTCTGTGTGTCTCTCATGAATAAATAAAATCTTTTTTTTTTCTTTAAAAAGAAGGTCCTGACCTCCTTGGTCAGCTTTTGGCAGCCAAGCAGGTACTACCCTGCAGAACCTGAAGGGATCTTGAGAGCAAGAGAAGGAAGGAGTGGATTTTCATGCCGGTGGTCAGAGCAGCGAAAGCAGGAGAGCAAGTCATAGGTTCCCGCGGTGACAGAAGGACAGCTTCTGACCCGAGTGGTCGCCAGACTGTCTCTTCTTTCCTTGCTCCTTCTTCCCATGTCACCACAGCCAGAAGTGCTGTCTCTAGTGCCTCCCAGGAGAAGGGATCATACAGAGTATGTGTGGCTTAGCAGACTGATGATACAATATTTGTTGAGTCTTTGGAAGAAAGCATCAGGAAAATTAGATTTTTGGAATAGTCAAGCTCTTTCACAATTAGCTCTGCATTCTCTTGGCTATCAAACTGTAATAGGTCGGAAATGTAGCTGAATTTTAAGGTTATGTTTACACCGGGAGCATTATCGGTTATTAAAACATTGGAAGTGTGGTTAAGGAGGTAAACTTAGAGTGAAATGTCATCTATTAGAGGCTGCTCAACGGTTGCTGGAGAAGAGTCTGGTAGTCATTGCGGCACAAAGTAGCTACTCGAAAATTTGTTGAATACGTGAAATGTTTTTGACAGAAATATCTGCATAATTGCAGTGTGTTATACATGCTCGTTATAGCCTAAAGGCATCTGTTTAAATTGGGGTGGGTTTTTTTCCATGTCTGTGTAACACACTTGCAGACACGACGTGATTATTTACCGCTGTTAACCTCTTAAAAAGTAGATCTCTGGACTCTTTTAACAGCCCACGCGTCCTAGAGCTAGTTTGCAAGCAGCACCTAACTTTGAAGAAGGAGAATTAAGTTTGCTTTTATTGAAATTCTAATTTTGTAACTCGCTGAAAGTCATTTTTGGAGAGAGGTAGTTTTTGAAGAAAACAAAGAGTTTCGTTTTCACTTTTTGTTTTCTTTACATCTTGTGATCTGATTGGTCATCATTGATTATATTTGATAAAATATAGGCTCCTTTCAAAAGAAATCCCCGACCATAGTACATTTTAAAGCCAGGCTCTCTTTCCCAGCAGCCCAGGATGTTTTGAAGATAGAAGAACAAGGGAAGTACTTTAAGCTGTAAAGTCTTGCAGGGTTGCAGTTAAGTGCTTTGGGCGCTGCATTCTTGATGCAGCATCATATTACAGTAATATTATGAAAAAAAGCTACAGGGAATTCTCAAACATGCCTAACACATATAGAGCTTTAATGTTCACATGGCTGGATCCATTCAACAAATAGGATCTGTGGGTCAGATGCGGTTTGCAAGCCACCATTATTAAGTTGTTTTACTTTTACCATTAAGTAATAGTTCCTTGTTAATATTATGAATGCGTGTGTTCTTTGCTCTCTCTGTAAATCTTTTGTTCCATTCTTTTTTTTTTTTTCTTTTTAGCTTTACAAGAATGTGGGGGAGGACATCCCTAGCCACAAATCAAGAGCTTTAAATAGCCAGGCTAGAGCTGAATGAAGGAAATCAGGCTAGATAACATCTTTGTAAAATGTATGCCTATGAACTCGGCATCACACAATACAAAGGAAATTGCCATTGTCCTGTGCAAGTTAGGTGAACAAAGCACATAAAAAATCCTGTTCTGGTTGCCATGTGTAGTCCCGTGCAACTGAAACCGGAATCTGGAAGGCCATCGAAATGGCACGGCTTCCGTGACACGTTGGCAGATGAGAGGGTGGGTTTGTAATTTATGTTGCAGAGCGTCTAGTGATCATGCACCAGAAGGATACCTAATTCTCTGATATCGAACAATGTAAATCCCTAAACAATGAGGAATGTCGCTGCTCTTGCTATCACTCCTGGTATCACTGTTGTGAGGACGATCGTGACCACCACTCTTGCTACTGTCCCATCACCACTGCCACCTTCCCTGGTGCTTTCACATAATGTGGATGAAGTTCAAACAGCCAGCAGCTGTGCCCTGTACTTGCGAGACGTCAGTTGTTGTTAATCAGCCCGGCAGACCAGTTGAGCTATCCGCATTATACAGATCAGTAGATCAGGGTTTGCACTGCCACCAAGTCACATAGCTTGGGCGTAGTTGATCCCAGACCTGATTTCTGTGGCCTTCCTGGCTCCAGAGCCGTGTTCGTTGCCACCCACTTAGACTTCCTTTTCCCTGTGTGTGACTGGAACTCTGCAGGTACCAAGATGTTCCCTCCAAACCCTTACAAACTGAACCGAGAGCTCCTTGGGGGACAATTTCCCCAAGGCCGAACGCTGCTACTGTAGTACTCCAAGGCAGCTTCCATATCCTGGAAATAGCAACTACAGTCAAAGGTAGTACCTTATAAACATCCTTCTTTTATATAAATATATATACATATTCCCTCCATTTATATACATACATATACGTATTGTGATCTGATTGGTCATCGTTAATTATATTTGATAAAATATAGGCTCCTTTCAAAAGAAATCCCTGTATAAATATGTATGTATATAAAGGGAGGGAGGGAGGAAGGAAGGAAGGAAAAGAAAATAAGAAAGGAAAGAAAGAAAAAGAAAAGCCAAAGAAAAAAGGAAGAAAGAAAATAAGAAAGAGAGAAAGAAAAGCCAAAGAAAGAGAAAATAAGAAAGAAAGAGAGAGAAAGAAAAGCCAAAGAAAGACAGAAAGAAAAAGAAAATAAGAAAGGAAAGAAAGAGGGGATCCCTGGGTGGCTCAGCGGTTTAGCGCCTGCCTTTGGCCCAGGGCGCGATCCTGGAGTCCCGGGATCGAGTCCTACGTCGGGCTCCCGGCATGGAGCCTGCTTCTCCCTCCTCCTGTGTCTCTGCCTCTCTCTCTCTTTCTCTCTCTCTCTCTATCATAAATAAATAAATAAATAAATAAATAAATAAATAAATAAATAAAACTTAAAAAAAAAAACACCCCACCCTCCCACCACCACCGGTCCCTCCTGGGATCAGAGATACCTACCCACATCTGGCAAAAAGCCCAGACATACCAAAACGTGTATTATCTAGAGCCAGGACTTGAAGCCCACGGCATCTATAGAGAGACAAGCGTCCCTTCTCAGTAGTCCCCCCCTCACAGGGTGAGGACACTCCCGGGCAGTGACCAAGTCGGGAGCAGCGTACAACAAGGAGGGCGCCCGCACACCCGCCGGCCCTGCCCTTCCTCCCTTAGCCAGGCAGGACTCCAGTGGACTCCCAGGGAAAGCCGGAGCCGTTGAGTCGCCGTCCAGATGTGGGCAGGCGCTCGCGGCGGTGGCCTGCAACCCCTCCCCGGCCCTCCTGTTGGACATGACCAATGAGTTACAGCTGCTTTTTAGGCCACGTGGCGCACTCACTCACTAGCTGTCGGAGCAGCTACACCCCTCAGTCCACGGTGAGGTGAAGGCAAATCTGGATCTACCAGAGGAAATTCCAAACAGACCAGGGAAGCAAAAATCGCAGCCACCATCTCCATAATAACTGTAAAACTGAAATGTGGGCATTCTACAGAGGCCTACCCACCCCCCTACCCCCCACCTCTCCTGAATCGCTTGGCAAAGACCAAAAACAAGTTTATGGCCTCGCCCAGGATGAACAGGGCAGAGAAGACCCTCGTGCAGCTGATGTGAGTCCAGAGGGCCCTTGGAAACCACAGGCCTCAAAGCCGGGATGGTGGTAGACTGCGCAGAGCCATGCCCGTCGCTCCCCTGTAGCCATTGGCCCTCTTCCCTTGTTCATGGAAAGGGGCCCTGTCCCGAGCCCAGAGGTGAGGCTGGTGGGTGAGAGCCCAACGCGAGGGCCCTTCCGCTGCAGCACAGCCTGCCGAGGCCCAGAGGAAGAGACCGTCCACCAGGAACGGACCTTCCCATTTTGGGGTTCCGAGGGACATGGACCCAGAAAAAATCTAAGATGGCAGAGCAGGAGGATAGGAAGCATCCGAAGCCCCCGAGAGTCAACCTGTTGATGTCAGCTCACCAACCCTGGAGGTGCAGTTTTGTCCAGGCCTTTTGTTCACATCAGATAATATCTTTACCAAGTCAGTGTGCGTGGGGGTCCCCTGTTGCACCCAGAAGCATACTAGAGGAATTTTCTTTGATGGGATACATCAGAATTCGTTATCTGCGTTTGTAGAAATTACTCAATTTCCATCACTCTTCCCCCCGTACACTGATGGACAGGAAGTATGGGGAGATCAAGCGGGATTTACTATGTCCTCTCATGATTTAGAAATAGATCCATGTTCCTCGCCCACTTTCGGATCTGCATGGAGGCAGCTCTCTCGGGCCAATGACAGCTTTGCTGGAAGGAAAAACTGTAGTTGTGCGAGAGTTGTCGTGCCACGACGGTTTCTCAGAGCACCACCCAAAGAAAGGACCGGCGGTCCCGGAGTTCCTGCTCAATCTAGGAGTGTAGGCAGGAGTCACAGGAGCCACAGGTGGAGGGAGAGAAGCAGGCTCCCTGCGGGGAGCCCGATGCGGGACTCGGGACTCGATCCCAGGACCCCGGGGTCATGACCCCAGCGAAAGGCATTCGCTCAACCGCTGAGCCACCCGGGCGCCCCCAGGAGTCATCATTTCTAACCGGCACCTTTTATGAGATTTATGAAAGGTATCACTACCACTTCAAACAGAGGACTTCCTCCAGGCAATTTAGGGTTTAGAACTCAGTCAGAAACCTTTTTTGAGTATTTACCCCATGCAGAAGACAGGAAATGTGTTAGCAGCTAAGCCAGGTGGGTGGGCAATTTCCCTGTGTGTGTGAGGAATCTCTGAGAATTTTCCATTGTTGGTGTGGTCTGCACAGCTTCTCGGAGAGTGGAGCACGAAGTGGTCAGCGTCCGGAGCTCTGACTAGTAATTGTGCCTTAATGTAAATATATATAAATATTATACACATATATCCTGGCTTTAAATGGAGTGTTTTAAATGATTCCCTCTGTATGGCAATGTGTATTTATATATATCATGAGTAAAAAATAAGTGTCACGGGTGGTCACATTCCAAAGAAATGAACACACTCACAAAAGCACCAGCTAGTGAATGGAGAGACCATACAGAACGAGGAATTAAAGGCAGGAGACGTACCGATTTCTTGAGTAGAAAGCCACAAGGAAAGAAGAGGGGAGGTGTCTGACCATGCACATGAGGAACCTGTATGGGAAGAACCTCCATGGCCTCTGGGTGGGAAGCAAGGCGTCTTTATTCTTCCTCACATATTGGTCACAGATAACAATTTGTCCTACGTTAGATCATAAACACCACAGATACAGGAGCTGTGACCGTGTATTTCCTATATCGTAGACACCGTGGGATTTATAGCTAATATTTTAAGCATGATCACGTATTAGAACAGATGATGAACAAGGGGGAAAGGCACAAACCAAAGAATCCATTAGCAGTTATCTCAGAAATCTTAGCCTTCACAGTCTTCACTGCATTTTTTTCCCACAGACTTTTTGAAGGGAATACAAGAAAAGGATGAAGGGAAGCATATATATATATATGTAAAGATAAGAATAGCAGGATGGGATTCCTACTTTTATAGAGATCTAGTGAGAAACAAGATGGCTATTTATATTTCTGAGACATTTTGAACTTTTTGATGAGAAAACTCTTTTCCGAGCTGTTATTAAGCAGTGTTCTAATACTGATTTGTCCTTTAAATATATTAGAAACATTCTTTTGAACTAAGATCTTTAAAGCTATGTCACTAACATGAAGTTTTTCTTATTAGTTGTTTCTTTGTTTTGTTTTTTTAGGGAAATCATAGAAAACCTAGAAAGCTAGATCTTTATTATTATTTTTTTTTAAAAAAAAAACATCCTGTTCTTATGAATGAGAGAAGATGGTTGCACACAGCACTGATTTTTCATAAGAAAACAGGCACAGAAGAAGCTAATGCTGTACGATGTGAGTTCAAGTGGTAGCTCCATTATATATGGGCCCTGTCGTATTTTTTGCAAGTCGCTTGCTGCTTTAGGACCCCGCTTCTAGTGTAAATCCGAACACTTCCTTCAGGTGGTCATGGGGAGGTCAACTAGACAGGACACGCTAAATCACTTTGTAAAGTATATGTTGCTGTATCATCATATGATTGATATAAAATGAAATCATTTGATCTAATCCTGAATTGTAATTTACAAAATGTTTGGGGGGCACTTGGGTGGCTCCGTCAGTTAAGCGTTCAACTCTTAATTTCAGCTCAGGTCATGATCTCAGGGTCATGAGATCCAGCCCCAGGTCAGCTCCATGCACTGAGTCTGCTTCTCTCTCTCTCTCTCTCTCTCTCTCTCTCTCTCTCTCTCTCAAATAAATAAATAAAATCTTTAAAACATGTAAAATGTTTGACTTGCTGGATGTGACCGACCAGGAAGTGCAGTTCAGAGAGACGTTTCTGGAATAGCATAAACAAAGACACATAGTGTTTAAACTCACAGCATATCGATCCCAGAAGTCACCCCAAGTTAGGTCGTTCAGGGGCTGCCCGAAGCTCCAGCTTGAGTTTGAAATAGAGATTTTGGAGACAAACTAAATGAAGTGTTTGGTTTTCTGAAGAAGGAATGAGACATTTGGACTTAATGGATTCTGAAGAAAGGGACATTAATCCAGAGGAAACCTTGAGGGTGGGTCCAGGCCCAAGGTATTTTCTGGAAAGACCAGGGTGCTGCGTGCGCCCTGGAAGTGTGAGAATGTGGAAGAAAGAGAACTCCCCCCTACAACTGTTTAAAAAATTAAAGGGTATAAGCTAATGTTCGGGAATAGTTAACATTTCTCGGATTGAATATTAAACTTCCTCCAAGGAAAACAACTCAACTGCTAATGTCAGCCCTAAGCTGGTGCCAAGAAAATGCTGCTAAATTAGGGTTCTAGGAGAGCTATGACTCCGTGAAGTATCACAGCGCTCACAACCCAGAAACTCTCCCTTTGTAGTCCTTGAGAACCTAAGAGATTACAAATAAATTTACTGACTCTTTCCTTAAGGAAAGGAAATGCCTAAAATCATGATTCAGCTTTTTAAATTCAATTTCCATGTGTAACTATTATAGCTGCTGGGAACTACTCAATACTCAAATCATTTTATAAAACTGCATTTAAATGTTTTAGTCTAAGATCCAGACAGATGTTCTTAGAATCGAAGACATTTTTTTTCAGATTGGATAAACTCAATGTGTAACATTGTGTAGGTTTAAGGTGTTGAGCGTCTTACTTTGATATATTTAAATATTGTATGACGATTGCTGATATAGCAACATTTATCACATTTAATAGCTATTCAATGAGTGTAGTACAATATTAGTGTCTCTATTCATTATACTGCATGTTGATCTCTGGCTTATTTACTACTCATTACAAGTTTGAACCCTTAAACTGTCTCTCTTACCCCTCTACCACCCCATCCCCTCGTAGCCACCATTTTACTGTTTTTTTTTTTTTTTCGGGTTTCACTTTTTTTAGGTTGATATATAAGTGATATTATACAGGACTTACCTTTCTCTGACTTCTCTCACTTAGCCTAATGTGCTCGGGATCCATCCTGATTGTCATAAATGGAAGGAGAGCTTCCCTTCTCGTTGCTAAACAATACTCCATGGTGCATATGTATCACTTTTTTTATTCATTCATTTGTTGATGGGCATTTGGATTGTTTCCATATTTTGACTATTGTGAATAATGCTGTAATAAACATGGGGGGCATATATATTCTATCAAAATCTTTTTTTTTTTATTTCCTTTGGGTATGTACCCAGAAGTCGACTTGCTGGATCATATGATAGATGTAATTGTAATTTGGGGGGAAACCTTCATATTGTTTTCTATAGTGATTGCACCAATTTACATCCCCACCAACAGCGTACAAGGGTTGCCTTTTCACCCTGTCCTTGCCAGCACCCCTTGTCTCTTGTCTGCCTGATGACAGCCTCTACCAGGTGTGAGGAGATGTCTTCCTGTGGTTTTAATCTACATTTCCTCAATGGTTAGTGATGTTGAGCATCTCTTCATGTGTCTGTTGGCCATGTTGACGTCCTTTTTGGAGAAATGCCTACTTGGTTCTTCTGCCCATTTTTAAATCAGGTTGGCTGTTGTTGTTGTTGTTGTTGTTGTTGTTGTGTATTTTACAGACCAATACATGGTCTGTAAAAAAATTTCTCCCATTCTGTAGGTTGTCTTTTCACTCTGTTAATTGTTTCTTTTGCTATATGGAAGCCTTTGGGTCTGATGTAGTCTCACTTATTGATTTGCTTCTTTTGTTGTTTGTGCTTTTGGCATCATATCCCAAAAATAATTGCCGAGGCCAGTATTCATGAGCTTCTTCCTTATATTTTCTTCCAGGAGTTTTATGGTATCAGGTCTTGCGTTTACTTCTTTGATCCATTTGAGTCAATATTTGTGAGTGGTGTGAGAAAGGGATCCAATTCCACTCATTTCGTCATTCTCCCTGGTTCTCCTGTTTTCCTAGCACCATTTGTTGGAGAGACTATCTTTTCCCCCTTGGGTATTTTTGAATATTAATTGACCCTCTAGGGATCCCTGGGTGGCTCAGCAGTTTAGCGCCTGCCTTCCGCCCAGGGTGTGATCCTGGAGTCCTGGGATCGAGTCCCGCATCAGGCTCCCTGCAGGGAGCCTGCTTCTCCCTCTGCCTGTGTCTCTGCCTCTATGTGTCTCTCATGAATAAATAAATAAAATGTAAAATAATAATAATAATTGTCCCTATATACTGGGATTTAATTATGGACTCTATTTCTGCTCCATTAGTTGATGTATCTATTTTTGGGTGTGTGTGCCTGTATCATACTGTATTTATTACTATGGCTTTCGATCTATTACTAGATCGAAATTCGGAAGCATAATACCTCCAGCTTTGTTCTTTTTTTCTCAGGATTACTCTGGCTATTGGGATTCTTTCGTGGTTCCACACGAGTGTTAGAACTGTTTCTTCTATTTTTATGAAGAATTCCTTTTAGTATTTTGATGAGGATTGCATTGAATCTATAGTATGGCCATTTTAACTATATTAATTTTTCACATCCATGAACATGGGATGAGTTTCCATTTGTTTGTCTTTTTCAGTTTCTTTCAGCAAAGTTTTGTAGTTTTGCTGTTACAGATCTTTCATTCCCTTGGTTAAATTTATTCCTAAGTATTTTATTCTTTTTTTATTCTGTTGTGAAAGGGGTGATTTTCTTTATTTCTTTTTCAGGTGCTTCAGCATTAATGTAAAGGAAGACAACTGATTTCTGTATGTTGATTTTATGTCCTGCCGCTTTACTGAAATTGTTGACTAATTCTAACAGGTTTTTGACTGATTCTTTGGGATCTTCTATAAATAGGATCCTATCATCAGCAAATAAGGAATTTTACTTCCTCCTTTCTAATTTGAGTGCCTTTAATTTGTCTTGCCTAATTGCTCTAGCTAGGACTTCCAGTACTATGTTAAATAGGAGTGATAAGAGTGGGTATCTATGCCTTGTTCCTGATCCTAGGGGAAACATTCAATTTCTCTTGATTGAATATAATGTTAGCTGTGGGTTTGTCATATATGGTCTTGATTATGTTGAGGTATTTCCTGCTGTGCCCATTCCATTAAGGGTCTTTATCATGAAGGGAGTTGCAGTTTGTCAAGCGCTTTTCTCTCTCTAGTGAAATGATCATGTGATGTATTACATTTATTGATCTGTATATGTTGAATCATCCTTGTGATGATTCCAGGAGCAAATTCCTCTTGGTCATGATGTATAATCCTTCTAATGTATTCTTCGATTTGCGTTATTAATATTTTGCTGATAATTTTTGCATCTATATTCGTCAGGGACACTGCTTTATGATTCTCTTTTCTTGTGGTTTCCTATCTAGTTTTGGTGTAAAAGTAATGCTGGCCTTGTAGAACAAGCTTGGAAGTGTTCGTTCTCAATATTTTAGAAGAATTTGAGGAAGATTGATGTTAATTGTTCTTTAAATGATTCATAGAATTCTCTGGAAGCGATCTGGTCCTGGAGTTTTCTTTGTTGAGAGTTTTTTGATTACTGGTTCAGTCTCTACTAGTTATTGGTCTGTTCAGATTTTCTTTTTCTTCCTGATTCAGTCTTGGTGGGTAATGTATTTCTGGAAATGTATCAACTTTGTCTAGGTTATGTAATTTGTTGGCACATAATTGTTCTTAGTCTCACAATTCTAGGTATATCTGTAGTATATCATGTGTAATGTCTTCTATTTCATTTCTAATTTTATTTATTTGAGTTTTCTCCCTTTTGCCCTTAGTCTAGCTAAAAGTTTGTCCATTTTGTTTATTTTTGCAAAGAACCAGCTTAGTTTTATTGATTTTTTTTTCTATTTTGTTATTTCAATTTCATTTTTTTTCCACTCTGGGAGATGCTTATTATTCCCTTCGTTTGCTAACTCTGTGTTTAATTTTTTCTTCTTTTTCCAGTTCTTTAAGGGGTAAAGCAGGTTATTTGAGAGACTTCTAATTCCTTAATAATATGCATTTATTGCTATAAACTTTCCTCTGAAAACCACTTTTGCTGCATCCTATAAAAATATTCAATACTTTGTGTTTTCATTTTTGTTTCAAGATAGCTCTTAATTCCTTTCTGAGTTCTTTTTTGACCCAAAGATTGTTCAGAAGTTTGTTGTTTGGTTCCCACATATTTGTAGATCATCTCACTTTCCTCTTGTTGATTTCTAGTTTCATACTGTTGTGGACAGAGAATATAGTTGGTATGATTTCAGTCTTCTTAAATTTGCTAAGGTTTGTTTTGTGGCCTAGCACATGATCTATCCTGGAGAGTGTTCCATGTGCATTTGAGAAGAATGTGTATTTTGCTGCTGTTGGATAGTATGTTCTGTATATGTCTAGTAAGCTCATTTGTTCTAAAGCATGGTTCAATTCCGACATTTCCTTGTTGATTTTCTGCCTGGACAATCTGTCCATTGCTGATAATGGGGTACTGAAGTCTCCTACAATTATTGTAGTGAATTATCTGTTTCTCCCTTAAGATCTGTTATTAATTGCTTAATGTATTTCAGGGTTCAGGTTTGGGAGCATAAATATTTAGATTGCTATATCTTCTTGAAGTTGACCCCTTTATCATTTTATATTGGCCATCTTTGTCTCTTGTTACCCTTTTTGGCTTGAAGTCTGTTTTGCCAGATAAAACTGTGGCTGTGCTCACTTTTTTTTTTTTTTTTTTTTAATTTCCATTTGCTTGGACTGTCATCCCCCATCCTTTCATTTTGAGCCTGTGTGTTTCCTTAGAGCTAAAATGAGTCTCCTGTAGGCAGCATATAGTTGGGTCTTGGTTTTTTTCCATCCAACCACTCTGGCCTTTGGATTGGTGAATTCAATCCATTTACACTTAGGGTGATTATTGATATGTAAGGATTTACTACTGCCACTTTATCTTTCACCTTCTGGTTATTTTGTCTCTCCCTTTTTCTTTCTGTTTCTGTCTACCTTTATAAGTTTGTGGCTTTCCATGTTGATTTGTTCTGTCTCCCCATTTTTTGTTTCACGTCACCACTCTAGATTTTTGCTTTGTGATTACCAAGAGGTTTGCACAAAACATCTATTGGATAAAATAGTCCATTTTCTGCTAATAGAAATTTATCTTCTTTTGCCTATAAAGCGTCCATCCTTTTACTCTTCCCCTTTTATATTTTTTGAGGTCACAAATTATCTCTCTTTATGCTGTGATTTTGTTGCCAAGGTGTAGTATAGTTATTTTTCATCCTCTTTTCCTTGAACCTTTATGCTATAATTAAGAGTTTAACATACCATTCTAAAAAACCATTACAGTTTTAATTCTTTTTTTTTTTTAATAAATTTTTTTTAAATTTTTTTATTTATGATAGTCACAGAGAGAGGGAGAGAAAGAGAGACAGGCAGAGGGAGAAGCAGGCTCCATGCACCGGGAGCCCGATGTGGGATTCGATCCCGGGTCTCCAGGATCGTGCCCTGGGCCAAAGGCAGGCGCCAAACCGCTGCGCCACCCAGGGATCCCTACAGTTTTAATTCTAACTATCCCCTTATCAGAGTTTTGTAGACCTTTGCCTTTTCATCTTGAACACCTCTTTTCAAAAATTCTTTTAAGGCAGAGATCTAATGGTGAACTCTTTCAGCTTTTGTTTCTCTGGGAAAGCCTTTATTCCTCCTTCATATCTGAAGAATAACTTTACCCAGTAGAATATTCTTGGCTGGCAGCTTTTATCTTTTAATATTTTGAATAGGTCATTCCATGCTCTTCTGGCCCAAAGAGTTTCTGCTGAGAAATCTGCAGTAGCCTAATGGGAGTACCTTTGTAAGTTAATATCTTTTTTTCTCCTGACTGCCTTTAAAACTATTGCTTTATTGTTGCCTTTTGACACTTTTAATATAGCATGTCTTGGAGATGGGTTCTTGTTTTGTTTTGTTCTGCATTGAGATAGCAAGGTGTTTTATTAGCTTCGTGGACTTGTATACCCAGTTCTTTTCCCAGGTTTGGGATCTTCTCTGCTATTATTTCTTTAAATATGCTCTCTGGTTCTCTTCTCCTTCTGGGATACCCATTGTTCTTATGTTGGCTCTTCCAGTAGAGTCAGATAGTTCTCATAGGATTTCTTTACTTTTTAAATCCTTGTTCTCTCTCCTCTTCCACTTGAATAATTTCTATTATTATTCTATTATTTCTATTATTATTATTCTATTATTTCTATTATTTTTATCCTCGAGCTCACTAATTCTCTCTTTCATAGGATCTGCTCTATATCCAATGCATCCTAATATATTCTTCATATCATTTATTGAAGTCTTCAACTCTAGAATTTATTTTTGGTACTCTTTTAGGATTTGAAGGTCTTTGGTAAAGTACTCCTCTTTATTTCTGAGATCATTGTGTTAACTTTCTGAATTTTCTTGTATCTTGTTGAATTTCCCTATAACAGCTCTTTTAAATTCTTTATCAATTAGGTTGCAATATTCCATGTCTTGGGGCTTAGCTGCTGGGAAAATGTCAGTTTTTGTGATAATGTATTACCATGGTTTTCCATGGGGTTTGATGAAAAGTGCTTCTGCCTCTGCATATGAAGTAGGGAACACTTTTCTTATTTAGGCATAGTTTTGTTTACTTTGTGTCTTAACAGTTCAAGAGGCTGGTAGTTCAGAGCCTTCATTTTGTTTTCCAGAAGGTGGCGCTATAGCATATGTTTTTGGTTTCCCTTACCCAGAGCTGACTCTCACTAAGGTTGGCAGCAAACATGAAAAAGGGAGGTGGGGGAAAAAAGCAAAGGATGGCAGCAGAAGAAGAGACAAGTGGTGTAGTTAGCTCTTAGGCTTTGGGTATGCCTACTACCTGGAAGGGGTGTTTTCAAGTTGGAAGGGTCCCTAGTGGTCCATGAGCAGTCTTCTTGATTCCTGGGGCAGAGAGCAGGAGAGTTTTCCCTCAGTTCTCTTTGTTTACATTCTTCCCTTTCCTTTTCTCCCTCCCCTCTCCAAACTCAATCACTGCCATCTCTCCTCAGAGAGCAGGACCAAGCAGACCCTCTTTCACTGCCTTCACCCTCTACTTCCTTTGTAAAAACAGTTGTGCTGGCTCACTGCTGGCCAGCCTGCACCCTCACCACTGTCTCTGCTGCCTGTGAGCTTCACTGCCATTTCCCTCACTGCCACTTCCTCTGCAATCCAGGGGATCTCTGTGTCTTGGTGTGCTGTGCAGGGGTACCTCCCCACCCCCCCCTTTTTTTGCCTGTTAATGGATCTCTGAGTAGTTGTAAATCAAAGAAGAGAGAATAAAAGAATGACTCATGCCGCCATAATGTTGATGTCCCAAAGAAATTTTCTAGGTCTGATTCTAAATCCCTTTAATCAAAATAAAAGTAATTAGAACTGCTCTAAAAATATACATTATTTCTGGGGCCCCTGGGTGGCTCAGTTGGTTAAGAGTTTGCCTTTGGATCAGGCTCCCTGCTAAGCCTGCTTCTCCTTTTCTCTGCCGCTTCCCCTGCTATGTTCTCTCACTCTCTCTCAAGTAAATACATATATTATAAAAATCACATTATTTCTATCATAAGCAATTGGCCCAGTACACAAGAAAAGATATAAATGTTACGTGAATAATTAAATATGTGTGGTTCAAGTCCAAATCGAGCTTCATATAACAGCTACCTGAAGAATCAGTCAAATGTTAAGAAGACATTATGGCTTAAATGGACTTTCAGGTATATCACCAACAAATTTAGAGTATTAGCTATTCGTCATCTTCAATAATATATAATTTAATTTCCATTATCTCATAGATGTCTATCTTCATCTAGTATTGAACATTAACTAGTCTTTCTACCTGGCTAAAGTTGACATTAGCTGAAGTTTGAACTTAGTCCACAGCATCTATGCATACATGTTTGATTTGCTGAGACTCAGCTGTATGGTGTTTCAAACATTTATTCGTTTTGCTTTGGTGCTGTTCACCATGTGTGCATATGCAAAGTGAACTAGCTATGTGAATGGTTATATGCAGCAAAAAAAGAAATATGTAAAAAGAATAAATAAATAATTTGAGCCTTTAAAAATAGGTAGTGTTTCTGTTTTTAAAACTTACAGAATAAGGAAATAGGACTGAAACAGAATAATTCTTTTTCTATGAAGTAACATTAATTTCACCATTTTCACTTAGGTAAAATTTTTGCCTACAGGTGAATTTTGTCCCAAATCTTGGAGAAGTGTAAAAATTGAGATGAAAAGTCAATTCATGAGACCATGTCTTCCTTTACCCCACCTGCACATGACTGTTCACTTCAGAATGCCTTATATCCTCTAAAGCGTGGCTATCTTCTATAAAATAAAAATGCTTTTTAAATGCTGTAACTTAGGAGCACACGGAAGTAGCATTTTTTTTAAGATTTTATTTATTTATCATGAGAGACACACAGAGAGAGAGAGAGAGACAGAGACACAGGCAGAGGGAGGAGCAGGCTCCATGCAGGGAGCCTGACGTGGGACTCGATCCCCGGTCTCCAGGATCAGGCCCTGGGCTGAAGGCGGCGCTAAACCGCTGAGCCACCCGGGTTGCCCGGAAGTAGCATTTTAAAACTAACCATAGTTTTGACAACATTACCCCCATACTGCATCTTTTTTTGTTTTTGTTTTTGTTTTGTTTTTAAAGATTTTATTTATGTATTCATGAGAGACACAGAGAGAGGCAAGACATAGGCAGAGGGAGGAGAAGCAGGCCCCATGCAGGGAGCCCCATGTGGGACTCGATCCCAGGAATCCAGAATCAGGCCCTGAGCCAAAGGCAGAAGCTCAACCACTGAGCCACCCAGGCATCCCTGTTTTGTTTTAACTTTTAAACTTAACTATAACTTTAAGTGAAAACAAGGAAATTTCTTTAAAGATTTTATTTATTCATGAGAGACACAGAGAGAGAGAGTGAGAGGCAGAGACACAGGCAGAGGGAGAAGCAGGCTCCATGCAGGACTCAATCCCAGGACCCCAGGATCACGCCCTGAGCCAAAGGCAGACGCTCAACCACTGAGCCCCCCAGGTGCCCCATATCCATTTTTTTTTTTTTTGTGATAGGAAAGAAGTGATACTTTCCCTCTACATCAAGTCTTCACATTTCTTCTTACATCTCTTTTTCTTCTATCCCTACTTTCTCATTTTCCCTAACTAGAAGGGGGAAAAAATCATGTTGTCTTTTCCTATTAGAGGGAAAATAATCATGACCATGCCTCTCTACACTTAAAATTACATTGAGCATAAGAGATTGCATTGAACATAGAAAAAACTAATCTAAAATTACACATTGTATTCTACTATTTGCTTGTTCGCCCCTCCCCCCCATTAGACACTAGGCTTCTTGAGGCCAAGGAACATTTCTTACTCATTTTGCACACACGGTTCCCCTCTGATTTATAGTGTATGAAATATCAATTAGGATTTGATGAGCCAATGAATAACTTCATCAGATTATAAAAGGTTGGCTTTTGAAACTAATCAGGACACTGAAATTTTTAAAGGATCCCCTGTTGATCTCTGCCCTCCATTCTGAAGGTGTCTGCAAGGCACCAGAGGGAAGGCTAAGACTCCAAAGGATTGGCCCCAAATCTGTTTTCTGAGAACTGCTGTGGCATGCTGCCATATACACACACAGGCTGATGTTAATAAACACCAACTAGAGCCGATTGTGACTTTCTCATCCTTGAGCAGATGAAATGAACCCAGCCATAGCGAGGATACTTTGCTATAATAATCCAATAAATACTTTTGAAATGATGCTTACTTTTGTCTTTTGCATTAAAGTCTGAGAGTAAAGCCAAGCGGAGTAAAAAATAAGGAACACCTCCCCTTTCCCCCCAAAACCAAGCAGAAATTCCAGAGATTTTGCCAAAACTCCCCATAGATTTATCACTTCTTAGGAGACTTTGCACAGAGAACTACAAAATCTCCTTTGCACTATAAGAGCCAGATGTTACTGTCAGATTGTAACCATCCAGGGCTACATGTGTACACACATTGCACAGTCATCTCTAACTGCACACAAGAGGCACAAGAAATAGAAGTTATGACCTGACTCAAGCTTTTTCTGAGCTGGAGGAAGATTGCCACTGGCTAGTTACCATAGGTGGTTTCTCCATACCGAGACTTCCCATCACTAGGGGACACGATCATTCTCAGGTGAGGAAGCCATGAAAACAAGAAGGCTTCCTGCCTAAGAAAAGTGGTATATGCAATAGAGATGGGATTTGTTTAGCTATAGCTGTGTCTCATCCTCACAGTGTCCCATCAGCATTTGATCTGAAATAAATTCTTCCAACTTTAGACACATCATATTCCTATCTAATTACCCCTCCAAAAAAACATTCTTAGGTAAATAAAGTAATTTTGGATCACTTGGTATTAGAAAATACCCTGAACTCCACTCCCCTACAGTGGTGTCAACAACTGGAAGTTGAGCATTTTACAGTAGAAGTTATATTTTTCCATTTGGAGCTCTCCTGGACAGCCACCAAGAATTGTTACAGACAAATTGTTCTAGCCGTTCAGTTTCAGCGAAGAGGTGGAGTTCAGAAGGGCTTGTGTGGATATGAGAGCTTAGCTAGATGATCACAAAAACAACCATGATGTACTAGAAGAAAAGCTGCAGAATAAATGAGAAAACTGGAACATCACACCTGGTATAAGCAAATCCCTTCTTTCACCAGAGAGTGAGGAGGACTTTGTCAAAATAAGTGTCAGGGTTAGGAGCCAGGGTGGAGTAGCATGGGAAACTGAGTGCAGGATCTAGGTGCACAGAAAGTGTAAAAATCCATAGGACTTCTGGGCTACCAAAGCCTAATGACAAACCACAAAAATTATAAGGTGAATGGTCATCTTATCCTGATTTTATTAGGCTAAACTACATGAAATTGTTGCTGTCTTCCTGGGTTTGACAAACACATATCCAAGTTCATATGGTTCAACCTAACAGTGCAAGTCCTGCTGAGTGAAAGGGAATGATGCTCTGTCTCCACCTGTCCTGGTGATACAGGTCTGATGGAAGATTTGCACCTAAAAATCAGAGACCTTTACCTAACCTTCTCTGGAGCTCTGGTGTTCCATTGAGGGGGTCCCAGGGCCATCCTTGGAGGGCGGGGAATGGGTTGGAGTGGAAATCATGTGAATGAGGCACTGCCATTCCTGTCAGAAGTGTACCATTTTGCCTACTTTGTTGTGGGATTCCACCTAACATCTGATGTAGAAAAGGAGAGGGAAAGGTTCTTATGCTTTTTAAAAAATGGTTCAAAACCTGTAGAGCATGTTCATTTTGTTAGAGGAACCCAAATATAAATCTTGACTTCTGGAATATTGGAGTTTTAAAACTGTAAATCCAGAGGATCATGAGCAAGTGTGTTGATTACATCATTTCATGAAAGGCAGGAAAGACTTTTCATTCTTGATGTTGGGAATCTCCCTCCAGTTCAGCTAATGTCATAGGCAAAAAAATACATTCAAAACAGCACTGTGAAATTTCAGAGGGTGAAAAGCATATTTCTCAGCACATAAATGAAAATGAATCTTGGCAAATGGTTATATACAGAAAGAAAGGTCATCTTTTTGCCTTTAAACTATTTGGGACAAAGGGTGAAAAAGGGTGTTGTTCAAAACACGAATAAAGAAAAAACTCCCCTAGGGATGTACACCACATGACATGAAGCTGCTGCTGGCCTTCGTGGTTCATGGCTGTGTTCGAAGTGTTTATGTAGAAACTGGACAATGGCTTGTGTAGAATCTGGGCTGTGTCTACTTATTGAATTTGTTTGGTACTTTTTATGACAAATAACCAATTAATTTAGTCCAAAAAGCAGTTGGGGTAGTTGAGCAGTAGGTCAATTTATTTAATGGAGTTTTCTCCAAATGGTAGGGATAAATTCATCAGCCAGTTCAGGCAAAATACGAAGGTGGTTGCACTCATGTGGTTACAATTGCAGTCATAAGCCCCACTTTTTCAACGAGCTGACTTAGGCATAAAGGACCCTCTGGGAGTCTAAAGACAAATATCTGTTTAGCAAGTGTTTTTAATATGATCCCATATTTAATTTAAAATTGTAAATAGCTGAGCTTATCTGTGAGCTGTTATTTGAGGACGTGTTAAAGTCCCCTTCGGTGTAAGCCTTATTTCAAGAGAGTTTACACCGAAGGGGACTTTTCATGCCTTGCAAAAGAAATGAGGGTTTTAAAATTCTTTTTTAGTAAATAGCACGGAGATCTGTCTTACTCTATACTGCTGTAGAAATGAGAAACAATCTACCTGAAGAAAAGATTGTGCTAAGGAACAGAAGTACCTCTTGATTGAACAATGGTCTTAGGATTTTAAAGCAAAGGGGACAAAACTACCTCCCAGCGACTGGCAAAAACAAAAGATATAATTAAATTAAAAATCTGCTGCTTACCTGAAACCAAAAGACCCCATCTCCACAGAGATCTGAATGAAGGGGTATTTTCTTTCAGAGGTCAACTTAAGACTCTTTACATAAGGATCATCCTTACTTTATGGCACATTGTACCTCATTTTTTAAAAAAATTAAGTTAGTAAGCCCAATTCCAGCCTCATTTCATTTACTGTTTAGCTTAGTACTAAAAATGAGCTACTAATGTCTCGGCCCTTTGTTATGAAGGATTTTCTTTCAATGCCTACCAGAAGGGTGGCTTAGCTGTCTAAGTATCCCCTTTAAATACCTAGACTCCCTGGAACCATAGATTGGATTCTCAGGAGGGCTGGGGAACCCCTTAATTATTCTGAAATAGGTGGTGCAGCAGGCCGTTTCCTACAAGGGTGCCATTCTGCAAAATCTTGAAAACCAAAATACTCTGCGGACATTATACATTTGATAACTGTTTTCCTCTTATTTGGAAAAATACTGGTTCACTGTACAATCTCAGAAATCTTGAAGCATGTTGCTTTTCTCTTTTGTATCCCTTGCACTTTCTTAGCATGCTGTATCCTATGCTATGTACAAACTTTAACCATATTTATTCGGATAAAGATTGTATTTTGAATTTGGCGGAGTTAGTCCCATATAAGGAGGAGCCCGCAGAGAACCACACTTTGAAGTCCATGTGGTTAGAAAGGGCTTTTCTGCGTCTTTCTGTGATGTGTTCTATCAATGGGGTCTTTTTAGCTCTCATTGTCTTGTTTTAACATTGTATTAACCCAAAGCACTTGATCTTCAGAGTCCTTTGTTGTTGATGGCTGGAAAGCTTGCTTTTACCTACTACGTTGGAGATGTTTAAATGCTACAGCTGAATGAGAGATTTGCATGACAAGCTTTCTGAAAGGTTGAACTCTCTAAACATAAGGAACTCAAAATTTCAGTGCTCTAAGATTTTGCATGCCAAGCCGACAAGGTCCCTAAAGTGTAGGAACTCACCATGTGCGCAGACTTACTAGAAACAGAGTCCTCAGAATCATCTAAATAAGCAAGTTAGAGGACTTCGCAACTTGTTCAATTGAACAGCCATCATGAAATCCATGCCTTTAAAGGGGACTTCTTACCCTCCATGGTTGGCAATGAGGGAAGACTCTCCAAGTGGGAGGGAGGGGATCAGCTGGACCCGGGGTGGCGGGGGGGGCGGCTAACTCCTGTCCTCTGGCATTCACCTGTCATCGGCGGCCTCCTAAACCTGCTGAGGAAGCCATGGGCTCCTTCTGGCCGAGGTGGCAGTGGGGAGTCCTGAGAGATCCCAAAGAAGAAAGTGAAGCTGGAGGTGGAAGTCAAAGCCACTCTCCTCCTGAATTGGACCTGGCTTTGAATTTGACCTTTTTTGAGCGGGAGGGGGCGGGGAATGGTGAAGGAAGAAAACAGGTTTCCTCAGAGCCTATACAGGGGATTAAAAGAAATAGAAGACTCAGCTTGTTTTAGATAGAAAATGATCTTAGGGGAAGTTAATTTGATTCCCTATGCCTTAGTTTCCCTGTGGGGGAGAAAATGGAAATAATAAGGCCTGGATCCTCCTGGTCACCAAGGGGCAGCTGTTAAAAAAAATAGAAAGGAAGGACACCTGGGTGCCTCAGCGGTTGAGCATCTGCCTTTGGCTCAGGGCATGATCCTGGGGTCCCGGGATCGAGTCCCGCATCAAGCTCCCCGCATGGAACCTGGTTCTCCCTCTGCCTGTGTCTCTGCCTCTCTCTGTGTGTGTCTCTCATGAATAGATAAATAAAATCTTTTAAAAAAATAGAAAGGATTTTAGCTTCTGTATGGGAAATGCATATGTAAAGTATTCATGTATTCAGGTGCAGGAAAATACACTGCCAACCACACTTGACGATTCATATGCATAGTTGTTCTAGATTCATATGCTCTTGTTCTAGAGATGTAGTGGCCAACCACGTATTTTGATGACAGGAATCCCAAGGGGCAACTGGTTTCAAGGTATCAGCCCTTTCCTAAGCCAGGAGATGCCTCGAGGAAGATAAGAACCTTGCAGTCGGTTTGGTGTCCCAGAAGATTTCCAGACTAGAGTTTGTTTCCTTTCCCTTTTTTATGAATGGCTGCAGTATTATGCTTCCGTCTGCATTTCCTACCAGAGCCATTCATAAAAATAAAAACAAAACAAAATAACAACAACAGAAAACTTTCTCGCACCGCCTGGAGCCCTCGGGTGCCAGAGGCCGGGGAAACTTCCTGGCAGCCGTCACCCCAAGCAGCATTGAGAGCATTCAAGGGTCTGTTTGTTTGGTGGCCTGAAAAGTATGAAGTGCTGTGTGGAAGGGCAGCTGGTGGAAGTTCTGTGACACGGACTAGGCCGGGAGCCAGGGCTGGCAGAGGTTCAGACATTGTCTTTCCTCTCATTGAAGTGTCAGGACCTAATTCATGGAAAATCGGGTGAGCTGGCAACCCTTTCAGAGGATTTCATTGAGCCCCGCAGTGTGCAGGAGTCACATGAATGCGGGATCCTCAGCCAAAAGAGGAGGGGAACTTCTGAGCAGCCGAAACCAGTCAGCCTGCAAGAATGTGTGCGGATTGGAAACGGTTTGGGAGTCAACACGGGTACAGGTGTAACCGGCAGGAAGAAACAGAAGGAAGAAAGTGGTCTGTCCTTGCAGAGGACTCTTGAGATGCATGCTCTCTTACCACACCCCTTTGAACCCCAAGAGTTAAGAGGTCCTAATCATCCTGGGGTGAGTTCCACCTGGAGAAAGTATCCTCTTGAGATCAGGGCTTTTAGGATGTCATGTCTCCTGCGATTGAAGTTCGAGGGGGAGAACTTTTTTCTTTTAGGTGAGCCAAAGTATTTTGCCATTAAAAAAAAAAAAATGTTTTATCTTGTTCTTCTAAAAAAAAAAAAGAGCTCTGATGATTTTTCATCTAACATATTTATTAGTACACCAGCAACAGGACAATCACACCATCACAGAAATTCTGAGAGGAAGGAAAACGAATGGGAGCTCTGCACCCCATGGTTTTAATGAATTTGCCCTAACTTCTGTTATTCGGGAGAACGGTAGTGATTTTATTTTATTTTTTCACTCATGCCACAAAAGCATGTCCCTGTCCACATCCGAGTGGCTCAGTTGTGTCTGTAAATCCTAGTGATGTGTAGATAGAAGAAGTAAGGCTTCTATTCAGACATGAGAGTGAGTACTGGGAGTAATCAATCAAAAAGCTTAGGATTCAGGTGCTACTTTTACCAAGAAAGAATAACTTAAATATCTTTCAAATATTCTAATTATTGGAAAATTAATTTAGTCTGGGTAGAAAAAAAGCTTCCCTCAGATGTTTTACTCAAAAACAAATTCTGCTCTACATACATAATTTAGGAGCTATAGATATAAATATAACAAATTAGTCTGCAAATGAAACCATCAGGAAAGTGAACAAACCACAGAATGGGAGAAGACATTTGCAAATCATATTCTGATGACCCTCATATCCAGAACATGTAAAGAGCTCTTACAACTCAATAATGAAAAGACAAACTTTGACGTGGGCAAGAGATTTGAGTAGTGTTTCTCTACAGATGGTCTACAAATTGCCAATAAGCCCATGAAAAGATGTTCAACATCATTTGTCATTAGGGACAATCAAATCAAAACCACAGTGACATTGAACTTCACACCCAGTAGGATGTTTATAATTTAAAAACAGGCAATAGCAAATGTTGACAAGTATGTGAAGAAATTGGGACCATCACCCATTGCTGGTGGGAATGCAAAATGGTGCAGCTACTTTGAAAAACTGTCTGGTGGCTCCTCATGAAGTTGTTAACATAGAGTTTACCTGTATGACCCAGAAATTTCACTCCAAGCTATCTACCCAAGCAAAATGAAAACATGTCTCCATTAAAACTTATGCACGAATGTCCGTCGCATTGTTCATGATAGCCAAATGGTGGAGACAACCCAAATGTCCATCCCCTGAAGGGTGATAAACAAAATGTGGTATGTCCATACGATGGAATGTTACTCAGTCGTAAAGAGGGATGAAGTACCGTTGAGTGCTACCACACGGATGACCCTGGAAAACATGATGCTGCGTAAAAGAAGCCAGACACAAAAGACTATATATTGTATAATTCCATTTACCTAAAGCTTCCAGAATAGGCCAGTTTGTGGAGACAGAAAGCTGAGAGGTTGATTAGGGATGGGAGAGTTACCAGGACGGCGGGAGGGAGTAGGGAGCAGTTGATAATGGGTATGGGGTATTTTTTTGAGAGGAGGTGAAAATGTTCTAAAACTGGATCTTGGGATCCCTGGGTGGCGCAGCGGTTTGGTGCCTGCCTTTGGCCCAGGGCGCGATCCTGGAGACCCAGGATCGAATCCCACGTCGGGCTCCTTGCATGGAGCCTGCTTCTCCCTCTGCCTGTGTCTCTGCCTCTCTCTCTCTCTCTCTGTGACTATCATAAGTAAAATAAAAAAAATAAATAAATAAATAAAAATAAAACTGGATCTTGGGGATCCCTGGGTGGTTCAGGGATTTAACGCCTGCCTTTGGCCCAGGACGTGATCCTGGAGTCCCGGGATCGAGTCCCACGTCGGGCTCCCTGCATGGAGCCTGCTTCTCCCTCTGTCTGTGTCTCTGCCTCTCTTTCTCTCTCTGTGTGTGTCTCTCATGAATAAATAAATAAAATCTTTTAAAAAAATAAAATAAAATAAAACTAGATCTTGATGGTGATTGTAGAACTCTCTGAAGACGCTAAAGAAACTTTGAATTACACACCTTATGGGCGAATTTTATGGTATGTAAATTGTGTCTCAAGAAAGCTGAGTGTTTTTAAACAAAATGCTAACAAATTAGACCCTTCCACTCCTCAAGTGAATCTGATTTTCGAACCAATTTTTTATCTTTACTTTGCAGACAAGTGTCTATATCTAAAACATACATACTTAGTTATTTTTATTATGTATATTTCCTTTTAAAATGTAACGGTTCCTTTTTGTTTGTTTCTTTCTCAGCCACAACAAGTCGTTCAGAAGAAGCCTGCTCAGGTAAGAGATGATCATTATGATTTTTTTCCTCCCAATTAATATTTTACTACTACTTTTTAGTAGAGTAAAAAAGATACGACCCCAAATTAAATTTTTATTTAGTATTTTTCTACTTTTGGTTAAGTCAGTATCACAGTATTCTTACACATTTGTTGTGTCCGTTAGACAAAGCCCAGAATACATAGATTGTGTCACTAAAAACCCTGGGGGCGGGGCACCTGGTTGGCTCAGTCAGTACCCATGTTGGTTGTAGAGATTACTTAAAAATAAAAATTAAAAAAAAAAAACCTAGAATACCAAAGCTTGAAGTGTACAAAGCAAATATAAATACTTTGAAAAGTAAAATCTTTATTTCAGTGCCTCATATAAAACATTTAGTAATTTTATCATGTGTTTTGTTAACTCTTAAACATCAAATTTTGTCCTTTCCTTTTATCGATCCATATTACACTCACTTGAAACAGGACTTACTAGCTGAAAAATATATTGTGATTCATGACAGGAGACGTATTCTATTCCATAACTTTTGATAACCCCAAAGAAGCCCGAGGAACTGGGAAATTAAGTTATACCAATTTTGCCGATTGATGAATCCTCAAGTCCTCCCCCATTGGCTTGGATCTCATTTTCTGAAGTCTTGGCAGCATCAAAATTAGGAACCAGTTTTGCTTCTCTTATTCTTTTTTTTTTTTTAAGATTTTATTTATTTATTCATCCGAGACACACACACAGAGAGAGAGAGAGAGGCAGAGACACAGGCAGACGGAGAAGCATGCTCCATGCAGGGAGCCCGATGTGGGACTCAATCCCGGGACTCCAGGATCACGCCCTGGGCCGAAGGAAGGCGCTAAACTGCTGAGCCACCCAGGGATCCCCTACTTCTCTATTCTTTATGCCTTATGTGCCTTGTCCTAAATGTAGTCGATATATAAAAACATAAGAATCATATTTATTGAGGAAATACATCTTGAAGGAAAAAATCTGAAGAATAAATTAACCATGATTGCCAAGTATGTGAGCTGATATTAAAATATAAGAATGTCCCACTCTTCTCCCCTTCTGGGTTTAAAAAGATGCCCACGAGGGGGTTCCTGGGTGGGGCAGTCAGTTGAGCGTCTGACTCTTAGTTTCCACGTGGGTAGTGATCTCAGGTTCATGGGATCGAGCCCTGTGTTGGGCTCCGCACTCAGTACAGAGTCTGCTTGAGATTCTCTCTCCCTCTGCCCCTCCCCCTAAAATAAATAAATAAATTGTAAAAAAGATATGCCCAGGAGATCTGAGTATTTCACGCAGAACCTGCTGAAGTAAGTTGTTCCCCAGTGTCATGGGTTACAGAGTTCTGTTCGTTGTAGTAGATCTCTTTCATATAATTTAAAATATCGATGGGATCTTTTCCCTAGAGGTCTCTACAAAGTGTACTTTCCACCCTGTTCTCTTGGGACAGTGGTGGCTTGGATGGGGAAGACCATCCAAGCAATCCTATGTGTCTACTATGCTTTACGAATGCTGCTTGAAAGGGAATTGAAGCTTATAAACACATGCATGCATATAGGGGAAATGTGTCTGAATAATTACATGTGTGTGTTAAGTAAAATAAGAGAGTTAATGTGAAAAAAAGATTCTCACGGCTGCCCCCATTCCTAAAAGCCAAGAGTGATAAGGAGTACTAAAAATAAACGCCCAGTGTTTGACTGGTTGTAGACAATATTTAAACAAAACAAAGTATAAATAACAATGATATTTTAACTAGGTGATTCCAAATGTATTTAGCCTCTCATCTTTCATCAGTAAGAACATCAAGAGAACGTAAATTTAAAAGTCAGTGCCGGGACGCCTGGGTGGCTAAGCAGTTGAGCGTCTGCCTTCAGCCCAGGGTGTGATCCTGGAGACCCAGGATCAAGTCCCACATGGGGCTCCCCGTGTGGAGCCTGCTTCTCCCTCTGTCTGTGTCTCTGCCTCTCTCTCTGTGTCTCTAATGAATAAATAAATAAAATCTTTTTAAAAAATAAATAAATAAAAATAAAAGTCAGTGCCTTTGGGTCAAAGGATACTGCAGTGTTCACTGTTGCATCCCTGGCTATGAACAATAGATTAATAACCTTATGTGGTCTGCTAATGACATTGACTCAGTCTCTGTTCTTGGTGTTGTAAGGGAAGATGAGGCAAACAAAAATAGTTATTGCATCTGGGAAATGTGTGATCTAGTTGAGGTTCTTTTTTTTTTAATTTTTTTTCCTAGTTGAGGTTCTTAACCTTGAATATTAGAATAACCTAGACATTATATTAGAATATAATATTCTAATATAACCTAGACATTATAAACATATATATAATATGTAATATATATCATCATATATATATTCATGTGGTTATTATATATATCTCAATATGAAATATACATATGTGTGTATTTGTGTATTTATCACATGTTGTATATACCCCTGAACCCTGCCCAGTAGCATGTAAGGAGCCGGCCCTTGTGAACCACTTGTAAGCATCTCTTTCAAATTGTATGTTTGGTGATGTCAAGTAGGGTAGCTTAAAATTCACTCTGGTGTGAGCCTTTAAGGCATGAAAATTGACAACTACTACAAATCAGAACCCTCTTTTTCCTGGGGAGCAAGTTTACCTACACACTACTGACCCCACCCTTCCGTGATTCTGACTATTTGGTCTGAAGACCCAAGCGTCAGTATTTTTTATGAACTCTCCGAGTGACTCTAATGTGTAGCCAGCCAGGGCTGAAGACGATACTCGGCGAACATGCATGAGAAGACATTTGAACATTTGTTGAACAAATGACCACAGACTATCAATGTGTAAGAGGAACAGAGGGGATGCAGATGGATGAGTGGAATGCCATGTGTTACTTAAGGGCATAATTCCTGGAAGACTTTTTTTTTTTTAAGATTTATTTATTTATTTGAGAGAGAGAGGGAGAGAGTACACTCGAGTGTGTGAGCTGGGGAAAGGGGCAGAGGGAGAGGGAGAAGCAGACCCCCCACTAAGCACGGAGCCCCACATGGGGCTGGATCCCAAGACCCTGAGATCATGACCTGAGCTGAAATCAAGAGTGGGCCGCTCAACCCACTGAGCCACCCAGGCGCCCCTGGAAGCCTTTTGATTTTGTTGTTTAGTGGCAGAGGGGACAATGGAGATGTAAATTAGCAAAAGAAAGGAAGATGTTATCAATGAAATGAGTGGCATATGCAAAAGTAGAAAGGCAGAAACAAATAAATCATAGGTGCAGATGATCCATGTGGCCGAAACTGGTTGCAGATTGGTCAGTAATACATCAAGAAAGCATAAATTTTTTTCCCAAGAGAATCAAGACTATCAGAGAAGGCACAGATGGATTGGGTTGGCCTTCACTGATCTATCTAGCTGTCTTACAGACCCTGCTCTAGATACGCCCTCCCAAGGAGAGTTTAGAGTTAAAAAAAAAAAAAGAAGAAGAAGAAGAACATGAGCTCATTGGGCTTCCTAATCTATATTGTCTAAGGATACAGTGATGAATTATATAAACACGGGGGCTACGTGGAAGTTCATGGAGGATAATGTAAATTTAACACTACATTCAAAAGGATCTCTTCCTTTTCCATCTGTTTATTTCAAAATACCCCCAGATGGCTTTTCCATGTGGCAGTCTGGATAAACTCAGGCTCATATCCTCTCTTCATCGACAGTACTTTGAGGGGCTACATTCAGATCCTGTTTTGAGGTGGTGAAATTTTCATACAATTAAATATTTTGCATCTAAGGAAAAGGGCGCAGCAGTGTGTAAAAAGACCTAAATTTTGCTTTTTGGCCCCATCACTGGGTGAATTAATCTCTCTGTTCCCCATTAATCCACCCATGCCCTGGGATAAGAACAACATAGCCCTTTGCTCCCAAGAAAATTTTGAGAGATTCAAAATATAAGTTCCAGGGAGTATAGCTATGGTGTGACTTATTTTTTGGATGCTGGGTTTTTCGTTTCCAGAGGTTTATACTCTCAAAAATCCTGGAATTCTCACTCGTTCAAAGCGACTATCTTTTTGACCTCCCGTGTTTTCACTGTACTTTTTAAAAATAAAGGTTGTTTTAACTAAGGAGGAAATGTTACCGTAATGGCTACATCCTCTCATTAGGACTAAAACAGTCAAAATCACTTCTCTTGTATGTGTGTCACATTTATATGGAATTACAAAGACTCTATTGTAAAATACCCTAATGTCATCACATTGTGAAAGCTCCCCAGAGCTTCAAGAATGCCACTTCTTGAAACTGGAATACAAAGCAGCAAAATTCATTCTGAGGAGACAAGTCTAGAATTATGATAGGTCTCAAAATCCTGATATATGTTTGTGTATATAAATACATGTGTCCAATTGAAGAATAAAAATGTAAGGGAAGCCCTACCGCAGGGGGTTGTGTTTATGAAGCCCACCAGGTGCCATCAGCTAGAGACCTCAAGTGTGTCCCACATCCTAATGGAAAAGTTAATGGTCTCTTAAAAATCTAGAGGGGAAAAATCAGCAATATTCACATTAATCTTTTAAATTATAAGAATAGCAAAAATGAAGCATAGTGGGGGGGCGCTCTACTATATTTTCATTGAAAATGAAGAATCAGGCAATAAATAGAAATTAGCTAATACGTTAGTTCTTTAGCAAACTGAAGCCCTTGACTTCTCAACCACATGGATCACATCCTTAACTCTAGTAGGAAACAGTGGTAGGATTTGTTGTCATTGTTATTGTTCCTCAAGTTTTTATTTTGATAGGAATAAATCCCATGCCATCTCGGACTTCTAAAAAGTTTTTGCTGGGTCGTCAGATATCTTCTCGCGTTTCCTGATTTCCTTCTTTTAAGGCCTTAAGAAGACATCAGAAGTGACTCCTGCTCTTTAATTCAGACTTTTTTTTCTCACCTGAGTCCTACCCAAAGGGAAAACAGGTTTTAAAAAATCCTGATGGTTCTCCTTAACTTTCAACCCAAAGTCCTCATTGTTGTGCTTCCCTGGCAAGCTCCACCTCCAGCAAGGAACACAGGTATAAACCTGCTCCTTTTCAGTTTCCCAGGGAGAGGCTTGGAAAGTTCTCTGATGCTGGAAGAGTGGAAACAAAGCTTTCTGTTTCAAAGTAGAGTTTTTACTTGCGAGTAACATCTTCTGTGGGTGGTGTGTACCTGGGCAAAAGAACTCTCAGTAAGCTCAGTTATCGTGGGATTTTTTCCCTTCTTAAAAAAAGAAGAAGAAGAAGAAAGGTTGAATGTTTTTACAGGGACTTCAAGGGCCGTTTTAAGGATGTTTATATTTCAGACAACCTAAACATTGTTTGAGCAAAATGAGAGATTTCATTTTGGGACAAGCAAGTTGATGGATTGCAGTCAGCATCTTGTTCTTCCAGAAGGCGTTTTTACTGGGGGCTCTGGGTCTAGACACACAAAGGAGAAAGGAGGAGGGAGTCAGAGGGGAGAGCGTTCTCAATCTAAAAGACTCTCTCGTCTTTTAAATGGTACCTCGGCCAATGCAGTAAATAGTTCCTAATAAATCAGACTTGCAAATAGTCACTCTTCTACTCACTCAGGGAACACCATGATTTATGCTGCCTAAGTCATAAAGAGTACTGATTTCTTTTTATTTTCCCACTTATGCTCCTTCAAGCTGGTAAAAACATTTTGTGGGCCAGTAAATGTTCGGTACCAACTGGCAAAACGTGAAGAATTCTGTCAAAGCCCCGCCAGAGTGGCACTGTTTTGTTGTATATGCAATACTTTTTGACTTAACCCCTGACCTGTGACATTGCAGAGGTCAAGGGAAAAGGAGAGAGCACAGTAGAAGCCAACGTTTAACCCTTACAGTAAAGTGGCTCAAGGATATAATAGCACGGGGGTAGGGCAAGAAAACCTATCAAAATGATTATTAACCATAAACCTACAAAGTACTTAGCTTGGCTCACCCTTGTAATAAAGGAATATGGGCAGGGTCAAGTCAGCTGGGTCTTGGCAGGGAATGTCTCAGAGAGATGACAAACTTCTAACAGAAGTAAAAGAACATCACTCAATTTGGGGCAATATACAAACCTACCCAAGGCAAAATTTAGAGTTTCTGGGCTTGCCAGATTTCCTATAGGAGGTTTTTAGGGTTTTTTTTTTTAATGCTTTTATCTCTTTATTCATAAGAGACACAGAGAGAGAGGCAGAGACATAGGCAGAGAGAGAAGCAGGCTCCATGCAGGAAGCCCAGTGCGGGACTTGATCCTGGGACCCCAGGGTCACACCCCGAGCCGAAGGCAGACGCTCAACCGCTGAGCTACCCAGATGCTCCAATTGTAACTAGTTTTAGAACCTCGTCTTTCTAAAAAGAAAATCTAAATGTTTGAATAGTAACATGTTGCTTTGTCCAAGACACTTCCTTTACATTCAGAAAGTGTTTGCTAGACTCTCAAATGTATATTGAGAAATTATTTGTTGACCTACTAGTATGACTGATCTTTTCCTAATTTTATCCAAAAGCCCTAACTCAGAGTAATGAAAAATGTTCAGTGAAAAATGTTTGATTAAAATCCAGAAATGGTCTCCTCCCTGGCAACAAACACAACAAATATGCAAAAACTTATACACATAGAAAAGCAAGAAAAAAAAGTTTCTCCTGGTCTGTGCCATGAACAAACACGTCTGGAATATAACCACTAAACGTCCTTTGACATAATCATTTTTTTAAAAACTGCTTTGCTGGGGGTGCCTGCGTGACACAGTCGGTTAAACATCCGACTCTTGGTTTTGGCTCAGGTCTTGATCTCAGGGTCGTGGGCATGGAGCTGAGCACGGAGCCTGCTTAAGAGTCTCTCTCTCCTCCTTCGGCCCCTCTCTCGCCCTCGCTAAAAAAATAATAACAATAAAATAAAAAAGCAAATAAAAATAAAAACTACTTCGCATGAAAACAAGAACATCCCTCAACAGTTTTGGAGATGTTCAAATAAATTTCCTTCTTCTTAATGCTTCCTTCATGCAAAATCCTCTTGCTACGTCTTTAGCTATTTTTCAACCATGAGGCTCCTTTGGTAAGCCATTCTCTCGGTGACATAACCCTGATCAAGGGTGCAGATGGGACAAACGAGTACATTTTAGAAATCAATGAAATCTTGTTTTGTTTTCTTTTTCATTTTTATTTAATGTTTCCTTTCTCAGCAGTCTATCATTGAATCACGAGTAAAGAAATAAAGATAGAATGAGTAACTAATTAACAATGATTATTCCACACTATATATCTTACAGGGTGTCTTACTCTTTTCTGTTGTCAAAATTTTCCCATGTGTGATGAGCACTGAGGGTTATACTATCTGTTGGCAAATTGAATTTAATTTTTTTTTTAATTTCCCATTTGGTTGTCACATTTTTTTTCTCACCCCCTGCTGGGGGGTTAAATGGGTCACAATGAAAATATATCATGAGTCCATTAATGCCACGGTTGATGTCGGTGGTCAGCGACCTCCAGGATTAACCATCTTTCCCTTAAACATTCCTCAACACTGACTTTTTTAAGTTGGTGGTGACACATGCAACCTCAGGAAGGACCTCAACACTGACTTTTTTAAGTTGGTGGTGACACATGCAAGGTATCCCGACACTCGTATATTTCTAGACCCATTCAGCCAAAATAAAGAAAGGATGGGGTGCAAATGCCTCAAATATCCCAACTTCTTAGGTCTCCTGGTAAAAAACACATTTCCCTGCTGGCATTTCCACCCAGAATACTTTCCACTTGCCAGATTATCTGGTTTATATATGTTCCATTTAACATATATTTTTTTTAAATCTGATGTAAAGGTTTCTTAGTTGGAGGAAATAATCACTTTCCATTAAGTTAAACAGCCTCAATCCATTTTAAATTAAACTATCTGACAGAGAAACAGAAAAACTCAGCTCTGTGGTCTTGCGGACCATTTAGCCACAGATGGAACTTGAAAAATCTGTTTCTGGTCGTTGCTACTGAAGCAGAGTCCATTATTTCTGCTCTGATGGGACTGGCTGGAGATACTCAGGAACGTGAAAAACTCTTGAATGTGTTATTCCGAGGCCTTAAGGAGTTGGACATATTCAGATGACAAAAAGAATTTGTCATTAAACTATAACGACTCTTTCTAGACAACCAGGTATTTGTAGGTTTATTGGCAAGATAGCTTAAATTACAAAAGTATTTTTAGCCTGCAGCGTTCCATAATAAAAGAGTTACAGAATTCTTTGCAATCAAGGAGAAAAAAAAATGAGGATTTATTAAAGCCGACATGGTCTTCTGTGCTTTTGCACTCTTTACTACACACAGAGAGGGGGATCCTGGGGACCCAAGTCCTAAATTTTGCAAGGAGGGTATTTCCGTTTCCCGGTTCCATTTAGAATTCACTGGCCTCCCTTCCACTGCAGACCTGCTGTTTAGTCTGCATCTGAAAATTAAACCCAGAGCTTCGGCTCTCACATTAAATACTTAACTTTCCTCCCAGCACACACCCACGCTTGTGTCTGTGTGCTAAGATCTGTGATTAGACGCTTAAGATGTTTTAAAATTCCACCAGGCATTAAAGGATAAGATTGGATATTGGGCCGTCTTCTTCCTCCTTTTGAATCAACGAGCGGAAGCATACCCAAAGGTACATGCCACATGCAGGATGGAGATAAGTGCAAACTCTATTGCTAGGTTTTAGTGGCGTGTTTTTTCAAGCTTAACCAAAGCAGTGAAAGAGTTACATTTATTAAATTCCTTTTTTTTTTTCTCATGAACGAAAGAAAAACTAAGGCGAAATGAGCGCAATTTTCCTGGAGTCATAATAAAAATAGAGCTCTCCGGCTCTGCCCGCTTTCCTCTCCTTCTCATCGGTTTTCTTCCCCCAAAACTTGCACGCTTCACCCCGATGTGGTGCAGCCTCCGTGGTCTTTGTAAAGTAGCCGCGTGAATGGCTGGGAGCTGCTCGGTGTTCAGAGGTCGTGGTGGCTGGTGCTCATAAAAATGTCACTATGCACTTCCACTTTGAAAAGTCCTTTTATCCCGCGTTCCTGCAGCCCCATTCCAGCAGTTGGCCTCCGTGACCAGACTGCTGCTGTTTGCCTTCCCACCTTGCGGCCCAGACTCTAACGAGATGTGTGTAACTCCTGGCTATGAGATTCCCATCTCCTCATTGCCTCAAAGCTGCTCTTTGGGCGGGGGGGGGGGGGGGAGCAGTGGGGCCTACATGAGCTCAAAGGTCCTTTGGCCCATATGCTGCAAACGTGAAGTCATTGAAATAAATATCTCAAGGTGCAAACTATTGTCTAGAACGGGTGGCAGTGTCTCCTAAGTCACCTAAGGGGACTGCATCTCAGGTGTCCCAACCAACTGCTCTACGCTGGAAGCAAGATTCTGGGGGAGGCCAGACCCAGCTGCTCAGCCCCTCCATCGCTTTGCAGCATAGAAGGGCCTGTGTGAGGTCTGGTGAGCTGCGATGCACAGGGCAGCTGAGGGTGGGGTTTCCAAGGTCATCTTTTTTCCTGACAGGGAAGGCTTCTCTTAATTATACCCATGCTTTTGTCACAGCAACCACACATGTAGCAAAAGTCAAGTCACTGAAAAGGTGAAAACAGGTTTGCAGGGGTGAGAAGTGCCACACGTCCCACCGTCCTCTGCTTGGCAGCCATGCTGTCCCTTGGAGGGTGGCCAGGGGGGGGCCATGCCAAGAAGAGGGAATGCTCCACTGACTAGACATTGGAGCAAACCATCACTGGGAGCATGTGAGAGCCACATCACTTCCCAGAGGTAACAGACTGCGGCCCCCACCCTCTGACAGCCTAGTTACTTAACCCAGTACTGACGGCTACTAGTAGAAGAATTTCAAGGTCAGCGGAAAGATAGATTAGTAAAACAACTATCCGTGTCGTGTTAAGAACTGTTAAGTAAAGGAAACAATATGAGGGACCATCATCTTCAGCTGAGTTGTGTCGAAGGGATTTAAATAAACCACTTACATCTCGGGAGCTTCAAGAGCTCAAATCAAGCAAAGTTTCTGGGAATGTTTTGAAAAGCCGAACGCATTCCATCTACTACAAGGCCTCTGCGAGTTCATGGCCCGAAAATTCTGTTTCCTTCTGGATTTGGAAGTACTTTGGTTTCCAGATAGTATAGAAAAAAATCGAGCTGGTAGGAATTGGAATAATTACAGCCAAAGCCAGAAGGTTTTCCAGCTTGCCTGTTAGTTTGTTACCCGTAAGAGGAAGGCGTGAAATAGGCCTGGCGGCTTTTGTGCTGTGGTCCGTCTCAGAGCAGTGCCCTAGGTTCACACCTCGTGTCCTAACGAGAAGTGAGTCATCTGGGGACCCGTGAAGAGCGTATCTGCCGAACAGCTTAGTGACTTTCTGGAATTTAAATATTAAGTGAAAAGACAGGGTCAGGGGGCAGCTGAACCTTGGCTGGTCTCCCTTTCGTCTGCCTGTGGCTTTGATCATGCTACATCCTCCTTTGTGGCCGGGACTCCATGGAGAATCTCAGGGTCATGGCCTGTTGCCTATCAAGAGGTATAAACCTGCTGCTTAAGTATGTGGAGCCCTCAGTTTGAGGGTTGGGGGCGGAGGGGCGGTCGATGCATACGTTCCACATTTCCCACATAACCCGAAGCAGACTAAACAAAACCGGTGTGAAATCTCCTGACTTGGTGCTGCTGTGGTTCTATTTTTTAAGCTGTAATCCATTCGTTTGTGTGTGTGTTGATTCCCAGGATTTACAGCTTTCTTGAGTCTTTGGGGCAAGGGAATGTTTGGAACCTTTTGCAGAGGGGTTTGCAGTAAGCAGTGGTCTGTGGTTAAGGCCCAGGGTAGAGCGGGTGAGCGAGGGCCTGTGCGTGTGTGTGCACGGATGCGCGTGCATTCCTGTGCGTGTGCGAGGGCCCGTTCACGTGGGCCTTTTCCCCTCCCGTTTGCTGCTCTTACGCAAAAGCGTCACACATGGTAGCATTTAGGAGCTCCTTCACAGCTGAAGTGTTTCAAACACTAATGAATGGAAGTTTGGTCATATAACGCAGACAAGCTTGAAGGCATGCTTTACTGAATGGTGTACTGTGGTGACCTGGGAAAGGAAGAGAGGTATAAATTGTGTCAGTTAGCCACCCAGACAAAATGAAGCCATGTGGAAAATCAAATCTATTAAAGTATGAAGACTGTTATAAGCTGTTTTAAGCTGGCCATTCTTAAAGGGGGCTCAGTTGGCGGCAGGAGTAAATGTTTACCTCTTCCCCTAGATCTTTTTCACATGCCGTCTTACGAGACAGTGTGCAGCATTTGATAAAAATCATCCTCTCACCAATGACACTTTTATCAGAAATGTTTATTGTCTCCGCTTTACCACCCATGTCCTGAAAGGTACTGCACGTTTGCTAAATAAGCAAAGGCAACGAGAACCGTGCGGCCCCAGGCAGCTTGCAGAAACTCCCAGCAAATTCCAGAGCTGCAAGGAATCAGAAGAAAGGAAAGAGAAGGAAGAATTAGATTTATAGGAAGAGGAGGCCCTGCAAAAACCTAGATATTAGATTCTCTCCACTTGGCCGGCCCACCGCTCGGTGTTCGGTCGAGGTGGATTTAGGATTGACATTCGGCCGTGATGCCAGACTTTGCTCATTGTCTTAAAATGTGTTTTAATAAATGCAAGAATGAGGAACTGGATTTGGAAAGGAAGCTAGCGGTCCGCTCCTGCAGCCCTTTGCCAGGCGGTCTGTGCTCGGGCTGCCTGTGCGCCTGGCGGTGGCGTCGTGGTCCCGCCAGGCCGGGCCCAGCTCCCGGCCCTGCTCCCTCGCGACTTGGGGGGCACTGCCTGCTGGGCCTGGCCTTTTTGATTTTTTTATTTTTTGCCCATCCAACGGGAACAATAACAAAACGGTGCCCAAAAGCATCTCGTAAGCGTCACAAAGGTGCCAGCGACTCCTGCCAGCATCCGCGGGACAGGTTCACGCGTGACGCTTAAGGAAGGATTTCCCTTTCTTGCTCCACTCGTGCGCTGGGGTTCTAACCGTGGTGGTGACCGGCGTGCTCTCAGGCCCCCCAAAAAAAAGAGAAAAAGAAAAAAAAAAGAAATGCATTTCTTTTTTTACTCTAGTTGGTGAGTAAGCTCACATTGGCCTGCCAGTCTCTGGGCTGCGAACAATTGAATTTGCTGACCAGCCGCCATGACGTCAGGCCTTAAGTCAACAGCGGCTAACGACTGCTCTGGGAAAAAACAACACCTTGATTCCTCAATTACGGTCTGAGAAGGCCTGGGAATGAGGCCTGGCCGGTCACCCGCATCCTCCCCTGGAGGCCGCAGAGCGGGCTGTGGAAGGAGGGCCCCCCTGGGCGGCCCACACGGTGTAATGGTTGTGCCCTCTGTGTGTTCCAGGAGGAGACTGAAGAGACATCCTCACAAGAGTCCGCCGAGGAGGATTAGGGGGCGCCCACGTTCGATTTCTACCTCAGCAGCAGTTGGATCTTTTGAAGGGAGAAGACACTGCAGTGACCACTTACTCTCTATTGCCATGGTCTTTCCACTTTCATCTGGGGGTGGGGGGGGAGCAGGGGGGCGGGGGGGCAGGGCGGGGGGCCTGGGGGGTGGGGGAGAAATCACATAACCTTGAAAAGGACTATATTAATCACCTTCTTTGTAATCCCTTCACAGTCCCAGGTTTAGTGAAAAACTGCTGTAAACACAGGGGACACAGTTTAACAATGCAACTTTTAATTACTGTTTTCTTTTTTCTTAACCTACTAATAGTTTGTTGACCTGATAAGCAGGAGCGGGTGGGTGAGGAAAAAGACAAGCAAAAAACCCACAGACTTCCGAGCCGGGTTCACTCAGTCACTGCACTGCACACAGGCCAGAAAGTGTCACGCTCGCCCGTGACATGGGGCATTCCCGTGGGAAAGGCGCGGTGTTCAACACTGTGTACACCTCAACCACCACCCGACCCGCTCGCCCTAGTGAAGCTTCTGTTTAGAACACCAAAGATAGGACTAGATATACTACTTCTCTCTTTTTCGTATAATCTCGTAGACACTTACTTGATTTTTTTTTTTTTTTGGTTTTTTGGTTTTTTGGGGGGTTTTTTTGGTTTTTGGTTTTGTTTTTGGTAACCTATATTTCTAAATGAGACTAAATGCTGATGTATCCTTTCATCCAGCTCACACACCAGATCAGGTTATGTTCACTTGTCAGAAAAAGGGAAGGAAGCGAACAGAGATTGCCCACTCCTGTGTTTGTGGCCGTCGCACCTGTCTGCAGGAGTAAGCGATGGACTCACAGGCCCTCGTTTTCTGGAAAACACTCATCCGGGTTTAGAACCTACTTCCTCTAGAGCCAAATGCCATTTTGCAATAAATCACACTTGTTACCTTCAAAGCATGTAAGGCACCTAGACAAGCAAAATGATCCTCTCGGTGATTTAATGAGAGGGTACAGCAGAATAATGCATGATGAGCTCACCTGAATTAGGTGAGAGGAGCGAAATCTAAATTTCTTCTGCTATAGTTATTCTACAGTTTAAAAAAACAAAACAAAAAAAAAGCGATCTCTATTTCTCTCTCTCTATCTCTCTCTGTCTCTCTCCTCTCTTCATTATGTATCAGTTTCCGTGAAAGACCTAAATACCACTTACCTCAAATTAAGTGTATGTATTACTTCAAGTAATACGTTTTTTTGACATAGGATGGTTGCCTGAGGTGCTTAACTTTGGCTTCAGTTCACCGTCTCTTCATTCAAACTGCACTTTTAGCCAGAGATGCAATAATATATCCCCACTACTCAATACTACCTCTGAATGTTACAATTAATTTACAGTCTAGTACTTATTACATGCTGCTATACACAAGCAATGCAAGAAAAAGAAAAACGTAATGGGTGTAGGCGATGCTGATCATCTGCGGTTCTTTTTGTACACTTCATTACAGTTAAAGAAGCAGTCTCCTTACTGTGTTTCAGCATGGCTATGTATTTTTCTATTTTTTTAATTAAAATTTTACAAATACTTGTTTCAGCTTCTCTGCTAGATTTCTACGTTAACTTGAATTTTTTTTTTTTTTTACCCAAGTCGCTCCTAGGTTCTTAAGGATAATTTTCCTCAGTCCACACTACACAGCACACAAAATTTGACTGTAATGTTTAAATCTTACCCTCCAAGTGTGTACCTCAAATGACTTGTTTAAGGCAATGGACTAATTGACTTGCAAAGACCTACCTCCAGACTTCAAAAGGAATGAACTTGTGACTTGCAGCATTCATTTTTGTCAATGTTTGAAACCGTTCAAACTGTCCCTATCCCTAGTCCCACCTATTTTTGTAAGAGACGTTTGGTAGAAAGGAACACATTTTTACATACTTTCTGCAAAGAAATAAATAAAAGCCAACCTTCAAAGAAACTTGAAGCTTTGTAGGTGTGATGCAACAAGCTCAGCTTTTGCATGATGCAATCAACAATATGTGTCTTTAAGATTAGTTGAATATGAGAAAATGCTTGACAGATATTTTCATGTATTTTACACAAATGTGATTTTTGTAATATGTCTCAACCAGATTTATTTTAAGCGCTTCTTATGTAGTAGAGTTTTTATTGCTTTCTCTCCTAGTGAGTGTGCTGACTTTTTAACATGGTATTATCAACTGGGCCAGGAGGTAGTTTCTCATGACGGCTTGTGTCAGTATGGCTTTCAGTACTGAAGCCAAATGAAACTCAAAACCATCTCTCTTCCAGCCACTTCAGGGAGGTCATTTCAGAGGCCACATACCTCTCTGAGACTGGCAGATGGCTCACTGTTGCGAATCACCAAAGGAGCTACGGAGAGAATTAAAACTCAACCTTACTGTTAACTGTGCATTAAATAAGCAAATAAACAGTGGCTCATAAAAATAAAAGTCCCATTCCATATCCTCGGTTGGGCCTTTTCAAAACCTCATTGGCCAGCTCATAAAAACTAAAGCGAGTTGCTCATGTTGGCCAAACTCGGAGCACCGAGCGATTTCCATCTCTGATGAAGTTACTCTCTTATTTCCTATACGTTGTACAATCAAAACACACTACTACCTCTTACGCCCCAGTATACCTCATTTTTCATACTGAAAAAAAAAAAAAGCTTGTGGCCAATGGAACAGTAAGAACATCATAAAATTTTTATATATATAGTTTATTTTTGTGGGAGATAAATTTTATAGGACTGTTCTTTGCTGTTGTTGGTCTCAGCTAAGTAAGACTGGACATTTAACTTTTCTACCATTCTGCAAGTTAGGTATGTTTGCAGGAGAAAAGTATCAAGACGTTGAACTGCAGTTGACTTTCTCCCTGTTCCTCCGAGTGTCTTCTAACTTTATTCTTTGTTCTTCATGTAGAGTTGCTGTCTATGATTGTACTTTGAATCGCTTGCTTGTTGAAAATATTTCTTTAGTGGATTATCACTGTCTGTTCTACACAATAAACATAACAGCCTCTGTGATCCCCATGTGTTTTGATTCCTACTCTTTGTCATAACTCCCTTAAATGAGTAATAAAGTTTGGTCAAAACAGGTCATGGAGCGAGACATTCGCAAGTCATTTTGTCGCACCCCCTGCATGTTGTGTGCCCACGCCTCTGCGTACGCTGACATAACCGTTTTAAAGTATCGTGCTGCTTAAATCAGCTGCCCTAGATCCGTCTTCCACGGTCTGCCATTTAATCCTACAAAGATGGCCTTAGAATAAATGTAAAGGAAGAGCAGGCTGTAGTTCAAAATTTCTACTGAAATTTTGCCAGGGGATTTCTACTGAAGGCTGGGCATCTACAATGCTGGTTAAGGGAAGTAGCTGATGACCTGCTAGTTACCATTCAAGTGACATTTGCAGAGACAGCCAGAAGTTTGGTGAAGAGAGTAAGAAATGAAAAGATGTGGAGTTTCTCTGGGTAGGAGTCTCTTTATTTTATAAGAACCATAGGAAGGGTCAACACTATTCCACCAAGTTCCAGATCGCCTGTACATCTCAACTGCTGATTATGAATGAATCCAGGATCCTTCCCAGGCTACAATCTGCTTTGTGCTTTCACCACTGTCACTAAAACTCCTCATTTAGCTTCTTCAGAAGGACTCACCCATATTGAAACATCTCCTGTCGGGGAATTTATTGTCAAATTTATTACTTGACTCCTTCCTTCATTTATTCTCACAGCCAATATTCTGTGAGTGCCTACTTTGTGCTAAAGCCCCAGACCAAGAGGTCCTTCAAAAGATCATCTCCTTGGAGAAAATTATGCAGGTGCAGAAATCCAGGCAGCGTGTGCAAAGAACCAAATATATTGCTTAGGCAACAAATTGCAAGAATTCAGGGGAGGGAAAGCCATTTCCTGCTGGAGTGGATCATTAGTTCAGCCTACTAATAGACTAAATGTAGTTAATATAACCCATATTAAGTCTTCATTTTTATTAATATAGAAAAGCACACAAGAAGGAATTACTTCTGGAAAATGAAAATACACCAATGGAGAATCTTTGGCTTGAAAAAAGAAACAGAAAAGGCGTGCTAAGTCCAGAATAGAACAAGTAGATGAAGAGGATAAAATTTTTGCCATACTGTAGAGTCGGGACTCACTAAATGATCTCTGAATTAGGTTTTCTTTGTCACTTTAGAAAAATTAAAACTATTGCTTACACACAATAAGTAATACAAAAGTTACCAGGTGAAGCAACACTTGAAGTTTAAACCTAAGTTCAAGGAGGGTGTCCAAAAAGATCAGCCAATGCATTCGAATCACAGTGGAGCCCCTAGTATGTACCAGATACTGTTTGGGGTAATAAAGGTAAATGAGATTTCACCCCTGCCCATCAAGATCCAGACCTCACGAGGGAGCTGGACCCAAGGGAAGCTGTGTAAATAGAACCTTACTGAGTTACCCTGAAGGTGGCTGGAAGCATCCTGAACTTTCCGGCAGTACTAGGGACAAATTGCAGGTGCTTTCACAAAATAGCTTTTGCGTCACCAACAGAGAGGGATCCCGGGCTACAGGGACAAGGAGTCTTAGCTAGTGTAGCATTTCTTGTGCGGGGAGCGGGGTCGGTTCAACAGGGCTAGGAGTACTCAACTCTTTGGTGAATTCGGGAATGGGAAGTGGTTTAGAAGTATGGGCAGTAATAAAAACAACTAAAGAATGAATGACTGTAGTCGGTGCGAGTTGATGCAAGCTCACACCACAGATAAGTGTATGAAACTTCAGCAAGGTAAAGCAGTAAGAAGCCCAAGAGTGGAGAAGCAGACAAATGGACGTGCTTCTTATCGAGTTTTATTTACATCAGATGACTCCTTACTGAATGAGACTGATTCTCAGAGTTAGGTAGGGTCACCCTTGAGCAATTACTCCTCAGATCTAGGAAACCTGGCCTCAAGGGGGAAGGGAGGTTGAAAAGCATCAAAATTACTTGTGAAATATGGAATGCAGATGGGTAACGTCCAGACAGGCCAAGGCAACAACAGAGGTCCACACCCATAGTCTGAGGTTAGCCATCTGTGAAACTGGGCGGTCTGCGCTCTGCCGGAAGTATGGGATATGACCCTCTGCCTGGCTCGCTGCTCCTGTGGCCTCGTCCTCTTCATTCGGGACTCCACTCATGCTAAGCCAGCCACGCCTCTGCCCTCATACCAGGTACAGCCCGTGGGACATACTTCAGGTCAGTGACCACTGCCCCACTGTGCATCCGGTTTACAGTAGTTGGGTTCTCACCTTCGGCCTGTGAGCCTGATTCACAACCTTGATAACTCACCTCCACCCCATTTGTCCAGTGTTGGCCCATGTCCAAGGAAGGGGGTAGGGCCCTGGGAAGGCTAGGCCCTCGCCTTCCTCCCAGCAGCCTTCCCAGGGCCCTACTCCCTTCCTTTGACTTCGCCAACACTGGGACTGACCCCCTGTGACCTGCTAGTCTCCTGTCCTCTTCTCCTCTCATCTCATTACCTATTTGCTCATGTTTGGATTTCACCTGTTCTGTGGCTACCCTACCGTAGTTGAGGCATACATTCCTGGAAATACGTGAGAACAGCATTTGAAAATGCTCCTTTGCCAGGAGCTGGATGGTGGCGTGCCGACTTTGGAAGAAACTTGCTGGGGTGGGGTGCCAGGGCAGAGGAAGGGTAGACGCGGATCTAGCCCTGTCCTCTGCTGCCCTAGAGAGATGGGAGGAGAAGGGAACCCCGTAAAGCATAGCCACAACTTTCCCCTGAGTACTCGAGGTCTCAGAAGGTCTCTGGGGTCCTCTCAAGCCGTGTCACTGGATGTTGTTTGCTTCTGCTGGGCATGTCAGCCACACCTTAGAGGAACCTAAGGAAAGGGAGTTCTCATTTAAGCAACAACACGCCAAGTTAGGCAGTTAACTTTAGTTAATACTTAAATTCAGGTGGTTCAATCACCTTTCAAAAGCGTGTGATGACTGATGTCCTGGGACACTGGACAAGGCATCCCATGCACCGTAGATACAAAAAAAAATGTGAACTGTGGAACCGGAGTACCTAGGTGTGAATCCTGGCTCTGCCTCTAGCTAGCTGGGGGGCCTGGTGCAAACCATGCAACCATCCTGGGGTCTGTAAGTTCATTTTAAAGTAGAAATAATAACCTCTGCCTTAAAGGGTGGTTTAGAGGATTGAGTAAGTTCGTCCATATGAAATGATAAAAGCACTTGGCCTATAGAAGATGCTACATAGTGTTGGCTGTTTACGTCTTTTATCCTGCTTCTGGGGCCTCTTAAAGCTAACTTTTTTTCCCTCTGGTGTCTATCATTATTGGATCTTTGGCACACAGGAATATCTAGACCTCGTGGGCAAAAAGGTTTCAGGGTTTTCAAGCCCCGTTTTGGTTGCACATTCCATGCACGGAAACCGTTACTATGTGTATACAGACTCCTTTCTCCCATTGGGGTTTGCGCGGTATTTGACCTCAGTGGATTTGCTTACTAAAGAATCACCCCTGAAAACCCAGCAAAATGCAAGTTGCCTCCATTACAGTGCTGGTCTTAGGAACCCCCGATGCCCCCACAGTGCTCAGAGAGCATAAATGACCAGCCTGGGGAGACAGAGCTAGCAAATGGCAGAGTGGTTACATAAACTGAGGCCAACCTGCCTAGATCCACGCTCCCTCCTCTGGACTCACGCATATCCCTGGAATACCCTACGCAATCACACAGTCGCTCCTTGGTGTAAACCTCTTGGGTGCACATCCTGAACATTACTTAATTCTGGCTCCCCAGACTCCAGTGTGACTTAGCAAAATCGGCTTCCCAGGGGGTCACCGTAATTACAGCACGTGTGGTCTCCGAGCCTTCACCCCCACCCACCAGAGTTCTTTCCTTCCACCGTGGAGCATCTGAACCTGGCTACTTGTCTCATTTATCAACCCAAGAATATGCTGCAGGAGAATGTGAGCTCGAACAGATTTAAGGGATTATCTAAACTGCAGCAAGCAAGCTGGCTGTAGAACCCAGAACATTCTTGGGGGCCACCAGAGTTTAAAGTCCCATTCCTTTATCTTTAGTTTAGTCACCAAATCTGTAGGCTCAACCAAGTTCCCTGTGGTCTTGTACTCTTAAATCAGGCACGTGGCAGGCTGATATATGGCCGTTATTTATTACAATGGGATACATTTAGCCATAAAACAATTATGTTCAGCGTATCCCCAGCTGATTTAATACTGTCATGGAAAATAAAACCCACAATTCAACCAGCTAATGAAAATGTGGAAGTTTCGCAAATCCGCAGTCCTATCATACTGCCTGTCCAATGACCGCCGAAGTCATCTTTACAAAACCAAGATTTCCAAATACCCCTTGAGTGTGGCTGTTTTCTCTTCATTTCCATTGTCACTCCTGCAAGCCAGGCCACCGCCATTCTTGGGTGCTCTGACTGGGTAGTCTCACCCCATTTAACTCTTCCTCTACTCACTGCAAGTGAGGCCTTTCTGAAAACACAAATCTAATGCTGTCAGATAAAATTCAACATCTCTCCTGTGGCCCCAATAGCGTAGCCTGGGCTGGCTCCCCCTTCCTCTTCCAGGCTGAGCTCTTAGCAACATTCCTCCCCCTGTGCTTTCCCACTGGCCGACCTTCCTAGGAGAGCTCGGAATGCACCAATTTCTTCTCTATAACCTGAGCACTTGCCCAGGGGCTCTGCTACCCTCTGCCTGGAGTGCTTTCCCTTGTCCTGGCCCTCTCACACCCTACCAAATCTCCTCCTCGTCCTTCCAGTCTCCATTTAAATGTTTCTCTACGGTACCTTCTCTGCCTGCCTCACTGCTGTATTCTCACCTCCACACAGCCAGCTCCTCCAGGGTTTATTTCCCTTGGAACACTCTGGACTTCTCCCTTCTGGCAATTACTGCATTGATCTTTGCGTAATGCACCGCCGGTACAATGTGAGGATTGCCTTGACATCTTTGTATCCCTGGCACCTGGCACAGTGGCTGGCCACAGTAGCCCCTCCAAAAGTATGTGAATAAATAAACCATGCTCAGTCACCCCTGAGCTGAGCGGATACATTCTTCCCAGCAGCTCATCACATGGCCTTTGTCCAGATATCTCCAGTCTCTGGCACCCCCAGACCTTCATTCAGGCCTCAATTTTCCTCTCCTGCACAGGGCTCTGTACCCCAAACCTCTCTCCCTGTTGCCTCCCCATCCCTCCCTCAACACATCGAATATAATCTTTCTTCTGCCCCATTTTGTTGGTTCAACTTTCTGCCCACATGCTCATTTTGAAGAACCAACTGAATAAATAAAAATGGATTCACAACAGATGCTACACAGTCACTCAGCACAGTGTCTCAGATATAGTAGGTACTTGAAGCAAACTGTGGTTGCATCAAACTACTCAGCATAGATTTTACTTTCCTTTGCTAACATAACAGTGCACTTGACCTTCTATTTGGTCCAGGCACAGGCACATAATCCATCGTAAACCCATGAGACCTAATGTTGGCACTTTTCTGGGACCAACTAGGAAAGTGAGCCTTTCTCACTCTGAGAGAACTAAGGCCAGTAGGATCCATGCCTATGACTTCTGAGGGAAGAGTGGTAAGGGGGGAGGCATGTTGCCATCCATCCGTGAAGCCAGCATGGAAGAAACTGGAGACCAGTTTGAGAGACAGACCAAGTGTTGACATTACTTGGCCCACTGGATTCTATTGTGCCCAAAGGTTCATAAAGGTTCTTCTTTTCTTGAAGTATGTCAGAGTTGGGTTTTTCTGACTTGCACCCAGAGGAATCCCAAGTAGGCCATAAATTAGAGAACAAATAGATGAATGAACATAGTAAAAGACAGGAATTGGCCCTCAGAAGGCCTTCATTCTCGTCTTGGTTCTACAGCTCTCAGAGACCTTGGACAGAGCTCTGAGTTTCCATTTCCTTACCTACAGACTGAGGATAGGGGTTGGATCAACCATTAATATTCCTTCTAGGTTTAAAGTCTAGAATTCTGTGGATAGAAGATCCTGTGGATTCTCTGTGGATACGAAGGTGTCCACAAAGCCTAGCACAAAGAGATTAGTTCCAAGTGGAGAGAATCTGGAAGAAAGCCTCTACAGGAACTAGTACTCAATAGAGGGAAGCCTTCCTGGATCTCCCACATCTCACGTGTGCACAACTTCCTATTATATTTCCAGGTTAGAGAAACAAGGAACTTCCTGGACTGATAATAGAACCTACTGGAGTTTGAAGCCAACAAACAGCAAAATAGCAACCCAGAGTCAGCATTAGAGTTTCATGAGAAAGGCTATCTACTTCACAGCTGCTGGAGATGATATATATTAAGTTAATTATACCTGGGAGATACTTTTCTTAAATTTAAGGTAATATAAAAATGCAATCAGTCATATTAAACATAAATAATAATCATTATTATAATAACAATTATAATTCAAACCAGAAACTAGTATGTAAAGTAAAAGTAGTAAAGAGAGTGAATGAGAGGCGCCTAGCTATCTCAATTGGAAGAGCATGTGATCCGATCTTGAGGTTGTGGGTTCGAGCTCCATGCTGGGTGGAGAAATTACTAAAAAACAAGTAAATTTCAAAAAAAGAAAATGAAACATAATGAATTATGACACTTGGAGAAATGAAAGGTAATGTGGCTGTTGTTCTGGTCATAATGGATAACATGATAAAGATTTGTGACCAGTGCCATTTCAACTTTTAACTATATGTGTCTCTAGAACACCATTTGAACCAAAGATACATAATGTTTAAAGGAAATACCTTTCTTACAAAAAAAAAAAGTGCCGTGTAAAAATAGACATTGAGACACAGTCTGGTCTTACATATGGATGAAAATTTTCCCACAATTATTGTGAATAGCATCCTGAATTAGCTATTGTCTTTCAGAATTACATTAATTGAAAATGCAGCATCACAAACAAAACACATAAGCCAAAATTAAATTTTAAAAATAATAAATAAATAAAATTTAAAAGATTAAAAATGAAATAATAAAGTAAAACACATAAGCCAACACATAGGCCAAGTAGAATAATTCCCTTTCTTCTTGCTGCTGATTTGCATGTCCAGGGGGCAGTTTCAAAAAAATGTTTTCCCTTTGATTTGTTATTCCTTAGCCTGTCCCATAACCTGCACTAAAGAAAGAAATCTTGCCGGTGTCTGGGTGACTCAGTTGGTTAAGCGTCTCCCTGTGACTCAGGTCATGATCCCAGGGTCCTGGGATTGGCCCATATCTGGCTCCCTGCTCAGGAGAGAGTCTGCTTTCCCTCTTCCCCTCTTCCTCTGCCTGCAGCTCCACCCTGCTTGTTTTTTTTTTCTCTCTCTCTCTCTCTTATTCTCTCTCTCTGTCATATAAATAAATAAAATTGTAAAAAACAAAAAAAAAAAAAAAAGAAATCTTGCCCGACTTCACAGTAATCACAGACCACATCCCCTTAAACAGTCATCCTTCCACTAGCCTTAGATCAAATTTTAAAACCACCTTTAAAGTTCTCTTTCAACATCTTCATATCATTCGTGAGGGCCTTCGGTGCACATTAGCTCTGGTCCAATGAAGGGCAAGTGAAACAGCATGAAGTAGTCATGAAGCTTCCAGGGCATCTCACGTCCCAGCTGAGGGGGTGGGGAGTCGGCAGGGGAGGGGGCTGCCCTGGAAACATTTCACTTCACATAACCCAGGACCCCATCTCGTGAGTGATGAGGCGAGTTCAGTTTTCCACTTGGTCTTCATTAACTACTATTGAAAGACTGCAAAGGAATAACAACTTTCCCTCACCTACTCGTCAAACCATAAAGAAGAGGCCAGGTTACAGCATGAGGAGCAAAGCATTCTGAAAGTATTTACTTTCGTCTTTCATGGGACCATAAAAATATGTGGTGCATTCTCAATCTCCTTAGGAAAGTGCTGGAGAAAAAGGTTTCAGGAAATATTCATTTCCTCCCAAGCACAGGAAATATGCACAGCCTTGTATCTCTTTTTCCTTTAACTTTGGGATTGAAGCCAATATTTTTAACTCATTAGCCTTTGACTTAGTCATTGTTAAGCTCAGCCGCGCAGTTGTTTCGGCTGCTAGTTTTGACACATACTCAGTCTATGCAGACTATGCTGGAACTCTCTACAGTGACAGTTGCTTTCATTCATTCATTTGCTCATTTTTTCACTCCACCATTTATCCATTCAATGAATGTTTACTGAACCCCTACTCTGTACCAGGGCACAATGTCATGTACTGGAGCCCTCAAGACAAATAGTTCAATCTCTGCACCCGGGGAACGTCAGGTCCAGCAGAGGAGACGAAAAGTAAATGGTAGTGACAATGCAGTATAGAAAGTGAAATGTCAGACGGATGCTCCAGAAGCTTTGTGGGAGCACAGGATTCCCATTTAGGTTGTGTCATTGTCAAGAAAGGCTCCTGCAGGGGGGACACATCGAATCTGAAGCCTGAGAGATGGGAAGGAGTTTAGCCAAGCAAAAAGGAAAAGCAAAAGATGGGGAGCTCCCAACAGATCCACAGCATCTAAATAAGAGGATTGTGCTAAAAAAAAATTTTTTTAACAACTGTCGATGTTAAATTTCGCCTCTGGAATGACTGAAGAATGATTTGCAGTTGTGACTGGCTCCATGTGTTCCCGAACAACCGGTGGATGACAGCAGAGCAGAAAATTCCAGGCCTGGACTGGAGGAAGCAGATCCGCTGAGGCCCAATATTGTCTCTGTCAGAAGTCATTTCATGTTGTGAAAAATCTCATAAATTTCCTGAAACAAAGGTCACTTACCCTCCAGATGAACAGACCGAAAGAGAAACGTGGAGTGGAAAGAAGAGTGGCAGGAAAGTAAGCAGAGGACACTGACAGATGTTTCCAGAAGAGCTTACACACAATTTTCCCTTCACTTTCTGCAGTTCCCATTGCAGCAGATCCCGTTGGCAGGCATATTTGCAGTTCTACAAGGATTTCCCAGGAAATCAAAACTTTATTTAAAAACTATTTGTGGGATGCTTGTGTCTTGCATTTTAAGGACATGAGGAGGCATATCAAATTTATAGCTTTGTTATGAGGATTGATAAGCAAAATTCATTCAACAGAGGTTAGGTTCCTAAATATTTATATTTTTGCACCGAGGGTGGGGGGTTTTTTTCTATTTTTAGGTCAAATCCAGATGTTTTCAATCCTGCAAAATGACAACAGATACATACTACATTCTCCAGTAATCCACCTTTAAAGCTTAGCACAATACCTGGCATGTAATAAGTGCTCAATAAATTTTAGCTATTATTATCTTTGATATGACATATTTACAGTAAATAAAAACAATTTTTTAAGACATACGCTCTTTAAAAAAAATAAAATAAAACAAACAGTTCAGGCAAATGAAAAAAGCAAATGGTTCAGGCAAATGAAAAAAGCAAATGGTTCGCAGCAACTTATGAAAACCAACAGTGATGGCCTGCTCCCGCTCCTGCTCATGGATCCCATCCCTCAGATGCAGCTCGGAGCCTTTAACTCCATTAGTTGTGCCTGCAGGTGGTTGCCTCATATTTGTAAATTATAGGCTTTATCTCTTTTTATAAATGAACCAATTTGAGGCATTATCCACTGACCTCTTTCCATGGCAGGTGAGGCTCTAGATCTCATGCATCATTGACCTATGTATTCACTCAACAAATACTTGCTGAAGACCTCCCGGGCCAAGCACTAGCTGGGCACACAGGAAGCCACCGTGAATAAATCTGACAAAGCTCCTTGCCTTGGGGGAAGCTGACATTCCAGTGGGGAAGAGAGAGAGAGGTTAGATAAGCAAGTACAGTATGTAGTATGTCAGGTGGTTACAAGTTGAACGAAGAAGACCTGAAGAGGGAGGAAGAACACAAGAGTGCTGGGCGGAGGGGCTGCAGTTTAAAGAGGTTGGTGAGGAAACAGCTCACTGAGAAGTTGATTATTTGAAAAGACTCGAATCTTAACAGATTTCCTCTTCGTCTGATACTTTCTTCACCTTCATTTTCTTTTTTTTTTTTTTTTTTTGATACCTCACTGGTCAGATGCTGATTCTGCTGGATTAATCCTTTACACTGTACACTGTACAATTTACACTGTACAATCCTACAAAGGATTTTCTTTGATACATTGCTAGGATTTTCTTTTATATATTTTTCTGTCTTTATCATTCTGTTGTGTCATCTGGGATATCTTGATTTTATCTTTTTAACTCTTCATATACAAGGTATATGGAGGTTATTATATATTTTTTTGAGATTATTAAGGTCTCCTGGGAAGTCACCTCTGACTTCTCAGCTCGGTACAGAAAGGAGGCTATTGATATCTTATGTCCAAAGAAATGGATGGCAGTCAACTGACTCATATTATCTCCCTGTTTCAGCCCTATGTCTGAATATCACCTGCTACTTTGCCTGGCATTCCAGAATGCTTGGTCCTTCTAAGAGTCCTCTGGGAAAATCTGATTTTTTTTTATCTCACTGTCTCTCTCTCTCTGTGTAGTCAAAAAGGCAGCCTCCCCTGTTTTGCCAAATTTACTAAATCTGTACTCCAGAAATGTATAGCAGTCTCTCATTTGCCACTGATTCTAATTCCATTCTTTTTAATCCTCATGGATCCATATCTTTTATATGGCCTTACTAAGACTCTAATGGGGTTTAGAGAAGAAGAGGAAGTTAATGTGTTGGTTGATCTATCATCTATAATTGGACATCCATGTATAATTTTTAAAAGCATTTGTTGATTGTCATACTTTCCATCATATAATACACATTTATGTACATTTTCCATATATTTATCTCAAGCATTTATTGTACATGAGTATATGTAAACATGTAAATATGTGTGTATACAAATACACAAATATGTATTTGTATGAATATATGTGTGTGTGTGAGTACATGTGTATAATCTTTTTTCCATTCTTCCATTTTTTGGGAGTTAAGATATGTAAACTCAAGAAATATCACCAATCTCAGAGACATAAAGCTCGACACAGTATGTTTCAGGGTGACAGGGCCTAGCCTATTTTAGATCCTGCAAGAACGACTAGAGTGCTGATTCATTTTGGGAAGAGAGAAGTAGTCACAGAAGATGCTAGAGAGAAATTTCAAAAAATAGGTTTAGATCCTGAAGGGTCATGTAAGCAAAGTTAGGAGGTTTGAAGTTTGTTTTTTTGATCTATAGAGAGCCACTGAATGAGTTGAACAGTGAATGATGTCATCAGACTTATATTGCAGAAAAATCACTGACAACAGTGGAAAGAAGCTAGTAGAGGGTAAAACAGATAAGGATCAGTCGGCCTGAGATTGCAGTGATGCAAGCAAGAGATAACAGTGGCCTGAACAGAGGCAGTGGAGGTTGATAGAAGCGGACCAAAGTGAGAAATATTTTGGGAAGTAGAGTTGATGAGTCTTGGTGTTTGTTAGAAATAGGAGTAGACGTAGGAAGAGGAGTCCAGGATAATTCCCAGTTCTGACTAGGCAGGTGCATGCTGGTGCAAAGAAGGAACAGCAGGTGAAGAAGAAGCCGGAGAATGGAGAGGGAAGAGGATCCAGAGGCTTCCCTCCTGCAGTTGGGAAGGAGAAGCAACCCATCTGAACACAGACTGGAGCACTGATTGACATCTCCTGCAGGACGCTGCCCAGAGATGGGGATTTGGGGATCAAAGTGAAAACAGGACTATTAGTTGGGAGTTCACAGAAAACACATTTTCCAGAATTTACATCCAGTGACAGAGGAGGTTTACTCTCACCGAATAAATTTAAAATTGCATTTTTGTTGCAGGCCATGCATCATGGATTCAGTATGCTAATTATAGCTGTATGAAACTCTGCACTCCCCAAATTGAAGATACACATCCTATCCAAGCACACATAAAACATTTATTACCATAAATGACCGCATACTGGCTTGCAAAGAATAACTCAAAAGTTTTCAAAAATTGGATGTCATAGGGATTATATTACTTGAACCACATTGTCACTAAATGAGTTATCATCAACAGCACAGAGAGGGAGAACGGCACATTTTGATGAAGTGCATCTCCAAACGATTCATGAACTAAAGAGGAAGTGACAATGGAAATCGCAAAATATTTTAACCTGAACAACCATAAAAGCACAACCTATCAGAATTATGGGGGACAGTTAAAATGGTTCTTAGAAATAAATGTATAGCCTCAAATATTTCTTTAAAAGAGTATTGAAGTGAGTAAGCATTTACTTCCAGAAAGTACATGGAGTTATTTAAAGTCAGGTCTCATCTTTTTTTTTTTTTTTAAGATTTTTTTTGTTAGACAGAGAGAGCACAAGCAGCGGGAGAGGCAGAGAGAGAGGGAGAAGCAGGCTCCCTGCTGAGCAGGGAGGTGGATACCAGTTGATCCCAGGACCCCAGGATCACGACCTGAGCTGAAGGCAGACACTTAACTGCCTGAGCCCTTCATTTTTTTTTTTTTACTACACACAACATTACTGGGTATATTTTACCACAATAAAGAAAAATGGGATCATTAAGTAAATAAATAAACACCTATTTGCTCCAAGTAAAATTTTTATCAAGCAAGTAATAAAAATGCCATTTTTATTCACTCTGCCCTCTTTGTCTTTTTTTGTATCTGTATTGCTCAGAAACTTCATTGAGTTCGTAGATATTCATCTTTCTCATATATATTATACATATACAATACCTATGTGCATTTGCAACATGATTCTTTGTGTGTATATATCATAGCCTAACTTAAATATTTTGCTGCTGAATAGAAAGCCATTCTGAGAAAACCAAGACGAAGGGATGAAAAAGACCATGGGCCTGCAGTCAGGCCGACCTGATTTGTGTCTCCACTTCACCCGGTATTAGCTGACTTCAGCACAGGTGTGCAACCTCTGAGCACCTCAGTCCCCTACTCTGGGCATGACACCTGCCATGACACCTGCCATAACACTGGTCCCAGCCCCAGACGATTGTTGTGATGATTACAAGTTACTGCGTATCTAGTGCTTAACTTGCTGCCCAGCTAGTCATCATAAATAGATTTTTAGAATTAGAATTAGAGAGGAGAATAATAATACTCTACGGCACGGGAGTGTTCAATCTTGACAAGCACTTCTGTGTACGGAAAGTGAACCTGTGTCCTCCTTAAGCTAATAAAACGAAGGTCATTTGTCTTTTGGTATCCATAATGCCCCCTTAAGTGGTTTTGATCAGGCTTCATTCCCATTTTACAGATGGGGCAGCCAAGCTCTAGAGAGCTTAAGTGCTTTGTCTAATCACAAAACTAGGTAGAGGCTATGTGGTCTTCCTGGAACCTTGATTTCCCGACTTCCTTGTTGGCCGTCTTTCCCATGATGTATTTCAACAGGGATGCCATTTGGAGACCTCTTCCAAAGGAACTTTGATTTTATTAGCTTAAGTGGGACGCACGTTCACTTAACTATGTCTTCCGACAGTAGAACTAATACCCAATAAAAATATAGACCGAGGATGGGGCCTTTTGGGGGGATCAAAAAGACCTGTAGAATTTGTACACATCCTTTTTAAAAAAATTAATATATAATTTACAGAGAGTAAAAATTTACTCTTTCTAGTGTAGCTTTGTGAGTTTTGACAAACACCTACAGTCATGTAACCATCACTGCAATCAAGATCTCGACCAGTTCCACTGCCCAAAAAATGCCCCGGGGTCATTTTGCAGTCAATGCCTTCCCCTACTCCCAGTCCTTGGTAACTGCTGATCTATTCCCCGCCACCCCCACCCCCCCCACCACCGTAACTGCATCTTTTTCAGAATATCACAAAGTGGCACACAGTATCAAGCCTTTGGAGTCTGGCTTCCTTCTCTCAGCATGGTGGGTGAGAAATTCATCCATGTTGTTCCACGTATCTGTGCTCCCTTCCTTTTTATTCCTGGGTACTGTTCCACCTTATGAAAGCACCACCTTTTTGTCCATTCTCCAGGTAAGGGACATTTGGTTTGGTCTAGATTTTGATGATTACAAAGAAAGCCGATGTAACATTCACATGTGGGTTTTTGGGCACGTGAGTCCTCATTTCTCTTGGGTAAATACCTAGAAGAAGGATTGCTCTGTGTTTAATCTGAGCTGTCAGACTGTTTTCCAGAATGGCTGCACCATTTGCATTCCTACCAGCAATGCATGAGAGTTCCAGTTGCTCTAAATCTTTGAGCACTTGGTATTGTTGGGGTGGGGAATCTTACGGTTTGATTCAGGATTTTTTTCCTCATTATAATAGGTGTTAAGCGACATTATTTTTTTACTAAGAGACTACTATAGATGGAATGTTTCTGTCCCCTCTCACATTCATATGTGGAAATACTAAAGCCCAATGTGATGATATTTGGAGTTGGGGCCTTCGGGAATAATTAGGTCACAAAGGTGATGCCCTCATGGATGGATGAGTGCTCTTACAAAGGAGATCTCAAAGAGATCCTTCGCCCCATGCACTGTGTGAGTTCATGGCCAGAAGATGGCCATCCATAAACCCGAAAGTGGGCTCTGATCAGACACCACGAACGCTTTCAGCACCTTGATCTTGCACTTCCCAACCTGCATAATTGTACGAAATAAATTAGTGTTATTTATAAGCTGCCCAGTCTATCGTATTGCACTATAGCAGAACAAATGAACCAACCCAGAGACATTAGTGATGATGACAACCTAGGAATCCCTGTTCAAATAAACAGCTATTCTTGTTGACAGGGGAAGTGTAAACAATCCCTAAACCAAAACTTCTCTAGTGGCTTCTTTTCCTTGTCCGACTGGGTGCGAGTGCGCGAACAGACACATAAGTCTCACTACTTATGCCAAGTGCCACTCTTTTGGGCTATCATAGAGGACTTCTTTCTAGGACTTGAGGTGTGGTGTGCACTCTTTTATACTTTTCTAAATGGTAATAAGCAAGATTTGTAAGATTCAGTAGATGGAATAATGATCCCCCCACACAAAGATGTTCACATCCTAATCCACTAAATTTATGACTATATTGTATTCCATGCCAAGGGAGAATTAAGGTTGCAGATGGAATTAAGGTTGCTACTCTATATGTCTATACTCAATATATCTTTATCTATCTATATCTATATCTATATATATACTCTGTATATCTTCAGATAGGGAGAGTTTTCTCAATTAGGTAGGTGGGCCCAATGTAATCGTGAGAGGTCTCTAAAAATAAAAGATGGAGAGAGGAGATTCAGTGTCAGAGTGACACAGCATGAGAAAGTCTTACTTGTCCTTTTCTGGCTTTGAAGATGGAAACAGATCACAAGGCAAGGAATGTGGACAGCCTCTAGAAGCCAGATAAGTGCAAGGAAACAGGTTCTCCCCTAAGCCTTCAGAAGGAACAGAGCCTTGTCAGTACCTTGATGTTAGTCCAGTGGGACCCATTTTGGATTTCTGAGCTGCCGAAACTGAAGAAAATAAATTTGTGTTGTTTTAAGGCACTGAGTTAATGGCAATTTGTTATAGTGCCAATAGGAAAATGATACATAAGAGATCTTACAAGAGGAAAGACTGCATGGCCATTAACTAGATTAATGTCTGAAAGGCTTTCTTTCTGTCAACCCACAACGGCCTCATATTAAATTATTGTGATTCCTGCCTTTGTTACAGCTCCTTAGGATTTAGTCCCAGGACATCTCATCTCTCGCTCTTCCTTGCCCTTGTATTGTCATCCACACTCATGTCTCTGGACGCTGTTTGCATAGGTGGATGATTCACAAGTTTGTATCTCTCACGTACCCTCCCTTCAGAGTTCCACTCCAGACCATTTCCTTTTGGCTATCTCAAGCTTAATGTACAACGCTGAACTCTTGATTTTCTACTCCTCACTTTCCATGCTCGCATCACCAGCCTGCCTTTCCCTAGACTTCTCCAGTTACTCATGGCAGAAACTAGTCAAAACACATGACACCTTTCCTCAACTTCCAATTACCAAGTCTCTCTTCAAATGCAACTCAAGTTTACCCAATTATCTCCATCTTTTGGCACCATCTAGTCCAAGCTAACACCATCCCTCCTCTAGACTACTGGGACAGCTTCCTCTTGTCTGGCTTCCTCCGGAACCCCTGCAATTAATTCTCTACCCAGCAGCCAGAGTAATCTTTTAAAACATGAACAAGACAATATCACTTCTGCTTAAAAAAAAAAAAAAATCTTTAATGGCTTCCCCCTTGTTTGCAAGACAAGAAAATCAAGACCCTTGAGCATGGCTTTAAAAGCCTTGCATCGTCCTCCTGCATTTCTTCAAATCCATTCATACCAAATACTCCCTTAACTGCTTCTGGAAAACTATGTGGCCTCATCGACCTTCTTATAATTCCTTGAATATTCCAACCTCCTTCTGATTTGGGGGTCTTCATAAGACTATTCCTATAACATGTTTCTCCTAACATTTCATGTGACTCTTCATCCTTCAGTTTCTGCCTTATCAGAGAAATCTCCCCAACTCCCCTCTTAACACCCTGTTATTTTCTTTCATTGTTCTTACCCAAATCTCTAATTATACACCTATTTATTTGTTAATTTCTGTAACCCTTACTAATCTGTAAGCTCCCTGGGGCAGAGACCACATCTGTTGTGTTCACTCTATATTATTAGTTCCATGCACAATGCCTGACACATAGTAGGTACTTAGTAATGTTTGAAGGAATAAATTAATAAATTAACGACAAATTTGGATAAAGTAAATGGAATTTTTAAATACCTCTTATCCTACCCCCTTCAGACTATCTAGGCCTCCAACTCCGACCTTCCCTAGGCAGTGCCATATGCTCCGAAACGTTTCTGCAATCGAAATACTTCTATCCCGTCACATTCCCACAGGGATCCTGCCCTCTTCTGGCCAATATGGGAACCAATTCTCTTTTAATGGATCCATAAAGACTAATTTATTTTCCCATCTCAGAATTTTTGTCTTAATCAGCAACTCCTGGACAAAGAGCTTGCCCCAAAATAAAGACCCTAAATCCATTTCTGTTTAGTAATGAGTATAAATCAAGTCAATTACCAAACTCTTGAGTGATGAGCCCATAAATACAACCAAGGCAATCTTCATTTGTTAATTCAGCACCTATTTATTGACTACTTTGTTTGAGAGACCTAAAATTTTTCAAGACACTCCAGATCCAGTAGGGAAGAAAAATATTGTAGGACAATGAAACTCCTGCCTTGGTAGATAACTCCCCATCTCAACTTCCCCAGTCCAAGTCACAGAAGGAGGATGATCCCTGGGCTATAAATTTAATCAGCAACTACATTATGGCACTCTACTAAGATCCTCTCATATTTGATCATGCCTAAGAGAGTATATTTTATGATAAAAGTTAGAGGTGGGATCAAGGAAAAGAACTGATAGTACGCTGCAAGACTCCAGGAGTTTGTTTAGGAAACATTTCCATCTTATAGGCTTAGATGACATTGTCTTTGAGAATCATTAGTGCTGATATGTATGCGATCCTACAATGGATTGCTGGATGAGGGGAAACACTTGTTGGACTGGGTGTCTGCAACCCATCCTAGTTGGAAGACCCCCCCAAAAAAATTAAAAAACAGTCTGGATTTGGAATATACATACTCATGTTGCACTACTTCCCGAGGCACTTGGAATGCCAGAGGCCACCTCAGATTGGCCTGCTAGAGCTACAGGTCCCCACCACTCTTCCCCACTTCATGTTCACCTTTAGTAAGATTTTCCATAAGGTGGGTGGAGTTTTTCTCATGGGAGTTTAGAAAGAGGAGACACTTTTTTTAGAGAGGCACCTATCTGAGGACAGGAGCGTGAGGTTGAGTGTGGAATATCCACAAGGGAACACCCGGTGAGTTGCTCAACTTCTTGGATTAGTTTCTCTTAGACTATGGGAAATGTCATAATGTATAATTTTAGATTTTTATAACTTTATTATATAATTAGTATGTTATATTATTAACCAAATAATATTAATAAATCATATCATGTTATTACTACAACACCCCCATTTGGTAATTCTCTTCAGATGGACCAAACCTTCAGTAAAATCTGACTTACCTGTACATCCTGTGGAATGTAGAGACAAATATAGCAGTAATGCAGTATAAAAATATTCATCAGAGTCTTTTGGTTACTGAAAATCAAATTGGCCTGAGTGAAAAAATGAATTCACAGGATCATTGGACTAAAAGTCCAAGGATTCAAATGATGTATTCAAGAATCTCTCTTTTCTTCCTCTAATGCTATTTTTCTCCGTGTTGTCTTTATTTTTAAACAGTCTCTCCCATAGATTGGTGGAATGGCCACTCATGGCTCCAATTTAGCAACTCCACCAAAATCAGAACTTCTACTTGCAAAATGTTTCAGTAACAGTACGAGGCAGATGCTTGCTTGCTTTGCTGGTCTGACCCCAAAGTAATTGCTGTGGCCAAGAATGCCTACATCTGGGTAAAATGTCCACCTCCAAATCCAGGAGGGTAGGTCAGTTCTTACTGATACATAGATCAACTCAGAAGTGATAAATCCAGATGACAGACACATAGTGTTAAAAAAAAATCGACATGTAAAATCATATCAAGTCTTGATAAATCTTCTGAATAAAAGCATAGCAAAGTAAAGGAACAGAGGGGGACAAGGTTTGCTTTTTAGAAAAGGCCAGCAGGGAATGGGGCTCAGTAATGTTCTGGATATGGGAAATAGCAAATGCTAAAGCTCTGAGGGTGGCTGGTGCTGAGAGAACCTGATAGACAGAAGGGCCCATGCGACTTGGAGAACAGAAAGCAAGGAGGCAATGGTAGGAGGTGAAGACAGAGGGGGAGACAGGACATAAATTAGGAACAGCTTGGTAGACTGTGGCGAAGATAGAGTTGATTCTAAATGTGACAAGGAAGAGCACAGGATTGACATGATGTTTCTTATATTCCTGGAGGATGACTGCCTACTGTTATGGACTTTAGGGGGAGAGAAAGGAGAGAAAGAGGGGAAACAGAAGAGTTAGGAGGCATGGTGCACCAACCAGGGAAGAAAGGTGACCATGGTTGGGCTGCAGTGGTGGTGGTGGAAGCCGGATACACGGCCAGATTCAAGAATAATCTTGGAGGTTAATGCCAATAGGATTAGGAGATGGATTTAATATAAAATGTGAGAGAAATAGAGAAGCCCAGGGTGATTTCAACACTTCATGCTAGAGGAACTAAGGGTTCCATTTAGGTAATGATATGTAAAATCTAATGGCCCCCCTGAGCCCCCGGGGAGTCAGTCGGCTGAGTGCCTCACTCTTGGTTCTGGCTCAGGGGGTGATCTCAGGTGGTGAGATGGAGCCCCCTGCCCGGCTCCAGGCTCTGTGCTCCGTGCTCAGTGGGGAGCCTGCTTGAGATTCTCTCTCCCTCTCCCTCTGCCCCTCCCCCTGCTCATGCTTGCTCTCTCTCTCTCTCTCTCTTTCCCTCTCTCTCTCTCAAATAAATAAAAAAATCTTTTAAAAAATCATGGCAGCACATCACAACACATATTCACACACACACACACACACACACACATTTTATTAAAGAGCTCGGGCCTCTGTTACTTAGGGGCTGGCGCTCAGTGCCTGCACAGGTCTGTAATTGTGAACATCGCCCTCAAGACTAACATCCTGCAGGCTCCCAGGGACACCCTTCTCTCCACCTCCTGGGCTCCATATCCTTGAACTATAAGCATATGAGTGTCCTGAAGGTATCCAGAGTGTGTCACTGCCCGGGCAGGAGAGGAAGCACTGCTTTCATCTGTGAAACATTGAGAAGAGGATGTGAGCAGTGCAAGTGCTTGGGTAGGAGGGAGAGACAAATGAAGCTGTCATGTCTTCCCTGTTGCACGAAGAGCATCATTTCCCACTGGTACTATCACTTTCCCCACTTCTCTTGATACTCTCATTTGTGGCCTGGGAGATAGTCTTCAGTTTGCTCATTATTCAAAGCCATCATGCATTGCTTCTGAAGAAAACAATTTGCAACATCCCAAAAATTCAGATCACTCTTTAGTTTCTATATGGGGATCTAGATCTCATTAGTGCATGCAATAGAATACTGATTATTTACACTGGTAATTAGATGCCTATTGAACACTAGATTTTTCGCTACTTTGACTTTTATAAAAATATTTAATACTATTTAATTAACTTTTCAAAATAATAAATTTAAATATATGAAAGTTAGGAGAAGAAGGCAAGAACCCTGCAAAGGCAAGCCTTGAACTTTAGAGTGATCAGTTTCATTTCTTTATCCATGGCCAACCCATCATGGGTATCCCAGCACCAATATGTTGGTATGAACATTTTTGGGAGATGGACTAGTTTTATTCTAATAATTTTGATTTAAGATTTTGATATGTCTTGGGGCATTTGGGCAGCTGGCTCAGCAGTTGAGCATGTGCCTTCTTTGGCTCAGGGCATGATCCCAGGGTACTGAGCTTGAGTCCTACACTGATCTCCCTGCATGGAGCCTGCTTCTCCCTCTGCCTGTGTCTCTGCCTCTCTCTCTGTGTGTGTCTCTCTCTCTCTATGTCTCTTATGAATAAATAAATTAAATCTTTTAAAAAATGTTTTGATATGTCTTCATTTTCATATGCATTTTGCCTTCTAATTTTGCAGACAACTAAAAATATTTGGAAGAAATAACTCTCTTGAAAGCACAAAAATAATTTTGATTTTTAATGTAATATAGACACTTAGATATATTCAATTTCATATCCACTGAATACTACATTTTGTTGTTTAATCCCTTAGATCATAACTCCCAAGTGAAATGAAAATCTTTATCATAACATAAAAAATGACTTTGCTGAAGTCAAGAAAAATCTATTTTGTAGAATAACTATATAAAATATACATAATAATTAATAACGTGTGAATTCTGTATATCTTTGTTATTGCTCATCCAAATATTTCCAGCCTATAAATTAAAGAATGTTTAATAATAATTGATACATTAAATTCAGTCATCTTCAATATTTTGTCAACTTTCAGCCTAATAAAAATATTTTCTCATTTTTTATTGTTATGACGATAGTATATTTGACAAAGGAGGAAGATAGAGCATATTTTTATCTTACTGATTAGCTTGATTTATAAGTTCTTAAACACTTGGTCATGTGGTATGCAGGCCTCCACTCAGGCTCTTGCCTGGGTCCTATAAATGTCAGGGGCAGCCTTGTTCAAAACACCAAGAGAACACTAAGAATAGTGTGACTAACTTCCAAAGGCCAAGGAAGGTTCCACTGAGGAGATATCCGTCAGGGATAGTTAGGAGCTCATCAAACAAGGAAGAAGGCCATTCAGAGATTGAGAACAGTGCCTGCAAAGCTGCGTGATCATGTACTGTGATATGCACGTAGCTTGACGTCGTTGAACACAAAGCTATGTGATGATAAGGGAATGGACGTAGAGCTAGAGTAGGACTCAGAGAAAGACATCTAGAACTGATACACATATCTCATATTGGCACTCATCTTCTGCTGCTTTTGTTTTATTATTATTTTTTTTTTGGTTTTATTTATTTAGTTTGAAAGAAAGAGAAAGCACAAGCAGAGAGGAAGAGCAGAGGGAGAGAAGCAGACTCCCACTGAGCGGGACCTTGACACAGGCCTCAATCCTAGGACCCTGAGATCATGACCTGAGCCGAAGGCAGATGCTTAACTGACTGAGCCACACAGGTGCCCCTCATCTACTGCTTTTATTCATTGAGAAATATCTTTCTGAGCACTTATTCTGCATCAGGCACTAGGCTAGATGCTGGAGGTACAACTACAAACCAGGCACCATTTTGGCTCTCTGGAAGGTTAGGCACTGGGAGTCTAGTGGAGAAAGGTGTGATATAAGTCACTGTGCACATAGGAAGCTTTGTGTTAGAAAGCACCTTAAGTAAGGGATTCTGGCACAGGTAACTTTGCAAGTCAACCCAGCCCAGGATCTGAAACCAAATAAAGACTCTGTGAATATTTGCTGAATTGAAGTGAAAAAATTCCGGCTAGAATATTTGAATTTATTCTTAAGGCTATATTGCAGGAAGCACGTTTGTGAACCATTGTTCACAATAGTTGAACAGATTGTGAACTCTTTCCCAGGGTCTCAAGTCTGAGGGATGTTTGGAATCCATTAGCTGATGAGAAATGCTGTGAGCGAGTCGAAGATTTACAAACGATGAAATATTATAAACGTTAAAATAATAATACATTGTTATTGCCAATAATAATAGCTGCCATTTATCAGTCACTTAGTATATGCTGCTCTCTGTGTTAAGTGATCCCCATGAATGACCTCCAGGACTTCTTCATTCTTACACCAACCAACGACATAGATGGAGACACTGACGGGCAGCAAAATGAATTAACCTGCCCTGATACGAGTGATAAGCAACAGACCAGAAGTTCAAACCCACATCGGCCTGTACATGGAGAGACTTGGAAGGTGTCCCTTAACACACACACACACACACACACGTATACATGGAACAGACAGTGCTTTTAAAATAGTCCAAAGAGCTGTGATCACCCTCAAAATGCACCGCCTTGTGTTTTTTTTCCTCTCCTGGTGATTTTATAAGATTTGGACAATGGCCACATCTATATGATAAACAGATGGAGTATGGACTCTTTCCATCTGGCCCATCTCTAAAACATGCTCATCTCAATGGATTGGTCCTGGGGTTTCTGTGGTGAGTGAAAGGATTCTCTAGCCAATGTGGGAACACAGTTACTCAGTTGATAGAGCTAAGAGACAAGGGTTTCATTTGCAGGGTTCCTAAGTCCTGTTCATGAGAATCTGTTGCCTCATCAAGGAATCAGTTGAGAGACATTTTTTTTTTAATTAGAAGCATTTTCTTCTATCAAAAATGTTTAGAAGAATGTAAATATTAAATGCTGTGTCTCAGGATACAAAAGCTTGATGAAGCTCTACAGATGAATCTTAGTCACTAAGGGCCAGAAGATGTGGGAGTTTGCTGAAGAACGATAAGGAGCTGGGCTGCCATGTGCGGCTCTGCAGGTTGGTCACTGCACAAGGGTTCCTTTCAGAGGTGGCAGGGGAAACTAAAATTTAGCGAGCACTCTGCTTGCCAAATCAAGCACGCTGGTGCAGGCTACATCTGCTCGGGAGGAGAACTTTGTCGAATCTGTGTATATTTACCAAACGTTCTAGCAGCGGCCTTGCCTTAGCTTTCTTCCATTTTAAGGGTGTTAGCGGTGACACCAGGTGTTCATCTCCACTCCCCCTAATCCCTCGCACAATCTGAAGCATCTGAGAAACTAGAAGGTTCGGTAGACTCTAGCTCTGGGCTGCCTACCTGGTTCCGTAGCCCTTAGTCGCCTGACACTCTTGAGCGCCTGGGATGTGGCTGGTACAACCTGGGATGTGGCTGGTACAAACTGACACGTTTTGTAAAGGGAAAACACCCCTCATATTTTTGAAGACTTTGTAAGAAAAAGAATGTAAAATATTCTTTAATGATTTTTATATTGATTAACATGTTAAAATCACAATAATTTAAAATATTGAGTTAGAAATCATATATTATTAAACTAACTTCACTGGTTTCTTTTTACGTTTTAAATGTGGCTCTAGGAATCCCTGGGTGGCTCAATGGTTTAGTGCCAGCCTCCAACCCAGGGCATGATCCTGGAGTCCTGGGATCGAGGGCCACATCAGGCTCCCCGCAGGGAAGCCTGTCCCTCTGTCTGTGTCTCTAGCTCTCTGTCTGTTATGAATAAATAAATAAAATATTAAAAAAATAAATATGGCTCTAAGAAATTTTAAAATTATATATTTGGGGTGAGGGGTGGTCCCAGACGGTGGTGTAGGCCCTCACCTCGTCTCATGGACACCTCAAATCTATAACTACATGTGAAATAATTCCCTCTGAGAAAGAACAGAAAAGTAGCTCAACAGTTTCCTCCACAAGGGATAATAGGGCCACACTGAGATGGACAGGAGAGGCAAAGATGTAGTGTTACCAAAACCCCCACCCCACCCCACCGCTGGTATAGCAACCTGTAATAGGGAGAATTCTCACAGGCCCAGAGCCTCTCCCTGAGAAGTAAAGGGGTTTTGTTCTACGTCAGTCACCCCAAGCCTTAGAACCTATACCAGACAAACAAGGCCCTCAAAACATCTGTCTTTGGAAACCAACAGAGCTTACATCCAGGGGAATTAGGAACCATGGGGCTCTGAGATACTTCCTGCAAGAGGCGTGCATGTGGACTCGACCATCCTGGGAACCAGCGCAAAGGCAGCAGTTTGAGAGAGAAGGGGAGTCTATGTGAAGGTGATGCATTTGCTAATCTTTTTTTAAAGATTTAATTTATTTATTCATGATAGACACAGAGAGAGGCAGAGACACAGGCAGAGGGAGAAGCAGGCTCCCTGCAGGGAGCCCCATGTGGGGGAGGGGGGGGCGGCTGGAGCTCCAGACTGGGAACCCCGCCCTGAGCCAAAGGCAGATGCGCAATCGCTGAGCCACCCAGGCACCCAGGAGGCCCACATTTGCAAATCTTAAACTGTCTGCTAGGGGGGCAGAAATTAGTTGGGCTCCTCCTCAGTAGTGGAGCTGAGGGTGAGTGCCAATTTTGCATTCCCTCACGGCCTTGCTGGCACAGGCAGGCACATATGGACAAAACCTCACTAGAGCCAAAGGCATGCCCCACTCCCGACACTCTCCTCCAACGTCACTAAAGCATGGGCCAGTACTGTTTGCTGGCCTTGATCAAACCAGTCACGCACTCTCCCTCCTCAACACTCTCCAGCAGCTAGAGCCAGTGGACAACCTCAGTCCACAGATGGAACACCCTTCGATTGCTTGGATCAATAAAACTAAGAGCTCATTCTTTGAGAGAACAAACAAAATTAACAAAACTTTACCTAGACTCGCGAAGAAAAAAAGAGAGAATGTTCAAATAAATAAAATCAGAAATGAAAGAGAATTTACAATTGACACCACAGAAATTTATATAAAAGATCATAAGAAAAAAAAAGATCATAGGAGATTACTATAAATTACTATAAACAATTATATGCCAACAACCTGGACACCATAGAAGAAATTGATAAATTCCTTGAAAGGAAAAATTCCTTTCAAGACTGCGTTATGAAGAAATAGAAAATCTGAATAGGCCAATTTCTAGTAGAAAGATCCAATCTGCAATCAAAAACTCCCCAAAAAACAAAAGTCCAGGACCAGATGGCTGCAATGGTAAACTCCACCAAACATAAAAAAAAAAAAAAAAAAGAATTAATACCTATCCCTTCAGAAAATTGGAGAGGAAGGAACCCTTCCAAACTGATTTGACAAGGCCAACATTACCCAGATACCAAAACCAGACAAGGACACTACCAGAAAAAGAAAATTATATCTGAGCAACATCAATGCAAAAATTCTCAACAAAATATTAACAAATTGAATTCAACAATATATTTAAAGGATCATACACCATGATAAAAGTGAACTTAATTCAAGAATGATCAATATCCACAAATCAATCAACGTGATATACCACATTAACAAAATGAAGGATAAAAATTATATGATTATCTCAACAGACACAGAAAAAGCATTTGACAAAATTCAACATTAACTTATGATAAAAATCTCTTAACCAAGTAGGGAGAAAGGAAACATACCTCAACATAATAAAGGCCATATATGACAGACCCACTGTTAACACCATACTCAATTATGAAAAGCTAAAAGCTTTTTCCTCTAAGATCAGGAACAAGAAAAGGATGCCCACTCTTACCACTTTAATTTGTCATAATACTGGAAGCAGTAGCCAAAGCAATTAGGCAAGAAAAAGAAATAAAAGGCATCTGAATAGGAAAGGAAGAAGTAAAACTGTCACTATTTATAGATGATAAAATTCAACATATAGAATACCCTAAAGATTCCACTAAAAGCACTTAGAACTAATAAATGAATACAGTAAAGTTACAGGATACAAACTCAATATACAGAAATTTGTGATGTTTCTATTAAGACAAAGAGAAATTGAAAAAAACAATCTTATTAACAATGACATCACAAGAATAAAATACTTGGGAATAATTTTTTCCCTGCAACCTGGGAATAAACTTAACCAAGGAGGTGAAAGATCTATACACTGAAAACTACTGAAAGAAATTAAAGAAAACACAATGGAATGACATTCTGTCCTCATGGATCAGAAGAATTAATATTGTTAAAATGTCCATACTACCCAAAGCAATTTAGAAATTCAATGCAATCCCTATCAAAATACCAATGGCATTATTCATGGAATTAGAACAATATTAAAATTTATGTGCAACCACAAAAGACCTCTAATAACCAAAGAAATCTTGAGACAGAAAAAAAAAGAAATCTGAAAGTATCACACTTTCTGATTTCAAACTGTACTACAAAGCTATACTAACCAAAACGGTATGGTATTGGCATACAAACAGACACATAGATCAATAGAACAGAATAAAGAACCAAGAAATAAACCCATGCATATATGGCCAATTAATTTATGGCAAAGGAGGCAAGAATATGCAATGGGAAAAGGACAGCCCATTCAATAAATGGTACTGCGAAAACTGGACATGCATAGCCACTGCAAAAGAATGACATTGAACCACTATCCTACCCTATACACAGAAATTGAGTTGGAATAATTTACAGAGTTGAATGTAAGACCAGAAATTACAAAACTTCTGGAAGAAAACAAAGATGGTAAGTTCCTTGACATCATTATATATATATATATATATATTTTTTTTTTAATCTGACTACAAAGACAAAGTGAATAAAAGCAAAAAGAAAACAAGTGGAGCTACATCAAGCTAAAAATCTTCCTCACACTGAAGGAAACTATCAACAAAATAAAAATATAATCTTCTAAATGGAAGAAGATAGTTGCAAATCATATATCTGTTAAAGGGCTAATACCCAAATATACAAAGAACAAGAAATCAAACAATTAGATTATAAATGGGCAGAAGATCTGAATAGACATTTTTTCTAAAGAAAACATAGGGATGGCCAACAGGCACATGAAAAGATGCTCACTATTACTCATCATCAGGGAAATGCGAATCAAACCCACGATGAGCTATCACCTTACACCTGTCAGAATGGCTACAATCAAAGAGATACGTAATAACAAATGTTAAAAAAGGTTGCAGAAAAAAAGAACCTTTATGCACTGTTGTTGGGAATGTAAGCTGATGCAGCCATCGCAGAAAAACGGTATGGGGATTCCTCAAAGAATCAAAAATAGAATTACCATATGATCCAGAATTCCATTAGTGGGTATTTTATCTAAAGAATACAAAAACACTAATTAGAAAAGATTTATGTGCCCTTATGTTTGTCATAGCTTTAGTTACAATAGTCAAGATACAGAAACAACCTAAGTGTCTATCGATGATGAACGGATATCGATGTGATACATACATGTACATCTGTAGACATGTATATATATAAACAATGAACGGAATACTACTCAGCCATTAAAAGAAGGAAACCTTGCCATTTGTGACACCATGGATGGGCCTTTAGGGTATTATGCTAAATGAAATCATCCAGAGAAAGACAAATACCATATGATTTCACTTTTATGTAGAATCTAAAAAAACAAAACAAATGAAAAAACAAAACAAAATCATAGATAATGAGAACAGATTAGTGGTTATCAGAGGGAAAGAAATTTGGGGATGGGACAAAAGGGTAAAGAGGGTCAATTGTAAAGTGAGGATGGTAACTAGACTTATTATGATGATCACTTTGTAGTCTATGCAAATATCAAACGATAATGTTGTGCACCTGGAACTGATAGAATGTTATATACCAATCTTACCTCAATAAATAAAACAAAATAATAAAATAACATATGCGGCCTGCATTATATTTCCATTAGACGGGGCTGTTGTAGAGTCAGCGAGAGAAGACTCAACTACCCTCCTATCCACTTCCCATTCCTACTTCTTTGGGCAAGTTCTTTGATCACTTTTTTCATATAAAAATGAATTTATCAAACAAAAAGTGGAATCAGACTCATAAATCCAGAGAACAAACTGATGGTTGCCAGAGGGGAAGAGTGTGGGGAGGAAGGGCAAAATGGGTGAAGGGGAGTGGCTGACACAGATATCCAGTTATGGAATGAGTAAGTCATGGGAATAAAAGGCACAGCATAGGGAATACAGTCAATGAGATTGCAGGGCAATTTATGGGGACAGAGGGAAGCTACATGTGTGGTGAACACAGCGTAAGGTATAAACGTATTGAATCGCCATGTTGTACACCTGAAACTAATGTATCATTGTGTGTCAACTATACTCAAATTTAAAGTAATAATAATAAAAATGAGCTTATAACCTCACAGTGTTAATTCTGACGCTGAAGCATTCCTGAAGCAGGTGGGTATTCTTAGCTTCCAAAACACAGGGTGACGTTTCAGGCCAGAATCAAGCCATAGCCTTTAGCCAGAGAAAAAAACCTTGCAAAGGACCTTGCCTTTGATCATCATTTTCACTTTTCAGAAATCCTGCCTTTGTTTCCAAGAAGCCTGCTAGCACCAAGGAACCATTCTTGCTGGAGTCGTCTGGGCCTGCCAGATAACAAGGTCCTTGGGGCCAAAATGCGGTCTGTTCTCTTCACTGGGGTCTCTACTTCTAGGATATGTGTTTGCATCAGCACTATTCAGTGTACCATAAATATACTGTTTTTCTTTCTCTTTCAGGGGACTAGCAACAAACAAAATCCAACTCTTCTGCAACCGTCATACTCACTGCTATGTCTGTATCCAGCTTTTCTTGAGCAGGTAAAGTTAGGAGGGCATGTTCATAATTTCCACTTTTGAAAGGCCCCAAAGATCCTTATATCTTGGTCCACATGTGTTTCTTTGTGGGTACATTTACAATGTTTTCATTCACAAATTGGAAAGCTAGGACAGGTGTGTTAATATAAATGCTCAACTTCTCAACGAGACTTTGTCTACTCCTTCCATGTTTCGGAGGGGTTGACACCAGATATCCTGGGACCAACAAGTCATAACCTGAGTCAATTGCCTGCATCACGAATATCATTTGTTTCTCAACCACAACCTCACATGCCTCATGGTGATTCATCTGGTTCAGTTTCCTACACTGGCTTGTCCCTGGAAGGCTGCAACCACAGTTTTTCCACTATAAAAAAAACTAATTGATAAACTCAAATCCAACTGACAAAATAGCAATTTAAAAAAAGGATTAAAAAAAAAGGATCACTATCCACTAATCACATCTAATCTCAGAGAATCATGCAACTTTCTAAGTTTTATACTTGTCTGGCTGACATCAGAAAGGAGAGTTAAACTATGTGCCGAAGTCTTTGGGGGGGGGGGGGAGGTACAGGCAGTGGATCAGAATAAAAGGCAGGGAAAAAGTATTATTTATCTTAAGAAATCTACTCAATTAATCCCCATGATTTTGGGAGTTCTGGAACTGCCTAACACAGGACTGAGCCCGGGTCCTAACACATCAGTGGCTCCACCCCGTTATGAAAACCAAACAAACCCAGTTCCTCATTATGGAATTTGAGGCCCTTCATCATCATACCAGCCCATAGATCCTCTTTGCCAGTCTTGATTGTCACTCTTACCCCTGCCTCCTCCCCTCCAGAATGATCTCACTGCTGTGGTGCCCTCTGCATCATGTTGTGTCATGTCTCTGTATCTTTGCAGGTGCTGTTCTCTTGGTATGTCCCACATCCTTATCTGCCAGCCTCACTCCTAACCCCGCTTAATCATGGTCTCTTCTGCAAATTTTCCATGGCACTGACCCCACAACCAGAACCACTAAGCGTCCTCTATCTCATACCTTAGCATCACAGAGATTGCAAACACAATTACAGCTATGATACAGTGTCCGTTTATCTGTCTAGGTGGCCTCTTGCAGTATGTCCATTCCTTGTGGATGAAAATGTGATTCAATTCCCTGATCAGGCTGGGCCTTGTACAGCTTTCTCTGCAACATATGGTTACTGTGATGCCTCCTTAAATGGCATTCTCTGAAGGATTTTTCCAGGCCTCACCTCCTATACCTGTTCTGGGCCCACTTACTCACTTTTCTTCCAGCACTTGGTTTTACTCTTTGTGATCTGCTTTGGACCTAATGGTTTAGATCCATCCCTGTTTCCAGCCCCAGACTTTGCCTTGAACGCCAAAAACTTAACAATCTTAGGTCTATTTTGATCAATCCTGGTACCTGGACAACCACCAAAGCCAGAGTCTTGTCCTTTGGTTCAACCAGCAGGGAGGCATTGCTCATCTCTATGCACAATATGTTTCACACAGGATTGCAGAACCAAGCCAACCTCACTTTCCAGAAGGGAGATACACTTTCTTCACTTTTGTGCCTCCTCTCCTCCACCAACCTCTACCTCCATAGGAGCAAATTTTCAAAAAGTTTGAAGGGTGAGTGGTAACAGCTTTCCACAGCAGATTGGGTGGCCCCACTGGCCCATCAGGCTTATCTTAGCCACCCTTTCTCTCCCCCTCCTTGCCTGTCTCCTTTCTCCCTCAAGTTGCTGGAAATGCTTTCAGAGCCATCACTTACAATAGAATTAGTAGAATTTGTCCAAGCCTGTCTGAAATGGGGTACAAAAACCACAAGAATGAAGTTGTGTGCTTTTTTTATTTAATATTTGGCATTTCTTCCCAAATATGTATCCTGATATGGGAGAGGGGTCGGAATAAGCTATCTTCCTTGTCAGACTCTGTTATGTTAGCATGAATCCCCTCCTAGGGCCATTTTGCCTCAAAGAGTGTGTTTTGAATCTTCTCTGTCTTGGAAAAACCCGCAGGAGCTGTGAGTAAGAATGGTGGCATGCAGGGGCCTGGGTGTGGGCTGGGAAGGCTCCAGAGTTTCTGGGAAAGCAACATAATTGTGGTAGGAAGAATTTCTAGGCAATACTGATTTCAGGGAATAAAGGTGAAAGTAAAGGGGAAATGAAACTCAGAAATGAAAACGAAGGATCAAGCGACCTTCCTTTTCAATGGCCTGATTAAACCCATTATTCCCCAATTGATGGCAAGAAGATCCAATGTCAGGATTATGAGCTTGTGTTGTCCATGCTGGCTTCATACCTAGAGGGTAAAAGGAGTTCTCAAGTCCCATGCTGAAGGAAAGGGGACCCAAGAATCACAGCAATATCATAGTTAGTTCCAGATCTCACAAAGGAAAGGGAAAAGCTGGTGTCTTGTCCATGCAGCCTTTTCTATTGGAAGCCTATGGTGTCCTACAAACACCAGGAGGAGCCCTCAAATGATATATGAGTGACCCTATGACAGCTCCTCTACTTTCTTATTTCAACATGGATTAATGGCTCATGATATTGCTTGACAGTGCTTTATTAAAACCAGAACAAACTTCCCTTGAATCTTATATATGGAAAAGGTTTATTCAGAGACCACTGAGAATGGGTTGGATTAAAATTTTAAGAGCTTGTTTTCACATAAAGCCCCATTGCTCTCAGTATTTGTAGTAAGGCCTTAACCCCACAGGAAGGCAATTTGCAGTTCAGCTCAGTGAGCGTTGGAGAGACAGGAGATGCCAAGGAGAAAGCTCCTCAGAGAATCAGTCAGAAGGTTAGGCCTGTGTTTCTCAACACACTGAGATCACCTGGGAGTTTTTTAATTCCAAGAGAAAGAGGATAAGCTCAAAAGGTCCCAAAAATGGATAACTAGGGCAATTATTGGAGTAGCTGAAATACAGTTGCTGCCTCAACTGTAAGATGAGAAGATAATATTAAATATTAAATTATATTCACTAACATATGAAATATATTAACTTAATAATTTATATATTGTTATATTATCAATGTATTAATTTAGTAATTATATTAAACATTAGTCATATGATATGCTATTAAAATAATTACAACTATTAATATTAATTAGATATGTGTTCGATTTAACATATATAAAAGGTCTTGGATCAGATACCATCCAATCTTCAAAGAACATTTAACTCCTATATTACACAAGAGTTTTAGAGATTAAAAAAAAGGAAGTAGCTCCTCAATTCCTTTTGTGAAGTTAGCAAAGCCTTCATGTTAAAATTCCACAAGCCACAAAAAAAAAAAAATAAAATAAAATTGCACAAGGGCAGTATAGTATGAGAAAAACTATATGGTAAACACAGTTACAAACATAGATGCACAAAATTTTGGTAAAATTAACGTTTATTTATTAACCTTTTACCAAAGCAAATGAGACAGAGAGAGTAGAGAGGAAGAGAGGAAGATGAAATGAGGAAAGAAAGATGCAGTAAATTGGAACAAAAAGAAATTTTCTTCAACTGATGTAGGTACCTGCCAACAACCTAAAGCAAATATCTTACTAAACATGAAGCATTAGAAGCATCGCCTTTTTTTTTTTAAGATTCTATTTATTCATAAGAGACACACACACACAGAGGCAGAGACACAGGCAGAGATAGAAGCCGGCTTCATGCAGGGAGCTCGAGGTGGGACTTGATCTCGGGACTCCAAGATCACGCCCTGGGCTGAAGGCGGTGCTAAACCACTGAGCCACCAGGCTGCCTGAAGCATCACCTTTTTTATTGAGGTATAATTGACATGTAACATTGTATTTGTTTTACCTTGAAAGTCAGGGACAAGGCAAAGATACTCACTAGTACTGCTTCTATTCAGGAGATATCCAGAAACAGAAAAAAAGAGAGACCTCAAAAAATGAGCAAAACAGTATGGTCAATATTAGCCAATGATATGATTATCTACATATAAAATTGAAAATAATCCATAAGTGACTTAGTAAAATTAATGAGAGCTCATCGAAGTTCCTGGGTAGAGAAACAATATATAAAATAGTAGCTTCACTATACCTAATAAAGAGCCAGTCGGAAAATGTAATTAAAGAAAAGATCTCATTCACAATGGCAGCAAAAAGATATAAGACAGGTAATAAATATAGCAAAAGATGTACAATATCTTACTAGAAAATATTAAAATGTATTTCAGGACATAAAACAAATAAATGGAGAAGTATAGACTGTTCATAGATATAAATACTCAATGTTGTGAGAATGAAAATTTCTCCCAAATTGGTCCATAAATTTATTGCCATTCTAACTCAAATTTTAACAAGGCTTTTGACTGTAGTTGACAAACTGATCTTAAAATTCATAGGAAGAATAAAGGTTCAAGAGCAATTTTGAAAAATAAGAATAAGGAGGGGAACACTTGCCCTTCCAAGTATCAGGATTTATTGCAAAGCTTCGGTCCTGAAACAATGTGATATTAGTTTGAGGGTCTATAGATGAACTGATGGAAGAAGACAAAAAAAAAAAAAAAAAGAAAGAAAGAAACGTAACACAGGCATACACATGCAGAGAACTTGGTATATGTACTTCTGTACCTGGGAGGTGGGGGGCTTAGCAGGGGCAGAGTAAATAGTGGAGAAAGAAAGGTCTATCAAATAAGTGAGGTGGAGAAAACTGACTATCCTCACAGCAAAAAAAAAAAAAAAAAAAAATACCCCTGACTTTCTCTATGAACGTAGAAGAGACACTCCAGAAAATGCTGGTAAACAGGTTGCACATTTTAAGAATCTGTAAATTAATAGAACAAGGCCATCAAAAAAAAATTAGTAAATGATCTGAACAGGCAATTCACAGCAAAAGGAAACCCAATGGCAAATAGCCACACAGTAAGATTTTCCCCTTCCCTGGTAATTAGGAAAATGAAAATGAAACAGAAGCAAAATAGCACTCTATATGACGTTTTTTGGCAAAACTTAAGAAGTCTGACCACACATGGGTTGGAGCATGAATTATAGCAGTGTTGCTGTGAGTTCATTGTCAGTGAATCAACAACATGCATTAAATAAGATGTCTCTCAAAAAAAATAATAAAAATAATAAAAATAAATAAATAAATAAATAAATAAATAAAAAATAAGATGTCTTTAAACAGACACACACAAAAAACAAGGTTATGTGCTGATAGGCTGTGACCAGAGGCTCACGGGAATCTAACCCTGTATTTTCATATGCTCTTGGCATGTTTCTTACACTGAAACCAAATTACGGGTAGGGGTCCATCCTATTTTTACAGAATGGCTATAACCCTTTTAATTTAAAGATGATTCTAGGATTCATAGGAATTAAAATGTTCGAGGGCCACGGGGAAATAAATATATTGAGAGATTAAGAATACTAGGCATAGATTCTAGAAAAAACTCAAGCAAAACAACTTCTTTGGTGAGTGATATACAAAAAGGCTCATTTATTTTTTTGGTTCTCTTCTAAATGCACTACTCTTGAACCTGAACAGTGTCTTCTCTTTACATTCTGGTGAAATACAAGTAAGAGTCTTTCTAAATTTATTTAAACTATTCATTTCTTATCCAGTGCTTGCTCTTTTCTTACTCATTGCAGAGTCCCATAGCTGTGAACAAGAAGACCAACATTCCCTGAAACCTTCTCTTACTTCCGTGGTACCTCTTTGGCCCTCTGTACCCCACAGCTAGGGTTCCCCTGAATCAGGGGATTATTATTTTTTTTTTGACACTGAGGTTCTCTTTATTTCTGACCATGTCTTTACAACCATCTATGCAGGGATAACTCCCACATCTACCTCCCAAACTTGAATCTCCCTCTAGAAATTCAGATTCATAATTCTAACACTATAAGATGCATCTCCCCAAAGATCTATTAACTCCCAAGTCAACATCCCCCCCCGCCCCCGAATCACCTTTCCTTTTTCTGCTCACATCAGGAAGAATTTCTCAAACTGTGGCTTCTGTGCTCTTGTAACATAGACGTATGCCTAGGCTTCAGTGTCCAAGTCCTCAGAGTAAAGCCAATGATACATGTATTCAGCTAGGCAGGCATATAACAGGGGCACAGAATGGGCTCTGGGTCATAGAAGGTCCTGTCGCCACAGCGAGGTCAGCTAAAGGCCTCTCACTCTGCTAATGAGCTAGAAAACACTTCCCTATCTTCTCTCAAAATATGCAGCTATAATAAGGGGCTTTACTTAGAAAAAAAAGCCAGTATTAGCTAAACGCATTTTATATAAATATATATATAAAATTTTTAAAAAGTATAAATTTATATATATTATGAATATATATATTTAGCTAAATGTATTTATTTGTATGATAACAATAGCTACCATATTCCGAGCATTTACCGTATCTAAAATCATCTCTACCAACAGGAGGTGGCATTCGTGGCCCCTTCCTGAGCTATAATATCAAAATGAATGCCAAGGAACATGACTTAATGAGGGAAAGAGATAAATAGCAAATATTTAAAATTTATCAAATATTATTCCCTTTGTACTTTCCAAAACACAAAGGGCCAGCATTTGAACCTAGATACACCTGACTGTGAAGCTGGTCCTCTGTATGCCTCATGAACTCTACCGGGAACCACTAGTCGCTCACTTAACAGCCATTCCCCATATTCTTTGCCAATAGTAGAATCTTGATTTTTCTCAGCTGTCAGGTGGCCACGTGCTTCAGAGGAATTTGTCCCCTTTCCAGGCCAGCGATGAATCGTGATGTTAAATCAAATAGGGGAGTTCCATTCTTATTCAGGTCAACAACTGAGCGATGCACATGTGACCCAATCCTGTTGAATAAGACATGTGGCAAGTCTGATGGGAAGCCTTCGGAGATTTTTTTCTTTCTCTTAAAAAAATAATGACACCAAAAGGCCATTAATTTAATTTATATTTTTATGTGTGGCTTGTTTGTTTTCACCTCTGTGATGTGATGTCCAGAACTTTGGCAGCCACCTTGGGACACTGGAGGGAGTTACTCTAAAGGACACAATGATGACCTGAGGATAGCAGAGTGGGAAAGAGAAAGAACCCAGAACCCTAACAAAATTGATAACTTGATTTAAACCTATACTTCCATTTTTCTTTTCAAATAAGGCAGTAAAAACTTTTGGTTTACATATTTGGGATTAGATTTTCTTTTACTTGAGGTCCAAAATTACCTGACATTTGGTTTATGAAATAAGATTTTCTTGTGGATGGTTTGAACACCTAGAAATAAATTTTCTTGTAAGTCAAGAAATAGGGTTTCTGGCTTCATTATGGGATGTAGGAAACAGGAAAGAACATCACTCCATACTGACGACCAAAAAAAAAAAAAAAGAGCTAGATAATTTATAAAATTACAACTTTTCTTGGATCAGTTACAGAGCTGTGGTCACAGGGTAAACAATTAACTTAACAAATGCAAACAACGATGCCTCCAAGGAGAGCACTTGCTTAGCTGCAGCAAACATCAGATGCTATACAATCTGGTTTTAAAAAAAAAAAAATGGCTACAATTGTTTGTTTGTTTGTTTGTTTGTTTGTTTTTTCTCAGCACCAAAATCTTTTTAATAACAAGGCAGGATCTGGGGTTAGTTTGTGTAGCCCAAGATGACCTTGTGGCCTCTGGTCTGCTCCAACGTCCAGCCCTTGGACTGCACTTAGGGCTTGATGTGGCTGTGTGGGGTTCCTAGGGCCTTGCCAAAATACCTGTACCTCTCAGCTCTTGCATGAACCAGAGAGGAAAATGGTGCCACAGCCCTTGGGAGACCCCAAGCCAACTAGTCAAAGATGAGGATCTTGCCCTCAGCTTTGAGGATGTGGCTACAGGCATGGCTGCTCACACACAGCTCACACACCTTCAGTTTGGGCATCTCCTACCACACACATTATTGTAGGGACATATAGTCCCTACAACCACTGCTGTTTTCTCTTTCTGGCCAGGCAGCTTCATCTTCTGGATCATCCTGGGGAGGAATAGAGGCAGCTGGTTGGTGTGACTCATGAATGACCTCTTCAACAGAACTTGGGTGAAAGTGGAATTGGTTTGTTTGGCCAGAAACCCATAGAGCTTAACCAACAGTCTCAGGTAGGAGTCCTGGATCTTGGGGTCCTTGCACCAAATCTTTTGGTCCCTGTTGTAGCAAAAGCAGGTGCCATGATGGAGCCAGAAAACAAAACAAAAAAACTGACTAAAATTATTAAAGAATGCTTAAAGGTCCAGTGTGAGAGTATAGGGAACAGAGTTTAAAGTGAAAGCATGGAACTACTGAGAGCCACAGACATAGAGGAACTCACACCCATTTGCAGGCCCTTCTCACAGACCTCACTGAGTATGCATGGGAAAAACTAGAGACAGAATGATCTAGAGAAGCATCACTTGTGGTTCAGCCTTGGAGAAGGAAAGAGCAGCCACTGAGGTGAAGGCATGAAGATTTGCCTGTATCTGTCTCTCCTATGTCTCCTACAGAATAAAAGCCTTATCCCACTGGAGGAAGAGCATCACACCCTGGTACCCCCAAGGTACAGGTGAAGACACTTGCAGATGAGAAAAGGAACAGAAATACCCTCTGGGGAAGGGCAGGAATACACTTAGGCCCAGATCATTAGAGATTGCCAGCTTGTGGATGAGAAGAATCACTGAGAAGGCCGCACCTCCAAGACACAGGGATGGAGCACTTATCTAAGATTGGCACTGAAGCAGGACAACAAAATACACTCTCAACACCAGGCTAGCAAACACCAGCAACAAGAAACAATGGTCTTCAAAAGTATGGTGAGGGGATCCCTGGGTAGCTCAGCGGTTTAGTACCTGCCTTCAGCCCAGGGTGTGATCCTGGAGTCCCAGGATCGAGTCCCACATTGGGCTTCCTGCATGGAGCCTGCTTCTTCCTCTGCCTGTGTCTCTGCCTCTCTCTCTCTCTCTCTCTGTCTATATCTCTCATGAATAAATAAATAAAATATTTTTTAAAAAAAGTATGGTGAGAGTCCTTACTGAGGCACAACCCCAGTGGGACAACCTAAATATTAAAGTGAAGCAGACATTGAGAAAAATCTGGCAACCGTCTCCCTACCTTAAACACAAGGTAATGCTAGAGGTTGAAGCTTTTGCATAGTGATTGTAACCACAGCAAGAAAATAACTCAAACCCAGCCCTACTGTCTGGGTTGACAATCCCACACACTAAAGGCCTAGCAAAAATAAAAGGCATGCCATTATCAGGCATGAATATTATTTACCTCAGTATGTACTGTTCTACATAAGACATACAGCTTTCATCCAAAAATTGCAAGACACACAAAGCAGCACATAAAAATAATACATTATTAAGAGACAAAGTAATCAACAGAATCACAATCAAATAAGACAGCGATGTTGGAACTATCAACCAGTGACATTAAGGTGTAAAAAACCTCCTTCAAGAAGAAATAAATCATCTGACTAGTCCTATACCTTTTAAATATATTGAATTTCTTTTTTTTTTAAGATTTTATTTATTTATTTGTGAGAGACTCAGACTCAGAGAAAGAGGCAGAGACACAGGCAGAGGGAGAAGCTCCATGCAGGGAGCCTGATGTGGGACTCGACCTCAGGACCCCAGGATCATACCCTGAGCTGAAGGCAGATACTCAACCGCTGAGCCACCCAGGCATCCTAAAGATAGTGAATTTCTAATTAAAAACCTTTCAAAAAAGAAAATTCCAGGCCCAGATTACATCATGGCAAGTTCTACCAAATGTTTGAGAAAGAAATAACAACCTTGTACAAACTCTTCCAGAGTTTGTATATATAAAATATGGGGGAAATTCTCAATTCATTTAATGATGTCGGCATTTCTCTGATGCTGAAATAAAAAATGTTATAAGAAAAGTACAAATTAATACCTATCTTGAACAAAGATGAATAAATCTTTTAGCAAAAACTGAGCAAACTAGGAATAAAAGGGAACATCTAAAACCAACACAGGGCATCTATCAAAAATTAATACCTTATGTCATACTTAATGGTGAGAAACTTAATATCCCTCCCCACCTCCAGCACCCAAGATTGGGAACAAGTCAAAGATGTCCCTCCTATAGCTCCTTTTCAACATCATACTAGAATTCCTAGCCAATGCAATAAGGCAAGAAAAAAAAGATGTATACAGATTGGAAAGGAATGAATAACCTAGTCAAGAATCATAAATGGTGTCTGAAATTTTACCCTACATGCAAATAAACAAGGTAAGCTGCCCTGGTTTCATAGATGTTAACATAGTGTACAAGATTCCTGAGTCATAGAAAAGGATGTTGTTACTTATAACAATAACAATCACTGGAATATCAGTATCTGCTTGTGCTGGTAACTCCAGTTCCCACAGGGAAGCATGAAGAGGGCCAGAAAATATTGCAAATGATTAGGCAATCCAAATGTTCTATACTGGTTGTCACTAATTGTCAGATACTGGGGTCGGGAGTAGAATTTGACTACAAAGAGGACAGAAAATATTTTATGGAACTGTTCTATATTTTTTAAAGATTTATTTATTTATTTATTTATTTATTTATTTATTTATTCATGAGAGACAGAAAGAGAGAGAGAGAGAGACAGAGGCAGAGACACAGGCAGAGGGAGAAGCAGGCTCTGCGCAGGGAGCCGGGTATGGGTCTCGATCCCAGGACTCTAGGATCACACCGTGGGCCAAAGGCAGGCTCCAAACCGCTGAGCCATCCAGGCATCCCTGTTGTATATTTTTAATATGATGGTAGTTTTGTGACTATAGAACTTTATACTAAAAAGGGTAAATTTTATTATATCTAAACTACACTACTTTTTTACTCAAAAAATATGGAGACACATACAGATAAATGTGTTATCTAAAAAATTTGAATCCTACTTCCAGAAATTGTTCAATTATTTCACCTTAATGGTCATCATTTTCTACATCTGCTTCAATTTTTATTCTCTATTTTGGTTTTCACAATTATTTGATTTTTCTGTATGTAAAGACTGTTCCTTGTTACACCTACATAATTACTTTTATTTATTTTTTATTTTTTAAGGTTTTATTTATTCATGAAAGACACAGAGAGAGAAGTAGAGGGAGAAAGCAGGCTCCCTGCAGGGAGTCTGATGCAGAATATGATCCCAGGACTCTGGGATCATGCCCTGAGCCAAAGGTAGACACTCATGTGCTGAGCCACCTGGGCGTCCCTACATAATTATTTTTAGATATAAATTAACAGAAATTTGGTTTAAAATATTAATATATTGCCTTGAATTCATGAGCATTTTCAATTAACAACTTTATAAGAACCAGTAAAGCTGTTCCCACAATTCTATGAAGAAGCAAGGGAAATGTAATCATGAGACACAGAAATTAGAAAACTTTCCCAGACTCAAGCTACATTGACCAGTTCAGATCAGTCCAACTACAGTCAAGTGCCTTGAGTCTTGTGTGCAACACATCTATGGTTTCTTAATTGAATCTGGCTACTGTTCAAAGTCAAAAATACATAACCCAAAACTGCCAGGCTAGAGGAGAAATCAGGACTTGGAGCAAGATTACCAGGCCAGAGGTAGACATACAAAGACGGAGATCTGAGATAAAGCAGATACAGTCAAAAGGAAGCAAGGAAGGCCAAAAGTTTGGGGAGTTTGACCAACCTTTGAAGCCATAGTGGGATAAACTAGAGGTAAGGGGGACACTGAGAAAATTCAACCCTTTAGATTCTCCGGCTGAAAAACAATTGGGCTAGGGAGACCCATTGCCCGGTGAAAGGAGAGAGTCTGAGGTTGAATAACCAATTCAATGTGGGCAGTTTTGTAAGCCTTCTGATCCAGGGTCACAGATTAACTCTTGCATGCTCAGTTGACCGAGCTTTCCTGCAAGGTCCAGAAAACATCCAAACAGCTGATTTTGTGGAATAAAAAACCAAGCCAGTTGACTAAATTGACAATATCAGCAATTTGTCAGATGTTTTGGTGTCTTTTGGACAGAACTCTTTCATCATCACTTTGCTTAATGTTTCAAAATATGGTCTTATGTTTAAAAGGAAACACAGAGTAGCAGAAAGAACATATCTTTTGGAAGGGAAGCAGATTTGAGTAAAAAATCATTACTGTTTCTAGGTATCTGACTTCAGATAATTAAAAATCTCTGAATCTCAGTGTCCCTATATATAACAGGTAAATAGTACCTATCCCATGGGAATTCCTGTGAGAAATGCCTAAAATGGCATTTGTAAAGTACCTAACCTACAGAAGGCATTCAATGAACAGTAATAATAATTGCCATTTAAAAAATATTTCCTGCTTAAACTAAAGCATGTGCATTTCATAAATAACCCATCTAGTTCATTCAAGAAATATTTACTGAACACCTGACATATGCCAAACACTCTTCTAGATACATAGACTTTGACAACAAGGAAAAGAAAATCTCTGTCCTCCCGGAACTGGCATGCTATTGTGGATTTGTGTATTACCTGCCACCTGCATAGCGGGAGATGCTTCTCACACTGAGCCCAGAGTAGAACTCCCATTGAAGCTTGGCCAACAATGACTAAGGCCACTGGATTAGATCTCCTGAGAGAATGGTGTGTAGGTTTCCCAAAGAACCTCTGCATCAACATAGGGTCCTGCTGAAGAAAAGGGTTTCATTCGGCACAATGGACATCTATTGAGAAAAGAGCTTAAATTTTGCAAACTTCCTCATGTGGATACACCAGTAATACTGTTGGTATTTCGGAGTACTCTTATACAGGAGTCACAGGCCCAAATGCCAAGCAAAGGCCATAGGTAAATGAGTCAGGAAACCCATGTCATGGTTGAAGAATAGCAAATATTTAAAAAATTAAACTGTCTCTAAAAAATATGCAGCCACTACTGTTTCCAGTTGGTGTTGCTGGAGAAAAAGCAAGTTGCTGGAACTGATTTTTCAATAGAAGCCGAAATCTCTATTTTTACATGAAATTAAGTGATTTTCCAAATAAACTCCTTATAGTACTGATTCAGCATAGGAGACATGAGTTTGCAACTCCTGTAAAGCTCTAGAAGAGTCCATTTTTTAAAAGCAAGAGCATAGGGATGCCTGGGTGGATCAGCAGTTGAGCGTTTGCCTTGGGGTCAGGGTGTGATCCTGGAGTCCCAGGATCGAGTCCTGCATAGGGCTCCTTGCATGGAGCCTGCTTCTTTCTCCCTCTGCCTGTGTCTCTGCCTCTCTCTCTCTGTCTCTCATGAATGGATAAATAAAGCCTTTTAAAAATTAAAAATTAAAAATAAAAAGCAAGACCATAAACAGTCTTTAATTCTTTTTCACATTTTATACTGAAAGATATTTTTAGAATTGCAAAATACCAAATGGCAAAGATTTCTAATTTTGTTTGTTTGTTTGTTTGTTTCATCTAAAGCCACAATTGTTAGTCAACATCTAAGAATGTAGAGCTCAACGGTGGATCCCATAAGTTGTGGAAAGTCTACAATTAGGTTAGAGTAATGATGGATTAGAAGAAATAGGATGCTCTCGCCCTGACGTCTTCGAGCCTCCTCTTGCCCTAGTAGTAAGACATGCAGGGACTTGTTTGTAGTCGCAGATTTTGTATTCTCTCTTGACATGGCTGCAGTGAAAAAGCACATCTGTGAAGTGTTTGCCAGCATGTCAAGAGTAACAGGACCCTTGAAGCCATTTCAAATGTCATGCCAATCCTCATGCATAACATCTTTAAAAAGATTGTTGCTTTAGAGGTCTTAATATTAAAAAAAAAGAAGAAGAAGAAGAAGAAACCTGAAATGCAATACTTTTAGCCACTTAAAAGTGGAGGTTTTTTTTTTTTTTTTTTCACTAAGCAAAGTTGAACTTTTTAAACTTCTTTTTACCAAACAAGCCTTTTTGGTGGTGAGCAAATAAATTAGCATGTGAGTCCTAAGTGCTCTTAAAATCGTTTTGCTATAGATCTGTCCACTGTTTATAATTCTTGAATAAATCTAAAAGCACAGAAAGCCATTCTCTAAAGGTTTATGAGCATTTTTCCATGAAGCAGAAGTCAAACAGAAGATCAAAGACATGTAACAAAATGCTTCAGACTTGGGATAGGGTGGGCTGAAGCCTGGCGAAAAGAAACCAACCTCTCCAGATAGTTTGGAAGATATGTCTTGTTCTTTCAAAATAAAAGGAAACTAAAACATGATAGCCTCAGTGTATCAAACTGACATTTTTGAACAATGTTGTTAAAAGCATCAGTCTTTGATATTTTACCCATAGTATCAAAGGCATTTTAAAAGAGGTTAGACAACTGTTTTACCAAGTGGCAAATAGGAACAAAATCAGGTGAATTTATTCTCTATTCCTAACAGCTGTTCTTCTCTGGGCTTCTCTGTGTCTTTCAGCAAAGACTTTTCCAGGTTCACCAAGGATTAATATACAGTCTTGAGTTCTCTTGAGCGCGTCTTGAGTAGAGTGCATCCTATATTTTGAATACTAACTATTTGATGCTTCAGCTGTTGATAGGATACCAATTGACATGCCTACAAACAATTCACTGTAAAAAAAGGAAAAAGAAAACAAAAGAAATACAATGAATATATTTGCTGGAAAGGCATGAATTTATCCAGCCATGATTAAACCAACCCTCAATAAATCTGCTTCTAATCATCCACTGGTATTTAAATATATAGCAACTAGTCTATTAAATTTAATTTTCCCTATTTAATGACAGTTATTCTAAATTTAATGACAGTTGTTTAAAATGTATGTCCACAGATTATTAACAACATTTTAACAATATTTTGAAACCAAGGAATGGGGATCCCTGGGTGGCGCAGCGGTTTGGTGCCTGCCTTTGGCCCAGGGCGCGATCCTGGAGACCCGGGATCGAATCCCACATCGGGCTCCCGGTGCATGGAGCCTGCTTCTCCCTCTGCCTGTGTCTCTGCCTCTCTCTCTCTCTCTCTCTCTCTCTCTCTGTGACTATCATAAATAAATAAAAGTTAAAAAAAAAAGAAACCAAGGAACGCAAGTATGAATCCATCAAATGTCAATAAATAAATTACTATCTAATGTAGAGTACCGAATTGTTAATTTGAAGCATACACAAGTGAGAATGCTTTGAACACATTTCGATGAAAAATAATTTGCTGGGACGGGGTGGAGGGGAATCCATCTGTGAGCTGCTAGTACTATTTCAGCATAAAATTAAGGATCTATAACTTTAAAATATATTCGCTTTGTATGAAAATATGCATTCGGTGAAGCACATTAAATTTTCTTGATTGGGAGTTGATTTTAACCAGAATACCGTTTTAACATTATGAGTCAAGTGGTTTTAATTTTTCTGTTGCCAATTAAATACGTGCTAAAAATATTACATACTATTTTATCCTGGGGATTCGCAACCAGGTCTATAGAGAACATTCCTTCCTATCGACTATAAGGAAAAAAAAAAAAAAAAAAAACCTTTTTCAGGTTATGGTGACCACGAAGTCACCAGGCCTGGAGCAGAACAAAGTCCTGAATCCAGACAACTCTGTTTCTGCCTGCTGGTGGAGTTTGCTTTCCAGTGGGACTCTGGCAGCCGTACCTTCCCGGGGAGCATGAA